>NC_140995.1:50116980-50716980 GCF_052327205.1 Somniosus microcephalus
TTGAGTCTATTCAAGTCAGAGATCAATAGATGTTTGGACAATAAGGGAACCAAGGGATATGGGGATAGGATGGGAAAGTGAAGTTGAGGTAAAGGATCAGCCATGATCTTATTGAATGGCGGAGCAGGCTCGAGGTGCCGAATGGCTAACTCCTGCTTCTATTTCTTATATTCTTATGTTCTTATATCAATAACCTGGACCTTTTGAAACAATATGAATTTGCAATTGTGGCGCAAACAGATTTAAGCTTTGTGCCAACGCCAACTGAAGCATCTAATCTCTTGATCATGAGTTACTGGTGATGAATGATTGAGTTGATTATTTGAGTGCTTCAAAACGCATTGTCTGTTTTATTTTCAAGATGCTTTTAATACCCTGGTGTTTGGGAAGAATAATTGTGAAAGAATTAGCATAACCGCGCTGACTGAGCTACCGGACCATGAACATATATGGAGATAATTACAAGCATGGCAGGATTCCAAAGAGAAAATGAACGATAATTTCACTCCCACATATAAAAAGTTCACTAGACTGTAAAAATGTGATTACTTTCAGTGCAATTGGCACTGTCTACCCTGCATAAGATATTTGGTATATATATATCTGCACTGAACTTGTATTAACACTAATAAGAGTGGTCTTAGGAGTGGTCCACTGATGAGTGGTCTGCACAGTGTGGCCGTAAACAGAGTCACCTTAAACATAAAGTTGGGAATTTGGAGAGAGTGAGAATTCGGTGTTGCTTTTTGCCTCCAATACTGAAAATGCTTTGTGTTATTATAGATAAATATTGAATGTAATCTGCCTATACCTTAAACTAGATCAATTAATTAGCTAAAAAAAAACTAAACTATAATATAAGTGAATTAAACAGATAGGGAGAAAAATTTGGTTGGTTAGTGCCTCCCAGTAGCGCCTCGGGGGGGTGCTAACGGGGTATTAGCAACTTAGCGTCCGAGCGCCGTGATTTTAGCGCCGCTCGCAAAATTGATCTGTCGTTTCGCAGTGGTGCTAAACAGTACCGCCACGATCTCTTGCGCCCGCAGACCATGATGTCATGCAAGCTTGCAACGCCCCAGTAGTGCCCCGGAGAGGAAACTGATTCGCGCCCCCTGCCTTAGCGCCTGCCACTAGGAACGACAGGTAGAGGGGAACGTTTTGAAGTCGGGAAGGGGCTGGGGGAGTGCTATTTAAAGGCGGGTGCTTCCTGCTTTTTATTGTCAGCAAAATTTTTGGTCTACGCAGGTTGAGAGGGAGAAAGACGCCTGGAGAGATTTAACGTTGTCCCAAGGAGTTTTGGTCCTGAGCACCACTTTTCAGGTTCCTATTTATCTGCGCCTCATATTTAGCACATTTAGAAGATTTTAAATGGGGGCTGTACTAACTCGGGGCATCATCCTCCAGTTTCACCTTCGGAGGCAGCAGAGGCACAGAGAGAGAGTGGCAAATGTGGCCAGAGGGAGGAGGGCCAACAGGCCTCTGCACAGGAGACCTTACCCTCCCAGGGTATCCCGTGAGCAGCAGTGTTTCAGAAAGCTGCACTTCAGCAAGGAGGTGGTCACAGAGCTCTGCCACCGCCTACAACTAGATCTGCAGCCTCAGCTCAGGACCAGGACGTCTCTGTCGGTGGCAGTGAAGGTGACAGTGGGAGATAAGCATTAAAACAGTAAACAAATATATTAAGATGAACAAACATTCCCCCCATTTATTAATAATTTTTACTTTTCGGCCTTCGAGGGTGACCTCCATCCCCTGCGCACTTCCCCTCTTCCCACCCTACTGCTCCTCTGTAATGTGGCCCCAGTGGCTGCAGGAAGGCTGGTGGAAGGCTGCTGAATGTCAGATCCAGAGTCTGCAGATGGCCTTGAAGGATTCCCTTGACCAGCTCTGGGCCTGGAGGGCCCGGCTGCAGACTGCACCAACTCTGCATGGGTGGCAGCAGTTTGGGCTGGCTGTGTTGCAGGCTGTGGCAAGTGCAATGGGGAAGTGGCAGTGGTGAGAGCAGGAATGCTGTCATCCTGAGAGAGGACAGCACCTTCCTGCTTGACCAACACACTGCCACTCCCCTGTGTACCTCAGCATCCGGAGAAATCTGCTCGAGCACAGATTGCTGGCCTGCTGTGGCACTGTGAGATCCCCAGTGGACTGTGGGTGACCCAGCGAGGTTGGCAACAGTCAGCGCTTGCGTGACATCAATCTGAGACTGCATCAGAGCAGTCTGACATTGGATTGCACCAGCCAATGACTCTATTGCAGCACTAAGCCGTTGCGTTGCCTCGGCCTGTGCTGGAATAGATGCTGCCACATCACTCATTACACGCAGCATGGGTTCTGGATCCCCACAGTCTCCCTGCAATTCAACCATCCTCTGCAACGAGGCAAGGATGGGTTCAAGGGTTTGTGCACAGATGACAGCTGTGTTGGCGGCGGACTCCTCCACGCTCCTAGCCAGTGCATCCATGCTGTCGGGCACCCTTGCCATTGCACCCATGAGCTCAGTATGCATGCTCAAGGCCTGCATAATCATGGTCGCGATGTCGAGGTCCTCATCTGAGTTCTGTGGAGTAGAACTCGTGCGCGTACTCAACCTCCGGGGAGATGGCCCCCGAGCTTCCATTCCCCCATGGTGTTACTGCAGCCCGCTGGGTCCAGGAGTTTCACCCACATCAGATCCTAACCCCCTGCGCCCCTCCAGAGAATGCGTGGCCCCAGTGTTGGAAGTGTCACCCTTGGGAGACGTAAGCGGTGAGGCTCCGACTTCCTCTTCCTCCTCTGGTGCGTCGTTGCCACTGGCAGGCTGAGGGACCGGCTGGTCAGCTGGTGGTTCACTATCTGAAAACAGGAAGATACAAGAGTGGCTTTAACGTGAGGGCAATGGGGCAGGAAGGGAGCAAGGACTGGAGACAGTTAGTTAGATTGAAAGTGAAAAAGGCTGGTGTTGTGAGGGGGAAGTGGTATGAGAGAGGAGAGAAAGCTGATGAACATACCATTGCTGTCCCCAAGGGGGTCAACCTCTCCACCGGCCACGGTGCCTACAACCTGGCTCGCAATGAGTCTGTGGACTCTGTCCTCCAATTCAGTGAGGGGGTGTAGCTCCGCCTGTCCTCCTCCCGTTTGCTGGGTCTTTCTTCGATTATGTGAAAGCTTGGCCTGCAAGAAAAAGGACAGCATGTGAGTGAGTGTGCAGCCATGTGTTTGGCAGATGTGCCTACCATAGTTGAATAGTCATTAATGTCTGCAAGGTGTAGGATGTGCATGTGAGATTTAGGAAATGGTCATAGTTGTTGGATGAGTGTTGGACATTTCGGTATTTACACCGTCCGGGCACAGAGTGGGGTTGAGATGGTGGAATGTAGAGGTATTGAAAAGTAGGCACTCACCCTGACCACCCGAGTGAGGTTGTTGAACTTTTTACGACACTGTGTATGTGTCCTTGGCACCAGACTTCATGATGACACATGGTGGGCCACCTCCCTCCGCACTCTTCTAATCTCCCGGGGCAGTGGCCTGCTGCCACTCTCTGGGAACAGCACTGCCCGTCGCCGTTCAACTGCGCCAACCAGAGCCACTAATGCCTGGTCGCTAAAGCGCCGAGCTCTCTCCCTGGGTCTCTGAGTATCCATCACTAGTTTAAGCTCAATAGTAGTTAGGTGTTTGCAGACCGAGGTTCAAGGCTGCAATGAGCAGGGTGTGGCTGGGCAGCAAGATGGCCCCTCCCCTTTAAGAATTGGACAGCGCCAGTGTGTCTGGCTTCCATGGTAATTGACATCACCTGAGCTTCGGTAGCGTTCTGAGGTAGCGTTTCACTCCCTGACGTTAGCGCCTTAAGAGAGGTGTGTAGCGCTTGATTTAGCGCTCCAATCACCTCCAGGGGTGATGGAGGCGAATTTTGTAGTCGGAGGCAATAATTAGCGCCGGGCGCTAAACTTTGCACCCAAAATGGGCGATACCCAATTTTCCCCCCATAAACTTTAATTCATTAAATAAATAAAACAAGGTTATATAGGGATGCCAGCGCAGGTGATGTGCTGCAACTGCAGCATGTGGGAGTTTGTGGAGTGCATCGTGATTCTGGACGAGCACGTCTGCAGTAGGTGTCTGCATCTCGAGGAACTTCAGCTCAAATTTGTTGAGCTGGGGTCCCAGATGCAGGCACTGTGGGGGCATCAGTGATGGGGAGAGTTACCTGGACACTTTGATCCAGGAGGCAGTCACACCCCTTAGGTTTTGTAGTGGTACAGGTCTGGTTAGTGGTTAGGGACAGGAGGGTATGACTGCAACTCAGGCAGGTAAGGGGACCCCAGGTGCAGTGCTGGAGGAGCCTCAGCCTTTGCCCTTGTCCAACAGGTACGAGGTTCTTGCTGCCTGTGTGGATGAGGGCAAAGTCTGCAGGATGGATGAGCAAACTGATCATGGCACCATGGTGCAGGAGGCCATTCAAGTGGGGGGAGTGAAAAGGAATGTTGTAGTGGTGGGGGACAGTATAGTCAGGGCCATAGATACTGTTCTCTGCAGCTGCGGCTGGGAGTTCCAAAGGCTGTGTTGCCTGCCCGGTGCCAGAGGTAAGGATATCTCCTAAGTGATGAAGGCAGTGTCATTGAGCGGGCGTTCGGCTTTGCAGCTGTGGCTGGCTTCCCACGGGTGCAGAGCGTCATCGACTGCATAGATGTGGCCATCAGGGCACCCCACCAGAACCCAATACTATTTGTCAATTGCAAAGGGTTCTACTCCCTCAACGTGCAGCTGGTCTGCAACCATAGGAAGATTATCATCCATCTGTGCGCCAAGTTCCCTGGCAGCTGCCATGACTCGTACATCCTGCACCAGTCTACCGTTCCTCAGCTCTTTGCACCGCCAAAGACTTTCCAGCTGGCTGCTTGGAGACAAGGGCTATCCCCTGAAGACATGGCTTATGACACCTTTGAGCATGCCAACAAACGAGGCTGAGGGACATTATAATCAAAGCCACATCTCCACGAGAAGTGTCATCGCGCAGACAATAGGCTTGCTCAAAAGGCACTTCAGATGCCTCGACAGATCTGCAGGAGCCCTTCAGTACGCACCAGCCAGGGTCTACAAAATCATCATGGTCTGCTGCGCCCTGCACAACATAGCGCAGCAGCGAGGATTAGCGCTGGATGAGGAAGATGGCGCAGAGTGCACATCCTCTGAGGAGGAGGAGCAACATGACTTTGAAAACGAGGATGAGGAAGACCTGGAGGAGCTGGAGGTGCCATTGCGAGCAGTACGTGATGACATTGCTGTCCGTGACGCCAGGGATGCTCTAATCAATGGCACATTTACATAACTTTAAAAGCTCAGACATGTGTCTGGCACAGGCGTACGCAGGTTGGCATCACCCCACACCAACAACATAGAGCAGTCCAACAACAACCATTCCTTTCTTTTCACTCTCACCACCATTGGTGGAAATTAAAGGAGCCCTGACCGTTCACTCTGCTACTTCCATTTGAGCACACACATTTGACAAGGACTGCAAAGTTTGAAAAATAAATGATTTATTACAGCTACATTATAGAATTTCAACATCACATTTTTAATGAAAAGCACACCCGTGTGACTATCCTTGTGACTACTTGTGTGGTATCTTTTCCAAGTGCTTCTTCGTAGTGCTAACCCTGTGGCTTCAGCAGAGGTAGACGCAGCCTCCTCGACTCCCTGCTGCGCCTGCTTAGCTGCCTTTGGCGGTCATCCTTAGGGTTCTGGAGCCTCCGAGGGCCCCGCCAAGTCTGCTGTTCCTGCGACTGTGCAGGGGCAGACTCGGACATCACTGTCCGGGGAGGCATCTGGGGCTCTGACCGAGGGATTGGTAAGGGGGTGGAAGGCTGAGTGCTTGGAGAGGAGTCCCCATTTCCATGTCCCCTCCCACCATCATCCCTCTCATGGGCTTGAGTGCACCTTCCTGTACTTCAGTGAGGCCATGAGGGCCCTCGTCTATACTGACACCCCTTCTAGAAAGGACATCTATGAGCCTCTGGTTTCTCTCCTCCATAGATGACCATCTATTTTGAAGTGAAACCGTGTTCTCAGGAGACTGGTGCATTATGTCCTTCATGCAGGTGGCCATCCTATCCATGGAGGAACTTATAGTTGCCAATGAGTGTGCCACGGTGGTGCTCATGTTTGAGATGGACTCCTCCCTTCTCTGCACACTCAGTCACCACAGTCAAGAAACCTCTCAGAGCCTCCTGCACTTGTTCCTGCAGCTCCAGGATCACTCTTTTTCTGGATGGCCCCCGAGGCTCAGCGTCTGCATGCAGCTGAGCAGAGCTAGGAGACTCCAGCATCCTCAGACGAGGAGTCTCCACTGCTGTCACTGTCTCCACCATCTGCTCTTGCTCACCTGTGATGTGTAATACACCAGGTGACAACACTACTCTATCTCGTGATGGACCCACTGAGGTGCGCTGGCGCTGGCTTGCCTTGTATGATGTGACAGGAGGCTTCTCTGAGGAGTCTTCTTGCTTTTCCTCCTGGACAGTGCGGGGGGACCTCTTGATGGACCTGTGGGAGAGAAAAGACATCAGTTAGATATATGCGATGTCGACTGCAGACACATACCATTATCCACATGATGAGTATTCATTTTCTGTTGACATCAGACTCCATATGAGTGACTGATGAAAGCCATGCAAGTGTATGGAAAAGAATTCTGTCACCAGGTTCTTCTAATGAGCCCCTCTCTCCGTCCCCCACTTCTGGCTGGTCGACCACTCCTGCGATATCCAGTGCTGCCTCCTCTGCAGTGGTCAGATAGGCCATGGATTGAGGTCCTCCTCCCGTTCTCTCCCTCTTATTGTGGGCTCTCTTTTCCTGCAAGGAGGGAAAGAAGAGAAGGTTGGGTGAGAGTGATGGAATGAGTGTAAGGAATGGATGGGTTACATCTTTAGAGGGTGAATATGATGCAGTGGGGTGCCAATACCAAGTTGCCTCCTTTTGTGTTGTCAGTTTATGTCATTACATTATGATGCGGCTGAGTGTGAGGGGTGCATAGTAAGATGGGGACCTGATAATGTAGATAGAGAGAGCGAGATGGATGAAGGTCCAAGGGATGTTGGGGTGTCTAACATTGTGCAGGAGTAGGGTTGGCAAGGCAGAGTGGTGGGGATGTGATGACAGGCACAGCAGCATCAAGGTAAGTGTGGCTTTATACTCACTTTTCCTGATCTTAGAAGATCATTAAACCTCTTGCGGCATTGCACCCAGGTCTGAACAACCACTGACATGCCTGTCACCTCCTGCGCAATCTACAGCCACGCTGCCTTCGTCTGCCGGGGAGGCCTCTTCCTATCATCAGTAGGGAAGAGAACCTCCCTACACGCTCTCACTCCCTCCACAAGACGATGGAGCGAGTCTTCACTGAAGCGAGGCGCTGCTCTTTGGCGATGGGAGCACATTGTGCACACCTACACACGCTGACAGCACTGAATTACGTGAAATTACAACTGACTGCAAATGGGCCCATGGCCCCTTTAAATATACCGGCAAGAATCGGTCATCCGCTGACGTCACCAGACCCACACCTTTTAATTGGGCCGGGAAACGCGCAGGACGGGCTTAACAAGGCCCATTACGGGAAGATATTGGCCCAGAAATTCGGGTCGGAGGCTTCCCGCAGGTGCAAGACTCCGACCTGCACTTACTTAGCGTGCCGGCCGTTGTGCTGTGGGCCCGCGTGGGATTCCAATCCTGGGCCTCCTCCAACTGCAGTGCTTGCGTATCCCAGGGGTGCAGTTAGTTCGAAGCGTCCCCATGGATCATGTGGGCCATGGAGAGCCAATGGTAGCAGGGAAATGCCCATTCATAAAATTGACAGGAAGAGCTGTCAAAACTATAAATACTATGAGCCCCAAAAAATAACTAAAACTTCAAATACATTTTTTTTTTAAATCACATTTTTAAAATAACTATAAATTACATAAAATAACTATTTTAAACAATAATTTAAATTTTTGAAAAAATTAATTACATTTTCTAACAGGGCTAAAAATAAACTCACCTTTCTTTAAAGTATTTAAAAATAATAAACCTGTGGAAATACAAAAAACATTCTGGAAATAGTGGGGAACCAAGGGTCTAGTGAGAATGAGGAACTTAAAGAAATTAGTATTAGTAAAGAAATAGTACTAGAGAAATTAATGGGACTGAAAGCTGACAATTCCCCTGAACCTGATGGCCTACATCCTAGAGTTTTAAAAGAGGTAGCTATTGGATGCATTGGTTTTGATCTTCCAGAATTCCCTAGGTTCTAGAATGATCCCCGCGGATTGGAAGGTAGCAATAGTAACCCCACTTTTCAAGAAAGGAGGGAGCGAGAAAAGGGAACTATAGACCAGTTAGCCTAACATCAGGAGTAGGGAAAATGCTAGAATCTATTATTAAGGACACGGTAACAGGGCACTTAGAAAATCATAATATGATTGGGCGGAGACAGCTTTATGAAAAGGAAATCGTGTTTGGCAAATTGGTTAGCATTTTCGAAGTTATAACTAGCAAGGTAGATAAGGGGGAACCAGTGGATGTAGTGAATTTGGATTTTCAGAAAGCATTCAATAAGGTGCCACACAAGAGGTTATTACACAAAATTATGGCTCATGGGATTGGGGGTAATATATTAGCTTGGATTTAGGATTGATTAACCAATAGAAAAGAGAGAAGGAATAAACGGGTCATTTTCGGGTTTGCAGGCTGTAACTAGTGGGGTACCGCAAAGATTAGTGCTTGGGCCTCAGCTATTTACAATCGTGTGGTGAAGGTACTCCCACAGTGCTGATTTTGTTGTCGTGGTTTGGTACAACTGAGTGGCTTGCTAGGCCATTTAGTGTAATGTATCCAAATTTGCTGATGATACAAAGCTAGCTGGGAAAGTAAGCTGTGAGGAGGATGCAAAGAGGCTGGAAAGGGATATAGACAAGTTAAGTGAATGGGCAAGAACATGGCAAATGGAATATAATGTGGAGAAATATGAAGTTAACCACTTTGGTAGGAAAAATAGAAAAGCAGAGTATTTTTTAAATGATGAGAGATTGGAAATGTTGGTGAGGAACCTGGATGTCCTTGTACGCAAATCACTGATAGTTTACATACAGGTACAGCAAGCAATGAGGAAAGAAAATGGTATGTTAGCCTTTATTACAAAATGATTGAAGTATAAGAGTAAAGAAGTCTTACTGTAATTATATAGGGCCTTGGTGAAGCCACACCTGGAGTATTGTGTACAGTTTTGGTCTCCTTACCTAAGAAAGGATATACTTGCCTTAGAGGGTGTAGTGGCGCTTCTTAGTTTCCAAACAGGCAGCCACTGAGCTGTGGGGTTTTTAACAACGAGTAGACGCGTGTCGAAATAAAACGTTCCCAAACGTAGCTTTGTCTTTTAAACTGTTTACTATAACACTTAACAAACGGAATTACAAAGCAAACACGTATAAACGAACACGGTCAAAAACTGTACTGCTCCAAACCTCACAGCTTCTGCCTCCTTCAACCACGTGCAGTTTAAACTGTAAAATGGCTGCACCCATGTGTGGCTTAGGGACTGTTCCATTATGGCAAGAATGAAGGGGGTGTCTCGGACTATACTACTGGAGCAAGAAAATAGGGGGTTTCTTAATACAATAAGTCGGTCAGGTAAATTAACTGTATTATGCCATTTAACCACTATTTTAAAGTATTTTCTTAAGCTTTTATGGCTCTTACATTCCGGCCCCTAATTGACTAGGCACATGAAGCATATCAATTACTCAAACATTAAGAGTCATAAACTAATGAGTTCAACATATTTACAATATAAGTGTCCACTTTTTTCGTTCGGGAACCTTTCACGCTGCTTCTTGTAGCAGGCAGAGCTTTGTGTTCGGTCTTTCCAGGGTACTGGTCTTGGTTTGCAAACAAATGCGACGAACGACGCCTCTGGAGTCTGGCATGGTCTTAATTATTTTTCCCATCAACCAAGAATTTCTAGGGGCTGAATCATCCACAATTAAGACAATGTCTCCGACAATGAAGTTCCTCTTTATTTTGGACCATTTTTGACGCTCCTGTAGCAGAGGTAAGTATTCTCTTGTCCATCTGGTCCAGAAAAGGTCTGACATATACTGAACTTGCCTCCACTTCTGACGGGCATACAGATCTTCCTTTTTGAAGACTCCCGGGGGCATGGCTGGCTGTGTTTTCAACAACAACAGGTGGTTCGGAGTCAGGGCTTCGAGGTCATTGGGATCATCTGATGTCTTAGTTATCGGTCGGTCATTAATGATGGCTTCGACCTCGCACAGAACGGTTTGGAGTCCCTCGTCGTCAAGCACTTGCTGCTTCAGTACAGAACTGAGTAGTTTTCTT
Source organism: Somniosus microcephalus (assembly GCF_052327205.1). Classification (NCBI taxonomy): domain Eukaryota; kingdom Metazoa; phylum Chordata; class Chondrichthyes; order Squaliformes; family Somniosidae; genus Somniosus; species Somniosus microcephalus. Next base: position 50,127,340 of record NC_140995.1, read on the forward strand.
ACGGTGCGTATCTGTCTTTCCCAGACACCTCCGTGGTGGGATGCAGCCGGAGGATTGAAGATCCACTTAATTCCTGTTTGCATCATGGCTTCCTGTATTTTAAGCTGATTCCAACCTTCAATAGTTTCCCGTAGTTCTCTCTCCGCTCCGCCGAAATTAGTGCCATTATCAGAACGCATAATGGACACCTGTCCTCTTCTACAGACAAAGCGCCGCAAGGCGTTAATACAGGAATCAGTGTCAAGCGTGTGTGCCACCTCAATATGAACAGCTCTGATGGTCAAACAAGTGAAAAGCACACCATATCTCTTGACAAGGTTCCGTCCTCGCTTTACCTTGAAAGGCCCGAAATAGTCCACCCCTACGTTTGTAAATGGGGGCTTGTCTGGTAACAAACGGTCTTCAGGCAGGTCTGCCATTTTCTGCTTCCCAGCTCTAGCGTGTAACCGTCTGCAAACAATGCATTCAGAGAGTATTTTTCTTATTACGGAATTAGCTCCTGGAATCCAGTATCTTTGTCTTAGCTTCGCAAGCACGTGATTCCTCCCACTGTGTCCAATACTCTGTGGCTTGATGCATCTACTGACGTTGAAGCTAGAAAGTTGTTGCAAATCTGTCAACCATCTGTGCCATCTCTGAGCTTGACCTTCTGGGATATCTTCATCCCATCCTCTCTTGTCTCTACACAGCTCTCGTAGCATCAGCTTCACCGGCAGAATGAGTGGTGCCAGGAATCCAAGAGGGTCGTAGATGGAACTGACCACGGAGAGAATCCCTCGTCTTGTGGATGGTCTTTCGTTCACCATTATCCTGAAGTTGAACGTGTCTGACTCGATGCACCATTGTACACCAAGAGCTCTCTCGATAGGAAGGACATCGTGGCTCAGGTCCAGATCTTTGACTTCAGTGGCTCTTTCCTTTTCTGGGATAGAAGCTAGAACTGCTCTGCTGTTGCTTATCCACTTGGTCAGATGGAATCCTCCATTCGAACACAGAGTTCTAAGGTCTCTTGACAGTGCGATGGCATCGTCTTCTGTTGACACGGACTTCAGACAGTCGTCGACATAAAAGTTTCTGAAGATTGTCTCCACAGCCTCTGATGGTGCTTTGCCTTTGCCATCTTCTGCAGTTTTTCTGAGAGCGTAGCTTGCACAGCTGGGCGATGATGTGGCTCCGAACAAGTGTACGGCCATTCTACATTCCACCATCGCTTGACTAACGTCGCCATCTGGCCACCAAAGGAAGCGCAGAAGATCAGCATCTTCATCAGGGATTCTAACTTGGTAGAACATTGATTCTATGTCTGCCATCATGGCAACGAGCTCTTGTCTAAACCTAGTCAAGACGCCAATGAGGGTATTAGTAAGATCAGGACCTTGAAGCAGCTGGTCATTCAATGAAGTTCCTCTGAATGAGGCGGCGCAGTCAAACACTACACGGATCTTTTTCTTCTTTGGGTGATACACCCCATGATGAGGAACGTACCAGACCCTTCCATCGTCTCTGTTCAACTGTTCCTCGGGCACCTTTACAGCATAGCCTTTCGCTATGATGTTTCTCATGAAGTCTTTGTAGTCTTCGTGAAAGTCGGGGTTCTTGTTCAGCTTTCTCTTTAGGCTGATGGCTCGTTGCTCTGCTATGCAGCGATTGTTCGGCATCTTCGCGGTCTGTCTTCTCAGTGGCAAACCAATGTGATAGTGGCCATCAATGAACTGTGTAGACCTTGTCATCAAACCCACGAACTGATGGTCTTCTTGTGACATCTCTGTCTTTTCCTCACGGCTGCGTTCTGAGAAGTCTGCGTTGAACTGCTGTATCAACAGCTCTTCAATGCTTGCGATAGAGGTGCGATTAACTGTGACGTTTTGTCGTTCCTCCTTGTTCGACTTGTGGTCATCATCTCTCCTTACCGGTCCATTGACTACCCATCCAAGGGCTGTCCTGACGGCGTAGGGTCCGTCATCCTTGCTGTTTATCACCTGCCATGGCTCCATAGTTTTGTAGGCATTGGTTCCAATTAATAGGCCAATTTCTGCTTCAATGTATGGGAGACGCACCTTTTCTAGGTAAGGCCATCTATCCACGTCCTTCTGCAGGGCTAGGTTCCCTATTCTAACAGGAATCTCCCTCTGTGTGAAAACATTAGGCAGGTCTATGAAGTCCTTCTCTTCAAGTCCACACACTTCTAGGTCTGACAGGATATAACTTTGCGTTGACTTCTCATGACCCATGGTGCGTAATAGGATTTCTGTTCTTCTGCCTCTAACGTTCAGCTGTCGCATGAGTGATTCTGTGCAGAACGTTGCTGAGCTACCTGGATCCATGAAGGCGTAAGTCTCCACAAGCTTCTCGCTCCTCTTAGACTTGATCTTTACTGGTACGATGGCAAGAATACAATCACTGTCACCGGCCCCAGTGAGTCCACAAGTCTCTGGTTCTAGCGACACCAGAGCACTTGAAACAACCTTCTCGTCGGTATTGTTTTCTTCACTCTTCTTAGAGACTTGTTCTTCTTTATGGATATGCAGCAGACTGGGATGTTTCCGAGTGCATTCTCTGCATGTTGTTCTTTGCTTACAGTTTCTACTCAGGTGCCCCTGAGAGAGACATCCAAAGCATAGGCCGTTGCACTTCAGGAATTCGATTCTGTCCTTATGTGGCTGTGCTTTGATGTCGCTGCAGAAATCCAATGTATGATTCTTCTGGCAGAATAAGCATGGCTTCTGAAAGGCATTAGCAGACGTCACTGTGCTGCTCTTTTTGGGAGATGAGTTCTGGGGCCTTTCTTCCTCGGCCTGGGTGACGATAGTTGCAAAGCTGCTTCCCCTGGAACCACCTTTCCTGAGAGTCTTTGATTCAACGGGCTTGGCTTTCACTCTTCCATCGGTGGTCGGGCTGACGTCTTGGATGTTTCCAAACAATGGGTCCCTAGCAATTTTAGCCTGTTTGTCTATGAAGTTCACTAAGTCTGCAAACCTGGCTCTACCTTTCCGTCTCTCCATTATCTCAAAGGCTGTTCTTCTCCATTGTTCTCTCATCCTGTAAGGAAGCTTAGAGATGATGATTCTCATAGTCGTAGGATTGTCCATCTCTTCCATGAATTCAACATCCTCCATGGTGTTGCGACATCCTATGAGGAAAAGAACATATGCGTTCAATGCCTCTCCGTCCTCCGATCTGATCTGTGGCCACTTGGTAGCCTTTTCGATATATGCAGTGGCTATCTTCAGCTCGTTACCATAGTGCTCCTGCAACAACTTCCTGGCTTCTATGTATCCCCGGTCCGGTCTCATGTGTTCACAGCTTCTGACCAGGTCTTGTGGCTTACCACTGGTGTACTGTCCCAGGTAGTACAACTTATCACTGCTGCTCTCTGTTTTGGAGTCAATGGCTTGTTCAAAGGATCTGATGAAGGGCTTATACTTGAGTGGGTCGCCTTGGAACACTGGTATGTCTCTTTGAGGGAGTCGAAACAGATTCTGTTGTTTTACAAGCATCTCTGTAATTTCGTTCTGACGTTGCATCACTCGGTATAGGCTTCTCCTTGTGTCTTCAGGCCTCTGGTGGTCATCAGCAGGGTCTAGTCTAGACCGTCTGATGTCTGGGGTAGCATCACGTGCTCCTGTTAGTGGAGAGGCCACTCTTCCACGCTGTAATGCCAGGGGATTGCCTTCGGGCTCTGTTGTAACTCTTGAAGGTGCCCTGGATCCAACTCTATGTGACAACGTTGACTGGCAGTGGCTCCCGCCGTCCCGTGAGCCTTCATAATCTTCGTACGCACTCAACCTGGCGTCTGAGACCTCGATAGCTGTTTTTATCTCCAGCTGTTCTTTCTTTGCCTGCACCTGGGCCCGTTGGGCCTGCAGTTGGGCCTCTTGGACCTGCAGTTGGGCCTCTTCCCGTTCAAGAGCTTGCTTCTCCGCTAAAGATGCTGCGCGCGCCATCAACGCCGCCCGTTCAACCTCCGCTCTCATGCGTCGCGACGAGCTTGTGGTAGAAGCGACTGACCTGCGTCCAGAAACAGAGCTACCTTCTTTTCGATTTTTGCTCGGTCTGGCGGAAGTCTCTGAAATGCTATCGTCTGGTCCGACTTCATCGTCAACTTTATCTTTCTCTGCTGTATCAGCATCTTGACGAATCTTTAACATCCACTGTTCTGTGACCTTGATATAGTCCTTAATGCTGGTTGATTTAAGATCAAACCAGTTGTGCTGATCAGCGTTTCCCTCTTCTTCAGACAGAAGTGCGAATACATCTTCATTGAGTACATTAAATTCTTCATGCAGTTGGAGAAATCGTAATACATTATGGGCTAGATTTTCAGTATAGGCAGTTTTGGGGCGCTAACCTTAGCGCCCGCCCGAAGTTAGCGCCCGCCCCAAAGTAGCGCCCCGTTGCCGGGAATTCAGTGGCTTCGCCCTAAGAGGTTGGTGGAGCGCTAAAAGAGGCGTTCCACTACTCTCTTTAGGCGCTAAGCCGGCGGTCCAGAGGGATAGCGCCCAGGCGGGGCGCAGCACGGGTGCGGTCATTTTTGCACTGACAGCAGACCCCGTGGTGCCGACCAGCTCTTAAAGGGGGAAGGGACGAATTGGTCTGCTGCCACGCCCTGCACACTGCAGCCTTGCAAAGAGGCCTCAACACTACTGCTCAGCCCCAGGGAGTCATGGCAACGCCAGAGAAGGCCCGTCAGCGTGCCCTGCGCTTCTCAGAGGGTGATCTGGACATCATGGTCACAGCTCTGGAGGTGAGGCGCAAGATCTTGTTTCCAGACAGTGGGAGGAATCCAACCCACCACGACTACACCAAAGCCTGGAAGCAGATCGCCCAGAGGGTGACGTTCACCGGCGAGGCCCCCAGGACCCACACACAATGCCGTAAGAAATACAACGATCTGACCAGGATTGTGAGGGTGAGTAGCCTTTCCAGTCTCCTCCTCATTCTTGCATGTACACCTGACATGATGGGCAAAGGGACCTGAAAGTCCTTTTGGCCAGCCCTCAGCCAGCAGCATTGGGACAGTCATGAGCATCAAATGGCCATTCGGCACTCTACACTTTGGCCAAGCTATTCCACCATGGGAGGCAGTGGACAGTACATCAGGGCTTCACTCTGTCCAAGCTATTCCACCATGGGAGGCAGTGGACAGTACATCAGGGCTTCACTCTGTCCAAGCTATTCCACCATGGGAGGCAGTGCTCACTACATCAGGGCTTCACTCTGTCCAAGCTATTCCACCATGGGAGGCAGTGCACACTACATCAGGGCTTCACTCTGTCCAAGCTATTCCACCATGGGAGGCAGTGCACACTACATCAGGGCTTCACTGCGCACTTACAGCCCGTCCTTTCTCTTGCAGGCTAAAGTAGCGTTTAATCGCCAGGCCCGTGCCAGGGGTGGCCGCGCCAAGCTGCAGAAGCTCACTCAGCTGGAGGAGCGCGTGTGTGTGCTCATGGGAGCACGTGTGATTGTCCCCACAGCGTGCGGTGTATCCGACCCTCCACTGCCCGGCAATGGTAAGGACCTCGCCTTTTGGCCCTCTCGCGTCGCACTGGCCCATCCGAGCTACCTCCTTTGCCACTGTCCCAACAATGCGCTGAATCCCACCAGTCCGAACTCCCTCGCTGACGCCGTCTCCTCACTCTGAAGCTACTCTTGTGCATTCCTGCTTTCAGCTGGTGACGACCAGGACCCTGAGGCTGCCAGTGACAGCACCTCCAACCAGGAGGAGGAGGAGGAGCAAGCCGGACCTTCGGGGGAACAGTCACGTCCCGCAGGAGAGGAGGAAATGCTCGACACCTCCTCACTGGACGAGTGCCTGGAGGAACTGTCGCAGGGCAATGCAGCTTCTGGGACCAGTGGCGTCCAGCCACCCAGCAGCCGTGCGCGTGGCCCGCGGCCTTCCCCCCAAAGGGGGGAAGGATCAGAGGGGAGTGCTGCTGCTCGGCACACTCGCCGTCACCAACGCGGCAAGGGTCCCCTAGTTCGGCCCCCTCCTCCCCAGCGGGAGAGTCGCGACTCCAGTCCGGACACCTTCACTTCGGAGGAGGTGCGGAAGCTCGATCAGATGGCCGACGACTCGGACCAGCGCCACACGGAGCTCATGAGCGTGGTGGGGCGCATGCCTGAGGCCATCGAGTCGCTGGCGACCAGTGTGCGCGAGTTCGGGGCAGCAACTGCCGCGACTGGCCGCATGCTAACTGATGCCGTCAAGACCCTGGCGGATGTGATGCGCGCGCACACCAGGACCACAGGGCCACTCACTGCTGCCACACGCGCTGTCTCAGGCAGGCATCGCCAGGGCAGGCGCCGCGCTGGACCATCCCAGCAAGCCGGCCGTCGGCTGATTGCTGCGGATCCTGCAGTGCGGGCCCGGCCGAGTGCCACCGCGCCACAGCACCAGCCAGCGCATCCCAGACGCCTGCTGGCCCACATTGCGCCATCCGTCGCCGCCATTCCCCCTCTGGGCCGTCAAGGGCAAGCGGCTGCAGCTGATGGTGGCCAGGCTCAGGTGCGCCACTCAGGAGACGGCCCCTCGAGGCCCAAACGCCGTGTAGGCCGCCCCCCAGCGGCATCTGGCGGAAGGGCATCTGAGCCTCAGGCGCCTTCCCCCAGCCTCGCAGCAGCCACTGGGCAGAGCTTGCGAAGGAGCAGCAGGCAGGGCAGGGGAGGCAAAATGCTGGCCAAGGTCTCGCCCTCGCGGGCCACTCAGTAGAGGGTGTGGCCAGCTTTCCTTTAATATGGCGGTGGCCATCTTTATTTTGCCCATGGTTGTGCTTTTGGAGGGCTTTTTTTTTGCGTTAGGCCGACGTTGAGGCCCGGTTTCAATAAAGGTGGAGTGGCTCCTCCCCAGTTTGTGGGAGTGAGTCGTTTGTTGGGCTTTTTGTGGGGCCCGTTTATTGTTTTTGGGGATTCATGTGGGAAGGGCTTTTCATTTTTGTTTAATAAAAAATTATCTTTATTCATGCAGTCTCCATGGTTGTTCTTCTTAGTGTTTGTTGGCTTCGCCGGCTGAGGGCTTGCGGAGCGGCTGCATTCATCTTCCCTCATGGCCCCTGGCCATTCCCTGACAGGGGGCTTAGAAGTACCGTGTAATAAGGTGGCGTCGTGCGGCCCTTGGCCCTGGTCGCTCCCTCCTGGGAACGTACTCCTGCTCCTCCTCCTCCTCCTCCTCCTCATGCTCCTCCTGCTCCTCCTCCTGAGGTGCTGGTCCAACGTCAGGTGGCAGTGCCTGAGTCCTGCGGATAGCCAGGTTGTGTAGCATGCAGCAAACCACCACAAATTGGGAGACCCGGTCCGGCGAATACTGGAGAGCTCCTCCGGAGCGATCAAGGCAGCGGAACCGCTGCTTGAGGACCCCAATAGTTAGCTCGATGATGTTGCGGGTGGTTTGATGGCTCTCGTTGTAGGCCTCTTCAGCAGCGGTCCTGGGCGCGCGGAGCGGGGTCATGAGCCAGGTGCACAAAGGATAGCCTTTGTCCCCGAGTAGCCATCCTCTTGGGGGAGGCTGTGCCTGGAACATGTCATGTACAGTACTCTGCCGCAGGATAAAGGCATCGTGGCTGCTGCCTGGGAAGCTGGCATTGACTGCCATGATGCGCTGCTTGTGGTCACAGACCAGCTGCACATTCAGAGAATGGTAGCCCTTCCTGTTGCGATACTGCTCGCCATGCTCCAGAGGGGCCCGCAAAGCCACATGCGTACAGTCAATGGCGCCCTGCACCAAGGGGAATTCCCCGAGTCTGGAAAATCCCAATGCGCGCTGATGCTGGCTCTCCAGGGCCATGGGGAAGGAGATGAATTGGCTTCTCCTTCTGAACAGTGCTTCGGTCACCTGGCGGATGCAGCGATGCGCGCCGTACTGGGAGATGTTTGCTATGTCCCCAGCAGCGTATTGGAAGGAGCCGGTGGCATAGAAGTTCAATGCCACCGTCACCTTCACTTCCACCGACAGAGACGTCCTGCACCTGAGCTTTGGCCGCAGATCTCGGCGAAGCAGGTGGCAGATCTCTGCAATCACCCCCTTCCGGAATCGGAGCCTTTTAACACATCGCGCGGCACTCATGTTTAGGTAGGAGCGCTGCTGGCGGTATAGCCTGACTGGGTAAGGCCTACGTGGCCGACGCCTGTAGCCCCCTCTGCCTCTAGCCAGGGCTGCCCCTCTCACAATGCGTCTGCGAGCCCTACGGACATGGAGCTGCAGCTCCGCGTTGGCACCCCATGCAACCCCCATCAAATCCTGGCAAACACTCTAATTTCCAAATGGCCACTTGCAGCGCTGTTGCCTGAGTCCAAAAATACCTGGCTCTTGCTGCTTGAAACCAGTTAGCTATCCTCCTTGTTGTGTCTCCAGAAATGCGTTGCACAAGACTGTTTTCTGAAATAATGGGTGGCCTTTATACTGGAGAGGACGGTCCCTTTAATTAGCGCCCCCCGGGGCCCGCGCTGGTTGTGTTGCGTTCCTTTTTCCAAACGCTCCGGCCGCCCGCCGCACAATGGGGCGGTCCGACTGAAGTTTGCAATCGGGGCGGCCAAAGGGCGTTGCACGAGGATGTGACGTCATTTTCTGCGCGCGCATCCGGGCGGGCGCTAAACTTTGCGCCGGCGCTAACGGGCAACTTAATTTGGGGCGGGGCGCAAACTGCGCTGCGCCCGGGCGCTACACGCATAGCGCCCGGAAATCACTTCTCTTAAGGCGCTAACTGCTGGCGCAAGCAACTGAAAATCTAGCCCTAAGTCTTCAGCTTTCTTAATATTAGCATTATCTTCCATGAGACGATCAATTATCTTCATTTTTCCAGTTATCTGAGCTAATTTAGCCTTCCTTGCACCTATGCTTCTATGTAACTTCTCTTCCATTGCCTTTGGGGTGAGCTTTATTTCCCTCTTTTGGCCAGCAATCCTTCTGGCTGATGGAAGCTCCTGGCTCCGTAAGGCCTCGGCCATTTTACCCGCAGCTCTTATTTAGCTTCTCAATAGAATGAACAAAGCAAGTAACAGTCACTGTACCTTTGCTTTCTTATATTGTCGTCTGGCTCCGTGACCATTCATGTATACGTTCGCCGACGATTCCGTCCTTTCCTTCTTAGGGAGCAAGTTTTTGACTAATGTAGTGGCGCTTCTTAGTTTCCAAACAGGCAGCCACTGAGCTGTGGGGTTTTTAACAACGAGTAGACGCGTGTCGAAATAAAACGTTCCCAAACGTAGCTTTGTCTTTTAAACTGTTTACTATAACACTTAACAAACGGAATTACAAAGCAAACACGTATAAACGAACACGGTCAAAAACTGTACTGCTCCAAACCTCACAGCTTCTGCCTCCTTCAACCACGTGCAGTTTAAACTGTAAAATGGCTGCACCCATGTGTGGCTTAGGGACTGTTCCATTATGGCAAGAATGAAGGGGGTGTCTCGGACTATACTACTGGAGCAAGAAAATAGGGGGTTTCTTAATACAATAAGTCGGTCAAGTAAATTAACTGTATTATGCCATTTAACCACTATTTTAAAGTATTTTCTTAAGCTTTTATGGCTCTTACAGAGGGAGTGCAACAAAGGTTCACTGGACTGATTCCTGAGATAGGGGGATTGTCCTATGAGGAGTGATTGAGGAGACTGGGCCTATATTCCCTAGAGTTTAGAAGAATGAGATGTGATCTCATTGAAACATATACAATTCTTACAGGGCTTGACAGGGTAGATGCTGGGAGGATGTTTCCCCTGGCTGGGGACTCTAGAACTAGGGGTTACAATCTCAGAATAAGGGGTCAGCCATTTAGGACTGAGATAAGGAGACATTTCTTCACTCAAAGAGTTGTGAATCTTTGGAATTCTCTACCCCAGAGAGCTGTGGAAGCTCAGCCATTGAGTATATTCAAGGCAGAGAATGGCCTACTCTTGCTCCTATTTCTTATGTCCTTATGTAGAAATTCTGAAAACAATATCCATTAATCTTTGTTTCCAAGAGGCTCCCTTTAGCAGAATCAAACTAACTAGTGATTCAGCCTAAAATTTTCACTTTCCAGATAAAAATTGTTCAGTCAGTTTGTGATTAATGCATTCACTTAATAAATGCAATATTGCATTGAAAGGTACTTTCATTTTTTATATATCCATCCAAAGCAAGATTTTTAATAATACATATTGTTGAAAATCTTGAGTAGGACACTCTCTTCCTTCCACTAAACTCACTTCTTAATGTCACACTTTTTGGTCAGGCTTTTCTGTCAACACTTACCATTGTAAATTGCTGTGTCAACATTTTTTATTGAATTTTGTGATGTCAAATGTCACTGTAACTACAGGCTCTGGCTATTAGGTGACGTTATGGAACATGTTTCTGATGTCCCTCTCCCAACTTCGAATCATCCTTTATATATGTAAAAAAGTGAATATTTATCAATAAATCTTTGCATCGAGAACAAGCTCATTACAACTTGGGCATTACACTTAAGATGTTGCATTATATGTCACTTTTGCAAATACATAAAATTACATAGGGGTCGATTTTCATTGGCCCGTGGAGTCAAGGTTGGAGGCGTGCGGGGGGGGGTTAAAGTCTCGAATTCGGGGGCCCCGACACCGTCCCGCCCCCAACCCGCCTCCATGTAAGTTTCTAAGGAGGCGGGTACCCGCCCCGCACTGGGACCCGCCTACCCGAGGCGGGAAGGGATTAGTGCCAATTAACTGCCTGTTAACAGGTAGGTAACAGGCAGTTTTTAGCCTAATCTCTATTTTAAAGCTTGAAGTGTGGGATTCCCGACGGCTCCAAACCACGCCAAGTTAGAGGAGTCGGGCCGTCGGGTTGAAGGACTTGGAGGGGTCGAGATGTTGGTGTTCAGGTGAGTGATGGGTGCATGAGTGCAAAGGTAAGTGTGTTTGGTGTGTCTAAAGTGTGTACAGAAGTTTAAATTACCTGTACTTACCTTTTCAGCCTTCCTTCCTCTAGGTTTCGGGAGTCCATCATCTAACCGGCACAGAAAGCAGAATGGCTGCGAACTGTCAAAAGTGACAGCCTGCAGCTTTCTGTGCCGGTGAGATTTCTAACTGAGTCTGTGTAGAAGGACTCAGGTTAGAAGTAAGACTGTCAGTGTTTGGCAGCTTCAAACAGCTGTGAAACACTGATATTTCATCTGTCAAAACATCTTGACAGATGAAATTTCAGTCTGTGACGTCACCTGTTGCCGGGTGGCCCTTAATTGGCCTGCTGAGCCCGCTGGGCAGGCTCAACAAGGTCAATCAAGTTAAAATCGCGTGGATTGGCCACATCTCGATGGAGGCGGGACTACAACCCCGGAAGTTGTAGTCCCGCCTCCTTCCCGACTTCTGAATGAAAATCACCCCCATAGAATGTACAGGCTATTCACCCCAACTGGTCTATGCTCCACACGAGCCTCCTCTCACCTCTCTGTCTAACCATATCAGCACATCCTTCTATTCCTTTCTCCCTCATGTACTTATCTAACTTCCCCATAAAAAAGCATCTATGCTTTTCGCCTCAACTACTCCTTGTGGTTCCATATTCTAACCACTCTCTGGGTAAAGAAGTTTCTCCTGAATTCCCTATTGGATTTATTAATGACTATCTTATATTATGGCCTCTAGTTTTGGTCTCCCCCACAAGTGGAAACATTTTCTCTACATCTACCCTATCGAACCCTTTCATTATCTTAAAGACCTCTATCAGGTCACCCCTCAGCCTTCTCTTTTCTAGAGAAAAGAGCCCCAACCTGTTCTACTTGATCTGCTCAACTATTATACTCATAAAACAGCAAGAAATCACAACTGAAGAATCTAACAATGAAGAAGAAGCAAATAGGTATAAAACTGATTAAGAATGAGTAGCTGTCAAACAGCTGTCAATAACACAACTAGCAGGAAGCAGAAGGCTAACCCATGAAGTTGCCCAATCAATCCTGAGGAAAGACAATACAAAAACTTAGAGATGTCATTATTCAGACAAACAATATACAGTATATACAACACTCAAATAACATTGACAGGAACATTAATGAAAACAGCCATTTACAAGGGCTTAATTATTCATACAACTACAGCACAATTTGCATGCATATTTATTTATGTAACCTTCATTTGTGGGCGTGAGGCAATCACCATCTATTTATCTACTCATTTTTTTAAAATGTCCTATTAACAATTCCATGGGAGGCGGAGTAAAGGAGGGTGGGAAGGTGGGAATCAACGGATCTTTTCCAGCCTTTCTGCCCCACCTCTGCCAGAAAGCCAATGGGCCAGGGCTGGAAAAGCTCGGACATGTGTCTAGCATTAGTCTCAAGGTTCACACTCCAGGTTCACACTCCGGGTTCACACCGGTACATCGATGCCGACTTTTGTGCCACATTTTCACCTGATTGGCTCAAATTTCCTATTCCTCAAACAGAGCTCTATAACTATGAGCAGTAAGCAAAATCGATCAATATAAAAATAGCAGAAACTGAATCAGTCAAATCACTCAAAAGCATTCAAAATCCTCTCAGGCACAGAAAAAAATCTACCAAGTTGAAAATAAAGAAACTGAAATAATGAAATGGCTCAAAATTAAATTTAAAAAGTCTTTCAGCTGAAATGTTATTTTCCATCACAACACTGAAAATAAGATTTGTAACATAATAAAGATATAGAAATGTCATATTTCACAATACATAGTATCATAGAATCATGGACTAGTACGGCACAGAAGGCGGCCATTTGGCCCATCGAGTCTGTGCCGGCTCTTTCAAAGAGCAATCCCGTTAGTCCCCCTCCCCCGCTCTTTCCCCATATCCCTACAATTCTTTTCTCTTCAAGTATTTATCCAATTCCCTTTTGAAGGTTACTATTGAATCTGTATCACTACCTTATCAGGCAGTGCATTCCAATCCCTAAACACTCATTGTGTAAAAAAGTTTTTCCTCTTGGCGCCTCTGGTTCTTTTGCCAATCACTTTAAATCTGTGCCTTCTGGTTATCGACTCTTCAGCCATTGGAAACTGTTTCTTCTTATTTACTCTATCTAAACCCTTCATGATTTTAATAACCTCTATCAAATCTCCTCTTAGCCTTCTCTGCTCTAAAGGTGAATAATCCCAGCTTCTCCAGTCTCTCCATGTAACTGTAATCCCTCACCCCTGGAACCATTCTAGTAAATCTCTTCTGTATCCTCTCCAAAGCCTTCACATCCTTCATAAAGTGTGGTGCCCAGAACTGGACACAATACTCCAGCTGGGGCCGAATGTTTAGGTTTAGTATCACTTCCTAGCTTTTGTACTCTGCCTCTATTTATAAAGCCCAGGATCCCACATGCCTCATTAACTGCTTTGTTAACCTGATCTGCCACCTTCAGAGATTTGTGCACAAACACCCCCAGGTCTCTCTGTACTTGCACCTGCTTTAAAGTTGTACCATTTAACTTGTATTGTCTCTCCTCATTCTTCCTACCAAAATGTATCATCTCACACTTTTCTGTATTGAACTTCATCTGCCATGTGTCCATCCATTCCATGTCTTCTTGAAGTCTATTACTATCTTCCTCACTGTTCACTACACTTCCAAGTTCCATACCATCTGCAAATTTTGAAATTGTGCCCTGTACCCCCAAGTCCAAGTCATTAATGTATATCAAAAACAGCAGTGGTCCTAGTACTGAACACTGGAGAACACCACTGTATATCTGTATAGTCTGAAAAACAGCCATTCACCAAAACTTTTTGTTTTCTATCCCTTAGCCAATTTTGTATCCACTGCCCCTTTTATCCCATAGGCGTTAGTTTTGCTAACAACCCTAACGTGGTACTTTATCAACATAATTAAACTTACCTCTAAAATCACAAATAAGGTCTGTAACATAACTGAGGCATTAAAGTTACATATTCCATAATAATATGATTAAACATTTCCATAAAATTGTAACTTTCAGTACCTTCATTATTACTTTTACTTAGAGGCGGTGTCTCTGAAAAGGCTGAAGGTTGGTGTTGATATTTTTCCCAAACCTGTCACACTGTCAGCTGAAGAGAATTAAGAATTGCACCTGTGTATACAATTCTGAGCATGTGCACGGTCAAGAAATCCCATCATGCCTCTGTATGACTCCTCCAATACAACAGTCTGAAATGGGTCATTCCTTAGCTTATTCTAGGGTGACCATATTTTCTAAACCGAATCCGGGGACACACAGGGTGGGAGCACAGCAAAGTAGCCAGGATGGAAAATGTAGGTTGCGCAGCGTAGCGAGGCAAAGTTTTTTAGCACCCTATATTTTTAATAGCTGCACATATACACTACAAATGGAAAACAAATGTGCTTATAATTTCCACGGATGTGACGTCACACTATTGAAGCGCATTCAGACACCCTTTATAAATAATACAATAACACTGTTCAGTCCATTGACCTGAAACTGTGATTATGTCTAACAATACAATATGCATATATTCCAATGAATATAGCTCTAGTCTATTCGCGGATGAGTTTCGTGAGCCAGGGACTCTTCGGGGGACATTGTTTGCCCGGGAACACAATACCTCATCCGGGGACTGTCCCCGGAAAATGGGGACGTATGGCCACCCTAGCTTATAGCAGCTTTTCAAGCAATTTCAAAACAAGCTGGATCCCGAACTGTGGGACCTTTTTTACCTCAAAATGTAACAGGAAAACTGTTTTCAACTGTTTAAATTCTACTTCAGAGAGAGTGGGAAAGGCTAGCTCAGAGAAGGACACACACACACATTCTCACATAATAATTTATTTTTATCCAGCTGCAATAGGCAAGGAAACACTGACTTATTTGTTGGAATTTTAAAATAAGTTGAAGCATAAACTCTGAAACCTTTTTTGAGGTAAAGTTTAATAGGAAAATTATTTTCAAACATTTTTTCTTTACTTGAGAGCCTGAAGTTGACTCAAACTGGCAAAACAGGAGAGAGAAAGAGAGAGAGAGAAAGGGAAGGGAATCATTACAGCACCTGCATTTTTTTGTTTATACTGAGAAGTTAAAAATAACTATTGTCCACTGAAAGAAAGACTTACATTTATATAGCGCCTTTTGCAACTTCAGGACGCCCCAAAGCGCTTTACAGCCAATGAAGTACTTTTGAAGTGTAGTCACTGTTGTAATGTAGGAAGCGTGGCAGCCTAATTGCACACAGCAAGCTCCCACAAACAGCAATGTGATAATGACCAGATTATCTATTTTTTGTGATATTGGCTAGTGTATAAATATTGCCCAGGACATCAGGGAGAACTCCCCTGCTCGCCTTTTAAATAGTGCTGTAGTTTCTTTTACATCCATCTGGGAGGGCAGACAGGGCCTCGGAGTAACGTCTCATCCAAATGACTGAGCAGATCTATTTGTGTAGTTGTGGTGGGTAAGGAAAACACAAATTATTTTTTTCATGAACCAATCAATTAACATTTACTTCACTGTCTCTGATGACATCTCTTATAAACATTATTTCAGAGTATTTTACTTCCACGCCCAGTAATACCCTTGCAACGGCATATCCTATGATTTAGCATGAGAAACACCACTGAAGATCTGCTAATATATACGTAAAATTGCTGGGTAGATTTTGACTCTGCACGATTGTGTAAAACAAGTAATAGCAAGTCAGCAGCCCGTTTTACATCTCTCTCCATTTTTATTTCCATGGGGAGGATGTAAAGCAGGTTGCCAACTCGTTGTCGTCCGTTTTACACTATCGCACAAAGTTAACATCTACTGTAAGAGAATTCAAATCTGACACCGAATATGGTTTGTAACTTAAGCCTTTTATTGTGATAGACCAAGTCTTTGACACACGCAATGTCTCACGCAGTCATATAGAAACATAAACAATATTACCCCATTTCCCCTCTGGGTAGAGACTTAAACCTTTCGTCTTGCCTCACCCTACAAATTGTGAAGTTAAGCTCGATAACTTTATAGGCTTCTGGCCATGCACACTGTCCTAGATGATTCATTATTACCTGAGAAGAGTTTGTTGTGAACAAGACCCCCAGAAATGAGGTTGTTTCCGTCAAAACACCAGATGCTAACTTATTTACCATTAAGGATGTAACTAATCATCTTTGGAACATCGTCCTGTTTCCTATCTCAAGACTATCTCATTTCCAATGTATGGACAAAAAAAAATCAACAGGCATGAATCACACATCCTGCACCACAGCAGAAAACCAACTGCACAGTCAGCTAAATTGTACCCCAATACATTAAACCCTAAAGCACCCTGTGACTGAACAACTTTAACCATTTCATTATTTCCAGCCACAGTACAAATCCACAAGCCAGTTATAAGTAAAAAGAAAGCAAAAACCTTAATCATATGAGATTAAACCAAATCCTATATATATATATATACATATATATACACACAAATAATAATAATTCAACTTTATTGTCATTGTACAATGCACAACGAAATGTGATCTTGCAAGCTCCCATGAGTCCAGTACAAATAACATTAACATTAAACGTAAATAGCACCGTCCTGGGAGAAGCAAAGCCGCTGCGTCTGTGCGCGCCGCCATTCCATTTCCACCATTCCTCCTGTCCGACAATCTTCAGCCCAACGCCCGGGCCTGCTCACCAGCCGCCCCTCCCGGGGCTCCTTCCGTGACCTTCTCACCAACCACCCCTCCTCGGGGCTCTTTCCGTGACCTTCTGTACCTGGTCTTCCCTGATGGTCACTCCTCCAGGTACTAACCAGGCCTGGCTCTGCTTAGCTTCCAAGCCTTGCCAGTGACCCTGTCCCTAGTCCCAGGAACAGGGTATCTTGCATTATCCCACTGTGTCTATCTTGTGTCCTTCACAAATGGAAAGACTCTTGTCATGCAGAATATTTCTGATTGGTTCCTGGTCAATGAAAAAATGCTTTGGTGTTCCTGAGCACATCTCTCACAAGTTTAATTTAAATCCATTCAGCGGTCATTGTATCCTCCTACCCACCCATTCCCTTTGCAATGACTTATGGATACTAAGGGAACCAAAGGGATATGGGGATAGTGCATAAAGGTGGAGTTGAGGTCGAAGATCAGCCATGATCTTGTTGAATGGTGGAGCAGGCTTGAAGGGCCATATGGCCTACTCCTGCTCCTAATTCTTATGTTCTTAACTTCTAACAAACCTTGAGCAACGCTAGAGGAGAGCCACTCGTTTTGTACCTATGTAGATTCTAGACTAATGCATTCCTTCAAAGAGAGAAATATGCTCTTTGTTAAAGAAAATCTCAGCTGCATAGATCTTTGGTACCTTCTGATTCTACTTTTGTTGAGATGTAAAGTATTTTTTTGTTTAAATATGCTGGTGACTTCATCTGGGAAATAAGTCAGCTGAATTCCTGGAAACTGGCAGTGTGAGGGAATTGAATTAACAAACAGTTGAACCTGCACTGTCCTGAGCCATCCGTTAATCAGTTTGACACGGCTCATGTCAACTTAACTTTATCACATTGTTGAGCTTATGCACTCCTCCAAATTAGCTCTTCAAACATATTATCGGCGCTCACAGTTTAAAGCAAATTAACTTTCGTTAAAAAAAGATAAACAGACGGAGCTACCCAAACAGCTTTTAACCTCAGTCATAATTCTTTCTAACTGTTCACTTTTGAAAAAGGGACAGCGTTGATAAAAATGACCGCTTCAAATCATATACCGCACTGCCCCCCCACCCACCCCCCCCACCAACCCCCAAACTACAAGGTTGGAATTCTTAGGTTTATACAGGAAACTTTCGATTTACCGGCACCTAAATAACCGGAAATCTCGGTTAACCGGCAAAATTCAGGAGTAAGTTCATACTTCATATTACTTGCCTTCATCGATCTGTTGCTGTGCAAGGGTGTGGCTGCAGCTGTTGCTAAGCTACAGAGACGCTTGGAACTTGTGGCCATTGTTCTGAACATGTTGCTAAGCAACAGGGTTTGTTGCTTTATACGGAGCTCTCAGCTCTTGCTATCTTTTACTATAGTGCTCGGTTATCCGGAATTTTTGATGAACTGGCACCACGTCGGTCCCGTCAGTGCCGGATAAAAAAAAGTTTCCTGTACAGAGAATGAAAAGATTCGCCAGGAATTCTCTCGGGGAGCTCTCCTGGTCAGCTGCTGCAACTTAGGCCGAGATTGGTGGGAGCCCCATTTACACGTGTGTCTGGAGTTTCTGATGATCTTCCGATCAAGTTATGGGATGGGTGCAAACCCACCCTGCCCCCAGACCCAAGGAAATTCCCAGCAATTGGGCCAGAATTTGTGGGGAAAATAACGGTAAGTTTAATGGCACTCAATGTTATTAATGTATTTTAAAAAAAGCAACTTGTGGCGAGGAAGAGATACCCCATGAGTTGCGATTTGCCACAAGTTGCGGGACGATTTGTGCCACTCCACCATTAGCCTCATAAAAATGAGAACTCGCCCTCAACCTCCCCGTGAGTTTCAAGAAATTGCTGCATTTGCGCTGTTAAAACAAATTAAACTCACTGCAGAAAGTTAGGGCTGGTACTTAACAGCATAAGGATGCTTTTAATGAGGAATTTATGCAATGCCACACAACCTCTCTGGCCCAGCAAAGGAACAGTTGAAACTGTGGCGTCTCATTCCTGCAGGTAGTAAATTGTTTCTAGAGATATTTTCAATTTTCAATTTAAAAGTTTTGAAATTTTTACTAACTTTTCATTTCTGTCCCTTTTTTCTCTCTCTCTTAATCCAATCTTTCTTCCCCTCTCTTTTTTTCTCTTTTTGTATGCAATTTGACTCTAATTCACCCTATTTCCTTCTCTGTTGTTCCTCTGCTTCTTTCTCTAACTCTATCCTTCAATTTAATTGATTGATGGTTGGTCCCGTTGCTCACCAAGGTCCCAGAGGCGCCGTTGCCCCAGCATGCACCTCCAGCAATTTGTGGCACAAAGTTTTTTCGAGCTGAAGGGTGAGGGAAAAAATCTAGCTAATAGGGCACGCCAGGAGATGTCCCGCTCCAGTAAGATCTGGGCCATTGTGTTTAGTCTTAGGAAATTTTATCATTTTGTATTCTACTGGTAATTTTGCAAGGTGGCACAGCTGACATGGAGGGTCGTCTGTGATAAGCGTGCCAGAGAATCAGGTCGAAACTGTTGGAACCAGTGAGCCTCCATTCTAGCAGCAGAGCCGTGTGAAATTATACCTTTACAGGCAATATTTAAGCTTTTATTATACAAAAAAAGCCAGGCACAGAGAAGGAGTAGGTAAGTGATTTCAGATACCCTTTCACTGAGCATGTAGGAAAGTTATATTGAAATAAGTTTTATATACTTATTGATATTGCATGTGGAAAACAGCTATTAGGTTTAACTGGTGGAAACAGCTTTGAGATTACAAAGACATTGGCAGTAATTTTAAAGTCTCTGACCCACCTGGTGCGGGGGGGCCAGTAAAATGCGGGAAACCTGGATGACTGGGTTTCTCTGCACACGTGCGTGTGATGTCATGGACAGGTTCCCCGCCCGGAAGTCAGCCTGATTGACAGGCTGGCTTCCAGTCGGGCGGGGAATGCTGGACAGGAGGTTGCGACCACAGGTAGGTGTGAGCCCCAAGCCCGAGGAGGTGGTGGGAGTTCCGATCCCGGTTTGGGGAGGGGGGTCCGATCCCAAGGGACGTCCGATCACCGATCTCGGGTTGAGGGGTGGGATGGGTGGTGTTTGTATGGAGGGGGGGGAGGGCCAATGGTGGGGGAGCTTGGGAGGGCTGGGAGAAGCACCCCTGCTCCTCCTGGCCCACAAGGAATGCTCCCTGAGGCTGTCCTCATATCACTGCAGCTATTGGGAATCCCAAGGCCCGGGGTCCTCGGCATGCCACATTTAAACTGGCAAAGCAAGTTAAATCCGAGGCTTCTGGGCCTCATTATCATATTTAAAGTGCCAACCCACCTCCTGGCAATGGGTTGGCTGCTCAGTCCCCCCACCCCTCCTCCGTTCAACTCGGAAGTGGGAGGATTGGAGGTGGGTTGGGGTCAGGATTTCGATTTTTAATACATTAACTTCCCCCACGCCCCCCAACCCACCCATATTTTCAGGTTCAAATTCCTCCCATCGATCGACCACAACTTTGATTGACGTCATGATCTGCCTGCTCTGGATGCTGCTGGCAGACGCACTAACCCTTTTACCAATAAGGCATCTGGCGCACTTCGCATCAGAGGTGTGCGCCGGATGCCGACACCATTTTGCAACTTTAAGGGCCTCGTAGCCCCCAAAATACGGGTGCTGCCGAACCCAATTTTGCCCCCAATCTGTTTTAGCAGTCGATTGAGGGATAAATATTGGCTAGGACACCGGGGAGAACTTCGCTGCACTTCTTCGAATAGCCATGGGATCTTTTACATCTACCTGAGAGGGCAGACGGGGCCTCGGTTTAATGTCTCATCTGAAAGACGGCACCCTTGACAGTGCAGCACTCCCTCAGTACTGCAGGGAAATGTCAACAAACACAAAATAAAAGTGAAAGATATGACAATTTCCTTTCTCCTTTCTTGCCAAGTTTTCTTCCTTCTCTACTCTTCTGGAGGTAATTGGCTTCTGGCTAAGGTATGACTCTATGGGAGCCCTGTGCCTCACAATGCCTCAAGCAGCCATTATATGCGTGAGCCTTGGTGGTCAATGTTGGCGAGCGGAAAGGCATCAACAACTGATCCTGACACTGTCTTCATTTGACTGCTTCACAGCCACACTTCCAGCAGAGGGCATTGGAGAGTGGTCACAAGTAGGAACTTCTCCCTCCCTGACCCAGAGTGCTGAGGTTAATTGTAGTCCCTCTACTGTTGATCTAGCTTTGATCAATTAACTGAGCCCAGAGCAGGACTCGAACAGAGATTATCCCTTCTCCCTTTGAGGCATTGTCTGCTCCAATTGAACACTCCACTGATGGATTAATAAACTCTCTGACGTTTATCCCAGTTATAAACAGCTTGTTGGCTGCTTAAGAAGCATTAAAGACTCATTACTGTGGACGTGTTGCAATTGGCTGTTAGGTTTTGTTGCCATTAACCAATTCTCATTCTCAGACATCAATCTTCTCAATAGCATGCATTCCTATGTTTTCGTTACTGATTCATTAATCTAGCAAAAGCAGACATTCTGCTTATATTTCTCCAGAAAGACAGGAATTACTGCCCTGTAATGGTGTGTGCAAATCTTATAGAATAAATGATAAAATTCCTACCAGCTATGGAAAGATATTCCAATGTGCAGATAACCCTGATCAGTAATGACCATTACCTACGTGTTGTCCACTGCTGAGAAGAGCCCACCTACTGTTCCCCCCATGGAACCTTCTGATAGGTTTGAGTATATGAATCCTAATCATGAATTATGTTCAGAAACTTCTGAAAATATGCCTTTTGTCATGAATTCATAGAATCATAGAATGATACAGCACAGAAGGAGGCTATTCGGTCCATCGTGCCTATGCTGGCTCTCTGAAAGTGCATTCCAGATCATCACAACTCGCAGCGTAAAAAGAATCTCCTCATCTCCAATCACCTTAAATCTGTGTTCTCTGGTTACTGACCCTTCTGCCACTGGAAACAGTTTCTCCTTATTTACTCTATCAAAATCCTTCATAATTTTGAACACCTCTATCAAATCTCCTAGCTTTTAACGTAACTAGAGTCCCTCATCCCTGGGTTCTAGTAAATCTCCTCTGCACCCTCGAGATTTGGTGTCAACTATGCACAGCTCTTGTTGTCTGGAAATCCTCCTTGCCTTTTATTAAGGTTCATTCTGAGTTGTTTCTGAATAAAGCACAGCACTGTCAGCTTGGCTCAGTCTATAAAGTCTGAAAGATTTGCCTTTTGACTGTTTTTGGAAGCATGCTCCAGACACATCCTAATCTTCGAATCATAGGCATTAGCAGCCAGAACAAGGCCATTTGGCCCATTGGGCCTGTGCCAGTGCTGGCTTTTCAACTGAAGTTGTCTTTTCTATCCCATTTCTCTGCCCGATTTGCCATATCCTTTTATATTCTTCCTTTTCAAGTTCTTATCCAATTGCTTTTAAATGATGTTATAGTTTCTGTCTAAATAACCACTATGGTAAAGCATTACGTGTACTAATGACCAATGCTCCCTGTAATTTTTTTTCAGGTGTGCGGGCCTTTTAACTGGCTGTGCATCCCATTCAATTTTTCGCGCATGCGTGTTTATTACCGTTGTAAAGCCAGTGAGTAGCCTGTGTGGGGCCTGCAGACCGCCAGCTTAACATGAACATTGCTAATGACTTAATATCAAACTTCTATCTTCCCCTCCAATTTGACAACTTGGTAACAATCTTTCACGCTTTATTCTTTCAAACGTTTTATAGTTTTGAAATCCTCTAAAAAAATTCCCTTTTTAACCTTTTCTGTTCCATTGAAAAGCCCTAATTTTTGAACCTCTATTCACAGGTAAATAATCTCATTCCTGGTACCATTCTAGTGTATTTTTAACAGTGTCAGCTGTGACTCAGTTGGTAGCACACTCGACTCTGAGTCAGAAGGTTGTGGATTCAAGTCTCACTTCAGTGCAGTGCTGAGGGAGTGCTGCACTGTCGGAGGTGCTGTCTTTTGGATGAGACGTTAACCGAGGCTCCGTCTGCTCTCTCAGGTGGACGTAAAAGATCCCATGGCACTATTTCAAAGAAGAGCAGGGGAGTTATCCCAGGTGTCCTGGCCAATATTTATCCCTCAATCAACATAACAAAAACAGATTGCCATTATCACATTGCTGTGTGCAAATTGGCTGCTACATTACAACAGTGACTGCACTTCAAAAGTACTTCTTTGGCTGTAAAGTGCTTTGAGACGTCCGGTGGTCGTGAAAGGCACTATATAAATGCAAGTCTTTCTTATGGTACCCCTTCCATGGCTCTAATTGCCTTTCTATATCGGGATCTCCATAACTGCACATAATACTTCAACTGTGGCCTAATCAATAACATGCATAAATTCAACATTAATTCCCTCCTTTCATATTCAGTGCTCCTCTATGAGTCCTAGAATTCTATTTGCCTTTATTACCAACTAGCACTCCCACCTTTAAAAGATTTATTTACCTGTAGCTATAGATCTCTCCATTTCAAAAGGAGGACACAAATAACCTCCCAGAGATGCCGGGTAACATAGGGTCTGATGAAAGGGTGGAACTGAAAGAAATCAGTATTTGTAGGGAAATGGTGTTAGGAAAATTGATGGGACTGAAGGCCGATAAATCCCCAGGGCCTGATAATCTACATCCCATGGTACTTAAGGATGTGGCCCTAGAAATAGTAGATGCATTGCTGGTCATCTTCCAGAACTCGATAGACTCTGGAACAGTACCCATGGATTGGAGGGTAGCTAATGTTACCCCACTATTTAAAAAAGGTGGTAGAGAAAAAGCGGGGAATTATAGACCGGTAAGCCTGACATCGGTAGTGGGGAAAATGCTAGAGTCTATTATAAAAGATGTAATAGCAGAGCACTTGGAAAGCAGTGACAGGATCGGACAAAGTCAACATGGATTTACAAAAGGTAAATCATGCTTGACTAATCTACTGGAATTTTTTGAGGATGTAACTGGTAAAATAGATAAGGGAGACCCAGTGGATGTGGAGTATTTGGACTTTCAGAAGGCTTTCAATAAGGTCCCACATAAGAGATTAGCGTGCAAAATTAAGGCACATGGGATTGGGGGCAAGGTATTGACTTGGATAGAGAACTGGTTGGTGGACAGAAAGCAAAGAGTTGGAATAAACGGGTCGTTTTCCGAGTGGCAGGCAGTGACTAGTGGGGTACCACAAGGATCGGTCCTAGGACCCCAGCTGTTCACAATATATATTAATGATCTGGACGAGGGAATTGGATGTAATATCTCCAAATTTGCAGACAACACAAAGCTGGGTGGGAGGGTAAGCTGTGAGGAGGATGTCGTGAAACTCCAGTACGATTTGGACAGGTTGGGTGATTGGGCAGAAACATGGCAAATGCACTATAATGTGGATAAATGTGAGGTTATCCACTTTGGTGGCAAAAACAGGAAGGCAGATTATTATTTGAATGGCAATAGATTGGGAGAAGGCAAATGGTATGTTGGCCTTCGTAGCAAGAGGGTTTGAGTACAGGAACAAGGATGTCTTCCTACAGTTGTACAGGGCCTTGGTGAGGCCACACCTTGAGTATTGTGTGCAGTTTTGGTCGCCTTACCTGAGGAAGGACGTTCTTGCCATGGAGGGAGTGCAATGAATATTCACCAGGCTGATACCTGGGATGGCAGGAATGACGTATGAGGAGAGATTGTGTCGATTGGGCTTATACTCACTGGAGTTTAGAAGATTGAGAGGGGATCTCATCAAAACCTATAAAATTCTGTCAGGCCTGTGTTATGTTCATTAATAACTAGACATTCTTATTATGAACAGCTAGCTTCTAGCTACAGGTAGACTACCCTTTATCCGGACTTCCGAAAACCGAAACCCTCTAAAAACCGAAGGTTTTTTCGTTCAGCGTAAGTCGTGCGTACGACTTACGCTGAACGAAAAAACCTTCGGTTTTTAGAGGGTTCCGGTTGCGGAAGTTCGGATAAAGGGTAAGTCGTGCGCACGACCCCCCGCCGACCCCGACAACCGCCGACCCCGCCAGCCCCGACAACCGTCGACCCCGCCAGCCCCGACAACCGCCGACGCCCCCCGCGGACCCCGCCGGCCCCGACAACCGCTGACCCCCCCGCGGACCCTGCCAGCCCCGACAACCGCCGACCCCGCCAGCCCCGACAACCGCCGACCCCGCCAGCCCCGACAACCGCCGACCCCCCCGCCGGCCCCGACAACCGCCAGCCCCGACAACCGCCGACCCCGCCAGCCCCGACAACCGCCGACCGCCCCGCGGACCCCGCCAGCCCCGACAACCGCCGACCCCGACCCCCGCCGACCCCGACTGACTTGCGCACGACCCCCCGCCGACCCCCCCGCGGACCCCCGCCGACCCACATTCCGAAATCCGAAATTCTCCTTTATCCGAAACTTGGCTGGTCCCGAGGTTTTCGGATAAAGGATAGTCTACCTGTAGTGATTTATTCAATACACATTCTCTAGGTACAGCATCTGTAGAGATTCAGCATGTGTACTTCTATGTGCAGGCATCCATCTGGACTACTGCCTTGTGGGTGGCCTAGTGCATCGTGGGTAGTGTAGTCTTAAACACATACAACTAAATATACAGCTCTACAGCTCTACGGCTCCATCTAGTGTACCACTCTAGAATGACATGTTATTGATCATTACATCCCCCTTTCTTTGAGGTTAAACAAAATCAATATCAATCAACTTTCAAGAAACACGATAAAGAAGATATCAGTAACACTTTTGTTAGTGCTCTATAAACATAAACATTTTCACAACAGTCAACACATTTTCAAAGCTTTATTTTATACTCAAAGATTAAGTCTATCAGGCTTTTTTACTTCACGTGTGGATCTTCTCAGCACGGGTAAGTCTGATGTGTTTTCATGAGATTGTTCTGGTGGTGATTGACAAGTCTTACATTCGCCTATCATGTTCTCAATGTCCTTACTTATGCCAGGCCAATAAACAGTGTCTCTTGCTCTCCTTTTGCATTTTTCAATTCCGAGGTGTCCTTCATGAATCCTTTTGAGCATGTCTTGACGTAGAGCCTGTGGAATGACTATTCTGTTCTGTTTAATAATAGTCCACTTGCGACACTCAATTCTGACCTTATGTGAAAGTATTTTGGACAGGAACCTTTTGGCCAACCATGATGAATGTTCTCTATTACTGTTTGTAACACTGTATCTTTTACTGTTTCTTCTGCTATTTGCTTTGATTCTGTGTCTGACACGGGCAGCGCAGCAGTGACCATACTCACATGAACATCCATGTCTTCTTCAGTAGAGCTCACATGACTCATTGTGGGTGCTCGGGATAGTGCATCTGCTAACACTATGTATTTGCCTGGTGTGTAGATCAGTTCAAAGTCATATCTTTGCAGCTTCATCATGAGTCGTTGAATCCTTGGAGACATCTCATTCAGATTTTTTTTTATGATGGCAACCAGTGGGCTGTGGTCTGTCTCAACTGTGAAGGTGTGAAGTCCATATATGTAGCCATGAAACTTTTCTAGTCCAACTACCAAGCCTAGACATTCCTTTTCAATCTGGGCGTAACGACACTCAGAATCAGTCATAGACCTGGAGGCATAGGCAACAGGCTTCCAATCTTCACCCTCTGCTTGTAGCAAGACCGCGCCTCGGCCATCTTTTGATGCATCCGTTGACACTTTGATTCTCTTTGTTGGGTCAAAGAAAGTGAGTACAGGTGTGGTTGTCAGTACTGTTTTGAGATTCATCCACTCTTGTTCATGTCTTTCTGTCCATGCGAACTCATTTGTTTTATGTAGTAGGTCTCGCAGACAGGTTGTCTTGGCTGACAAGTTAGGAATGAACTTTCCAATGAAGTTTATCATCCCCATGATGTGTAGCACTCCTTTTTTGTCAGTGGGTCGGGGCATGTTGAGTATGGCGTTTACTTTTTCCATATCTGGCTCTATTCCTTTACCAGATAGATTATCTCCTAGGAAAGTGACTTCCTGGATGCCAAACTGACACTTGGCTTTGTTGAGCTTCAGTCCATTCCGGCGTATGTTCTGTAGCACTTTCGTCAGTCGCTCATTGTGTTCTTTCAGTGTGGAGCCCCAGATGATGATGTCATCAACATAGACCCGGACTCCTTCCAGACCTTCAATTATGTGTTCCATCGCTCTATGAAAGATTTCAGATGCAGATATTATCCCGAAAGGGATTCTGAGGAAACAATACCTGCCAAATGGTGTGTTGAAGGTACAGTATTTGGTGCTCTCTTCATCCAGTTTTAGTTGCCAAAATCCTTGTGAGGCATCGAGCTTTGTAAAGTATCTGGCACCTGACATTTCACTGGTGATTTCTTCTTGCTTGGGAATCTGGTAGTGTTCACGTTTTATGTTTGCATTTAAGTCCTTTGGATCCATGCATATTCTTAGATCATTGTTCTTTTTCTTCACACATACCATAGAGTTAACCCAGTCTGTTGGCTCTTCGACTTTCCTGATGACTCCTAGTGTGGTCATTCTGTCCAGTTCATTGTTGAGCCGGTCACGCAGGGGTGCTGGAACTCTTTGTAGAGCATGTACCACTGGCTGAGCATCCTCCTTTAGCTGGATCTTGTAAGTGAATGGTAGAACTCCAAATCCTTTGAACACATCCTGGAAATTACTCACTACAGAATCCACTGAGTCATCTGGTCTGCTTTTGGCACAGTTTATACGGTAGACTCTCTTGACCAGTTCTAAGTCTTCACAAGCTTTGTCACCTAGTAGTGAATCAAGTCCTTCAGCCACAACAGAAAACATGAGATGATGCACTTTTGTCTTTGACTGTCACTTTAAGTCTGCATACACCTAAGCTATCTATTTTCTGACCATTATAGTTTTTCAGTAGTTCTGACTTTTTCTGTATTTTGGGCTTTTCTTTCATGTTTTTAATGTCACTCATATTGATTAAGTTTGCTTTTGCCCCAGTGTCCAGTTTCAATGTAACTAATGCTCCATTTATCTGCAGTGGGATCATCCATTTGTCCTCTTTTACTGCATTAACTTTATGTTCAGCATTGTTTATTCCTGAGGGCTGCACATTTTCTGTATCCTTTTTGATATTGTCACATGACACCATTCCTACAAAAAATGTCTCACTTAAATCAGTGTCCTCAATCACATTAACTCGTTGCCCTTTCTTAGTTTTTACTTTTGAAAAGCATTGTTTGGCAAAGTGATTCTTTCCATGACATTTTGTGCACATTTTTCCAAACGCTGGGCATTGTTTTAACTGGTGTTTTTAACCACAGCGTTTACAATTAAAAATTCCTTCCTCCGATTGCTTTTCATTTCTGTTCTGCCCATGTTTCTTCCCTTTGTAGGACACAGCACCGACAGCAGCACTTACTACAATCGCATCATTATTGATTTCACTGAAAGTCTTCGCATGCTTTTGAGCTAGCTCGCTGGCTTGGCATATTTTCACATCATTTTCCAATGTTAGCTCGGTTTCTCTCAACAGACGTTCCCTGACATTTTTATCCTGAATACCAAACACAATCTGGTCACGAATCATGGATTCGTTCAGTTCAGAGAAATTACATGTCTGTGCTTTCAGTTTCAGATTGGTCACAAAGCTATCAAAAGTCTCATTTTGCTGCTGTGTCCTTGAACGGAACATGTATCTTTCATAGGTTTTGTTCGTTTTGGGAGAACAATGTGTATCAAATTTCTTTAGCACATCTTCTAATCTTTCTCTGTTCTCCTCTGGATTAAATACAAATGTATTAAATACCTCTATCGCCTGTGGGCCTGCAACCGTGAGCAGCAACGCTACCTTCCTTGCGTCTGGCTTCATACCGAACCCGATGGCAGCAATGTAGAGTTCGAATTGTTGTTTGAAAGCCCGCCAATTGTAGTCGACATTTCCCGTGAGATTCAAACCTCCTGGTGGCTTCGAAGACTCCATGTCGCGTTTCACAATGTTTAGCAGATTTTCACAACTCCTGGTACCATGTTATGTTCATTAATAACTAGACATTCTTATAATGAACAGCTAGCTTCTAGCTAGTCATTTATTCAGTACACGTTCTCTAGGTACAGCATCTGTAGAGATTCAGCATGTGTACTTCTGTGTGCAGGCATCCATCTTAACTACTGCCTTGTGGGTGGCCTAGTGCATCGTGGGTAGTGTAGTCTTAAACACATACAACTAAATATACAGCTCTACAGCTCTACGGCTCCATCTAGTGTACCACTCTAGAATGACATGTTATTGATCATTACAGCCTGGACAGACTAGATGCAGGAAGGATGTTTCTGATTGCCGGGGAGTCCAGAACCAGGGGTCATAGTCTAAGGATAAGGGATAAGCCATTTAGGACTGAAATGAGGAGGAATTTCTTCACCCAGAGAGTGGTGAACCTGTGGAATTCTCTGCCACAGAGGGCGGTGGAGACCAGTTCATTAAATATATTCAAGAGAAAGTTGGATATATTTCTTAAGGCTAAAGGGATCAAGGGATATCGAGAGAAGGCAGGGACAGTTTACTGAATTTGAATGATCAGCTATGATCTCATTGAATTGCGGAGCAGACTCGAAGGGCCGAATGGCCTACTCCTGCTCCTATCTTCTATGTTTCTATGTTTCTGTCCTGTGGCTATCTCTCTATCCACACAACTGTATACCTTTCAATACGGTGTGCCTTCCATTTTGAAATAAGTCTGTTACACCCCTCTGTGATTTTCTATGCTGTTGATGCATCTGGAATCGCTATCTGAGGTATGAATTTAGTCACGCTTGGTGTTGAAGACAGCCCAAACCTGGTCAAAGCTGGATGGGTCTTCATTCAATTGGCTGGAATGTTGGCACATTGGTTGGATGACCTGTGCAGAGTATTGCAATTTGGACAGAGGTCAGGATAGTGGGGTGCGATCAAGGCTTGAGTTCCAGAACATAGGAACAGGAGTGACCATTCAGCACCTCGAGCCTGTCCCATCATTCAATTAGATCATGGCTGATCTGTATCTTAACTCCATTTACCCGCCTTGGTTCCATAACCCTTAATACCCTTGCCTAATAAAAATCTATCAATCTCAGTTTTGACATTTTCGATTGAACCCCAGCCTCAACAACTTTTTGGGGGGACAGAGTTCCAGATTTCCACTACCCTTTGTGTGAAGAAGTGCTTCCTGACATCTCCTCTGAAGGACCTAGCGCTAATTTTAAGGTTATGCCTCCTTGTTTTGGAATCCCCCACCAGAGGAAATAGTCTCTCTTGATCTACCCTATCAAGTGCTGGCATTGCGAGCACTGACAATTTTAAACTTAGATATTCATGCTTTCACATCATAAGGCACCACATTAAGTAGGAAAAATGGATTTATGTTCCAAAAATCATTCTTTCAGTTGGCATTTTCCTGTTTAGAAATTTCCAGATATTCTCTCAAAGAATGGTTTGTCTAAAATGGGATGGTTGAAAACACTGCCTGTGCACAGTATTTAACCTAGATATGAATGGCGTCTACAAGATTGTTTTTTCTAGGATTCTTTCTTAATGCAAAATGTTGGTTATAACTTAAAAAAAAACACAGATCCAGGAAATTCAAAATAAAAATAGAAAATGCTGGAAATACCCAGGTCTGTCAGCATTTGAGAAGAGAAAAGGCAGGTTAGCTTTTCACATTAAGACCCTTTGTCAGACTCGGGGCTGAACTGAAATGTTAAAATTGTCTTAAAAACAGAAAATGCTGGAAATACTCAGCAGGCCAGGAAGCACCTGTAGAGAGAGAAACAGTTAACGTTTCAGGTCGATGACCCTTGGTCAGAATGGTAAATTGTCTTCCCCCTTTTCAAATGCTAACGGACCTGCTGTGCATTTCCAATATTCTCTGTTTTCATTTTGGTTGGCAGTATTCTGGAGTGTAGCAAGTGTGCCCCTGGAGAATCCATCCCGCATCCAAATCACGGAATCTGAGGCTCTTTCTGATAGAGGCACCATTAATATCGGGGCACCTTTGACATTAAGATAGCTACCCAGCCTCAGCCTGTGGAACTGAGTGCAGACTCTGATTAGGTTCTGATTTCTGTCCTAGCTCCAGCAGGGATTGCAGGATCGACTCTCAAGTCAGCAGCTGTATTCAGTACAAGTGCAGGGACGGTTTTAATGATTTGTCTAACAAGGTCCCTTAGGGTTGGAATGACTGCAGTGAAAGCTTACAATAAGCATGAATACGGTGCAATATGATCATTGTAGCAAAATCGCTGATGGATTTGATGCTGCAATAAAATGAAATATGTGGCTACTGCCCTTTCTTGGGGAAGTGTTGAACCTTAAGAATGTATGACTCATTCTTGATCATCCATCATGCCTACACTTACCCTACACATACTTAACATATGGATCTCTTTGGCCTTTGAAATGAACAGGAGCCACCTGTCAAGGGACATGAATTAATTGTACTTTGATAAATCAAACCTTTATCTCCATTTGTTCTGTTTCCTAATATGCAAGTGGCCTTTACTTGTTGTATTCCACTCAATGTATAGATTTGTGGATAGTGTGTGGAGCTAATTTAATCTGGAAAGTGATAAATAGCTAATTCCCAAATATTGTAGTAGTTGAAAGTCATTTAATAAAACCCCAGTAGACTCTCCTGCAAATGCTTCTTCTGTGGTTCCCCTTTTAATGTTGTAGCATCAACCAGCCAGTGAGACACTCAAGGTCATACCTCAGCCAGCTGATATAACCTATATAATGGTGGAGATTAGCCGCATACAGCAAAGGACAAATGGAGTAGGTTATTCTCTTCCTCTCACATGCCAGTTAGCAATTGGCCACATTTCCCTTTACATGTGCTTCACGTTCACTGTTAAATGGCCCCTTAACTTTGTCTTGATTGCTATGCTATCTGATTTGGTACCTTTCAACCAACAGAACAAATTCAAAAGATAAAATTAATTGAAGTATGCCAAAGGTAATTTTCAAAATTCCTGAACAAAATGTCTCCGTTCTAGTGATTCCATATTCAATTATATTCCAAACTCCAAACAGAGACTGACAGACAAGTTGTTATTACTCCAGGCAGTGATCCAGGACTTGTTCCCAATTGCTTCTCAACTAAAACTCCTCATGTAGCTGACTGTGTGCCTATTCCCGTGAAGCATTATTGATGGCTCCTTCCGAAGAGCAATCATTAATATGCATTAAAATGCTATAGGTTGAAGATAAGTGTTCTTTAATTGCAATGTAATTTTTCTAAGAGCCGATGAAGGATTAGAATAATGCCATCATGCTTAAAATAATATGGAAACAGCCACAATCCAAATTGTGTCAGAGTGTCAGCTGTGGCTCAGTTGAGCTTGAGGGCTGTGGGTTCAAATCCCACTCATGAGAATTGAGCACAGAATCTAGGCTGACACTCCCAGCGCAGTACTGAGGGAGTGCTGCACTGTCAGAGGTGCCATCTTTTGGATGAAATGTTCAACCAAGGCCCCATCTGCCCTCTCAGGTGGACGTAAAAGATCCCATGGCACTATTCGAAGAAGAGCAGGGGTGTTCTCCCCGGTGTCCTGGTCAGTATTTATCCCTTAACCATCATCACTAAAACAAATTTTCTGGTCATTATCTCATTGCTGTTTGTAGGACCTTGCTATGCGCAATTTTGCCTGCCGTGTTTCCAACGGTGATTATATTTCAAAAGTGCTTCAATGGCTGTAAAGTGCTTTGGGACATCCGGAGGTCAAGAAAGCCAATAAATAAACGCAAGTTCTTTCTTTATTTTTCTATTGCATAAAGTGATAGAAATATTTGTAGAACAATTGAGACTTTTAACAATGGTCACAAACCAGAGACACAGGCCCCGATATTGACAGGGGCGGGTTTTCCGAGTGGGGTAGGGGTGGGGGACAGTGTTTCAGACAGGAAACCAATCGAGCTCCGATCCCGGAGAGGTCCAATTCAGGGTGGTTCCGATCCCGGGGAGGAGCTCCGATCCCAGCGGGTGGGTTCAAGCTCTAACCCCAGGGGGGTGTCGAATCCCTGCAGATCTTTGGATGGGGGCTCTGATGGGGGGGATGCGATGCCAGGGAACCAGGTAAGCTTGGGGAGCTGGGAGGAAGCACTCTTGCTCCTCCTGGCCCACAAGCAGTGCTGTAAGGGCATTTACCTTTTCCCCGAAGCTCTCCTCGCCTCTCTTGAGCTGCCAGGTTTCCCAAGGCCTGGGAAACCTGGCCGGCCAGGGTTAAACCTGTAAGAAAGGTGAATTGTGAGGCTCACAGCCTCATTATAATATTTAAATGGCCAACCCACCTCCTGGGAGCAGGTTGGCTGCCCGCTCCCTGTCCCGCCTCCGTTAAACCTGGAAGTGGGTGGGTTGGAAGTGGGTTGTGGTCGGGTGAGATTTAAACATTTTTTACATTTCACCCAACCCCAACTCACCTGTTTTTGAGGGTTAAAATTACGCCCATAGAGGCTCACACCTCTGCGTGAAATAATTCACTTTCAGGGCTTGACTACAGTCTTCTGGTTTGCAACACTTATTATTAACAGTTTACAATCTCTGCCTCTTCTTCATCTTTTGCTGTAGAAATTGGTATGCACCTAATTTTCAGGCATGAAACAGGCACAGGCGTTGGTCCAACTGCCAAATTCGTGGGGCCCATTTTGTAAGGCGTCTCCAGCGGACAGCTAAAACAGGCATTAAGTCCCTTTAATATGTAAATTAGGGGCATCAGCAGCACCAGTCGATGACACCTGTGTTAGCCAATGCCACCTTGCTGTTGGTACAAATGGTCTTGGTGGCACAAAGCCATCAATTCTTTTTACTTCTGAGGCCTAAGCTTGAATACAGGTCAGATAGATGCAATAAAAAAGAAAGACTTGCAGTAACATTGCACCTTTTCACAACCTCAGGACAACCCAAAGCACTTTTCATCCGATTAATTTATTTTTGGAGTGTAGTCACTGTTGTAATGTAGGAAACGTGGCAGCCAATCTGCACACAGCAAGCTCCCACAAACAGCAATGTGATAATGACCAGATAATCTGTTTTATTAATGTTGGGGGGATAAATATTGGCCAGGACACTGGGGGGGAGAACTCCCCTGCTCTTCTTTAAAATACTGCCGTGGGATCTTTTACGTTCACCGGAGAGGGCAGATGGGGCCTCGGTTTAACGTTCCATGAGAAAGACGGCACCTCCGACAGTGCGGCACTCCCTCGGTACTGCACTGGAGTGTCAGCCTAGATTCATGCTCAAGTTTCTGGATGGGATGGGCTCCTTCCCAGTGTCATTGTAAAGAGTTTCCGATGATATATCCAGATGAAATCTCTAGTGGGCATGTGTCCACAGCACTAAAATGCAGTTGTATCTAGATAGATCATAAGAATGGCTGGTATGAAAAACAGAAATGTCACGTTGATCCAGTAGAGAATTGATCCAATAAAGAACACTCTTCTGAGGCTGGGCTTCAGATACACTGTTGGAACAGAAGGAGCTTTACGCTGCACCTTACCCAGTCAATACCTGGAAGTGCGCAGATACGAAATATATACATTCCCTGTTACTGATATCGACCACCTTGATAAGCTCCATATTCATCAGGAAAAGAAAAAGATATCAAAAATAAAAGAATTTTAAAAAACTGAAGTCGACAACCTAAAAATAAGTAGGGTACTATTAAGATTTCCTCACATCTATGAGGGTAGGGAGACACTGCGTGAATGTGGGAGAGAAGCAGCTGGACAATTTGGAGCGATATACAGGCAATGGATAATAAATAAGGAAGAACAACTGCTGATAAAAATAAACAGCAGCTGGGAAGAATTACCTCAGTAAATTATCACAACATTATCTCAGCATGGCACAGCAAAAGAACAATGAAGCAAATAGCAAAAAAACTAATGTTTGGAGATACAGAGTTTTCTGGCCTGTAGCTAGAAATCTGAAAAAAAAAACACCATCAAAACAAGTTCTTCCCTCAGGCACCAGAGATAAATGAGCCAATTAGAACCATAGACGTTTGCAGCATTGAAGGAGGCCATTCAGCACATTGTATCTATGTCAGCTCTTTGCTAGAACAACCCAAAACCTGTCCCATTGCTCTTGTTTCTCTTCATTTCCCTGTATCTTCCTCCACTTCAAATATTTTTAGAACCATTGGACTCCCACCGAGTCAGATAAATCATGAAGATCTCAGATTTGATTGCTGAGCTGTCCCAAGTTATCCAATCTCAACCAGGGTGGCAATGGGTTGAACACAACTGTCCTCAGTGACCCTGGCATAAGGAGTGTGGGAAAAAATGGCCAAGAGGCTGTATTGGGCCGGGGAGAGGAACAGAGTGCAGGAGAGGAGCAGAGTGCTGAAGAGGATATTATAGAGGCATCCACTTCAATGTTGTTAGAAGTGTATGGTGGTGCTTGCCCATAGCTGATCAGACAACCATCTCTCACTGTCCAGGGCTAACAGATGAAGAATATCGACCACAGTAAGGTCTCCATGTAGAACCACACCCCAGATGTTGAGAGGAGAAATATTGAGCGTAAAAATAAAGCACCAAAAACTAGGCAGGAAATTATTATAAATGATTGTGGGAAGAAATTAGGTATTGTTTAGATGGAAAGATTATTTCAAACATCTATTTCAAAATGCAAAATGATAGACTCATGAAAATAATACCTTTTTTTAACCTAAATTAAAATGGATAAAATATAATGCAGAGAGTATGTCCAGTTCACACTTAAGCTATGGATGCTAAGTTTTGAGAAGTGAAATGGCCAGAAGTGGTGAGATTTTTGTCAGCAGACCACATTGATCAGTTTACCTTGGTTGCACCAATTGAATCAGCATTTGGTATCTTAATCCCTGGATATAGGCCTGATCGGCTCACAATTCACGCCAATGGAAGGGTGCAGATTTCAAGAACCACACCATTCTAGACAAGTTGGCAGGTTGTGTGTAGATGGCTCAATATTCAGGTATCTCCCAGGCACAATGCTGCTTTAGTCCTGCCTGCACTTCCACTTCTTCAACAGGCTGCTGGGACAGAGAGGTGAAGACTGTAGCTTTGCTTAGGCTAGGACAGAGTGCCAGGGATGGGACATCCCAGGACACAGAAAGTGTGATTTGGGTCAGCAAGGAGGCAGGAAACTGGGATCCAAGTCTGAATGTGCTTCAGCTGCCATTGCAGTAAATCCAAAGCTGCAACTGGTGCAGATCCAATTGGAAATGTGAAAGAGTGGAGCCGGGTCCTGGGCTGAAAGGGAGAGGGAGTGGAGGTCTCAGAAGCTAGGATTGGCTGATGTAAGAAAGGAAAGAAGGGAACATGGACAACGCTGTTTAAGGAAGCTGGAGCTAAAAGGAGGGAGGGGTATAAGATTGGGGCTGGGAGAAAGTGGAATCCCAGCAGGAGTGGACCTTTCAATGAGGTTTGAATGGGGAGGTACTAGTAACTTAGTGGAAAGTTAGTGGGGCTCCAGTGGGAACTGTCTGGAGATCCCGCACTGTCACGGTGTCTAGATGTGAGGCTGTATTGGGCCAGGAAGAGGGAGCAGAGTGCAGGGAAGAAGTACAAGTGAGGGAAAAGAGTAAGGAGCAAGGACTGTAGCAGTTGGCAGAAGTGTTCCTTGGAACGGGGTTGGCTTCTCGTCTCCTAGGAGTTGGAACTGGCAAAATTCGGGATTGAGCAGGCCCTGGAGTGGCATAATCCAGGCTACGTATTAGATGTAGGTGCTAGTAGGGGTGAGGGTGGGAGCTGAAGTATTTTGTAGCTACACGTCCCATTCTCACTGGCTTTATGACATCTCTTACTGTGCATGTCAGTGTGAAGTGGAGTGAGGGTACTTCACTCTGCTTCACTCTAGAATCAGCTTGTGACCCTAACTCGGGATTTACCCTGCAAAATTTTAACAGCAGTGCAAAGCAGAAACTTAACATACCAACACTACTGAGGTTGTGTAAGTGTACCATTAGCAGACTGGTGGATGGGGTTGCCAATAAAACATGTGATACAGATCAGATCCCAGAAAAATTGCACCTCGGATATTAGAGGAAACATGAATAACTTTAATGGATGGAAAATCAAGGGGAACAAATTCCCAAATTCTCGATGTGTGCTCCTGGGTGTCTGGCTCCACACCAGGAGTGCTCTTTTGTAAAATGACCCCAACTGTATGTTCTTTGGACATTGGGAATTTGGACAGCAGGCATCGGTATTTTTATTAGATAGATGGATGGATAAATATAGCCTCCGGCTAGATCAACCATAATATATAACATAAAGCAGCTAGTTTAATATTAATTAATTCAGTGGGAAAAAAATCCAGGTTAATTATTTGCAAGAAGATCTGGTATATCACAGCATGCACCTACATAATTACTAACTACAGCAAATGGATTCAATATTTTCATGCCTATATCTTAGAAAAGTGCTCCTTCTGCTATATTATCATATCCCACTTCCCCCTCCCAACCCTACTGTGTCCGCCCCTGGAAAAAACTCTCTCCCAATTCACTTACAACTGCACTTTCAAAATCCCAACAGTCCAGCCTTTGGCCCTCCATTCACCACAACATTTCTGCAATCTGCTCAACGACAACCTCACCTCCACCTTTGATGCTCTAGTCCGCATTAAAACCATTACTCTCTCTCACCCTGGCCATTCCCCCTGGTATGGCCCTCATCTCCACTCCCTTAAGTCCAAGGGATGTAGACACGAATGGATATGGTGGATAACTGGCTTAACCATTCACCTGCAGATATGGCTAGACCACATAAAGCACTATCGGGTCCTGCTCTTGTGTGCCAAAACTGATCACTATTCCAGGATCATCCTGGAGTGCAAAGATAACTCCCGGCTTCTGTTCTCTACTGCAAACCATCTTCTTAAACCCCTCTCCCCGTCTCCTCCACCCTCACCTCCAACAACAAGTGCGAGGAGCTCAGCGACTTTTTTGTCACTAAAATTAAGAGCTGCCTCTGCCAATTCCCTCCCTTCCCCTAGCCCAACATGCCAAAGTTCCTCTAAGGATCCCCCCTGCTCTAGCCTTGAACTCGCATCTTTCTCTAGTTTCTCTCCCATCTCCCCTCATGCCTTCTCCTAGTTCATCTTGTCCATGTGAGCCACCTCCTGCTCCCTCAACCCGATTCCCACTAAACTGCTGACCATCCAACTTCCCTTCCTGGCTCCCATGTTAGCTGATATTGTTAACAGCTCTCTCTCCTCAAGTATTGTCTGCCTCTCCTTCAAATCTGCCGTCATCACCCCTCTCCTCAAAAAACAACCCTTGACCTTGCAAACTACCGCCCCATCTCCAACCTCCCTTTCCTCTCCAAAGTCCTTAAATGAGCTGTCAGCTCCCAACCTCAGCAAAGGAGGACAAAGGGATTAATTAAGAGGGGGAAAATAGAATATGAGAGTAAGCTTGTGGAGAACATAAGAACTGACTGTAAAAGCTTCTATAGGTATGTGAAGAGAAAAAGATTGGTGAAGTCAAGCATACGTCCCTTGCAGTCAGAATCAGGGGAATTTATATTGGGGAACAAAGAAATGGCTGACCAATTAAATACATACTTTGGTTCTGTCTTCACAAAGGAGGACACAAATAACTTCGCAGAGATGTCGGGGAACATAGGGTTTAATGAGAAGGAGGAACTGAATGAAATCAGTGTTTGTAGGGAAATGGTGTTAGGGAAATTGATGGGATTGAAGGCCGATAAATCCCCAGGGCCTGATAATTTACATCCTAGGGTATGTAAGGAAGTGGCCCTAGAAATAGTAGATGCATTGCTGGTCATCTTCCAAAATTCTATAGACTCTGGAACAGTACCCATGGATTGGAGGGTAGCTAATGTAACCCCACTATTCAAAAAAGGTGGTAGAGAGAAAATGGGGAATTATAGACCGGTAAGCCTGACAGCGGTAGTGGGGAAAATGCTGGAGTCCATTATAAAAGATGTAATAGCAGAGCACTTGGAAAACAGTGACAGGGTCAGACAAAGTCAACATGGATTTACAAAAGGTAAATCGTGCTTGACTAATCTACTGGAATTTTTTGAGGATGTAACTGGAAGAATAGATAAGGGAGAACCAGTGGATGTGGTGTATTTGGCCTTTCAGAAGGCTTTCGATAAGGTCCTGCATAAGAGATTGGCGTGCAAAGTTATAACACATGGGATTGGGGGTAAGGTACTGACTTGGATAGAGAACTGGTTGGCAAACAGGAAGCAAAGAGTTGGAATAAACGGGTCTTTTTCCAAGTGGCAGGCAGTGACTAGTGAGGTACCACAGGGATTGGTGCTAGGACCCCAGCTACTCACAATATATGTTAATGATCTAGACGAGGGAACTAGATGTAATGTCTCCAAGTTTGCAGACAACACAAAGCTGGGTGGGCGTGTGTGCTGTGAGGAGGATGCAGAGAAACTCCAGTATGATTTGGACAGGTTGGGTGATTGGGCAGATGCATGGCAGATGCAGTATAATGTGGATAAATGTGAGGTTATCCGCTTTGGTGTCAAAAACAGAAAGGCAGATTATTATCTGAACGGCAATAGATTGGGAGAAGGGGAAGTGCAACGAGACCTGGGTGTCCGTTTGCACCAGTCACTGAAGGTAAGCATGCAGGTGCAGCAGGCGGTTAAGAAGTCAAATGGTATGTTGGCCTTCATAGCGAGAGGATTCGAGTACAGGAGCAAGGATGTCTTGCTGCAGTTGTACAGGGCCATGGTGAGACCACACCGTGAGTATTGTGTGCAGTTTTGGTCGCCATATCTGAGGAAGGATGTTCTTGCCATGGAGGGAGTGCAGCAAAGATTCACCAGACTGATACCTGGGATGGCAGGAATGACGTATGAGGAGAGATTGGATTGATTGGGCTTATATTCGCTGGAGTTCAGAAGAATGAGAGGGGATCTCATTGAAACTTATAAAATTCTAACAGGACTAGACAGACTAGATGCAGGAAGGATGTTCCCGATGGCGGGGGAGTCCAGAACCAGGGGTCACAGTCTAAGGATAAGGGGTAAGCCATTTAGGACTGAGATGAGGAAGACTTTCTTCACCCAGAGAGTGGTGAACTTGTGGAATTCTCTACCACAGAAGGCAGTGGAGGCCAATACATTAAATATATTCAAGAAGGAGTTACATATATTTCTTAAAGCTAAA
This sequence comes from Somniosus microcephalus, assembly GCF_052327205.1. Lineage (NCBI taxonomy): Eukaryota > Metazoa > Chordata > Chondrichthyes > Squaliformes > Somniosidae > Somniosus > Somniosus microcephalus. The sequence goes on from NC_140995.1 coordinate 50,167,057, forward strand.
GGGATCAAGGGGTATGGGGAGAAGGCAGGGGCAGGGTACTGAATTTGGATGATCAGCCATGATCTCATTGAATGGCGGAGCAGGCTCAAAGGGCCGAATGGCCTACTCCTGCTCCTATCTTCTATGTTTCTATGTTTCTGTCCTGTGGCTATCTCTCTATCCACACAACTGTATACCTTTCAATACGGTGTGCCTTCCATTTTGCAATAAGTCTCTTACACCCCTCTGTGATTTTCTATGCTGTTGATGCATCTGGAATCGCTATCTGAGGTATGAATTTAGTTACGCTTGGTGTTGAAGACAGCCCAAACCTGGTCAAAGCTGGATGGGTCTTCATTCAATTGGCTGGAATGTTGGCACATTGGTTGGATGACCTGTGCAGAGTATTGCAATTTGGACAGAGGTCAGGATAGTGGGGTGGGATCAATGCTTGAGATCCAGAACATAGGAACAGGAGTGACCATTCAGCACCTCGAGCCTGTCCCATCATTTAATTAGATCATGGCTGATCTGTATCTTAACTCCATTTACCCGCCTTGGTTCCATAACCCTTAATACCCTTGCCTAACTATGGCAGGGTGGTAATATGACTGGAAGGATTCAAACATAGAGTTCCAGTACAGATGGGTATGGATTTACATGGAAGATAGGAGCAGGAGTAGGCCATTTGGCCCCGCGAGCCTGCTCCGCCATTTAATGAGATCATGGCTGATCACCGACTCCATCCCTCTCCCTGGCAACTACCTGAGCCTGAACCAGACTGTTCGTAACCTTGTTGACCCCAAGATGAGCTTCCAACCACATATCATTAAGACCGCCTATTTCCACCTCCGTAACATCGCCCAACTCCATCCCTGCCTCATCTCATCTGCTGCTGAAACCCTCATCCATGCCTTTGTTACCTCTAGACTTGACTATTCTCCTGGTCAGCCTACAATCTTCCACCCTCCATAAACTTAAGCTCATCCAAATCTCTGCTGCCTGTAATCTAACTCGCACCAATTCCCATTCACCCATCACCCGTGCTTGCTGACCTACAATGGCTCCCAGTAAGCAATGCCTCGATTTTAAAATTCTCATCCTTGTTTTCAAATCCCTCCATGACCTCACCCCTCCCAATCTCCGTAACCTCCTCCAGCCCTACAACCCTGCAAGATATCTACGCTCCTCCAATTCTTGCCTCTTGAACATCCCTGATTTTAATCGCTCCACCATTGGCGGCCATGCCTTCAGTTGCCAAGGCCCTAATCTCTGGAATTCCCTCCCTAAACCTCTCTGTCTCTCTACCACTCTCTCCTGCTTTAAGATGCTCCTTAAAAACGATCTCCTTGATCTGCCCTAACATCTCATTATGAGGCTTGATGTCAATTTTTTTCTGATAACGCTCCTGTGAAGCACCTTGGGACGTTAAAATGCAAGTTGTTGTTATTATTATAGTGGAATTGAATTCAAGCTGGGGTATGTGTTGGGAATATCTACATATATTTCACATTTTATTGTGCATATATCTATGATATATAACAAGTTCTGCATATAACATACACTCCCTGTAAGTGTTACACTTACTTCCTGTCACACACTTCAGCATAACCACTGGTTTACCAAGAGCAATGCCACAGGAGATCTGTGTGAGTGAGTATATAAAACCTTGGGCTCGATTTTACCAGGCCTGAGGAAGCGGGATTGGAGATGTGCGAGTTGTCAAAATCGCAAAAAATGGCGGGTGGGTCCGATCCAGACTCCATCCCGCCTCTGAGCAATTTTCCCACATTCATGGTTTCAGACCCCGTTTCCATCCCGCCTCCAAGAGGCAGGATAGGCCCTTAAGGCCCTTAACAACCAGTTAATTGCCTCTATAATCCCATTTTGAGAGGCCTTTCTGATTTTAACACATTTCCCCAATGTTAATGCATTTTAACGCCTGTCTCCTCTGGAACACGCCAGTTAATCCTGGCGACCTCACAAATGGATTGCTTACTAACAGCTGCAGCTCCACCATTAAAATGGAGTTTTCACCAATGATCATTTGCAGGTGGCAGAACTTTGTTGTCTCAGGTCTGGGGGATCTTTTAGCAGGCATACTTATTGTTGTGGAAGATTGGAGCCTGACACCCATCTCCATTGTGACCTCCTGAGAAACCCCTCTCCCCACCTTGACTGAGCACTTCCTCAACGGAGGTATATACCAGAAGCATAGGAACCATTTATTTCCTTTCCTTCCATCAAATTTGGATGAAGACCAGCCGCGACAGCAGCAGAACGCTGAACAACAGCACCACCAACAGCAGCAGCAACAACAGGAGCGCCAAGCTGCTGCTCACCCACCTGAAGCTGCACAGGCCAGACCACACTGCTGCCCAGGATGCAAGGGACGCACTCATGTTGGCCAGATTTGCTTAACCTACACAATCAAACACTTTTGTCTCGCACCTTCTTACCAGAGCATCGACAATGGACAAGAACCTGCGGATTCCTATCACTCTGACCACCATACTGACAATTGCAAGTCACCCTAAGCCCTCAATGTGGAAGTCCCATTTGCGAAATGACACAGGCCACAACTTCAACAGTTTGCCATCAAATCTGTTTATCATAACAATTCAAGGATGGCTTGTCAAAAATCAATACAACAGAACACCCAAGTGACTACCCTTGTGACTACTTGTGCTTTATCTTCCTCTTACACATGCTCCTACATGGTGCTTCCCCTGTGGCTTCAGCAGATGTGGAGGCCCCTTGCTCACTGTCTTGCTGCTCCTGTCTCAACACCTTTGGCGGCCGTCCTCTGGGGTTGCGAACCTGTGAGGGCTCGGCAACAGACTGCTGCTCCTGCGGCTGTGCAGGGGCTGAGATGCCCATCTCAGTTGGATGAGGACTCTGGTGGGGCTCTGCCCGAGGGCTTTGCAGTAGCATGGTCGTATGAGTGCTTGGAGAGGAGCCCCCACTTCCTTGTTGTCTGCCACCAACATGGGTCAGCCCCACTTCAGAGCTAGCAAGTGGCTTGACAGCACCTTGCTGCACTTCAGGGGGGCCATGAGGACTCATTTATGCACTGGAAGTCCTCCTCCAGAGGACCTCCACGAAGGTCTGGTTTCTATGCTCAATAGCTGACCATCGCTCCTCAAGAGATGTCAGTATATTCTGAACAATGACCATGTTTTCAATACCCAGGCGACTAAGCTTCTCCATGGCCATAGCCATCTTTTCCTCTTCCATAGCCACCCTCTCCTTTATGGTAGCCAGCCTTACCACGGAGGTAGCCATCCTTTCCACGGAGGTTGCCATCCTTTCTGTGGTGATGCATTCATGCACCAATGCCTCCACAAAGGCTCTGCTCATGTTCGCGATGGACTTCTCCATTCGCTCCACACTCACAGTGACCCTGGAGACAAAACCTGCCAGGGACTCCTGCACCTGTTCCTGCAGTTCCAGCACCACTCTCCTTCTGGATAGACCCGGAGGCACAGGGTCGACATGCAGCTGAGCTGAGCTGGCAGAGTCCTGCGCCCTCCGACGAGGACTCTCCACTGCTGTCCGTGACTCCACCATCTGCTGATGCTCACTTGTGATCTGTGATACACCAGGTGACAACACTACTCTATCTCGCGAAGGTCCCACCGAGGTGTGAGTATCTGCGATGGTGCTGGCTGCGCTGAATTCTGCTGACGCTGCAGCCTCAGAGGTTGCAGCTTCCTCTGAGGAGTCATGAGGCTCAGGCTGTTCCTCCTGGACAGTGGGGATGGGGGCTCTCGATGGTCCTGTGGGGGAAGTAAAGGAAAGAGTTAGAGATGTGAGGTAACGGTTGCATGCACATTGAATTGTGCAGATGATCATAAGTCAATCTGTTAGAGCATTAGAATCATTATCAGTCACTCATGCAATGTCAATGAGAGAGATGCAAAACTATTCTGTCACCAGCTTGCTGTGATGCCCCCGTCTGTCCGTCTCCCACTTGCGAATCATCCTCCACTCTGGCGATCTCCAGGGCCGCCTCCTCCGAAGTGGTGAGCTGGGCTACTGAGGGTGGCCCTCTTCCTGTCCTCGCTCTTTCCCTCTTATTGTGGGCTCTCTTTTCCTGCAATGAGGGACACAAGTGGAGTTTGAGTGAGAATGAAGGAGTGAGTGTAGAGAATTCATAGCATAGATGCGTAGGAGGAGACAAAGGGCCCTCCCTGTGTGTTGTAAGTAGTTGTTGTTGTTGCATCACAGTGATAGGGAGTGTGAGGGCTGAATGATCGAATAGTTAAGTGAATGTGAGCATAGAGAGAGAGGGAATGGGTAAGGCTGCAGGGATCTAAGGGTCCAGTGGGATGTGGAGGAAGAGGTTGGCAAAGCAGAGTGCTGGTGATGAGAGGCGATGGGGATCAGATTGAGGCTGATGGGAATGTCATACTCACTTTTCCTGTGCAGAGAAGGTCATGAAACCTCTTCCCGCACTGCAGCCAGGTTCTGCTGCACATAGAAATTGTGTTTACCTCTCGGGCCACTCTCAGTCGCACAGCTTTAGTCTGCTGGGGAGGCTTTTTCCTCCCTGAGGAAGGGAAGAGCACCTCCTTATTTGCTCTTGCTCCCTCCACCAGAGCTTGGAGGGAGGCCTCATCGAGTCTTGGAGCACACTTTGGCCTACTGCTGGACATAATTGGTGAAGGAAGCGCTCAGAACAATGGGCATACAGTTTAAAGGCTGAAAAAGAAGCAAGGCTGCTTGAAGGCCTTAAATCCAGCAGCATTGATGACGTCATCGGAGGCGACTTTCTGTATGAAAAGGCTCATTGGGCCAGGGGTTTCCACACGCTGGCAATCAAGTGTCCAATTAGGGCAAAATCGCACTTTTATCCCACATCACATCGGAGTCGGGATCCTGACACGACGACCACCCAACACGCCCCCAGCCTGCCCCCAATGGCAAAATCGAGCCCCTTGTGTCTGTGCACATATCCTATGTCAACATTTATAATGGAGACTGCCTATGTAAGCTTGTCACAATGTAGCTACACTTTCTTGTCAGTGGCAATGCTGTCACACCTCAGCTTTATATCACTGCAGCAGTGAGTTCGAGATGTGATGCTGGCAAGGCTGCCATTTATTGCCCATCTCTAGTTGCCCTGAGAAGGAGGTGGCAGGCCTTTGCCTCGAACCACTGCCACCCTTGGGGTGATGGTGCTCCCACAACAGGGTTAGGTAGGGAATTTGACCCAGCAAAGATGAAGGAATGGCGATACATATCCAAGTCAGGATGGTGTGTGACTTGGATAGGATGATGTTCACATGATGTTGCTGCTGTTGTCCTTCTTGGTGGTGGCGGTTGTGAGGCTGGGAGGGGCTGTCAAAGCAAGCTTGGTGAGTTGCTGCAATACATCCCACATTATGTACTGCAGCCACAGTGCACCTGTGGTGGAAGGGTGAATATTGAGCCCCGTAGCTGGGGAACTGACCAAGCAGACAGCTTTTAATATTTATTTGGTACACCTGATATTGAATTCCGAATAGGTGTCTGGAATGATGCAGTTTACAAGAAACTGAGCTGCAAGATGCTTATAAAATGTAATTGCTTGATGAAATGCATTCTTAAGGTTACTACATACACTTTCGGTAGGTGGAGAGTTGGGGCCGAGATATGATACAGAAGGTCTCAAAGAATTGAACGAGCTGAGAAGAAACTGTTCCAAAGATTTGAATTACAGGGACAAATACATTGGTATAACTTGCTCATTGCTTGCTTATGGGGAATTCACCAATTCCACGCTCCCACTGGGAAGTTGCAATCAAAGGCAGCGCGGGCCAAAGAATTTACACTACAGTGCAGTAATCCTGTTTACTACCTATGTTCCCTTTGAGTGCGATTTCCCACTGGGAGCAGGGAATTGGTGAATTCATCCGATGTTACCAAAGCTCGCTCTTGGTGAGCCAGCAAGTGGTGGTTTCCAATGCCAGCGAGAGTCCAAACAGTAAGGAGTGCACTGCTGTGCTCCATCAAAAACAATCAAACAACATCTTTATGATTAACTTCATACCTTTTTATGCATGATGTACCAAGTGTACCTCAAAGCAAACCGATTCAGAGAATGTTTTGTGGAGCCAGTGAGATCTTCCACAGCCCTAACATGTTGGTATTATATTTAAATCTATTTTTCTTCCTTCAAATTTTTACATATCGTATGAGATATGTTTCTATGGCTCTCCTCTGGTACCTCACCTGTGTAGCCTTTCTTGAGGTATGAATCTGGATAGTGAGCAGATCATTCCACTCCCAGTGTAAACCCTTGTCAATGCCAACTGCGGAGATAGGGATACGACACTCTAGACCTGTTTTTCCGACCTGTAATTGCCACTAAAAAGGCTACGAGCTAGGACCCCTCCTCACTGAATTGTCTCGAGTGTCAGCAGGGCATTAGGCCATGATGGGTATAAGAACCGGGCCCGATTCTGCCCCTACTTGATAGTTACAAGTGGGCACTTTTCAGCAGGAGTCACCAGATAGCAAGTAGGCATGACAATCCTGGATGATTTTTCCTTTCTCTACCTGGGCGGAGTGTGTGGAAGGGGAGCAGGGTGGAGATGAGGCCACTTCTAATGTCCCTTCTGTTCTCTGGGCTGATTAATCTGCGACAAAACACGAGATGGATCCTGGGGTCTTCACATTCTCTATGGTTTAGTTCCAAAATGGATGGTGCACTTCACTAATGGAGCCACTGAGGTGTTGGGCTCCCCCATTTCCTTCTTTTAATCAAGACAAGTTTTAAGGGCATCTTCGAACAAAGTTGCAAAAATAAGTATTGCTGATTTTGCCATGACTGAGAAAATGTTGCAGCAAAAACAGAATGTTTTGAAAAATAAAGCCTGTCAGCCCTAATAGGCTACCTTTAAAATCAATTGCTTATTTCACAGTAACAATCCACCATACTTTCTGACATGTCTTGGAAGCTCCCTGGAAGGCAGCCCAATGCATTCAGCAATTACTGGCGCACGGAAATCATCCCCTGAAGTCTGTGTCACTGTTCTCTTCAGCTCGAGCTAAGATATGAGCTGTGCCTCCAGTAAACTCTTCCCTTAGCCTTCCTTGCCACCTCATCTTGTGATTAGTGAATCACCCGGTGCATTCTCCTCGACACTCATTGGCCGGGAATTTCCTCCAAGCTGGAGCCACTCCGTGCCTGACTTCCAGCAAAGTTACAATGGTGGAGCGGGAGCAGCGCCGAGGAAATTATCTGGCCTTTGTCAAAGTGACACAGGACACTGATTTCTGCGCTGGGGCTTGTTGTGACGATGCATTGTTCGCAAGGCTTTCAACTTCCCTGTTTCTAGATCATCTGCTTGACCGAGAAAAAAGGGCAGAGGAACAAGAGTCAGGATGTAGCATCAATGGCAGAATCACTGGCAGCATTATGTCGCACCAGGTTGTCATGATTAGGAGGCTGGTGATGTGTGAGTGAGAGGGGATCATTTTGACTTTGCACGACAGTGTAAAACGGTTAATAGTGAATCGGTAGCCCGTTTTACATCCCTCCTGATTATCATTTCTATTGAAGTCAGTGGAAATAAAAATCAGGAAAGATGTAAACAGGCTGCCGATTCGCTATCACCTCTTTTACATTGTCCCACAAAGTCAACATTACCCCCAGAGTGTTAAGCAGGAAAAGAGAAGGAAAGATGCTTCACCTTGCTGTGAGGCCAGACCTCAAGCTTCATCTTCTCCAATGCTGACTTTCCTGTCTCAAGCCAAGCTGTTAATGGCAGTGGGGGTCAGTGGCAGGACCTCACTCTGTGCTGATGATCTCCCTCCAGTTGTGGGACAGCTTTTCCTGCAAGAACCATCCAACCATTGCCAAGTGTAAATCAGTTTGCCATAGTGTGCAGGATGACAGGTGGAAACAGCAGGTGTGACCAAGGGGGAGCAGTAGCAATAGAGGGTGTGAGTGAGAGAAAAAAGGATGTATACTGAAGCCTTCCCTGCTTGCCGACAACCAAGTAAGCGGAGAATTAAGTGACGAAGGTAGGGTCATACAGGTAAAGCAGAGAGAAATGTAATGGGGAATATTACCTTCATTCCACTCTGCAGCCATGTCCTGGAGAAAAAAACTGCCTGCAGTCACATGCTGTGTTACCTCTCATCAATCCCAGTTAGCAACTCAACTTGCAATCAGCAGACCATTCAAGGGAAGAGGACATCCCTCCCCTCACAAACTTGCTTCACCAGCATCTCCGCAGTTGAATTTGAAAACCTAGGGGCCCTGCTAGAGGACTTCTTGCCCCATGTATTTTCATGCAGCTCCACAATGTGTCAGCCTTGGCTCAGTGGGTAGCACTCTCACCTCTGAGTCAGAAGGTTGTGGGTTCATAGTCCCACTCAAGAGACTTGAGCACAAAAATCTAGGCTGCCACTCCAGTACAGTACTGAGGGAGTGTTGCATTGTCAGAGGTGTTTCGGATAAGATGTTTAACCAAGGCCCTCAGCTACTCTCTCAAGTTGATGTAAAAGACCCTGTGGCACTATTTTGAAGAAGAGCAGGTGTCCTGGCCAATATTTATCCCTCAAACCACAGAAACAGATGATCTGCTCATTACCACATTGCTCTTTGTGAGACGTTGCTGTACGCAATTTGACTGCCATGTTTCCTACATTACAACAGTGACCACACTTCAACAGTACTTCATTGGCTGTTGGGATGTCCTGAGATTGTGAAAAGTGCTATATAAATGCAAGTCTTTCTTTTTTTTCTTCCTGCTTTGGCCACATTGAATGCACCTCTCCTTTAAAGTGCTTCAGGCCCTTGAGAACCTACACCAGCATCTGATTTCCCACCCACTGATCGGCGAGCTGCCTATAGTAACATGCTTCAGACTGGCAGCTCATGTGAAGCAAGTTAATAAGATGGGTGTCACACTGACTCCAACAGTGGCCAATCCTTTCACCCTGACTACTTCCCACCTGACTAATGCCCAGAGATCAAACAGCCCAATATTGTCTTTCCTCATTACAATTTGAGTTCAGTTTTTAACCAAAAAAAACACAAATTCATTTTTGAAGCAAGCTACCTCTAATTCCCATCTGATGTTGACACATGTAGTTGACAGTTAGAAAATGTTAATATTCTAATTAGTAACATCTTAGTGGCATCTGTGAGAGAGAGAGAAAGGGGCATCAGACAGAGAGGGAGGTAGAGTCTCCTCATCATAAGTTGAGATTTTTCTAACAAAGAACTGAATGAATTGTATATTGAAATCACTAATTATCACCCGTGTTCTGCTGATAGTAATGGGAATGTTACATTTTCTTACACTTGTGTGAGAGAGACAGAGAGAAAATGAGAGAGGGGGGCAGATAGAAGCAGCAATGGACATTGAGGAAACCATCACAAAACACAAAAGCCAATTGTTTATAGTGATACCATCAAAAGTCACAAACCAGTAATGCCAAAAACTGGATTACTCATCCAATTCCGTCAGACCACGATCTGCCCCTTTCCTCATTGTTAACACACACCAGGAATCCACCAGTGAGTTAACCCTTACGTTCCAACCCCAATTGTGCCAGGCGTCAAGTTTCCTTTCCACAGTAATGTCAGATCAAAGCATTCCCCCATAATGCCAATTCCAGCAACTCCAGTGCAATACTGACAAACTCCAGGGATCCTCCTGCCCTCAGCCCAGTACTAACTCCAGGGATCCTCCTCCCCTCACCCCATTACTAACTCCAGGGATCCTCCTCCCGTCACCCAAGTACTGTCAAACTCCGGGGGTCCTCCTCCCCTCACCCCAGTACTGTCAAACTCCAGGGATCCTCCTCCCCTCACCCCAGTACTGTCAAACTCCAGGGATCCTCCTCCCCTCACCCCAGTACTGTCAAACACCGGGGGTCCTCCTCCTCTCACCCCAGTACTGTCAAACACCGGGGGTCCTCCTCCCCTCACCCAGTACTGTCAAACTCCAGGGATCCTCCTCCCCTCACCCAGTACTGTCAAACTCCAGGGGTCCTCCTCCCCTCACTCCAGTACTGTCAAACTCCAGGGATCCTCCTCCCCAGACCCAGTGCTGTCAAACTCCAGGGGTCCTCCTCCCCTCACCCCAGTACTGTCAAACTCCAGGGGTCCTCCTCCCCTCACCCCAGTACTGTCAAACTCCAGGGATCCTCCTCCCCTCACCCCAGTACTGTCAAACTCCAGGGATCCTCCTCCCCTCACCCAGTGCTGTCAAACTCCAGGGGTCCTCCTCCCCTCACCCCAGTACTGTCAAACTCCAGGGGTCCTCCTCCCCTCACCCCAGTACTGTCAAACTCCAGGGATCCTCCTCCCCTCACCCCAGTACTGTCAAACTCCAGGGATCCTCCTCCCCTCACCCCAGTACTGTCAAACTCCAGGGGTCCTCCTCCCCTCACCCCAGTGCTGTCAAACTCCAGGGATCCTCCTCCTCTCACCCCAGTACTGTCAAACTCCAGGGGTCCTCCTCCCCTCACACCAGTACTGTCAAACTCCAGGGATCCTCCTCCCCTCACTCCAGTACTGTCAAACTCCAGGGATCCTCCTCCCCTCACCCCAGTACTGTCAAACTCCAGGGATTCTCCTCCCCTCACCCAGTACTGACAAACTCCAGGGGTCCTCCTCCCCTCACCCCAGTACTGTCAAACTCCAGGGATTCTCCTCCTCTCACCCCCGTACTGTCAAACTCCAGGGGTCCTCCTCCCCTCACCCCAGTACTGTCAAACTCCAGGGATCCTCCTCCTCTCACCCCAGTACTGTCAAACTCCAGGGGTCCTCCTCCCCTCACCCAGTACTGTCAAACTCCAGGGATCCTCCTCCCCTCACTCCAGTACTGTCAAACTCCAGGGGTCCTCCTCCCCTCACCCCAGTACTGTCAAACTCCAGGGATCCTCCTCCCCTCACCCCAGTACTGTCAAACTCCAGGGGTCCTCCTCCCCTCACCCCAGTACTGTCAAACTCCAGGGATCCTCCTCCCCTCACCCCAGTACTGTCAAACTCCAGGGATCCTCCTCCCCTCACCCCAGTACTGTCAAACTCCAGGGATCCTCCTCCTCTCACCCCAGTACTGTCAAACTCCAGGGATCCTCCTCCCCTCACCCCAGTACTGTCAAACTCCAGGGATCCTCCTCCTCTCACCCAGTACTGTCAAACTCCAGGGATCCTCCTCCCCTCACCCCAGTACTGTCAAACTCCAGGGATCCTCCTCCTCTCACCCCAGTACTGTCAAACTCCAGGGATCCTCCTCCCCTCACCCAGTACTGTCAAACTCCAGGGATCCTCCTCCTCTCACCCCAGTACTGTCAAACACCGGGGGTTCTCCTCCCCTCACCCCAGTACTGTCAAACTCCAGGGATCCTCCTCCCCTCACCCCAGTACTGTCAAACTCCAGGGATCCTCCTCCCCTCACCCCAGTACTGTCAAACTCCAGGGATCCTCCTCCTCTCACCCCAGTACTGTCAAACTCCAGGGATCCTCCTCCCCTCACCCCAGTACTGTCAAACTCCAGGGATCCTCCTCCCCTCACCCCAGTACTGTCAAACTCCAGGGATCCTCCTCCCCTCACCCCAGTACTGTCAAACTCCAGGGATCCTCCTCCCCTCACCCCAGTACTGTCAAACTCCAGGGATTCTCCTCCCCTCACCCCAGTACTGTCAAACTCCAGGGATCCTCCTCCCCTCACCCCAGTACTGTCAAACACCGGGGGTTCTCCTCCCCTCACCCAAGTACTGTCAAACTCCAGGGATCCTCCTCTCCTCACCCCAGTACTGTCAAACTCCAGGGATCCTCCTCCCCTCACCCCAGTACTGTCAAACTCCAGGGGTCCTCCTCCCCTCACCCCAGTACTGTCAAACTCCAGGGATCCTCCTCCCCTCACCCCAGTACTGTCAAACTCCAGGGATCCTCCTCCAAGGCGGCCTTTGAGACACACTACAACGCAAAATCGTCGAGCAGAAACTGATAGCCAAGTTCCGCACTCATGAGGACGGCCTCAACCGCGATCTTGGGTTCATGTCACGCTACATGTAACCCCACCTGACGTAGGGTCACCCAGACTCGAGTCGTCATTGGCTTGTTCTCTCTACACAGATGCGGCCGGACCTGCTGTGATTTCCAGCAAAAAAAATGTTTTTCGGTCTGTTTTTTGTTTTTCATACAGACCCCAGCATCTGCAACATTTGACCCCTTGTGACCCCATCTCGTTGTTCTTTGATGTAATGTTTTCCTGACTAACCTGTTTGGACACCATTCACACCTTTGATCGCTGTGATTATCTCTCTGCCGATGTGCGACAAATGGCAGTTAGAAAGATTACCTGTAATCATGTGGCATTATTCTCTGACTATATAAGCTGTGTCTTTATGCATCTCTCCACTTCACCTGATGAAGGAGCAGCGCTCCGAAAGCTTGTGATTTCAAATAAAACTGTTGGACTATAACCTGGTGTTGTGTGACTTCTTACATTTGTCCACCCCAGTCCAACACCGGCATCTCCACATTCTGAGGTGGAAGGAGAGGTAGAGGGATTTAGGGAGAAAGTTGGACTGAGACGGGTACAGGCTCTGCCATCAGTGGAGGGACACATCCCTTGGTATCCTCATTTACTTGTAAGTCGGAATCATTTAAAGAGAGGCTATTAGGGGAAGCATTAAAAATATAATGAAAAAATGCTGCATAGCATCAGTCAGCAGCTCATGGGAAACACCTGTTGAATTATTGATAACCTTACGGACAATCAGATGAATATAAATATGCTGACAAAAGACAGGAAGGAAGATTGGTGGCCGTGCCTTCTGTTGCCTAGGCCCTAAGCTCTGGAATTCCCTGCCTAAACCTCTCCGCCTCGCTACCTCTATGTCCTCCTTTAAGACACTCCTTAAAACCTACCTCTTTGACCAAGCTTTTGGTCACCTGCCCTAATTTCTCCTTATGTGGCTCGGTGTTAAATTTTGTTGTCTATTAATACTCCTGTGAAGCACCTTGGGACGTTTTACTACGTTAAAGGTGCTATATAAATACACGTTGTTGTTGTTGTAAATCCTAAAGACAACAGTAGCACAGGCAGTAAGAGAAGGGTAGAACGCTGTCACATCCAGGATAGAGATGAATGAGTTCATAGCTTTGTTCTGCAAGGCAATTTCATGTCATAACTACATCAGTCTTTATCAATTAAATAAAGACTAGCCGGGGCCAGTAATGATATTGGAGCTTGTTAGCAGCACCTCAATTTGGAGCTTGTACTGCTCCTGTTGTTAGCAAAGCAATGAATTTATTATTGTTTTGGGTTTTGTTTATAAATGGCTTTAAGCAAATAAACAGTTCGCCCAGCACAGCAAGACTGATTAGCAAAATATACATTACAACCTTCCCACATTACTGCACAGAAGCTCCGACCTGTGATCTCAGCATTTGTCCAGCACTGTCAGTTTTTGTTGTCTGCTCCATTGAAGCGTGACAGACCTTATCATTCTGTAATGGTTCTAGCATTAACAGATAGCTCCATCTGCCTTTTATTTAACCAGGGCCATCCATTATTAGGGAAAGCTGTAAGAACTCACTATTACAATGCATTGATCAACTCATGTCACCAGGCACTCCTATAACTGACAAATATCAATTTTTAGACTGCTGCCCAAAAACATATTGCTGCATTGATATTTGTATCAATGTGATTAGATATAAAACCCAAAATGTTAGGAAAAAATCATATTGTGGCGGAGCCACCAAAGGACTCAGAGCGGTTGTACATAATTCCTTTAACAGCAATGTAGTTACTGTCTGTGCCTGTACCTTTAATTACACTGTTTGACTGTACAATGTCTAGTTACCTTTACAGCGCGGTTTCAACGTGATGACGTTGTGCCGTTAGTCACGTGATGCCCCAATGGCGGGAAGAACGTGATGACGTGATGACGTCAGTCTCCTGACCAGGGGATCAGTCCTCATGGAGCCCTCAAGGAGAGCAGACCTGTATTCGATGTATTCCAGCAGTTTCCAGTTAAAACCTGTTTTGTTCCATTAAAGTTCATTGTTTTAATTGCCTGAGTCAAACTCAGTCTTTTCGAATAGGAACCTCCGTTCCTACAGTATCATTGAATTGCATTGTAATTAGAACTGAAAATAAGAAAGAACTTGCAGTTATATAGCGCCTGTACATCCTCCGGATGTCCCAAAGTGCTTCACAGCCAATGAAGTATTTTTGAAGTGTAGTCGCCGTGGTTTTGTAGGCAAACATGGCAGCCAATTTGCACACAGCAAGGTCCCACAAACAGCAATTAGATAGATGGCCAGATCATCTGTTTTATTGGCATTGGTTGAGGATGAGATGTTGACCAGGATTTCGGGAGAACTCTCATGCTAGTCTTTAAATAGCGTCATGGGATTTTTTTATTACTTCCACTTGAGCAGACAGATGAGGCTTCAGGTTAACATCTGATCCAAAAGACACTGAAGTAAAAGAATAGATTTTGTGAGGTTGTAGCGTCGCTTGATGGACGGTAAATTGAACAATCAGGTGCAGAATTCAACGTGCTCAAGTCATGGCACTCTTGATTTTACAGTTATTTGTTTTAACGGTGGGAAAATTGGGAGCATGTGTGGAGCCTGGAACCCATTTCTTTGATCTGTTTATCCAACAAGTAAGGTTCTGTGCTGAGAGCCTCAAAATTTGCTCTCAATTTTTAATTTGATCATCAAATTCTCCTGGACTGGTTTTGATTGCCTGAGGAGGTCGGAGAGGAATTTTCCAGAGTATTTTCCCACTTATTGGGTCTGGTTTTTTCTGTCTCTCCCACGAGATTACATGGCTGGGGAGACGGAAGAGAGGCTGGGGGGCAGGGAGTGGCAGTGTTTAGGCATGATGCTGCCGCCATCGTGCTGTGGGGCAGGCTTGATGGACCAGCTGGCCTTTTCCTGTCTGTCAATTTTGTACGTTCGTATTTCTGTAATTGTGTTGCACATAGAAATGAAAATAAAATGTTGTAAATTCGAACTTTGAATTTCATTAATCAGCATGCAATTATCAGAGCTCCATTGTGCATACAGTTTGTGTAGCTACGTTTCACTTGTGGACTGGAGAGCAATGTAGGATTGGTTAATCAGTGCTGTTTTGGCTTATGAAAGTTGGCCAAAATGTATTGATTTTGTGGAACCCCGGCACATCTTAGTTGTGGCGGCAGTCCTATCACAATGGTGGTGAGCGCCGACCCAGCCGATTTTCCGGGATCGGAAGATTTGCACATTTGAGACATACTCCGTGGCCCGCGCCCAAGTCCCCACCTGGGATGAGCATAGAATATGCCTGTGGCAGGACTCCGAGGCCTACCTCTGCAGTTGGGCACCATTAATTTTGTTTGGACATATCTACAGTCCCAGCCTGGTGTGGCACCAAGGCTTCGCTAGGTTCTGATCCATTAAGAAGCTAACTGAAGCACTGTGCCGCCACTCGCCCTGCTATATACACCTCGCGAGCCAGCAGCAGCAGCTGTTTCCAAGTTGCTGGCTTCCCCGAGATTCATCATTGTCTGCATGCAAGCAGTCATTTGTGTGCCCGGCACCAACATTATGGCGCATCTAAATGGAAAGGGTCATTATTCCAGCAACATGCAAGTGGCACGTGACCATCACCAGAAAATAATGCACCGCAATACACAATTCCAAGACGATAACTATTACGTTTTTATTCTGAGGCAGTCAAACATGACACAGAAGGAAGGATGCATGATTTGCTCTTCTGAGATATGGGCTGATAATACATCCATGGCTGATGAAACCTCATACTCCAGAACCTCATACTCCAGAACCTCATTCTACAGAAACCCATACTCCAGAACCTCATACTTGAGAACTTCATTCTACAGAAACCCATACTCCAGAACCTCATACTTGAGAACCTCATTCTACAGAAACCCATACTCCAGAACCTCATACTTGAGAACCTCATTCTACAGAAACCCATACTCCAGAACCTCATACTTGAGAAACTCATTCTACAGAAACCCATACTCCAGAACCTCATACTTGAGAACCTCATTCTACAGAAACCCATACTCCAGAACCTCATACTTGAGAACCTCATTCTACAGAAACCTCATACTCCAGAACCTCATACTCCAGAACCTCATTCTACAGAAACCCATACTCCAGAACCTCATACTCCAGAACCTAATTCTACAGAAACCCATACTCCAGAACCTCATACTTGAGAACCTCATTCTACAGAAACCTCATACTCCAGAACCTCATACTTGAGAACCTCATTCTACAGATGAAAACAGGTACAGTCAGGCACACGGGAGAACTATGACTTTCCATGAGCAGATATTTGGGATGCCAACATAACACTTTATATACTTGAGCCACTCAATGGGCCTTAAAATACATCTTAGAGAAGGTCAGCAAAATGGTAAGGGTATGCTGCAGTATTGCCACAGCTTCACCATAGATCTGAATGAGAAGTCAATTGTAAACTACGGAAGATCAGGGAGGTAATAATGTGCAGCAACCAGAGCCAACAATCCAGCTGCTGCAGGCAGTTAGATATTGCCAAGTTCTTCTAGGGAGCTCTGCAATTGGGCACCGTTAATTTTGTTTGGACATATTTACAATCACAGAACTGCTGTTTGCCATTCCCCCTTAATTTTCTTATATACTGCATGTGTTTTATTTGATTTTTGAACAACTGATGCTTCATTTTCTGCACAATGCAAGAATGACAGATTGCAAGATCTAGTAACAGTGAGAAGAGCTTTAAAACCTTTGATGAGATAAGTTGCACAGAGCTAATGGTGTACATGCTTAATGTGGTTGCCTTTGCCCCTTATGTCTTGAACTGGTTGTGGATGTACCCCACTATTAAGTGCTCCCCTTGCTGCGGGAGTTACACTGGTGGATGCCTCATGGCTGTTGCAGGGCTGCAGGGGGCTGCAGAATGCACAAGGTCTGTATCTGTAACCAACACTGATGGACGTGCATCACGACTAAAGGGTTCTAGTGCCGCAACTGCTTTGGGCTCACTGGCGGAGATGCTGCCCAGTGTCATTTGCGCAGCATTGCACAATGGCATGGAACTGCGGCTGGCAGTGCCAAGCAGCTGCTACTTCACACTGATCACTGGCCGAGGGCATCTACTCACAATACCCAGTGATTTGTGCGAGCATATATGAGACTTTGGCATCTCTTCATTATGATTACATGGAACCATTCCCCAAGCGAGTTGAAGCTGGACCTGCTGCATCTTGAATGTTTGACTGCATTGTTATATCATTATAGACTATCTGACAGACATGGTATATATCACCAGTTCTTTGACTATTCCCATCTCCAATGCCATCCAAACTTGCCCTCACGAATCATTTTACCTTCTTCTTTCATTATACATCAGGACCTGCCAGTCTGCGGATTTGCCTCCAGTTGCATGCTGTGCTCATTTATCACATGCAATTTTTTTTTTAAACATAAGAGTAGTGAGGATTGCCACAGGATGAGTTGCCCAATGGAAATTCCTTCCTGTGTCACATTCCCTCTCCCATTATAGTGTATAATGTATTTTGCAGAGCCCTGCTATTTTCACATATACCTTCTTTGTTGCATCCTTTCTACTAATTTACTTTATCAGTACAGAAAATTTTCCATGGTTAGATTTTCATCTTCACTGCCTGGGCACAAGGATTGCCTGCCCTTTACAGAACCCGCCTGATTATTCTTCCATCAATGGAACAAAACTCTAAAGGTTCTATAAAGGGCATGTGATCTGCCACAACAGATTACTGCCCAGACGGCCTGGATAAAAATCTAACCCGTTACATCTTTTATAACTAAATCTGGGCTGCCCCAGCATGAACAAGGATTTGCTGGGGCGGGGCATCTTGCGGTGTGCCCCGTTAGTTAGATTTTTTTCCCTCACACTTCAGGTCAAAAATGTTTTGCTCCACAAATTGCTTGTAGTGCGAGCTGATAACGGCACGGTGAGGGCAACGCGGCATCTGGGACCTTGGTAAACGATGGGACCAACAGTCTGTCTCCTCAACAAATGAGATTTAAGGATTTGAGAAAGAAACAGAGGAATGATGGAGAAGGAAATAGGGTGAATTAGAGTCAAATCGATTTAAAAATTGAAATAAAGAGAGGGAAAGAAAGATTGGATTAAGAGAGAAAAAGAGACAGAAAGGAAATTATATTTTTCTTAAAATTTTAAATGTTAAATTTTAAAAACCTGTAAGAGCAATTTACCACCTGCAGGAAAGAAATGCCACAGCTTACATTGTTCCCTTTTTGGGCCGGAGAGATTGAGTGGTATTGCAGGAACATAAACCTCCTCATTAAAAGAGTCCTTACGCTGTTAAGTACCAGCCCTAACTATCTGTGGTGAGTTTAATTAGTTTTAACAGTGCAAAAGCAGCAATTTCTTGAAATGCACGGGGAGGTTGAGGGCACGTTCCCGCTTTAGTGAGGCTAACGGCGGAGTGGTGCAAATTGTCCCGCAATTTGTAGCAAATTGCAACTCATGGGGTATCTCTTCCTCACCACAAATTGCTGGGTTATTCACACACGAATAACTAGGCAAATGTTTTTACAGTTCTCCGTAGCATCCCGGGAGCCTGGCCTGTGAAAAACAGGCTTCACATAGTTAACGTTCAGCCATTCACAACCACGATGGTGCACTCCACAGTTGGAATCCTGGATTTTTCTGAATTTACAGAGGTGAAGTAACTCATTTGCTGCGGTGATTGGCTGTTACTTTTCCGGTGTCGCTAATGAAATCGCATTTCCCCCAGGAATGACGCATGCTCCTGGGTTTCTGCTGGCGTTCCTAAAAGATGGTCGGAAGACGTGCTAGTCTCCAACCGTTGGCTTCCAGGTGTTTAAAACAGATGTCAGCTGTAGACAGTGTATAAAATTGACAGACTGTAGCACCATCTGGTTAAATGTGTTTGATGTCTTAACTTACCGCAACACTGAAGTACAAAGGAATCATGGCAGATCGTTATTTATCGGACGAGTACTGAGACAGCTCTAGGGTAGGTATGCATGAAAAGAGCAGCACTTTCTTATAGGGATCATTAACAAAACGCATGAGGATATTATATATTATTTAACAATCACTGGCTGGAACACATTTATTTGGCTCCCTACAGTGCAATATTATGTTTCAAAGTTGACTGTCGCGCTCCACACAAGTGGCCAAGCTGTGTTTACTTTATCAAACGGGTAATGGCGTATGTGTACGTGTCTTCACTTAACATATGCAAATCAACTTCCCATTTGGGCCTGTATCGGTGTTTGATCAATGTGTGTCTCAAAATACTGGGAATTGTACCTTGGTTAAAAAAAATAACGTTTTGCTTGGGATCCAATTCGTGTTGCTCTTTTGAATTGTTGGCAATAGACCGTGCAGTGAAATTTGAGGCTCATCATCATTCATCATCCCTTCAGCATAGCGTGAAACAAACTACTCTTTTTGAGTTTGTAATCAAGTGCACTGTACTATAATCCACAAAGGAACACGGTTAGTTAATGGAGGGTGAGTGTGGGTGCAGTACAATAGTATATAATGCGCTACTTCTCACCAATGTTTGGGAACATTTCTCACCAAAGTAACTCAGTTGTCATTGTGAAGCAAATCATAAAGACTAACAAACAACAATTTGATGGATTCTGACCGGAGAGTTGTGCAAGTTGGGCAAAAATTAGCGTAAAGTGAGCGTTTGAAGAGGATAATGGCAGAATAAATCCAAACCTGTTTTACTTGCCTACCAGCACCTCACACAATGTGATCAAACCAGTTTCAGTTTACGGTTGCATCACCCAAAACTTATTCTAGCTTAATGTTGTATCATCCAAAACTTATTAGCCCCATGTTTGCTCCAAGCTGCTTTCTAAACTATATTTCTACCATCCATCCTGCTTCCTTACAGTCTCCATTTTGAGAGTGAAAAAACCCGAAAGGTTTTAATCTCTCATCTGTACTTCAATAAGGCTGTCAGTTCTAAGTGGCCCTGCCTCAGTCTACTGTCCCTGATGGCACGTTTAAGTATACATAATGCTTTTGCGGCCAAAACTTACAACCACTCGTAAGGCTTCTGCCTGACAGATAATGTTTATGAATTTTTGTAACATTGTGGGCCCTTACAGGCACCAATATCTTATCCCCAATTCAGTCATCCTGTAAAAAAATAGCTAGAAAATTAAATACCTTGAAGGTATAAGTTGCAAGGAAATATTTTGGTGGATCACGAGATGTAGCTGTGTTAAATGAATTCTTCACTGAAGACAGCCTCCAATAACAAACTTTGTTATGATTTACCCACAATTCCAAGTGAAATGTTCTCTGCTTGGACAAATTTAGCCTTGACTAAATGCTTGGGCCTAGAAATTCGGTGGGCTGTGCCACCAGTTAGTGCCCAAAGAGGGCACTTAGTGGGTTTAGTGCCACTGGCCACGCCTCCCGTGAAATTTAGCGGGGCGCTAATGGTGACGTTAACCTGTAGCGCTGCGCCACCACCGATGACGTCATCGGTGTGCGCAGCACCCCGCTACCGCCCCGATCGCGATATTTGGTCGCGCCCCCCGCTGTAATGCCGGTCGCAATTTGCGACCGGTTCAGGGGGGCCTACCTGCAGCGGTAGTGGCGCTAATTAAAGGGGAGGTGCTGGGCGGCCGTTTTTCTTGCTGGCCGCCTGCCAGGAGCTCCTCGCGCCGCCGTCCATGGCCTCCTGAGCCCCCACCCCCCCCCCGGGCAGTGCCGGCTGTGTCCCAAGAGCCCGGCACTTCTCCTCGGTGCCGGGCTTTTTGCCGGCACTCGCGATCTCTGATCGCGCTGGTGCAGGCCCCTCCCCTTTAAGAAGGGGAGGAAGGCCTGCAGTACCATAGCGCACCGTGCTGCGGCACGTTGCACTGCGATATTCAGTTGCAGCACCCCAAGAGGGATGCGGGGCGCCTCAAGCAGCACCCTGCTTCTGTTTGGGGCGCTGAAACTGAATATCGGGCTGGCGCAAGCGGCTCCGTCCGGAGCAGTAATTCCGGCGCCCAGGCGAGCTTGGAATGGGGTGCCACCGAATTTCTAGGCCTTAATCGCTATCAGTCTTTCTTACAGTTGTCCATATGATTCACCTGTATAGACCCCTTGTCCACTTCACAAGTGGCTTTAAAATAGGCGTGACTTCTCCCATAT
The DNA here is from genome assembly GCF_052327205.1 of Somniosus microcephalus. Lineage (NCBI taxonomy): Eukaryota > Metazoa > Chordata > Chondrichthyes > Squaliformes > Somniosidae > Somniosus > Somniosus microcephalus. The sequence goes on from NC_140995.1 coordinate 50,188,203, forward strand.
GATGTCGAAATAAAGAACTTGCATGTAGATGAAACCTTTTACATCCTCAGGTTGGTCTAAAGCACCTCACAGACAATTAATTACTTTCTGAAGTATAGTCACTTGTTTTATAGGTGAACATAACAGCCAATGTTATGCAAAGTAAGATCCTGGCAAACAACAACATAAAGGAATAACTATTTAACCTGCGTTTTGTGGAGGCATTAGTTGGAGGATGAATGTTGACCAGGACACGAGGAATACCTATCTGCTCTTCTTTTACATCCACCTGAATAGGCAGACAGAGCCTCAGTTTTAACATCTCACCTGTAGCATAATATAGAACTCATCAATACTACACTAAGATGGATTATCTGTTTCAGTCCTGGAGTGGGGCTTTAGCACTTATCATGGGGAAATGGTAGCATAGTGGTTATGTTGCTGGACTAATAATCCAGAGGTCTGTATTAATGATCCAGGGAATATGGTTCAAATCCCACCACAGTAGTTGGGGATTTAAAATTCAGTTAATTAAGTAACTCTGAAATAAAAAAGTTAGTAATGGTGACCATGAAACTACTGGATTGTCTTTATAAAACCTGTCTAGTTCACTAATGTCCTTCAGGGAAGGAAATCTGCCATCCTTACCTGTTCTGGCCTATATTCAGGCCACACAGCAATGTGGTTGACTCCTAACTGCTCTCAGTTGTACAAAACTGCTACAAGAAAGACCTTCACCACACAGACTGCAGCAGTTCAAGAAGGCAGCTCACCACCTTCTCAAGGGCAATTGGTGATGGGCAATAAATGCCAGCCTTGCCAGCAATACCCACATCCTGTGATGAATAAAAAAATGTATCAGTGCAGTACTGTGAGAGTGCAGCATGGTCAGAAGCAAGAGCGCTACCTATGGAAAAGTAACTTTTTTGCCATCATGAGGTATTTTAGTTTTAGCTCCAAAGATTTACTTGAAACAATTCTACCGGAAAATCAACTTTCTGTTACAGAATCAACAACAACTTGCATTTATATAGAGCCTTTAACATAGGAAAGACATTTCAAGGTGCTTCACAGAGGCGAAAGGAAAACATTGATGCTGAGCCAAAGAAGGAGCTGTTAGAACTTCCAGCATTCGCAGTATTTTGCTTTAGTGTTGTGTGAGCTATTAGGACTGGTGGTCAAAGAGATAAGTTTTAAGGAGGGTCTTAAAGGAGGAGACGGAGGTGGAGAGGTGGAGGGTTTCAAAGAGGAAATTCCAGGGATTGGGACTTGGGCAACTGAAGACAGGGCAATCAATGTAGGGAGGGAATTTCAGAGCCTGGGCCTAGCTGGCTGAATTGCACCATTCCCAACCCTTGCCACATTTTGTTCACCATGCTCCTCAAGCTGCAGTGGTCAATTGTAGATCACGTGTATTCATTCATTTTCATATCAAAAAATCATGCTTTGTAATTCAACTCTGATTGACATGCACATACTGTACATGAACACAGAGGAAAATTAACAATTTTAAGCATACGTCTGTAGCGGTTCGTGTAGATCGCCACTAAATAAGAGAGTTTGGCCTAGAAATTAGCTATAGCCCCGCCAGCTCGCTGGTGGCCAAAATTTACCGCTGGGCGCGGAGCCACTCGCACCCAGCCGATATTCAGTTTCAGCGCCCAAAGTCGAGGACGGCCGCTGTTCAAGGGTGTGGCCGCCCCCGCTTGGGGCGCTGAAACTGAATATCGGCACGCTAGTGGCCGCAGCGCCACCCGCAGCAGAGCGGCAGGCTGCGGTACTGCAGGCCTTCCTCCCTTTCTTAAGGGGGAGGTGCCTGCAGCAGCCGGAGCCCCGATCGCGAGTGCCGGCAAAAGAGCCCGGCACAACGGAGAAGTGCCGGGCTCCCGGAAACCAGCTGGCAATGCCGCGGGGGGGGGGGTGGAGGAGGCCGGGGAAGGAGGTGCGGGCAGGCGGCCGCCGAAAAAGCGGCCAGCCGCACCTCCACCTTAAAGCGCCCCACTAAGGCTGCTGTATGGACCCGGTCTCCGAATGTTATTAGCGGCCGCCACGGAAGAGGCGGCCGCTACTGAAGATGGGAGTCGGGCCGGTGTCGGGGCGGTACCGGGGCGCTGCGCACACCGATGACGTCATCGGTGGCGGCACAGCGCTAACGGCTACCGCCGCAATTAGCGCGTCAATGAAGTTCGCCCGAAGTTTGCAGACTGGCGCAGAAGCCCTCTTTGGGCGGTAACTGGGCGCAAAGCCCACTGAATTTCTAGGCCTTTGACTTCGACGAACTATTAACAAGTTGTTTATTTACAGGAACAGACTAATTACATCAGGTAAGATGGCAGGTAAGATGGCTGACTGTAGGAGCACTGTGGTATAGGTCTTGTCCCAGCGGGGACTCCATGAGGACTGAGCTCGCAGTCCTGTGGGGAGTGTGATGACGTCATCGCGTTTGTGTTGTGACATCATCACGTTGTTCGCGTTTCCCGCGCTTAGGGCGTCACGTGATGCGCATCATTGCGTCGCTGGCTGTTGAGGCCGAGATCGCGAGGCCGGGCTGTGCCGGTGCTTGCCACGGGAGCGGAAGATCGCGTCGCTCCCGTCGGCTGGCCGTTGAGGCCGAAGACGCTAGGCCGGGCTGTGCCGGCGGCCGTTCTGGAAGGCCGAGTCGGGCCGGCAGCCACTGCACGCATGTCACGTCGTACGTGACGTGACGTCAGCGCGCTAGGGCGCGTCTTAAAGGGGCAATGGCCCCAACAGGTAAGTTAAAAGGGCAACGGCCCCAAAAGGTAAGTTAAACATACAGTAACGTAAGTTAAAGGGAATTATGTGTCTTTATGTAAGGTACAACCGGTGGTACCGCCACACGTCCAAAATATTTTCGACCAGACAGGACATTACATTCAGATCAATATCTGTACATACTAAAAGGGAAATTGGGCCCTTCTTGTCTAGTTTCTTACTTTGGTTGTGTGTTTTTATAATTCATATATTTAAAATTTTGATGCAAACCTTCCTCCTGTTTATTAGAGATTACAAAAATCATTTTTAAAAGGGCAGTGTTTTTCTGTTCATTTCTGTTCTATATAAATTATATAAAAACGAATGCGTTTCTGTTTAAAGTACTAAAATTATAGTGAAGAAATAAATAATGTTTTGAGTCACAGTATGTACTGTGCAGAATAGAAATAAATGTAAGATGTGCTCAATAAAATCTTCTTATAACTGCAGGGCGTGTGATGCTATATATTCCTTAAATAGATAAATCTGCAAAATACAACCCTCGTATAAAGCAGGTCTTGTTTTAGCTCTGAAGAAGATTACATTTATTTTTATGATGCCCCTTTTTGATGAGTTTATTACACTGCTGCAACTGGCTTTACGATTTTATTTTGACATCCTAATTGTCTTGCTGCTGGTGCAATTACGCTGGAATTAATCGTGCGCATATAATTAAAAGCTTTTGGAGTGTGTTTAAAGAGGGCGCGCTGCACTTCAAACTAAGCCAGTCCGTGAAAGAATGAAACTTTGAAATGAAATGGGCAATACATAGTGAAGCTTTAGGCTGCAATTTGTAGATGAATCTGCTCCTCGAGGCAGAAATATGAACAAATGCAGGAGCCGCTGTTTATCACAGCCTTACAGTGACACAGGTTCCACAGTCGGAAGTAAATATGCAAATGCAAAATACTGCAGATGCTGGAAATCTGAAATAAAAACAGAAAATGCTGGAAATACTCAGCAGGTCATGCAGCATCTGTGGAGAGAGAAACAGAGTTAACGTTTCAGGTCGATGACCTTTCGGCAGAAGTAAATATGGTTATTTTTTTTTTAACATTCTGTCTGTTATCAAAGCTCTATAGGTGCAAATGTATTGCAGATTGTGGAAGAATAATCATCTCGGGGAAACATAAAATAAAATGGTAAAGAATCTTACTAATTCATTTTTACGCGTGCGAGGCCCTGACTCTGAAGAAACCATACCAGGGTTGCAGAAAGGAAAGGATTATATAGATGTGAGCGACTACTTGTCCTGGACTGTGAGCGCAGCGCTAGAGGACATGAGTGTAACAGTAACAAACCTGGAGCGAGATTTGGAATTGGAGGCAATTTCTTTCTCCCTCTGCACAGCAGCGGAATCGACACCGAGTTACAGCAGTTGACACTGTGCTAATTAACACCATTAACCTTCAGATCGCTGCGCATTTGTTGTGGGGATATGGGCGACACTGGCAGCGCAACATTTATCGACCACCCTTAGTTGCCTGAGGGCATATAGAGTCAACCACATAGAATGGAACTGGAGTCGCATGTAGGCCAGACCGGGTAGCGGTGGCAGTTTCCCTGCCCTGTACGACATCAGCGAACCAGTTGGGGAAATTCTTGTCTCCAGGGCCGCCTGCTTTTGTTTCTTTTCAGCTCCATATTGTGATGCTGGACATTCTTCACATGCTGATTAGTACTCCAACTGGGGTTGCCAACCTTCCAGGATTCCCCTGGAGTCGCCAGGAATTAAAGATAAATCTCCAGGAAAACGCTGCAAGCAACCTGGGAGAAAAATCATAGGGGGAATATATGTGGGGGGGGGGGTTTCATTTAATTTGAACACTTTCATTTATTAGTTAGAAAAATATTGGAGATGGGAAGAAGGCTGTTTGACTGAGAGTCAAAAGTCATCCATTCAGGCATTGGAGAATCTGTCTGCTCTCCAGTTGATACGGGAAGGCGGGGCACCGCGAGGATAGACGGTCGGGCGACCAATGTTGGGGGCGTGGGGGCGGGATGGTTGGTGGCAGCAGGTCATGTGATGAAACCTCTAGAAATACCTCCAACCAGAGTTGGCAACCCTAATTCCAACACCAGGAATAGCTTTTTGTAATTTAATATTGGCCGTGTTGTGTTGAGAGATATTTTGAAGTTTTGGCAGATGTTCCCTTCCTGTGAGGATCCAGTTCTGTGCGTCTGATATCCCACAGGTCCTCACTCAATATATTGGCCCTGAATTTCCATGGGAGTTCTCTGGCTCTCCTGCTGTGAGGCAGATACCATGGAAAAGCGGCACTGACAGCTGTTTAACACGCTTCTCCAGAGAATTAGGGCCACTGTGTTTATGTTGTAGGGAAATTATGTAAAGAATTTAATTAATCATTTGATTAGAGTCATGTGGTCGGTACAGCAGATTGAATTGTGGATTGGTCCTAGTGGGAACATTGGTCTGTGATGGGTAGCTAAGAATGGAAATGATTCAAAGGTTATTTTGTTTTTCAGTTTAATAATTTTTTTAAAAATCTTGTAAAGGTGACTTTTCAGAAGTTAAAAAAATAGTTCCAGTTCAGTTCCTATTCCAAGGCCCAGAATGATAGTTGAAGAGGCTGAAGCTATTCGCAAATAGGGTAGTCCACCCCTTTGCCATGTTGTTACTGTAATATTTCCTGTGACTGTGGTATTCTGCACTACAGGTAGACTATCCCTTATCTGAAAACCTTGGGACCAGCCGTGTTTCGGATTTCGGAAATTTTCGGATTTCAGAAGGTATTACGGGGCAGCACCCCGTAAGCCACCACATTAATATTTCTGCAGCGAATCTTATGAATATTCACACTGAGTGGGATAAATAAAGACTATAAATAGTATTACACGGATAAATACTCTAGTACAGTTTATTTGTAAGGAAAACATTCAGTAAAACTTCAAACATATATAGGTACAAACTAAGCTAAATACCTGTACATATACATGCAGTAAAGGTACATTACATCTGGCTTGAGGATCTTGGAGAAGAGGGTACATCAGTGTTGCCATCGTCGTCATCAGGTTGGCGTCGGACATCTGAAGATGGGCCAGGAACAGGTTTCTCAAGTGATGAAGCAGCACTACGACAGACGGCCTTTTTAAAGATTTCTTCCAGTGTCATCTGTCTCATTAACATTGGTTTCTGTCTAAGCAGTCTCTCTTTAATTGAGTAAACTTGCATAATCTCTTGCTCACTGATAAATGCACGTTGTTCAAGGCCAGCAATTAACTGATCACACATTGTCACCATATCGTCTATGGGGATTTTTTCACCTGTGTTCACAATGTCATCATCATCATCATCATCACTACTATCCTCATGCTTGTCTTTATTTAACACCATTTCAGCAATTTCCCCATCACTCAATGAATGCACAACAGGTGCATCATTGTCAATGTTCAGCACTTCTTCGATGTCAGCTTCCTCTAACTTATTTACACTTTCGGATGATAAACCTTTGGCGTAAGTAAGGAGGTTTGATATCATCATCTTCTCCTGACTGACAGGAAATCCTTCAAAATCTTCATCTGCAGGTCCATCTTCATCAAACATCGTTGAAGGCCAAAGTCTGTGCCAAGCATTTATCAATGTTGGTTTATCAACATCGTTCCAAGCATTAGCAACTGCGTAAATGGCATCCTTAACATTGAACTCTTTCAGGAAGCTTTGGATTCCTATGCCTCTGTTGATTGCATCAAGCATAGAGTTCAAAAAAACGTCTTTATACTTGCTCTTCATGGAGCGTAAAATTCCTTGGTCACAAGGCTGTATTAAAGATGTCACATTAGGGGGAAAGTTAATGCCGAAAACATAACTTTTCACAAGAAGTTCAGGAGGGGGATGTGCGGAGCAGTTGTCCAGGAACAATAAAATTTTGCAGTTTTCTTCCAGTCCAACTTGCCTGCAATGAGCTCGTGTCGCTGGTACGAAGTGGTTATTGAGCCAGTGAGAAAATATTCCTCTGGTTACCCATGCTTTCTTGCTCGCATAATAATGCACAGGTAAATTGCATACACCTTTCAAACATCTCGGATGTTGGCTTGTTCCAATCACTACCAACTTTAACTTGTGTGTGCCTGCAGCATTGGCACACCCAAGAACAGTCAACCTGTCCTTAGCGTCCTTAAAACCTGCTGGTGCACTCTCATCAGCCGTTGTTAATGTTTTTCTAGGAACGTAACGCCAGAACAGAGCTGTTTCATCAGCATTATAAATTTGTTCAGGACCGAGGTTTTCATCAGATATTATTTTGGCAAATTCGTCTGTAATTTTCAGCTGCTTCATGATCAGCAGAAGCTTTTTCACCACAGATTTTCAGATATTTTATACCATGACGCTTCTTAAATTTATGCAGCCAGCCTTCTGAATATTCACACTCAACTTCAATGTTCAGTTCTTCATGGTATATTCTAGCTTGTTTCATGACCATCAAACCGGTCAGTGGCACACGTTCACCTCTTCGTTGTCGAATCCACTCAATCAGCACACGGTCAAGATCTTCATTTTTTGCCCTATGCAATGTTTTCCTACTTTTCATTAGTTTATGGTCATCACTGTCAGTGTAAAACTTCAACAACTTATCTTTCTGTTTCTTTAAGTCATATATGGTGGTAGTTCCCACACCATATTCTTCAGTAAGACGTCGCACAGACACACCACGATCAAGCTTCTGCAATAACTCCACTTTCTGCGATATCGATAATGAGAGATGCTTCCTTCTCTGCTCCTCACTGTTACCCATAGGGGTATCTGCAGCTCTTTTTAGCATTTTCACAAATCGTTAAAAACCAACAAATATCAAAGAGAGCAGCAGGCGCACGTGTGACAGCGCTGAGACACAACTGACGCCTCACACCTGCGTGGGTCAAGCATCGGCCGCGTCGGGTCATGTTTTGCGCCACTCGGGTCATGTCGTGCGCACAACTTACGCTCCACGAAAAAACTTTCGGTTTTCAGAGGTTTTCGGTTTTCGGAAGTGCGGATAAAGGATAGTCTACCTGTATTATACATCAGCTATTAGTACTTTTCTATTAGTGGTGAGAATGTGGAACTCGCCACCACAGGGAGTAGTTGAGGCGAATAGCATATACGCATTTAAGGGGAAGCTAGCTAAGTACATGAGGGAGAAAGGAATACAAGGATATGTTGATAGGGTGAGATGAAGAGGGGTGGCAGGAGGCTCATGTGGAGCATAAACATCGGCATGGACCAGTTGGGCCAAATGGCCTGTTTCTGTGCTGTAAGATCTATGTAATTCTATGTAATTAAGAAGGGTCACTTGACCGAGCATCATCCCAAACATTTAGCAGCCTTATATTCACAGACAGTTGCCGTGAGGTGGTTGGTGACGCCAAGACAGTGTTAGCAGTTTTATTTACCTTGATTCTTTTTGTTTGGTTTAGATTAAAAGTTAAGGGGAAATGTTTTGCAAAAGTTTGCACGGCAGCAGATGTAGCACTTGCTGAAACGTGGCTTTATTCTGGCATCCCACATGGAGCTCCCAGCTGAGTTTTCAGGAACAGGCTCTGACTGACTGTTCCAGGAAATTATTTTACATCAACGTTTTCCAATATGGGGACAGATGCCTGTTCAAACATTAAGTAAGAGATGCGTATTCAGCACAAAATAGGTTTCTCTCGGAGGAGTTATCTTTCATTTATTTCACTGGAGCAGATAGATTGTGAGTATTAGTTGAGTGGGTAGCACTCTCGCCTCGGGGTCAGAAGGTTGTGGGTACAAGCCCCATTCCAGAGAGTTCAGTATGAAATCAAGTCTGACACTCCAGTGCAATACTGAGGGAGCACTGTACTGTTGGAATTGCTGTCTTTTGGATTAACTGAGGCTCCATCTGCCACATAAGGTTGGTGCAAGAGATCCAATGGTAATCTTTGAAGAACAGCGGGGGAGTTCTCCTGGTGTCACAGAATCACAGAATCTACAGTGCAGATAGAGGCCATTTCGGCCCATCGAGTCTGCACCGACACATATCCCACCCTATCCCCGTAACCCCACGTATTTAATCCCCTAACACGAAGGGTCAATTTATCATAGCCAAATTAACCTAACCTGCACATCTTTGGACTGTGGGAGGAAACCGGAGCACCCGGAGGAAACCCACGCAGACACAGGGAGAATGTGCAAACTCCACACAGACAGTCGCCCGAGGCCAGATTTGAACCCGGGTCCCTGGCGCTGTGAGGCAACAGTGCTAACCACTATGCCACCGTGTCCTGAACCATTGCCACAAAACACAGATTATCTGGCCATTTATCTCATTGCTGTTTGTGGGACCATGCTATGTGCAAATTGGCTGTTATGTGTCCCCCCCCCCCCAACTTGCAACACTTCAAAAGCAATTAATTGGTTACATAGTGCTTTGGGACATCCTGAGGTTGTGAAATGTATTATGTTAATACATTCTTTCTTGCTACACATGCGGATTTTATTGAGAATTAGCATTCACTAGCATAGTGCAAGATTGCAAGCTGCATGTATTTGTGGACCCATCATATATGTAACGTTGGGTTAGAGAATATTAATGCTTTGAGTGAGGGATTGGGTTTTTGCCAGCAGACTTTAGACCAGTCAACTTCTGTGCCAGCAAGAATTCAGAGAACCCACATCATGCTGAGCAGAGAGGTAGGGATTCTAATAATAAATGGCGTTCTGAACTTCTAGTGGGCTGAAATCCAACTTTAGCTGAGTTGCAAAGCTGGCCCGTTATACAGCCCGCCCATCGAATGGAAGATCGGGCAGGGTGTTTAACAGGCGGCCAATCTGTGACCACCCATTTTGCGTCACTGTCAAAGTTGAATTTCACCCCCCCCTCAAGTTTCATTGCCAGCTGCAAGTGTTGGGCAAGCAGATGCTTCAGAGCCCCTACAACTCTCTTATTGTAGGAGGTAGGTGGGACTGGTCCCTCTCATTGGCTTCCACTTGAATGCTGAGACAGCACAGCAAATAAACCATGTGGGGAATGAAGCATTTACTTTCTTGTTCCACCACCATAGGGCACTGCCCGGATGTATGGTGCTGAGTGTTTCCAAGAATAGCTTAACATTAAAAGTTTGTTGCGGGTAGGGTCGATTTGGCAAAGAGGCAAAATCCCATGGGTGAAATCCCATGGGCGAAATCCCATGGGCAAGCTCCATGATTTCCCTGTATGTGCAGCCAGTGGGCAAGGCTCCTTGCCGATAGCACTTACAGTAAACTCCTGTTTCAATGGCACTTAATCATCCGGAATTCTTTAATAACCGGCAAAATAGATAGCCGGTAATCTTGCCGAATCCATCCATTTTTCGGTTTTCCGAGTCCGAGTTTCCCGTGTTGGCCGAGTTAGTCCGTGGTTTTTTTTTTGTGTTAAAAATGGCCTACCTCTCTGTTATCCGGAATTTTTCATCAATCGGCACCATCCCGGTCCCGTAGGTGCCGGATACGAAAGAGTTTACATGTATTCAGAAAACCAGCCCTAATATCTGGTCTAGAATGTTTCTGTTCCTAACAGAGTGATGCATCTCGCCTGCCACCATCCCACATTGGAAAAACTTTGAAGGCAGGTGAGGACGCAGGTGAGGATTCAGGATATCTACCCCTTGCAGTGCCTTAACCTATGTAACAGGCCACAGCCAAGAGATCATGGCAGAGTCCAGTGACAATGGAAGAAATCTGTTAGGAATGCTCCAACATTCATAGCACCCATTTTGTTCTTCATAATTTGAAGCTGGATCTTGCTTCATTTCAAAATAAAAGATCCATTGTTCCTAACTTATACAACAGTCAGTCTAAGAAATTATGTCAGACAAACACAACAACAACACCTTGTATTTATATAGCGTCTTTAACATAGTAAAACGTCCCAAGGCGTTTCACAGGAGCGTTATCAAAAAAAATGTACACCAAGCCACATAAGGAGATATTAGGGCAGATGGCCAAAAGCTTAGTCAAAGAGGTAGGTTTTAAGGAGTGTCTTAAAGGAGGAAAGAGAGGTGGCGAGGCAGAAATTTTAGGCAGGGAATTCCAGAGCTTAGGGCCGAGGCAGCTGAAGGCGCTGCCGCCAGTGGTGGAGAGATAAAAATCGGGGTGCTCAAGTGGCCAGAATTGATGGAGCGCAGATATCTCGGAGGATTATAGGGCTGAAGGAGGGTACAGAGATAGGAAGGGGCGAGGCCATGAAAGGATTTGAAAACAAGGAAGAGAATTTTAAAATTGAGGCATTGTTTAACTGGGAATGAATGTAGGTTAGCGAGCACATGGGTGATGGGTGAACAGGACTTGATGTGAGTTAATAGCTGAATTAATAACGTAGATAGAAATGAACAAGTTTGATCTAATAGCCATAACGAAGACGTGGTTGTAAAGTGGCCAAGGTTGGGAACTAAATATTCCAAGATATTTAACTTTTAGAAGAGAGAGGCAAAATGGAAAAGGAGGAGGGGTAGCCCTGATAATATAGGATGGGGTAAAGGCAGTAGAGAGAAAGGATCTTAGCTCCAAAAATCAAGAAGTATAATCAGTTTGGGTGGAGCTAAGAAACAGCAAGGGGCAGAAAACATTGGTGGGAGTTGTTTATAGGCCTCCAAACAGTACAGTAGTCGTAATTTAGGGCAGAGTATAAATTAGGAAATTAGAGGCGCATGTAACAAGGGTAATACAATAATCATAGGGGACTTAAATCTACGTATAGACTGGGCAAACCAAATTTGCAGTAATAGTGTGGAGGATGAATTCATGGAATGTATGCAAGATAGTTTTCTAGATCAGTATGTTGAGGAACCAACTAGGGAACAGGCTATTTTAGGTCTAGTATTTTGCAATGAGAAAGAGTCAATTAATAACCTTGTAGTAAAGGGGCCTTTTGGGAAGAGTGACCATAACATGATAGAATTTTAGATTGAGTTTGAAAGTGATTTAGTTAAATCCAAAACTAGGGTTTTAAATCTAAACAAAGCAAACTACGTAGGTATGAGGGGCAGGTTGGCTAAGGTAGATTGGGAAACTACATTAAAAGGTATGACGGTAGAAAAGCAATGGCTAGCATTTAAAGAATTAATACATAATTTACAACAAATATACATTCCTTTAAGGCGCAAAAACCTCACAGGAAAAGTAGTCCAACAGTGGCTAATAAGAGAAGTTAAAGATAGTATTAGATTAAATGAAGAAGCTTATAATGTTGCCAAAAAGAGCAGTAAGCCTGAGGACTGGGAGGGTTTTAGAATTCAGCAAAGGAGGATCAAGAAATTGATAAAGAAATGGAAAATAGAATATGAGAGCAAACTAGCGAGAGACATAAAAACAGATTGTAAAAGCTTTTATAGGTATATAAAAAGGAAAAGATCAGCGAAAGTAAATGTGGGTCCTTTACAGGCTGAGACAGGAGAAATTATAATGGGGAATAAGGAAATGGCAGAGAAATTAAACAAATACTTTCTAAATGAAGGCGCATTGGGAGCAGGACTGCTGGTTTTCGGGCTTCAGTCCCACCCCCAGCGACGTCTGACCAACCCACGCTATTTTCCCTTGATTGACATTGTTAAGCCCGCCCTGAGGGCTTACCGGCCAATTAAGGGAAAGCTGGTGACAGATGACAGCATATGACACTTCTTCTGTTGAAGATTTTTTGAATTGCCTCCATACCCTCCTCCACAGGGCTGGGAAAATTCCCCCTTTGTGTCTTTCTTCACGGAAGAAGACACAAAAAGCTTCCAGGAAATAGTGGAGAACCAAGGCTCTAGCGAGAATGAGGAACTGAAAGAAATTAATATTAGTAAAAAACTAGTGCTGGAGAAATTAATGGAACTGAAAGCCGATAAATCCCCTGGACCTGATGGCCTACATCCTAGGGTTTTGAAAGAGGTGGCTATAGAGATAGTGGATGCATTGGTTGTCATTTTCCAAAATTCCATAGATTCTAGAATGGTTCACGCGGATTGGAAGGCAGCAAATGTAACCCCACTATTTAAGAAAGGAGGGAGAGAGAAAATGGGGAAATACAGACCAGTTAGCCTGACATCAGTAGTAGGGAAAATGCTAGAATCTATTATTAAGGACGTGGCAACAGGGGACTTGGAAAATAACAATAGGATTGGGCAGAGTCAACACGGATTTATGAAAGGGAAATTGTGTTTAACAAATCTGTTTGAGTTTTTTGAGGTTGTAACTAGCAGAATAGATAAGGGGGAACCAGTGAATGTGGTGTATTTGGATTTTCAGAAGGCATTCGATAAGGTGCCTCACGAGGTTATTCAACAAAATTAAGGCTCATGGGATTGCAGGCAATATACAGTACTCCCCTTGTGGAATAAACAAACGCCTCATGACTCTACGGCTCACCCTAGCCCGGAACCAGTGCGCTACGGCCATCAGTGCCTACACCCCAACACTGGAAACCACAGACGAGGCCAAAGAGGAATTCTACTCCAGCCTTGAACAATCCCTGTCCTGAGGCCCAACAGGTGACAAGCTGATCCTCCTTGGTGACTTTAATGCCAGAGTTGGAAAGGACACAGACCTCTGGGGAGGTGTGATCGGCAGAGAGCGGGTAGGGAATGCCAACTCCAACGGTACCCTCCTCCTGACGAAATGCTTAGAACGTGGCCTTTCATAACCAACTCCTTGTTCCATCAGAGAGACAAGTACAAGGCTTCATGGCAACACCCTCGCTCCAAGCACTGGCATCTGCTGGACTACGTCATCATCCGAGTGAGGGACCGCAAGGACATATGCATCACCCGTGCCATGACAGGAGCTGACGACTGCTGGACAGACCACAGCCTAATCCGTTCTGTCAACTTCATCAATGTAGCCACAAAACAGCGGCGGCAACAGAAACAATGCCGCAGGAAAATCAACACTGGAGCACTCAAAGACCCTGCTAAGAAAGCCCTATTCAGCCTGCGGCTCACAACCAACCTGATGACTCCCAGTGATTCAGGGACACAAAGGGCTGGATTTTTATTGGGCCGTGGAGTCGGGATCGGAGGCGTTTGGGGGTTTAAAATCCCTATTTTCATTTTTGAAATGTGGGATTCCCGACAGCTCCAAACCACGCCAAGTTAGCGAGGCGGGCTGTCGGGATGAAGGGCTTGGAGGGGTCGAGATGGCCGGTGTTCAGGTGAGTGATGGGTGCATGAGTGCAGAGGTAAGTGTGTTTGGTCTGTGTAAAGTGTTTAAAGAAGTTCCACTAACCTTTACTTACCTTTACAGCCTTCCTTCCTTCAGGTCTAGGGAGCCCCTCATCTCACCGGCACAGAAAGCAGAATGGCCGCCAGCTGTCAAAATCTGCAGCCTCTGCTTTCTGTTCCGGGGAGATCTCTAAATCAGCCTGAGAGGAAGGAATTAACCTGGAGTACAGATTGTCAGTGTTTGACAGTTTTAAACAGCTGTGAAACACTGATATTTCATCTGTCAAAAGCTCTTGACAGATGAAATTTCAATCTGTGACGTCACCTGTTGCCGGGTGGTCCTTAATTGGCCTGCTGAGCCCGCCCAACAAGGTCAATCAAGTCTAAATCACGTGGGTTGGCCACAACTCGATGGAGGCGGGACTACAACCCCAAAAGTTGTAGTCCTGCCTCCTCCATGAAAATCCAGTGTCCACAGCGCCTGGTCTGCACTCAAGGCCTCCATAATCAGCACCTGTGAAGAGACGCTTGGTCACTAGACCAGGAATCACCAACACTGGTTTGACGAGAATGACCAGGAGATCCAGGAGCTAATAAGCCACAAGCGCAAGGCATTCCTGACCTGGAAACAGCAACAGAACTCGAGAGCAAGAAAGCAGCTCTACAGACGCCTGAAGGCCGAGGTCCAACAAAAAACTCGCCACCTAAAGAACAGATGGTGAGTGGAGAAAGCGCAGGAGATCCAGCAGCTAGCCCACAACCATGATGTGTGTGGATTCTTTAGCGCAGTCAATACCACCTAGGGCCCAAGCACCCAAGGTCCTACCCCACTGTGGGCTAAGAACGGAGAGGTACTCATCAAGGACAGAGAGGCCAGTCAGTGCACGCTGGAAGGAGCACTTCGAAGATCTCCTTAACTGAGACTCTGTCTTCGAAGCAAGTGTCCTCAACTCCATCCCGCAGCATGCTACCCGCCACCACCTCAGCACAACCCCAGCCCTGCATGAGGTTGAAAAGGCCATCCCACAACTGAAGAACAACAAGGCCTCAGGAGCAGATGGAATCCCCGCCGAGGCGCTAAAACATGGTGGAGAAGCACTATTGGTGCGAATACATGAATTCATTTCTCTTATTTGGAAGGAGGAGAGCATGCCAGGGGATCTCAGAGATGCCGTAATCGTGACCATCTTCAAGAAAGGTGACAAGTCCAACTGTGGTAATTACAGAGGAGTTTCCCTGCTGTCTGCCACAGGGAAAGTCATCACAAGAATCCTCCTCAATCGCCTTTTCCCAGTGGCTGAAGAGCTCCTCCCAGAGTTGCAATGCGGATTCCGCCCACTAAGGGGCACAATGGACATGATCTTCACCGCGCATCAAATACACGAGAAATGCAGGGAACAGCACCAACTGCTGTACATGGCCTTCTTTGACCTCACAAAGGCCTTGGACACTGTCAGCCATGAGGGATTATGGAGTGTCCTCCTCAAATTCGGCTGCCCTCAAAAGTTTGTCACCATCCTCTGCCTGCTTTACGACGACATGCAAGCCATGATCCTGACCAACGGATCCACCACAGACCCAATTCACGTACAGACCGGGGTCAAGCAAGGCTGTGTCACTGCACCAACACTCTTCTCGATCTTCCTTGCTGCAATGCTCCATCTCACCCTCAGTAAGCTCCCCGCTGGAGTGAAGCTAATCTGCAGAACAAATGGGAAACTGTTCAACCTCCGTCGCCTCCAGTCCAGATCCAAGGTAGTCCCATCCTCTGTCATCGAATTACAGTATGCAGACGATGGTTGCATCCGCGCACACTCGGAGGTCGAACTCCAAACCATCGTCAACACCTTCACCGAAGCGTACGAGAGCGTGGGCCTTACACTAGACATCCGGAAGACAAAGGTCCTCTACCAACCTGCCCCCGCCACACAGTACTGCCCCCCCCGATTATCAAAATCCACGATGAGGCCTTGGACATCGTGGTCCACCTTCCATACATCGGGAGCCTACTGTCAACAAGAGCAGATGTCAATGACAAAGTCCAACACTGCCTTCAGTGTGCCAGTGCATCCTTCGGTCACCTGAGGAAGAGCGTGTTTGAAGACCAGGACCTCAAACCCGGCACCAAGCTCATGATCTACAGAGCAGTAGTGATACCAGCACTCCAGTATGTTTCAGAGACATGGATCTCAAAGCACTGGAGAGGTACCACCAACGCTGCCTCCGCAAGATCCTGCAAATCCATTGGCAGGATAGGCGAACCAACATCAATGTTCTCACTCAGGCCAACATCCCCAGCATTGAAGCATTGACCACGCTCAATCAGCTCCGATGGACGGGCCACATCGTCTGCATGCCCAATACGAGACTCCCAAAACAAGCGCTCTACTCGGAACTCCAACACGGCAAGAGAGCCCTAGGTGGGCAGAGGAAATGCTTCAAGGACACCCTCAATGCCTCCTTGAAAAAGTGCAACATCCCCACCGACACCTGGGAATTCCTGGCCCAAGACCACTCAAAGTGGAGGAGAAGCATCTGGGAAGGCGCCGAACACCTTGAGTCTCTTTGCCGGGAGCAAGCGGAAGCCAAGCGCAAACAGTGGAAGGAGCGCACTTCAACCCAAGCACCCCACCCACCCGCCCCTTCAACCACCATCTGCCCCACCTGTGACAGAGACTGTAGGTCCCGCATTGGACTCATCAGTCACCTGAGAACTCATTTTTAGTGTGGAAGCAAGTCATCCTCGGTTCTGAGGGACTGCCTAAGAAGAAAAAGAAGACTAGTATGGATTGAGGATTGATTAATGGACAGAAAACAGAGAGTAGGAATAAACGGGTCATTTTCGGGTTGGCAGGCTGTAACTAGTGGGGTACCGCAAGGATCAGTGCTTGGGCCTTAGCTATTCACAGTCTACATCAATGATTTGGATGAGGGGACCAAATGTAATATATCCAAGTTTGCTGATGATACAAAGCTGGGTGGGAATTTAAGTTGTGAGGAGGATGCAAGGAGGCTTCAAGGGGATATAGACAGGCTAAGTGAGTGGGCAAGAACATGGCAAATGGAATATAATGTGGAGAAATGTGAAGTTATCCACTTTGATAGGAAAAATAGAAAAGCAGAGTATTTTTTAAATGGTAAGAGATTGGGAAATGTTGATGTTCAGAGGGACCTGGGCGTCCTTGTACACGAATCACTGAAAGTTAACATGCAAGTACAGCAAACAATTAGGAAAGCAAATGGTATGTTAGTCTTTATTACAAAAGGATTTGAATATAAGAGTAAAGACATCTTACTGCAATTATATAGGGGCCTAGTGAGACCACACCTGGAGTATTGTGTACAGTTTTGGTCTCCTTACTTAAGGAAGGATATACTTGCCATAGAGGGAGTGCAACGAAAGTTCACCAGACTGGTTCCTGAGATGGGGGGATTGTCGTATGAGGAGAGATTGAGTAGACTAGCCCTATACTCTCTAGAGTTTAGAAGAATGAGAGGTGATCTCATTGAAACATACAAAATTCTTACAGGGCTTGACAGGGTAGATGCAGGGAGGATGTTTCCCCTGGCTGGGGAGTCTAGAACCAGGGGTCACTGTCTCAGAATAAGGGGTCGGCCATTTAGGAGTGAGATGAGGAAGAATTTCTTCATTCAGAGGGTGGTGAATCTTTGGAATTCTGTACCCCAGAGGGCTGTGGAGGCTCAGTCGTTGAGTATATTTAAGACACAGATCGATAGATTTTTGAATATTAAGGGAATCAAGGGATATGAGGATAATGCAGGAAAGTGGAGAAGATCAGCTATGATCTTATTGAATGACGGAGCAGGCTCGAAGGACCAAATGGCCTACTCCTGCTCCGATTTCTTATGTTCTTATGTTAGGACACGGGCAGCAAAGTTTTGGATGACCTCAAGTTTACAGAGGGTAGAACATGAGAGGCCGGCCAGGAGTGCATTACAAACATCAAGTCTAGAGGAACAAAATCATTGATGAGGTTTCAGCAGCAGATGAGCTGAGTTGGGGTGGAGCTGGGCGATGTTCTGGAGGTGGAAATATGCGGTCTGAGTGCTGGCGTGGATATGTGATCAGAAGCTCAGCTCGGGGTCAAATACGACACCAAGGTTGCGAGCAGTCTGGTTCAGCCTCAGACAGTTGCCAGGGAGGGGGATGGAGTCAGTGCTAGGGAACAGAGTTCGCGATGGGGAACGAAGACAATGGCTTCAGTCTTCCCAATATTTATTTGGAGAAAATTTCTGCTCATGCAGTACTAGATGTCGGACAAGCAGTCTGACAATTTAGAGACAGTGGAGGGGTTGAGAGAGGTGGTGGTGAGGTAGAGATGGGTGTCGTCCATGTACATGTGTAAACTAATGCTATGTTTTCGGATGATGTTGCCGAGGGGCAGCATGTAGATGAGAAATAGGAGGGGGCCAAGGATAGATTCTTGGGGGACACCAGAGGTAATGGTGCAGGAGCGGGAAGAGAAACCATTGCAGGTGATTCTCTGGCTATGACAGGATAGATAAGAATGGAACCAGGTGAGTGTGTCCCACCCAGCTGGACGATGGTGGGGAGGCATTGGAGGAGGATGGTGTGGTCATCCATGTTAAAGGCTGCAGACTGGTCGAGAAGGACGAAGAGGGATAGCTTACTTTTGTCACAGTCACGTAGGATGTCATTTGTTACTTTGATAAGAGCTGTTTTGGTACTGTGGCAGGGACAGAAACCTAATTGGAGGGATTCAAACATGGAGTCTGAGAAAGATGGGCATGAATTTGGGAGGCGGTAGCATGTTCAAGGACTTTGGAGAGGAAAGGCAGGTTGGAGATGGGGTGGTAGTTTGCAAGGATGGAGGGGTCAAGAGTATTTTTTGAGGAGAGGAGTGATGACGGCAGATTTGAAGGAGAGGCGGACAATACTTGAGGAGAGAGAGCTGTTAACAATATCAGCTAACATGGGAGCCAGGAAGGGAGGTTGAGTGGTTAGCAGTTTAGTGGGAATAGGGTCAAGGGAGCAGGAGGTGGGACTCATGGAAAAGATGAGCTCGGCGAGGGCATATGGGGAGATTGGAGAGAAACTAGAGAAAGATGCGAGTTCAGAGCTAGGGCAGGGGAGAACCTTAGAGGAAGTTTGGCCCTGTGGGCTAAGGGAAAAGAAGGAAGCGGCAGAAGCAGATCGGATGGTCTCAATCTTAGTTACAAAGAAGCCCATGTGCTCCTCGCACTTGTTGTTGGAGGTGAGGGTGGAGGAGACAGGGTAAGGGGTTTAAGAAGACAGTTTGCAGTCGAGAAAATAAGTCAGATGATCCTGGAATAGTGAGCAGTTTTGGCAGACCAGAGTAGGACCCGATAATGCATTATGTGGTCCAGCCAGAGCTGGCTGTGAATGGCTAAACCAGTTGTCCACCATGTCCATTCAAGTCTTTGGCCCTTGGACTTAAGGGAGCGGAGGTGAGGGCCGTACCAGGGGAATGGCCAGGATGAGCGAGAGTAATGGTTTTAATGGGGACTAGGGCATCAAAGGTGGAGGTGAAGGTGTGGTTGAGCAAATTGGTAGCTGCAGAAATGTCGTGAATGGAGGGCCAAAGGTTAGACAGTTAGGATTTTGAAAGTGCAGTTGTATGTAAATTGAGAGATTTTTTTCATGGGGCGGACACAGAGGAAGTAGGGTTGGGAGGGAGAAGGAGGGTGTAGGTGGAGAGCGATGCAAGTAAGTGGTCAGATATGGCCTTACCTGTGATTGACACGATGGGAGTGGCGAAGCTATGTGAGATGGCAAGGTCAAAGGCAAGGACAGAGAGATGCTGTAATACTCCAGGATATACCGTGTGACAGTATGCGACTAGGCACAGCCTGTTATACAGAACTGAAGTGGCAAGACAGGATTTTCACCCCATACAGTTACTGACAGCTAATTTGGAGCAATACTTTAACATTCTTGACAGTGGGGACTCGCAGAGCTGTATATTTTTAATAGCTCCGTGAGTCAACTGTGGAAGAATGGTACTGGGAACAGAGATAGCTTACTGAATTCAAAAATCAATCCCTGCTTAAGGGAGGGGTAAAATGGCAGCTAATCAGGTCTAGAAAGACACTGGAGGCAACATGCAGAGCATGAGGGACCTAAAGTGTCCTCTGTACTTGTAATGATGTCCATTAATATTACTTATAACTAAATAAAACTGCCTGCTCTGCCCATTTATGTGTATTCAGAACTGCACCAAATTCTGATTGTTCTGAAAAGATTTCTGATTGCCTTGTTTTGACAATTTGGTACAATTTGTATGATTGCATTTAATTAATTCACCCAATTCCCACATTCAGAGTGATTATTATTCAAAGAAAATTGATGATAACAATGTGAAGAGAAATCTAGGTTCACATCATTGAAAGAAAGCATGGGCCGAGGAAGCACTGTGTCATGAAGACCCAACTCCCCAACTATAGTAGACCCCCCATATTGCCTATCCTTCCATTGACTCTACCCAATTTCTCTAATCTCTTGTGGGAAGGATTGACATGAATACGCCCCAGATTATCTATCCCAACACACATTTTCACTATTCAACATATGTTGGTTGATTTCCACAAATAGCCTTTGCTTAGCAACTGCAGTGCAGGAATTATTGCCTTCAGCAGAGTATCTGATTATCCCTGCCTATTATTTTGACTGAGTCACCTGTGAGGTTTTGATAAGCAATAACATGGCTATTCTATTGTTCCAATGTATCATCAAACAGCAAATGTGGTTCATACAAACCACTGAATACCAATTTATCATTCCACGATGATTGAATGGTATCCATTAAATAATAGTTTCCTCAAGATGCCAGCAACATCCACAGTATGTTATAGCAGCGAAAGCTTGTCTGTGTGCAGCCTGGCCCTGATTCGCTCATTTGATAAAGAGGCACATATAAGCTCACTGCTAGGTTTATCACTATTGGCAACCACGTTGGAATTAACAAAGTGGAGTGTGCACAATCCAATAAAAAAAACAAGTTTCCAGACTAATGATTTACAGATTGCAGGGAATGAGGAAAAGGTTTTAGATTTATAAAGGTATAGCGTGACTGGCACGATACAGTGGGTCAACGCACTACCCTGTTAACACTGTGACTTGGGCTTCCATTAGATTAATGAAATGTAAGTTTTTTCTTCTCTCTACCAGCTGCGTGTTGTAAATGGATTATGTTTGGCCAGCCTCAACCCGGTCTGATAGGTAGAAGCCCACAGCACAAAGCTGCCCACAAATTGGTACTAAAATCAGCGGTCTCACTTAGATGTGCCACAGGAGAGGATGGTGGTTGCAGATTCACTCTGGGATGGTTGGAGGCTGGTGTCTCTGAGATTGGAGTTAAGTCAAATCAAATTGTTTGGACAGAAGGTTTAAACCTACCTCACCCCCTCACCTGCCCCACATCTGGCCATGGAACATCAGGCCTGGCAGTGCATGGAGCTGATGTCAGGCACCCGAAGCACAAACGTGTTCCAGTCCCCAGTGTGGACACATCTCACCTCAATCAGTACAAACATTTACCAAAAAATGTCATAAACGTGGCATACTTTGTTTATAGCTGCCTTTACGATAAGTGTTTAAAAAAATTTCCTCCAATTAATTCAATGTCAGTTTGTGTGTCAACATTTTTATGTGCTATAAAAAACAGCTGCAGTGAGGTTAATCTTACTGTGCTCGCTGACCTACACTGGCTCCTGGTCCAGCAATGCCTCGATTTCAATATTTTCATCGTTGCTTTCTATTCCTCCATGGCCTCACCCCTCCCAATCTCTGTAACCTCCTCCAGCCCTACAACCCTCCGAGATCTCTGTGCTCCTCCAATTCTGGCCTCTTGAGCATCTCCGAGTTTCATCGCTCCACCATTGGTGGCCATGCCTTCAGCTGCCTGGAAGCTCTGGAATTGCCTCCCTAAACTTCTCCACCTCTCTTTGCTCATTTAAGAAGCTCATTTACCAAAAGGTAAATCATGCTTGAACAAAAGTGCTTGGCTAAGCTTCTGGAATTTTTTGAGGATGTAACTGGTAAAATAGATAAGGGAGAACCAGTGGATGTGGTGTATTTGGACTTTTAGAAGGCTTTCGATAAGGTCCCACATAAGAGATTAGCGTGCAAAATTAAGGCACATGGGATTGGGGGCAAGGTATTGACTTGGATAGAGAACTGGTTGGCGGACAGAAAGCAAAGAGTTGGAATAAACGGGTCGTTTTCCGAGTGCCAGGCAATGACTAGTGGGGTACCACAAGGGTCGGTCCTAAAACCCCAGCTGTTCACAATATATATTAATGATCTGGACGAGGGAATTGGATGTAATATCTCCAAATTTGCAGATGACACAAAGCTGGGTGGGAGGGTATGCTGTGAGGAGGATGTCGTGAAACTCCAGTACGATTTGGACAGGTTGGGTGATTGGGCAGAAACATGGCAAATGCACTATAATGTGGATAAATGTGAGGTTATCCACTTTGGTGGCAAAAACAGGAAGGCAGATTATTATTTGAATGGCAATAGATTGGGAGAAGGGGAAGTGCAAAGAGACCTGGGTGTTCTTGTGCACCAGTCGCTGAAGGTAAGCATGCAGGTGCAGCAGGCGGTTAAGAAGGCAAATGATATGTTGGCCTTCGTAGCAAGAGGGTTTGAGTACAGGGACAAGGCTGTCTTGCTGCAGTTGTACAGGGCCTTGGTGAGACTGCACCTTGAGTATTGTGTGCAGTTTTGGTCGCCTTACCTGAGGAAAGACGTTCTTACCATGGAAGGAGTGCAGCGAAGATTCACCAGGCTGATACCTGGGATGGCAGGAATGACGTATAAGGAGAGATTGTGTCGATTGGGCTTATACTCACTGGAGTTTAGAAGATTGAGAGGGGATCTCATCGAAACCTATAAAATTCTGTCAGGCCTGGACAGACTAGATGCAGGAAGGATGTTTCTGATGGCTGGGGAGTCCAGAACCAGGGGTCATAGTCTAAGGATAAGGGGTAAGCCATTTAGGACTGAAATGAGGAGGAATTTCTTCACCCAGAGAGTGGTGAACCTGTGGAATTCTCTGCCACAGAGGGCAGTGGAGGCCAGTTCATTAAATATATTCAAGAAAGAGTTGGATATATTTCTTAAGGCTAGAGGGATCAAGGGATATGGCGAGAAGGCAGGGACAGGGTACTGAATTTGGATGATCAGCCATGATCTCATTGAATGGCGGAGCAGGCTCGAAGGGCCGAATGGCCTTCTCCTGCTCCTATCTTCTATGTTTCTATGTTTCTATAAAATTTATCTCTTTGACCAAACTTTCGGTCATCTGCCCTAATATCTCCTTATGTGGCTCGGTATCAAATTTAGTTTGAAAACGCTCCTGTGAAGCATCTTGGGATGTTTTACTGTGTTAAAGGCGCTATATAAATGAAGGTTGTTATTGATGTTGGGACCTTTATAACTCATGTACTCATGGAATACATAACATTTCATTGTTCCCTCATTAAGTATTCTCTGTATAAACACTTAACTTTTTATACAGCTCAGCTCTGAAGTCTGATCTATATCCAAAAATGCAATGAATATAATCAATGCTAGCCGCTTACTATTTGAAGCAGTAATGCATAGAATGTATCTCATTATATTCCAGCATTTTTATCCACTGACATTTCTTTTTGTGTGTGTTACTATCCAACTCAGTTCATTATGGATGAGAACCTTCTTCTGACACATTACTCTTTCACCAGATAAAGCTTTTATGAAGAAACTATTGAAAACATTGCAGTTCCTGCCACTTAACTATATATTAACACTTAATCAAATAACGTGCCTAATTGGATAACTGTCCAAGACACTGATTTGTCTTCCAGCGTTTCCATACATAGGAAGGAACACATGAACAGGAGTAGACCATTCGGCCCCTCGAGCCTGTTCCACCATTCAATTAGATCATGGCTGATCTGTATCTTAACTCCATCTACCCGCTTTGGTTCCATAACCCTTAATACCCTTCCTTAACAAAATTCTATCGATCTCAGTTTTGAAATTTTCAATTGACCCCCAGCCTCAACAGATTTTTGGTGGAGCGTGTTCCAGATTTCCACTACCCTTTGTGTGAAGAAAGGCTTCCTGACATCAGCCCTGAATGGACTAGCTCTAATTTTAAGGTTATGCCCCCTTGTTATGGACTCCCCCACCAGAGGAAATAGTTTCTCTCTATCTATCCTATCAAATCCTTTGTTCATCATAAACATCTTAATTACATCACCCCTTCATCTTCTATACTCAAGGGAATACAAGCCTAATCAGTATGACATGTCCTCATATTTTTAATCCTATTAGCCCCAGTATCATTCATACAAACAAAAGCTGTTCAATGGAGCATCTATGGAAACATAAACTGCCCATCTGCATATCTTGGGGGAGAAATTCGGTATCGCCCCATTTGGGCGCAATTATCGGCCGGGCGCAAAGTTTAGCGCCTGGCACTAATTATCGCCTCCGATGGCAAACTTAGCTTTTATCGCCCCTGGAGGTGATTGGAGCGCTAAATCAGGTGCTTCACATCTGTCTTAAGGCGCAAAGGCCAAGGAGCGAGGTGCTAACTCACAGCGCTGGCAAAGCTCATGTGATGTCAGTCAGCAATGGAATACAGACACACTGGCACCGGCCAATTCTTAAAGGGGAGTTCTGATGAATGGTCATCGACCTGAAACGTTAACTCTGTTTCTCTCTTCACAGATACTGCTTGACCTGCTGAGTTTCTCTAGCATTTTCTGTTTTTATCTTAAAGGGGAGGGTTTATCTTGGTCTTCATCCACATCCTGCTCATTGCAGCCTTGAGTCTCGGCCTGGAGAGACCTGTACATCAAATCTGCTGGAAAGAACAATGGAGAGACCCAGGGAAAGAGCTCAGAGTGCAGCCCCCACAGTCTCTTCTAAATAGATACAAGGAAGGGCAAATCAAAATGAACCTGCAAAGTGCTACTCAGTATGCAAAACTCCTTCACACAGCGTTGAATCTCTCCAGAAGTCTCTCTCTCTCTCTCTCAGAATGCGTGGTGCAAAAATGTCACCAACAAAAAAAGGCAGGAAGCAGTCGCCTTTAAATAGTGCTCCCCCAATCCCTTCCCGACTGCAAAACGCTCCCCTCAACCTGTCGTTGCTAACGGCAGGCGTTAAGGCAGGGGGCGCCACTCAATTTTCAGTCCGGGGCGCTACCGGGGCGTTGCGCACTCGACTGACGTCACGATCTGACGGCACAGGAGATCGTGGCGGTAGTGTTTAGCGCCGCCGCAAAATGTCCGGTCAATTTTGCGAGAGGTGCAGATATAACTGCGCCCGGGCGCTAGTTGGTTTGCGCCCCACTTAGCGCCCTCTTAAGGCGCTAATGGGTGGCGCTACCAACTGAATTTCCCCCCCCTTGTCTTTCATCAAATGAATTTTCATCCCTTTGAATGCAATTTTCAATCTTCCCCATTTATCTGGCACCCATCACAATCTGTATCTGCTGCATATGACAAGATGCCCTATTTTGATGAAATATTAATAACCAAAGTATCTCCTTATTTCACTATGTTTTGTTGAAATATAGAAATGTATAAGTTTGTACCAAGAATTTGGAACTCGCTCAAATCCCACCCCACACATTTCTTAAAAGCTCAGTTCCCCATATAGGGAAGGGCACTTATAGATTATCATGCTAATAAAAAATATAGAACTGTTTACCTGCAATGTTATATTTTGTCAAATAATGAATCATTTTGCTCCCAAAACTCAAAATGATAATCATTGGGAGTCTGTATTTTTTTCTAATTGTGTCTCCTTCCTCAGATATAAGAAAACATAACAGAGATTGATGCAAGGTTTAGAATAAACTTATCTTACCGCAAACCATACCAAATAAATGTTCAGATAACTAAAGAAAAAACCCTAGGCATTGTTGTAAAATATCATTGCCTAGGTTTCAGTGGGATGGAAAGGCCAAGGGGGCAGAATGCCAAGCGATTGCTTTTTGCTGCTGTTTATGCTCAGTCAGAGTCACAACTTGATGTGCTCCACAGTCACATTCTCTGCTCCATCACGGCACAGTGCAAACCAACATTCAAGACTTCCGCCTGCCCTCTTTTTCCATAACAGATAGGCAAAGAAAACACAGCAAGGCCATTTTAAAATTAAAAAGTAGCAAAAGGACAAATAGATAATAACTTGCTTTATCCTTACAGTGTAAATGTATGGGAGATTTAAATGCAGCACACATTGTACAAAAGTTTCATATAGCTAGACCTCCAATTCCCTAATTTTCCATATCATAACGAATTTTTTTTTAGGGAGATAACCTAGGGGCAACTCAGGACAACAACCACAGTTGAAAAAAAGTAAAAGAGAATATGAGGTAAAGTGGTTAGATGGGACCAAGGTTACAAAGTATTTACAGCACAGAAACAGGCCATTTGGCCCAACAGGACCATGTTGGTGTTTCTGCTCCACACGAGCCTCCTCCCACCCTTCTTCATCTAACCCGTTCAACATCTCCTTCTATTCCTTTCTCCCTCATGCTTATCTAGCTTCCCCTTAAATGCATCTATACTATTCGCCTCAACTACTCCCTATGGTAGCGAGTTCCACATTTTAACCACCCTCTGGGTAAAGAGGTTTCTCCTGAAATCCCTATTGGATTTATTAGTGACCATCTTATATTTATGGCCCCTAGTTCTGGCCTTGCCTGCAAGTGGAAGCATCTTATCTACATCTACCCTATCAAACAACAACAACAACTTGCATTTATATAGCACCTTTAATGTAGTAAAACGTCCCAAGGCGCTTCACAGGAGCGTTATAAAATAAAATTTGACACCAAGCCACATAAGGAGATATTAGGGCAGAAGAGGTAGGTTTTATGGAGCGTTTTAAAGCAGGAAAGAGAGGTAGAGAGATGGAGAGATTTAGGGGGGGAATTCCAGAGCTTAGGGCCTAGGCAACAGAAGGCACGGCCACCAAAGGTGGAGCGATTAAAATCGGGGATGCTCAAGAGGCCAGAATTGGAGGAGCGCAGATATTTCAGAGGGATGTAGTGCTGGAGGAGGTTACAGAGATAGGGATGGGCGAGGCCATAGAGGGATTTGAAAACAAGGATGAGAATTTAAAAACCCTTTCATAAGATTACATTTTGAAACCTTGTAAATTGGAGGAAGAATGGAAGGCTTTTCACAGGTTTTAGGTACTGGGAAAGAATGAGTTGAAGTAGAAGATGAAACAATTTGAACAAAGTGAGGAAAGATAAACAATGTGCAGGCATATTTGGAGCTTAAGAGGAAGAGGAGTAGGAAGTTCAGAGGAATTAGATGCTTTCCTGTCACTTTGGCTCATTTGGGCATGATAATTTACCAAATGATACATCTTCTGAATACATTGTTGACGAGAAAGTGCTGTCGATCGAGAAATCTTTTCAAAGGCATTTCTCCAATTCACTTTCACATTTTACTCAACATTCATTGCTATCACATAAACAGCTATATGTTTGGACTTGGTCTCATTATTATTCATTAGCTTAAGGCATCTCCTGCAGATATCCCTGTACTACGCAAAACACAATCTTCAAAATATCCTTTCAGTGTAATTGTGTTACGCTTTATATAAACTCAGCTTATTTAAGAATATAGTTTACTGATGAGGCGGAAGTTTAAAGAAATAAGAAAAAAAACTGGATTTATATAGCACCTTCCATGACCTCAAGGTGTCCCAAAGCACTTTACAGCCAATGAAGTACTTTTGAAATGTTGTCACTGTTGTAATGTAAGAAATGTTGCAGCCAATTTGCACACAGCAGAGTCCACAAACAGCAATGTGATAATTACCAGACAATCTGTTTTTTAGTGATGTTGTTTGAGGGATACATATTTGCTCAGGACACTGGGAGAACTCCCCTGCTCTTCTTCAAGTCGCATCATGGGATCTGTTATGTCCACCTGAGAGGGCAGACGGGGCCTCAATTTAATAGCTCATCTGACAGATGGCACTTCCGTCAGTGCAGCGCTCCCTCAGTACTGCACTGGAGTGTCAACCTAGATTTTGTGCTCAAGTCTCTGGAGTGGGCTAGTTGAGGGTGCCCACAGTATATATATACCCAGCTGGTAGAATGCTATTCCTAAGGGTGAATGACTTTGGATTGACTCCCATGCCAACTATAAAGTGCTGGCCCATATTACAGGGAATGGAGTTACTCTGGAATGGATGCAATCCTTCCTCATAACATACATTACAACCGGTGATGGAGGGGGACGGGGAGGGGGGCTACAGAGACCCAAAACATTGTGGGGAGGGGGAGGGGGAGGGAGGAATCGTATGAAAAAAAATCCCTTTCTGAACCTGATCCCTGATTATAAAGGCAAGTTTCTTTTTACTTTAGCATTGCAGTGAACTTTCTAAACATCTCATACACTGCTGCTAGAAGCCAGAAATAAATGACCCCCATTTATCCAGAGCACAGCTATTCGAATATTTCAGCCTGACAGTTCCTGTCAATACTGTAAAATGCGTAAGCGGCAGATATATGCATTTGAAATCAATAGTACAACATCAACAATTTGCATTTATATAGTGCCTTTAGCATAGCAAAAAGTCTCAAGGCGCTTCACAGGAGTGCTATCAATCAGAATTTGACACCGAGCCACATAAGGAGATATTAGGACAGGTGACCAAAAGCTTGGTCAAAGAGGTAGGTTTTAAGGAGCATCTTAATGATGAGAGTGAGATATAGAGGCAGAGAGGTTTAGGGAGGGAATTCCAGAGCTCAGGGCCTAGGTAGCTGAAGGCACAGCCACCAGTGGTGGAGCAGTTAAAATCAGGGATACACGGGAGGGCAGAATTGGAGGAGCGCAGAGATCTCCAAGGGTTGGAGGGCTGGAAGAGGTTACAAAGATAGAGAGGGTCGAGGCCATGGAGGGATTTGAACACAAGGATGAGAATTTTAAATTCAAGGCGATGCCAGACCGAGGCCAATGTAGGTCAGCGAGCACAAGGGTGATGGGTGAATGGGACCTTGTGTGAGTTAGGATACGGGCAGCAGTGATTTGGTTGAGTTCAAGTTTATGGAGGGTGGGACCTAGGTGGGAGGCCAGCCGGGAAAGTAATGGAATAACCTATTATTACTACTTTACAGTCATGAATGCAGTGCATGCAAATACTTTAGTGCACTAAAGAGGTACACAATGGCACTTTCATTGTTGCTAGTGTTTGCTTTTATAAACTTCACGTCAACTCTAAGCCTGTCCTGCAACTTAAAGCCTGGCCTTGTTAAGCAGTTATTTTTTTTTCCTTAAAATTATGTTTTTAAAGGTATTTTGAAGCTATCCCAGTTCTTTGGCCAGCTCCATAGATTTGGTACTGAGCCAGATAGACCAGGATGGTCCATGGCTTCAATCCCTGGTGTATAGTGAGTGGATCTTAGTCTATTTGATGATTGGGGGGGGGGGGATTACAGATTACTTCAGTGTCTCAAGGATAAAATATTGTATAATGGTTTGGTATCCTGACCCTAACTCATACTAACTAAATTCAGTCAATGCTCCCACTGCTGAAGTAGATGGTAAAACAATAAGGATGTTTGGTGAGGACAGTGTCAGGCTCGGCTGAGATGCTCCTAGTGGATCAAATGGCCTGTTGGCACTTACTGTCTAGGCTCATACATGAGGAACATGTAGGTAAGGTCATTAAGGGTTACAGAACCAAGGCTGGTAAAGGGAGTCAGGAATACAGATCAGCCATAATCTCATTGAATGGCTGAACAGGCCCGAGGGGCTGAATGGCCTCCTCCTATTCCTATGCTCTTAACAGTCACCTGAGTGAGGTGCTGGATGACTGCTGCTGTAGGTCCTGCCCCCTTCAGGAAAGGAGGGGAGAAAACTCATTCCCTCCTGATCTCTCTGTGCACACTAGCCCTGGCTGAAAGAGTAAACAGCGAGGCTGGCAACTTACTCCCAGGCCTCGGCCCATACTCACTGATACAGAAGGGGAACTTCACTGAGATAAAAGTTGACGTGCTTGCGTTAAATTCTGCAAAAAGGCATTTAGTACTCATCCATTTGCATGAACTTATTCCCAAGGCTGAAAGCAACAACAGTCAATGTTGTCAACCAGACATAGCCGTTTGGACAGTGTAAATGAGATGCATAAGCAGCTTCTGTTTGAAGAATTGTATTCAGTGAACCTGCATTAACCCTGAAAGTACAAACCACAACACTTTGTGGGAACCATATGGAGCACCTGTTATATTCAGCAGAGTTAGAATTAAATGATCACCTCTGGGACTGACTCGGTCTGCTTGTTTATGGCAGAGTGATATCCAAATGACAAATATTAGCATTTGGTGCACTAATACCCAACTATAATTTGCAGTTGCGATCATGGCTGTGTTTATGAGCAGTTGTCAGTTGTCACTCACTCACATCCCTGGCTCTGGCTCTTTATAACGTGTGACTGTGTCCATGGGCAGCAGGCACCTGTTGAATTCAGGTGCAGATTCTTTTCAATTAACTTTTGAAATATGCTGATTCTGAGGAAGATAGGCAGATAATACAGACAGATGTTTAATCAAAGAGCCCAGAAAGGCTCATTTCACCGCATGTAATGTGAAATAAAGTGAAGACAGATGTTATACAAGTATTGAGTTAGGATACAGAATTATTATACAACTATTGAGCTGGACACAGAAGCATTATACAAGTATTGTGTTAAGATAACTTAGATCCGAAATGTTGGCTGGACTTTTAATCAGGAGGCGGGTTGAGAGCAAGGGGGGTGGGCTAGGAAGTGGTCGGGAGACCTGGGAGAACGGGTTTCTCTCAGGCCCTGCCGAATTTAATGGCAGGGCCTGATTTGCATTTGAAACCTCTGTTTCCCACCCGCAGCCAGCTGGCTGGCTGTGGGTGAGTAGGCCTGCGGCACTAGACCACAGAGAGGATGGAGGGAGGGATCAGGTGGTTAGGAGATGGACAAAAGCTTTGCATATTTTTCCATTTTTGCATATTTTGTATTTAACTATTTCAGTGGGGACATACTTACTAAGTTTAGGGACATAGTTCCAAATACTGCTTAACTTTTATGAACAAGGCTATGAAAAATCAAACATGAGCACTCCAGTTGATTTTGACCCCCATATCTTCCTCTTTACTGTTACAGTATTACGAATTCACGTCTGCTGCAGATACCTTCTTCAGTTCAGTAATGCCAGCCACTTATTTCCATCAATATGACTTATCCTCACAAAATAATACGCAATCCTAAATAACAGAAAATGCTGGAAACGCTCAGCAGGCCAGGCAGCATCTGTAGAGAGTGAAACAGAGTTAACGTTTCAGGTCTGTGACCCTTTATCAGAACTGGAAAAAGTTAGAGATGGAACCGGTTTTAAGCAGGTGCAGAGGCAGGGAAAGGGGGAGGGGAAGAAAGAATAAAAGGAACGGTGTGTGCTAGGGTGGAGGGCAGGAGTGATTCAATGTTGCAAATGGGGATGGCAGAATCATCAACAGCTGCCATGTGAAAAATTAGGGGCAGGGGTTATAGTCTGAAATTGTTGAACTCAATGTTGAGTCTGGAAGGCTGTCAATTGCTGAATCGAAATGGCACTTTTCAGACCGTTCCTTTTGTTATTTCAGATTTCCAGCATCCGCAGTATTTTGCTGTTGTAATACGCAATCCTACCCTACTGCAGCAAATCATCTTGCTTGACTTAATGCTAATTTCCTAAATTTCCTCTCATGTTCCATCCCCCTCACAGCTCGTTTCTGCCTGACTCCTCCACCTCAACTTTCACAGCTCCCTCAATAAACTGACAACACCGCACCTCCTCCCCTTCCTGCTCACCACCCCCAACCCCCTTCCAGAGTAGAATCCATTAGCTTAACCGGGCAGTATCCCTGCTGAATTCAATTGAACTGTTGGCACCACACCAATGAGTGCGAATGATCACTGGAATGCCAAACTAGCTTTCCTTGTCTGAAGGACACTGGCCCAGATGCCCCATCTGAACTCTAATTTACAAAGTATTTACAGCATAGAAACAGGTCCGTGCCGGTGTTTATGCACCACACGAGCCTCCTCCCACCCTTCTCCATCTAAACCTTATCTAACATATCCTTCGATTCCTTTCTCCCTCATATACTTATCTAGTTTCCCCCTAAATGTATCTATGCTATTCGCCGCAACTATTCCATGTGGTAGCAAGTTCCACATTCTAACCACTCTCTGGGTAAAGAAGTTTCTCCTGAATTCCCTATTGGATTTTTTAGTGACTATCTTAAATTTATGGATCCTAGTTCTGGTCTCGCCTGCAAGAGGAAATATTTTCTTTATGTCTCCCCCTTCATAATCTTAAAGACCTCTATCAGGTCACCCCTCAGCCTTCTCTTTTCTAGAGAAAAGAGCCCCAGCCTGTTCAATCTTTCCTGATTGTTATAATCTCTCAGTTCTGGTATCATTCCAGTAAATCTTTTTTGCACCTTCTCCAGTTCCTCTATGTCCTTTGTACACAGTACTCAGAGTGTGGTCTAACCAAGGTTCTATACAAGATTAACATAACCGCTCTGCTTTTCAATCCTATCCCTCTAGAAATGAACCTCAGTGCTTTATTTGCTTTTTTTAATGGCTTTATTAACCTGCGTTGCTACTTTTAGTGATTTGTGTAGTTGTACCCCTAGATCCCTCTGTTCCTCAACCCAATTTACATCTGCAATCCTGCTGTCATGTGAATTTCATCCCTTGGGAGCTAAATGTCGCTCAATAGCATGTTTTAAACATGTATTACTACACGGTCCCCCTGTGGCAGCATAGCCTCAAATCTCAAAACATGAAAACCGTTGATTGTAGAAATAAAGTATTTTTTTTTAGTCTTTTGTGATGCCCACCATTGGAAATATAATACTAGAAGAACAGGAAAAGACTATCAGACATCAGACCCATGCCAACCTGGCATGATGCAATCCATATCCACCATTAAACCCCCCCCACCCCTCTGCTCCCAATCAATCAAATGGAGAAAAAAAATCTGAGGCCTATTAGGAAAATATACTGTGAAATTCCTCTCCCCGCCCTACAGACAATCATTCAAAACCCCAGGAGACTACAGGAATTCACATCAATAATTCCAGCTACCTTTCACCTTCATTTTATATCTCAACATGTCCTCCACTCTCAAGGATCATGAGTTTTCTTCTGTTGGTTTCATGCTCCAGGTTCTTGAATCACGTTCCACAGAACAGGAGGACATTTATAATGATGCTCGTTATGACACTTAGAGCAGCTAATTAGCTCGCTCACTATGGAAAGGCACAAAAACGTTGCAGATCCAGCTGCGCTCAGAGGGAATTGCATACGGAAAGCAGAGGCTGAGAGGAGCATGCACTTTCTTTCAGTTGGACTTGCAGAAAAGCAGGGTGAACTTGTCACAGTCAACAGTCAGCCCTCTGATGAAATCAGGAGGTGGGCTGCTTGAAGGGCAGATCAACTCAAAGGACCAAGACTTGAGATGGGTCACCAAAGGTAATGAATGGTATTTCTGGAAGGGCTGAGGCCATGCATATGGTCCTTAAGGACATGTGAGCACAAGGAATTCATGCCACGGTTCTCTTCTTTGGGATGGAGTTCCAATGAAGCTCACGCCTTCAGGTTTGGTGGAGCATGTTGAGCTCCCGGCAGGATTCCTGCCATCAAGAGGGAGCCCGCCTGTGTGAGGGAAGAAGATCCTGGATGTCTTGCAGGGTACACACCAATGCTGCACACCAGACCCACTCAATTCCAGGCAGGATCGGGGAGGGGAATTCCTTGCTTAAAGGAAGAGACAGCATGGTAAATTGTATGATTCGGTGCACCGGGCACAGAGCCAGGAACACAGATCAGGAATTCAAAACACCTAATGTGAGGCCCAATACCCTTGTGTATAGCAAACCTGGCACACTACCCGCTGCACTAGAATATGGGCCAGGAGCACTAAATCATAAGGGGCGATTTTAACGCTACTCGCTCAGCAGAAACCTGGCGGGCGGGCAGTTAAAATCGCCCTGGCTCTGACCGCCATGATCGCAACACTTGCAATTTTATTCTGTTCTCCTGAGCAGGCAGCAAGGAGACGCACCCGGAGCCAACAGGGTCCTTCTTTACATATGCATGTTGTGGCCCGATTACATCATTGCGACGCAACTGTAATTTTAACTCAGGCCTGAGCGAGGAATCCAGCTGGAGTTGTTCCAATAGATTATATGTAAACATACAGCTAACTTAAGAATTTTCCAAGGAAGGTAATAGATAGAGCCAATTGACTTGCACGTGGTATAGTAAAGCTAATGTATCAGGGAATTGACAAAAGAGCGACTAACCGTGTGATGATGTGATCTGATGCTCTCTTTATAGACAAATAATGGAAGTGTGAGGAGTGCTACAGGTAGTGGTGGAGACACACTGAAGACGCTTACTCCATTTGTGTCCTATATAGGAATGGAATCTGTGGAAAGTGCACCAAATGAGGAGTTGGGAGTGATCCTCACCCATCACGTGTGTACCGCATTCATGCTGTCATTTATAATGTGATTAAAATGTCCCATGATCATTTTTCCTATTTTACTGTTTACTGTCCAGCAATGTAAAAGTTCACCCCAATGGAGCAAGCTCCAGAAATGGCTCACGATGTGTTTCTGTTCTCTCTTCACAGATTGCAGTGGTGCGCAGCCTCCAACTGAAACCCCACATTAGCCAGAGCACCCTGCACCCCCCTTTCACAATGACACCAAGCGGCAGCCCGGGTACAGATGCCTCAGAGCAGGCAGGATGGAAGAGCAATGAGTGTGGCACTAGACACCGGCAATGACGAGACAGAGGATCGGGTGGCACATGATGGCTAAGGTTCTGCTGACTTCTGAGATGTCTTCACTCAACATCTGGGAAGTTAGCAGTTCCGCATACAAATTGAGAATGGCGGTCAGCTTGGCTTCCATTGACAGGGGGCAGTATGTATTGTCGACTGTCCCTAGCAGTTTTGCCAGAGTTTAGCCACACATCTCAATCAAGGAGTCTTTCCTCAGCCTCGCTGCTCCCCTGTGAGGTCCAAGAGAGCTACATTTGGCTCATTGGCACCTACTCTGGGGTGTTTCATTTGGACTACTCTGTGCCTCATGTGGTGTCTGCACTCTCTGTCTGCCCTCTCCTACATTGGCTGGAGGAGCTGCACCCATGATACTGGCCTTTGAAAAGCCCTGTAAAAAGCCAGTTATTCCACTACCACTTACAAATGTAGTCCTTCAGTCAGCACCTGATATCTGCTCTCAATAGATACTCATCTTGCCATACCACCACAGCAGAAATCCACACATTTCTCTCGTGATTTCAATTCACCAAGGCCAGAAGCAAGCTAGAACTAGCCATAATGGGCTTAAAAGCGTCGTTTGTTTTTTATTCAGCACTTGAATTTTTCTTGCATGTTGGCCAAAAAATCTTTTGAGAAGTTAATGGAATGGTGTGAAAAACTGATATTTCTGCCCGTTTACTGTAAGGATGTTTTCCCCCTCAACTGCTTCACACACGACAAAGGTTCCTTTACCATTTAAATCA
Source organism: Somniosus microcephalus (assembly GCF_052327205.1). Lineage (NCBI taxonomy): Eukaryota > Metazoa > Chordata > Chondrichthyes > Squaliformes > Somniosidae > Somniosus > Somniosus microcephalus. The sequence continues at coordinate 50,223,673 of NC_140995.1, forward strand.
AGAAGTACGGACCAACATGCAGAGTGAAATTACAATTGCCTGTGGGATAAGGGATGGCACAGGCTATATCCCCAAGTGTACAGTTACATTGGGGGCAATTTTCACCTAACCCACCCATCAGGAAACTGACGGGTTCGGGTGCAATGTTGTTTTGCTCCTCGCCCGATTTTAATCTCCGGTGAAGTTAATATTGGGCGTGGTGTAGATCCAGTGTTCCACCCGATCCTGTGAGATTCCCGCCCGAGGAGTCAGGTTAAAATTACCCTCCCATTGTCTGATTGTTTGGTGGTAAGATGTTTACCCCGGCTCCTCTGGGGCATGTGGCAAATTCGATTTGCTCAGTCTCCTTTGCGTGTGGTTCAACCGCCTTCTATTTTGTCCATCCGTCAACAAAGTGATTAAGCAGCTTGTCATAATTACGATCCAAAGCACTGTACATGAGAGGTAATGGGGCTCCAAGATTGTGTGACCACTTATATAAAAGAGAGCATTCGCTCAGATACCAATTAATTTCTTGTGCACACTATAGCATTTGCTTAATGGGAACAACAGGAAGCATTTTGTTCATTACAACCCATCAGAAGTAATGTGTGTTCTCAGACAGTAATCCATTTTCAATGGCCAACCTCAAATGTTAACAGACTTCATCGGATATAATTCTGTAAGTTGTTTAAGGATTCTTTTAACATTGCGTGAGATTGCTTACTTTTCATGCTCCACATGATTCATAAAACTGTTCTGACTGCAGACAAAGGCTGCCTCCATGCAGATAATGGCTTTGCCTAGCGTCCTCCTGACTAATTGCGCTTTTGGAGCACGAGGAAATGTTGCAATAGCACCCTCGTTATAACACCATAGCTCCAAATAAGAAGCCTTCCCTCTGCTTAAAACTGCCTGATTTCTGTACTTAATTTTCAAATTTAATCTCAAAAGCTCAGTGCTGCATTTGAAAAGCATTCACGCTATCTGTTAAGAAGGAACACGCTGTCAGATCTACAATGAATGTAAAATACAGCTACAGTAGGTAAGGAGATGTGAACAGAAATTGTCTACTTGAAAACAAAAAGTTTCACTGGGACAAAGAAGGTTGAGAGGCGATTTGATAGATGTATTCAAAGTTAAGAGAGATTTTGATAAAGCAGATATTTCCACTGCTCAGTGAGACTGCAAATTGAGGGCATCAATTTAAAGCATCACAAAAGAAATAAAGAGAGAGGTTAGGAGAGATTTTTCTATGCAGAAGGTTGTTATGACGTGCAGTGCCCGATCAGAAACTGTTGTGGATGCAGAATCCATAATAGCTTTCAGAAGGGAGTGGATAAATATTTGAAAAAAAGAACTAAAAGGGTATGTTTCCCAAGGAAAATGGGACTACGTGGGTAGTTCTTTCAGAGAGACAACATGGTGTGATGGGCTGAATGGCTTCCTTCTGTGCTGGAATGGATGAGCTACAGAATTTGTTCATCCCAGTTTGGCATAAAAGTAAAACAAAAAAGGTGACTCAACCGTGGCTAACAAGGGAAATTAGAGATAGCATAAGATCCAAGGAGAGGACATATAAATTGGCCAGAGAAAGCAATAATCCTGAGGATTGGGAGCAGTTTAAGATTCAACGAAGGAGGACAAAGGGATTAATTAAGAAAGGGAAAATAGAATATGAGAGTAAGCTAGCATGGAAAATAAAAACTGACTGTAAAAGCTTTTATAGATATGTGAAGAGAAAAAGATTGGCGAAGTCAAGCATAGGTCCCTTGCAGTCAGAATCAGGGGAATTTATAATGGGAAACAAAGAAATGGCAGACCAACTAAATACATACTTTGGTTCTGTCTTCACAAAGGAGGACACAAATAACGTCCCAGAGATGCCGGGGAACATAGGGTCTCATGAAAGGGTGGAACTGAAAGAAATCAGTATTTGTAGTGAAATGGTGTTAGGAAAATTGATGGGACTGAAGGCCGATAAATCCCCAGGGCCTGATAATCTACATCCCAGGGTACTTAAGGAAGTGGCCCTAGAAATAGTAGATGCATTGCTGGTCATCTTCCAGAACTCGATAGACTCTGGAACAGTACCCATGGATTGGAGGGTAGCTAATGTTACCCCACTATTCAAAAAAGGTGGTAGAGAAAAAGTAAGCCTGACATCGGTAGTGGGGAAAATGCTAGAGTCTATTATAAAAGATGTAATAGCAGAGCACTTGGAAAGCAGTGACAGGATCAGACAAAGTCAACATGGATTTAGAAAAGGTAAATCATGCTTGACTAATCTACTGGAATTTTTTGAGGATGTAACTGGTAAAATAGATAAGGGAGAACCAGTGGATGTGGTGTATTTGGACTTTCAGAAGGCTTTCGATAAGGTCCCACATAAGAGATTAGCGTGCAAAATTAAGGCACATGGGATTGGGGGCAAGGTATTGACTTGGATAGAGAACTGGTTGGCGGACAGAAAGCAAAGAGTTGGAATAAACGGGTCATTTTCTGAGTGGCAGGCAGTGACTAGTGGGGTACCACAAGGATCGGTCCTAGGACCCCAGCTGTTCACAATATATATTAATGATCTAGACGAGGGAATTGGATGTAATATCTCCAAATTTGCAGACGACACAAAGCTGGGTGGGAGGGTAAGCTGTGAGGAGGATGTCGTGAAACTCCAGTACGATTTGGACAGGTTGGGTGATTGGGCAGAAACATGGCAAATGCACTATAATGTGGATAAATGTGAGGTTATCCACTTTGGTGGCAAAAACAGGAAGGCAGATTATTATTTGAATGGCAATAGATTGGGAGAAGGGGAAGTGCAAAGAGACCTGGGTGTTATTGTGCACCAGTCGCTGAAGGTAAGCATGCAGGTGCAGCAGGCGGTTAAGAAGGCAAATGGTATGTTGGCCTTCGTAGCAAGAGGGTTCGAGTACAGGAACAAGGATGTCTTGCTACAGTTGTACAGGGCCTTGGTGAGACCGCACCTTGAGTATTGTGTGCAGTTTTGGTCGCCTTACCTGAGGAAGGACGTTCTTGCCATGGAAGGAGTGCAGCGAAGATTCACCAGGCTGATACCTGGGATGGCAGGAATGACGTATGAGGAGAGATTGTGTCGATTGGGCTTATACTCACTGGAGTTTAGAAGATTGAGAGGGGATCTCATCGAAACCTATAAAATTCTGTCAGGCCTGGACAGACTAGATGCAGGAAGGATGTTTCTGATGGCCGGGGAGTCCAGAACCAGGGGTCATAGTCTAAGGATAAGGGGTAAGCCATTTAGGACTGAAATGAGGAGGAATTTCTTCACCCAGAGAGTGGTGAACCTGTGGAATTCTCTGCCACAGAGGGCGGTGGAGGCCAGTTCATTAAATATATTCAAGAAAGAGTTGGATATATTTCTTAAGGCTAAAGGGATCAAGGGATATGGGGAGAAGGCAGGGACAGGGTACTGAATTTGGATGATCAGCCATGATCTCATTGAATGGCGGAGCAGGCTCGAAGGGCCAAATGGCCTTCTCCTGCTCCTATCTTCTATGTTTCTATGTTTCTATGTGAAGTCCTGATTCTGTGCTGGAAATGAGCAGCAATGAGTTTAACTTAAAGAGGGAGTTTGAATGGGAAGCCTGTGATGAGTATTGGTTAATGTTTAGTTCATACATGTAGATTTTTTTTGAGAATCAGAAAGGAACCATCAGATTTAAACTTGTAAATACTGAAAGTGCTGCTCGGTGTTAATTGTTAAGTGTATAGTTGCAGCTCACTAAGCAGGGCGAGGGGGGTTTCGGGGTCAGGCATTTTGCAAAGCCTTTTGCAGTATATAAAGGAGCAAACCAGTGAGCTGTGAACTTACCTCAGTGAGTGAGACTGACTTAAAGAGGGAATTTGGTTTTGAACAAGAGTTAAGTGGTGAGTGAGAGTTTTACTGGCCTATCAAACTAAGATCAAGTAAAATGTAACTAACGAGTGAAGAATTAGTATGGCAGGACAAATCATACCAGTACTGTGCAGAATTTCATGATTTGAAAGTTCGGAACAACTTAAAAGTGTTCAGGAGTGCCACAACCGAAAGAGATGTCTCCAGGTGGGCTTGTTCGAGTTGGAGATACACTGCATAATACAGGAGGAAGGATTCCTGGAACATGCATTGCCAGATATGATCACCTCACAGCTAGAAAGGATTACTGAGGCAACGGAAGGGAAGTGAGGTGGCCAGCCACTGGGAAGGAAGGAGGACTTGGGTGGAGGCAGTGCGGGAAGCTTCTGGAGCCTAAAGTGCTCGCTATATATGGTGCAAACAAGAACGGCAACACAGCAAGCATCAGCACGGTCTTGTGTCCAAAATAGTTACTTGGAGGGAAGAAGTGCTGGTGTTGAGAAAAGGCAAAATAGTTGTTCTGGAGGATAATATCGTTAGATCGATCGGTTTGTTTTGTCTTTCGCCTTCCAGGTGTCAGGCTGAGGGACAAAAATGGAAAAATGGTGGAAACGATTTAGGAAAGGCAGGATGAAGTCGTGGTTCACATTGGAACCAATGACAAAGAGAAGAACAGGATGGAGATCTTGCATAGGCAATTTGAGGAATTGGCTGTTCAATTAAAAAGCAGGACCTTAAAGCTTCATGGGTCATGTATAAGAATGGGTTTCATATTTCTGGGACATTTGATTGAGTTCTGCAGGCAAGAGAAAGTTCCACAGACAGGGTGAACTTCATCTAAACCAAACTGGCATTAATGGCCTCATAGAGAAAGTAAATAGAGCAGTGGGGGCGAATTTAACTCGTGAGGCAGCGAAGAGGGGCAAATCTTAGCGTATATATGGGGAGGGGTGTTAAACGTAAGTACAGTGAAGGGGCAAAGTATTGTAAAACAGTAAGATCAAAATGGGGAAGGTAATGGACAGATTTAAAATGAGAGCAAATGGGAGAAAGGGTAAGGAGGCAGATAGTGAAGAATTTTTTTTTAAGTTGGAAAAGTGACTATAAAAAGATCTGAGCTGCAGAGTTGATATGCAAAGCTGAGGGACACGAGGTACTACTAGGAATGGAGGGATGTGATGTAGCCTTGCAGATAACTTGGCTGCATCCAGAGCAAGAATGTGAACTAAGTATTCCCAGCTATAAACATTCAAGAGAAATAGACCAGGAAAAAAGGGAGCAAGGTGAGCTTATTAATAACTGCATAATTACACAATAAAAATAACATTTTTTATTGGTGATGCTGCTCAGACAGCAGCTGCCTGGGTTGAGCTAAGAAATGATAATGGGGTCTATTAGCATATTATGACACAGTCTAGGCCACTAAACACTGGGAAGGAAATTAAGGGTGATATTTGTGGGCCAATTCAGAGAGGTCTGCGGTAATAATATCATTGTCATGATGGGGTTTTTATCTCAGATTATCAGCGTTCATGGGTTTTCATTCCCCCCAAACAGACAGTGTTCATTGATTACATTTCACCCACAATTTGTCCTGTAATTTTGAAGTTGTAAGCTTATTGTCTGAACACATTCTACACAGCAGCCTGCTGTATGAGCTGTTGTATTTAAGGAGAAACATGTGCAAATTTATGCAGACAGCTGCCCGCACTGAAGTACAGAATGCGCTCTTTAGATATGCAGATACCAATGTTAAGAATGCAGAATTATTGCATGAGCCAAGAATGAGACGTACAACATTAATATTGATTACCGCGGAAAGCATCAGCTGTGATTCCTCCTTGCTTTGGAAGCAACTTTTGAATTGACTCCATCGAAATTAATTTATTCCATTTGGTTTCTAGTGTGAGAATGTAGAACTAAAGCACATTGACATTGAGTTGATCTTTGGAACCCACACGCATGCCCTGGGAACTGTGCGACTATTTCTCGTGATTCATGTGGCAGAGTTGTCATCATTATTTATATTACATTTCTCTTAGTCCTTCTGTTCCTACGTCAACGGCTCTTTCACTAGGCTGTCAGAATGTTAATACAAGGAATTGCATTCGAGCCGAACCCTACCTGAATTCAGTAATTGAGTTGGAAACGGCTTTCTGAACTTTCGCTCCACGGCTTAACATAAATGCAAGAATTTATGTTACATATTGAAATGTACCGTCCACTGCAGCACTAAAATAAAACCCATGACTGCTACTTCAATTTGCTGCAATTGGCAGTAAGTCCAGAACGACTTCTATACAGCACCAAGTACAGCAGATTCATGGCAGTACTTGCACTTTTACAGCCTGCATCTATAATATTGAGGCAGCAGTGAGGAGTTTTATTTCAATGCCACAGCTAATGTTAAACTGCGGCATATATTTTAATTGTCTTTATCCATACTGAGTCACAAGGCTAAAAACTAGATACCAACACTGACACATTCTTGAATCAATTTGACGGTGTCCTTTGAAATGAAGGTTTGATCTCCATTTAGGGGATTTTTCAAGATGGCGACCAGCTCAGTTTTGGAGAAGGGACCATTCACGTGATAAAATGGGGCTTGGGTGACAATAAGGACAAGTCGATAAGGCTGTTTAAAAAGGCACACAGCAGCTTTGGCTTTCGAAATAGAGGCATAGAGTACAAAAAGCAAGGAAGTTATGCCAATCCTTTAAAAACAAACACTGGTTAGGCCTCAGCAGGAGTATTGTGTCCAATTCTGGGCTCTGCACTTTAGGAAGGATGCCAAGGCCTTGGAGAAATGTACAGAGGAGATTTACTAGAATGGTACCAGGGATGAGGGACTTCAGTTATGTGCAGCTGGGACTGTTCTCTTTAGAGCAGAGAAGGCTAAGGGGAGATTTAATGGAGATGTTCAAAATGATGAGGGGTTTTGATAGAGTAAATAAGGAGAAACTGTTTCCACTGGCAGATGGGTCGGTAACGGGTTTAAGATAATTAGCAAAAGAACCGGGGGCAGATGAGCAGAATTTTCTTTTACATAGCGAGTTGTTATGATCTGGAATGCACTTCCTGAAAGGGTGGTGGAAGCAGATTCAATAGTAACTTTCAAAAGGGAATTGGATAGATACTTGAAAAGGAAAAATTTGCAGAATTGTGGGGAAGAGCGGAAGAGTGGAACTAATTGAATAGCTGTTTCAAAGAGCCGGCACAGACACAATGGGCCGAATGGCCTCTTCTGTATTATATGCTTCTATAAGAGGCAGAGAGCATGTTAGCATGACGCGTAATGCAGACTAGAATTGATTAGTAGCCTGAACATGGTTGGACATTTGAGTTTTTGTGGTCAATTTGAGGTTTGGTACTATAACAGTTGACTTCTTCTTGTTGTATGTTTGGATTTAATACTGCATTAAAGGACAAAAATAGCAATGTGATTGTGAACAACTTTGAACTGTGAGAAAGAGTTCAAAGCAGTTTTAATCTGGGAGTCAAACTTATAAACAGAGCACCAGAAAGTGTATTTTATTTTAAGACTAAGAATGTAGAAAGTCAGTATGTTGCTCTGAGGGAAAGAAGCAAAATAGCAAAACCAAGAGACCAAATAATTAATTACGTAGGCCTTACATCACAGTAACAGGCAATTCAGCCCAACTGGTCTATGCCTGTGTTTATTCTCCACTCAAGTCTCCTCTCACTATTACTTCATTTCATCCTATCAACATAACCTTCTATTCCTTTCTCACTCATGTGTTTATCTAGCTTCCCCTTAAAGGCATCTATGCTAATCTCAACTACTCCTTGCGGCAGCACGCTCCACATTCTAACCACTCTCTGGGTGAAGAAGTTTCTCCTGCATTCCTTATTGGATTCATTAGTGACCATCTTATATTTATGACCTCTAGTTTTGAAGAAATGAGGTGAAAAACAGCTCAACAAGTCAGGAATTATTATAAATAATACAAGGAAATAAAAAGAAAGTGAGGACGGGGAACTAAGCAAAATTGAACTACATAGCTACGGCTGTGTTTGCACCATACAGTTCATCTTCATCGTCACCATCTAGGCGTTGGCCTGATGGAGCGGTTCGCCTGCCCATTATTGAAACCACCTGATTTTCATTAAATTGATCTCAACATTTCACCCTCAAATCAGCAACATTAGAAAACACATAGGGGGTCAATTTAACTTAACCCACCTAGCAGGATATTGAGCCAGAAGTGAGAGTGCTACCAAACTGAGCCAAGTCCATTTATAAAAGACCAAAACTAGAAGATTCATGGATGACATCAAGTTATGTGTCCAAGTGTTTACTGCAAGAAAGATTGACAACATGGACACATTACGCAAATGGTCTGAGGAATGGCAGCAAAATATTAACTTGAGTAAATGGTATATAATCCATATCGGACCAGTACATATGAATATGTGTACACAATTATATGAAGTCTATTGGTGAAGGAGGAAAAGGATTTGAGTGTCATTACTGACCATTTACCAAAATGCCCAGTCAAAGTCAAGTTGTCATTAACAGTGCATGAGACTTAAGAAGGTGTTAGACTTGGCTCAGTGATAGCATTCTTCCATCAGAATTAGAAGGTTGTAGGTTCAAGCCCGCACTCCAGGACTTAAACATATAATCAAGGCTGACCTTTAATTGAAATACAGAGGAAGTGCTGCACTTTTAGATCGGGCATTAAAAGCTGTCATTCCTTTCCGGTGCTTGTAAAAGGCATTATTTAAAGAGGAGCGGGGAAGTTCTCCCACTGACCTGGTGTGGTTGACCATGTCAAAGGCTGTAGAGAGGTAGAGCAGGATGAGGAAGGAAAGTGCACCAAGGTCACATGACAAAGGACATCATTTGTAATTCTGATTAGAGCCGTTTAGGTGTTGCGGCAGGGAAAGAAACCTGATTGGAGAGATTCAAACATGGAGTTACAAGATACAAGATAGTTAGGCACGGATTTCTAACACTTTCAAGGACTTGAAAGATGAAAGAGGAGTTGGTGATGGGGTGGTAGTTTGCAAGGACAGAGGGGTCAATGGTGGGTTTTTTGAGAGGGGTGATAACAGCAGAGTTGAAGAGAAGGGGAACAGTACCCGAGGACAGAGAACCATTAACAATGTCAGCTAACATGGAAGCCAGGAAGGGAATTTGGGTGGTCAGCAGTTTAATGGGAATTGGGCCAAAGAAGCAGGAGATGGGTCTCATGGACAAGATGAGCTTGGAGAGGGCATAATGGGAGATAGGAGAGAAACTAGAGAAAGAGGTGGGTTCAGGGCTAGCTCAGAGATAAGCCTGGTGGAAGGTTTTTCTTGAGGGGCAAGGGGAGAGGGCAGATGCGGCAGAGGCAGCTAAAAGAATTCTCAATCTTAGTAACAAAAAAGTCCATGAGCTCCTCCCACCTGTTGTTGGAGGTGAGGGTGAGGGTGAAGGGAGCAGGAAAGAGGGGTTTAAGGAGACATTTGCGAATGGAGAAAATAAGCCAGGGGTTATCTTGGTCCTCCAGAATGATGTTAATAATAGCACTTGATGTGATCAGATATGGTGATGGATGGCTAAACCAATTGTGCAGTAGATACGTTCGGGGTCAAATTTATCTCTTGGGCAGGGATGCGGCCTAACGAGTGCCCGGCCCATCCGGAAGCAACAGCAGGGAGGCCCAACCAATTTTAATAGCCCGGCCTGACTTACATTCTGAGGGTGGATTCCCTCCCGAATCCGACAGGAATGATGAGGACAGCCAGAGCAGGATTTCGGGCAGCAGGAGACCATCCCCAGGGACGCATGCGAACGGTCCCAGGCATACGGTAAGTGGTCGCAGGGCAGGGAATGGGGAAAGGGGGTCCGGAGGTGATCAGGACCGGGAGAGGGAAGGCTCAAGATTTCCATCTGGGGCCCGGAGGAGGAACACTTCTGCTTCTCCTGGCCTACAAGGAAACTGTTCTTTTTTAAGAAGCTGCCTTGCTGGGCCTCTGCTGGCCCCAGCTCCTGTTCCCGGCTGTGACCCGATCTGCATATTTAAAGGAGAACCTGCAGTCAGCAGGATGGGGTTGGAAGACCAGCGGGTAAGTCTCCTGCTCCATTTTAAGTTCCCCTCGCCCCTTGAACTTGAGGGAACAAACATGGGCCATATCAGGGAGAAAGACGAGGATGGGAGGACGTACAATTAGACGACCAATATGGTTTTTTTTTACAAAAGCATCAATTCATTTCAATTATAGTACAAATCCATCAGTACAATGTTTTTGTGAATAGTACCATTAATTGACAGTGCATACTATCTCAAAGGTCACAAGAGGTCATGTGAGACAGCACGTTTGAGGGGGTGGCTGTGACTATAGGTCGGAGAATTTATAATGAGGGAGAGGTTTAAGGAGGACAGGAAGGCAGTGAAACACAAATAGAGATGGCAAGGTGCGTTGACACTTCTTATGCTTCAAAATATGACCTGATGCACAAGGTAACATGTGAGATAGTGTGCCCCGGGTGGACAGTGAATCGTTTTGATGTTGGCGTGTATACTGGGAGAAAGAAAATCGGGAACTCTTCAAATGATGGACAAATGACAGACAATATGTCTCAGACTACAAGCTATCAAATAGGTTTATTAAGAAATAAAACTAGCAGAAACAGAGAGATAAATCATTGTCTTTCTCATATTTAATTATCAGAATCTGTTACAAACTATCACAAAGTTCCCATAGGCCTCAAACTAACATTCTTAGTTTGGACCAAAAACCGTGATGTGATGTTTGAATATTCAGAGTTTTACATTAGTCCCCTCGCATATATTGTCTGTTACAGTTTCAGTGTTGCACTTTGGGCATTGTGTCTATGTATATATGCAAATGTATGCTTCTCACTTCTGCCTGATTGGGTAAAATTGCATACTTCTAAAAGATCAACAAATCGCAACTGAAGATTTAGGAAAGCTATGAGTCAAACACAAAGAAAGCGAATAGGAAAACTACCATAGGAATAGGCCATTCAGCCCCTCGGGCCTGTTCCGCCATTCAGTTAGATCATGGCTGATCTGTATCTTAGCTCCATCTACCCGCCTTGGTTCCGTAACCCTTAGTAGTTTTGTCTAACAAAAATCTATCAATCTCAGTTTTGAAATGTTCAATTGACCACCAGCCTCAACAGCTTTTTGGGGAGAGAGTTCCAGATTCCCACTACCCTTTGTGTGAAGAAGTGCTTCCTGATATCACAAAAAGCAGGACAAATCCAATCCGGCCAATTACCGTCCCATCAGTCTACTCTCAATCATCAGCAAAAGTGATGGAAGGTGTCGTCGACAGTGCTATCAAGCAGCACTTACTCACCAATAACCTGCTCACTGATGCCCAGTTTGGGTTCCGCCAGGATCACTCGGCTCCAGACCTCATTACAGCCTTGGTCCAAACATGGACAGAAGAGCTGAATTCCAGAGGTGAGGTGAGAGTGACTGCCCTTGACATCAAGGCAGCATTTGACAGAGTGTGGCATCAAGGAGCCCTAGTAAAACTGAAGTCAATGGGAATCAGGGGGATGGGGCGGGGCTGGTGGGGATACTCCCCACTGGCTGGAGTCATACCTAACACAAAGGAAGATGGTTGTGGTGGTTGAAGGTCAATCATCACAGCCCCAGGACACCGTTGCAGGAGTTCCTCAGGGCAGTGTTCTAGGCCCAACCATTTTAAGCTGCTTCATCAATGACCTTCCCTCCATCTTAAGGTCAGAAGTGGGGATGTTCGCTGATGACTGCACATTGTTCAGTGCCATTCGCAACTCCTCAGATAATGAAGCAGTCCATGCCCACATGCAGCAAGACCTGGGTGACATTCAGGCTTGAGCTGATAAGTGGCAGATAATATTCACACCACACAAGTGCCAGGCAATGACTATCTCCAACAAGCGAGAGTCTAAACACCGCCGCTTGACATTCAATGGCATTACCATTGCTGACCCCCCCACCATCAACATCCTGGGAGTCACCATTGACCAGAAACTTAACTGGACCAGCCACATAAATACTGTGGCAACAGGGGCTGGGTATTCTGTGGCGAATGTCCCACCTCTTGACTCCCCAAAGCCTTTCCACCATCTACAAGGCACAAGTCAGGAGTGTGATGGAATACTCTCCACTTGCCTGGATGAGTGCAGCTCCAACAACACTCAAGATGCTTGACACCATCCAGGACAAAGCAGCCCGCTTGATTGGCACTCCATCCACCACCTTAAACATTCACTCCCTCCACCACCGGAATACCGCGGCTGCAGGTTGCACCATCTACAAGATGCACTGCAGCAACTCGCCAAGGCTTCTTCGGCAGCACCTCCCAAACCCACGATCTCTACCACCTAGAAGGACAAGGGCAGCAAGTGCATGGGAACACCACCACCTCCAAGTTCCCTCCAAATCACACAGTATCCTGACTTGGAAATATATCACTGTTCCTTCATTGTCGCTGGGTCAAATTCCTGGAACTCCCTCCCTAACAGCACTGTGGGTGTACCTTCACCACACATACTGCAGTGGTTCAAGAAGGCGGCTCACCACCACCTACTCAAGGGCAACTAGGGATGGGCAATAAATGCTGGCCTTGCCAGTGACGTCCACATCCCATGAACGAATAAAAAGAACCCTGAATGGCCTAGCTTTAATTTTAAGGTTATTAATGAGGAACTACTAAGGACATATGAAAAGAACAAATCTGATATGAACAGTCAGCAAAATGTTCTATTAAAGGAAGGGAGAAGGGAACAGCAGGACCTTGATAGATCGGAGAGCTAGGCTGATGAGTGGCAGATATCATTTAATATGGACAAATGCAAAGTCATAAGATTGGGAAAGAATAATAAACAGTGGCAATATATGTTACATAGATACATAGAAGATAGGAGCAGGAGTAGGCCATTCGGCCCCTCGAGCCTGCTCTGCCATTCAATGAGATCATGGCTGATCTTCCAAATTCAGTACCCTGTTCCTGCCTTCTCTCCATATCCCTTGATCCCCCTAGCCTTAAGAAATATATCCAACTCCTTCTTGAATATATTTAAGAATGAATTGGCCTCCACTGCCCTCTTTGGCAGAGAATTCCACAGGTTCACCACTCTCTGGGTAAAGAAATTCCTCCTCATCTCTGTCCTAAATGGCTTACCCCTTATCCTTAGACTGTGACCCCTGGTTCTGGACTCCCCGACCATCGGGAACATCCTTCCAGCATCTAGTCTGTCTAGTCCTGTTAGAATTTTATAAGTTTCAATGAGATCCCCTCTCATTCTTCTTAACTCCAGCAAGTACAAGCCCAATCGACCCAATCTCTCCTCATACGTCATTCCTGCCATCCCAGGTATCAGCCTGGTGAATCTTCGCTGCACTCCTTCCATGGCAAGAACATCCTTCCTCAGACAAGGTGACCAAAACTGAACACAATACTCCAGATGTGGTCTCACCAAGGCCCTGTACAACTGCAGCAAGACATCCTTGTTCCTGTATTCAAACCCTCTCGCTACGAAGGCCATGTGCCTTCTTAACCGCCTGCTGCACCTGCATGCTTACTTTCAGCGACTGGTGCACAAGGATGCCCAGGTCTCGTTGCACTTCCCCTTCTCCCAATCTATTGCCATTCAGATAATAATCTGCCTTCCTGTTTTTGCCACCAAAGTGGATAACCTCACATTTATCCACGTTATATTGCATCTGCCATGCTTCTGCCCAATCACCCAACCTGTCCAAATCATACTGGAGTTTCTCGGTATCCTCCTCACAGCACACGCGCCCACCCAGCTTTGTTTCGTCTGCAAACTTGGAGATATTACATCTAGTTCACTCATCCAGATCATTAATATATATTGTGAATGGCTGGGGTCCAAGGACCGATCCCTGCGGTACCCCACTAGTCACTGCCTGCCACTTGGAAAAAGAGCCGTTTATTCCAACTCTTTGCTTTCTGTCTGCCAACCAGTTCTCTATCCAAGTCAATACCTTGCCCCCAATCCCATGTGCCTTAAATTTACACGCTAATCTCTTATGCGGGACCTTATCGAAAGCCTTTTGAAAGTCGTAATACACCACATCCACTGGTTCTCCCTTATCTATTTTACCAGTTACTTCCTCAAAAAATTCCAGTAGATTAGTCAAGCACGATTTACCTTTTGTAAATCCATGTTGACTTTGTCCGATCCGGTCACTTTTTTCCAAGTGTTCTGCTATTACATCCTTTATAATGGACTCTAGCATTTTCCCCACTACCGATGTCAGGCTTACCGGTCTATAATTCCCCGTTTTCTCTCTACCACCCTTTTTGAACAGTGGGGTAATATTAGTTAAAAGCTATTATTTTGCAAGTCAGAACACAGGAGAGGGATTGGGGGATAGGTGAGTAGATTGATAAAGAGAGTGGGCCAAAGCATTGAGGGGAGAAATAACATCTTTGACTGTATAGCCAGTGGAATAGAGCACAAATCTCGAGAAGTGATGCTGAGTTTGTACTGTCCACTGGTCCAGCCCCTCCTGGCCTATTGTGTACAGTTCTGGTCAGTGTATTATGAGAAAGATATCCAGGTATTGGTGAGAGTGCAGCAGTGGGCAATCAAAGTTCTGTCTGAGATGAAGCACCTGAGCTATGCACAGAAGTTGCTGAGGCTGGGAATGTTTATACTGCAGATGAGAAGGCTCAGGGCTGATCTTATTAAAGTATTCAATATTCTAACATATAAAGAAGATAAATGTTTCTGTAGGAGTCGCTGGAAATAAACAGACTGCGAGACTTTCATAGTAGCAAAGAAAAACGTGTGTTAGCTTTATTAACTCTCCGCATGGACTGAGGGACTCGGCCTCGTCGCAGGGCTAACATGTCATCACACAATCGGCCACTCTTAAAGGGACCCTGCCCCGATAACCCAACCAAGTTCCGTAGATAACGTGGAGCATTAACAACATTGGCTATACATAGTGAATTGTGTTACTGTCCCTATGTGGTCTCCGCCACATACGTCCCCCCAGAATTCACTAGGACTGGCAATGTCAGTCGTTGAGGGGCCTGGATCACACAACCGAAACAACTACTTAAGTCCGGGGCGGGGACCGGGGGGATCGCAGGAGGGTCCCCGGGCGCTCGGTGGTGGACTGAGGGTGCAGAAGCCGGAGGTCGGCCCCGCCGCGGGGGCTGAGCCAACCCAACGGGTCAGTCCAGATCCAGGTAGGCCGGCTTAAGACGGTCCACGGAAATGGAGTCCGGTTTACCGCCGACATCCACCACGAAGGCCTTGTCCCCGGCTTCCAGGACGCGGAATGGTCCATCGTAGGGTGGGTGAAGAGGTCCCCGGTGGGCGTCGTGGCGGATGAAAACGTACTCCGCCGCACGAAGGACGGGCGGAATGTGGGACTGAGGGAGACCATGCTGCGATGTGGGCACCGGCGCGAAAACCTTGGCGTTGTCCAGGAGGGCGGACTGCTGACAGGCTGCGGACCAAGGGTCCGTGGCATTGGGGACCAAATCCCCGGGAACCCGCAGCGGCTGTCCGTAGACAAGCTCAGCGGACGAGGACTGGAGGTCCTCCTTGGGGACAGTCCTGAGTCCCAGCATGACCCACGGGAGTCTGTCGATCCAACTGTCGTCCCGGAGGCTGGCCCGGAGCGCGGCCTTCATGGAGCGATGAAACCGTTTGCACAGCCCGTTAGCCTGAGGGTGATATGCAGTGGTGCGGTGGAGTCTCAACCCGAGGCCTTGGGCAACAGTGTTCCAGAGCTCCGACGTGAACTGGGGCCCCCGGTCGGAGGAGACGTCAGAGATGGGGCGCCGAACCGGGCAACCAAGTGTTGATGAACGCCCGAGCTACACCGGCGGACGTTGATGACGACAGTGGGACGGCTTCCGGCCATCGGGTGGTTCTGTCGACCATCGTGAGGAGGTGGGTGGACCCGCGGGAGGGCAGCAGGGGCCCCACCAGGTCCACGTTAACATGGTCGAACCGCCTCTCAGGCACCGCGAAAGGCGCCAACGGGGCCTTAGTATGGTGATGCACTTTCGAGCGCTGGCATACCACGCAGGTATTGGCCCAGTCGCGAACGTCCTTCTTGAACCCGTGCCAGACGAACTTAGCCGCCACCAGCTTCTGTGACGGCTTCCTGCCCGGGTGGGAAAGGCTATGGATGGCGTCGAAAACCTGCCATCTCCACCCGTCGGGCACGACGGGGCGTGGCTGCCCAGCGGAGACGTCGCACAGGAGCGTGGTGCCAGTATCGTCACACGCGACGTCCGCTAACTGAAGGCCCGTGACAGCCATCCTGTAGGCCTGGACGTCTGGGTCAGAGGCCTGGTCGGCCGTCATGCGGGTGTAGTCGATGCCGAGGTGTACGGCGCTGGCGATGGCCCGGGAGAGACAGTCGGCGACGGGGTTGTCTTTCCCAGCCACATGCTGGATGTCCATCGTGAACTCGGAGATGAAGGAAAGCTGGCGCTGCTGACGGGCCGACCACGGCTCGGAAACTTTGGCCATGGCGAAGGTCAACGGCTTGTGGTCCACGAATGCCGTGAATGGGCGGGCCTTCAGCAGGAAACGGAAGTGTCAGACAGCGAGGTAGAGGCCGAGAAGCTCGCGATCGAAGGTGCTATACTTCCGCTCATTGGGGCGGAGCTGCCGGCTGAAGAAGGCGAGTGGCTGCCAGGTGCCGTTGACCCACTGTTCGTGGACGGCGCCGACAGCATAGTCCGAAGCGTCAGTGGTGAGAGCAATTGGCGCATCGGGCAACGGATGCGCCAGCATGGTCGCGTTAGCCTGGGCCCTTTTCGTGTTCGTGAAAGAATTGGCCATCTCCTCGGACCAGTCGACGGCGAGCTTGGCGGGCTTGCCTTTGAGGGCCTCGTAAAGGGGCCGCATAAGCTGGGCTGCCCAGGGAACGAAGCGATGATAAAAGTTCACCATGCCCAAAAACTCCTGCAGGGCCCGCACGGTGAGGGGTCACGGAAAATCCTTCACGGCCTCCACTGTCGACAGCAGTGGCACCGCCCCGTCCTTCGTGATGCGGTGCCCGAGAAAGTCAATCGAGGACAGCCCGAACTGGCACTTGGCCGGATTGACGATTAGGCTGTGCTGGCTGAGGCGTTCGAAGAGAGTCCGGAGGTGGGGCACATGCTCCGTCCTGGAGGCGCTGGCGATGAGAATGTCGTCCAGGTAGACGAACAGGAATGGCAGGTCCCGTAACACGGTGTCCATTAGGCGTTGAAAAGCCTGAGCGGCGTTTTTGAGACCGAATGGCATGCGGAGGAATTCAAACAGGCCGAACGGGGTGATCACCGCGGTTTTCGGGATGTCCTGCGGCCGATCGGGGACCTGGTGGTAACCCCGAACGAGGTCCACTTTAGAGAAAACAACTTTCCCGGGCAGGCGGGTGGAAAAGTCCTGGATGTGTGGAATCGGGTAGCGGTTGGGGGTCGTAGCATCGTTGAGGCGCCGGTAATCGCCGCATGGGCGCCAACCGCCGCCTGGTTTCGGTGCGATGTGGAGGGGCGAGGCCCACGGACTGTTCGACCAGCGAATGATGCCGAGGCGCTCCATCATGTCGAACTCGGCTTTAGCGATGGCGAGTTTCCCCGGGTCGAGGCGCCAAGCGCGGGCATAGACAGGCGGACCGGTGGTCAGGATGTGGTGTTCTACCCCGTGCTTGGTGGCGGCGGATGAGAAAGTGGGCTTCGTGAGGTCCAGAAACCCGGCGAGGAGGCGGGAAAACTCGTCGGAGGCCGAGAGTGCGCTGGACAACTTCGTCGTGCCGGAACCACTGAGTGAACACGGGAGCGAACTGAAAGTCTCAGCGTTGACGAGACGTCGGTTCTTGACGTCCACCAAAAGGCCATTGGCGCAGAGGAAGTCAGCGCCGAGAAGGGGAGTAGACACTTTCGCTGGAGCAAAGTCCCAAGCGAAGCGCTGCCCGCCAAAACACAGCACCACGCTCCGTTTCCCGAAAGTACGGATGGAACTGCCATTGGTGGTTTCGAGGGCGGGGCCGTGGTTCCCCCCCGTATGTCTATGGTTGACGCGGGCAGGACGCTCACCTGGGCACCTGTGTCGCAGAGGAAACGACGTCCAGAGTCAGTGTCTGTAATGAATAACAGACTACCTGAACGTCCGACAGCCATGGTAGCTAATGAGTGGGCCTTCGCGTTTCCCGACACGGTCAAGCTGCACGGGGGCCAGCACTTGTTAGCGTTGGGGTCGAACTGCGCGTGGTAGAAGCACATGCTTGGGAGCTGTCGGCATTGGGCTGTGGCGGTGGGGGCAGGGCCCCGCATGGCCGCGTAGTACTGTTGCCCAGCGAAGAAAAATTTGTCAGCCTCCTTGGCCAGGGCGCGGAAATCGCTAATATGAGAGTTGGCTAAAGCTGACCGTACCTGCCCTGGCAACTGTTGTAGGAACAGTTCTCTGAAGAGGAAGCACGGCTTGTGCTTGCCCAGGAAGGTTAACATGTGGTCCATCAGTTCTGAGGGCTTGGAGCCGCCAAGCCCGGGTAGAGAGAGAAGCTGGCGTGCGCGCTCGGGTTCAGTTAGTCCAAAAGTCTCTAGAAGGTGCGTTCTCAGCGTCGCAAATTTGTGGTGCTCCGGGGGGTCCTCGAGCAGGCTCACGACTCTGGCCACGGTGGAGCTGCCGAGAGCAGAGACGACGTAATAATACTTCGTGTCGTCCGCGGTGATGTCCTGGAGTGCAAACTGAGCCTCGGCCTGGGCGAACCAAGCGGCAGCCTGCTGTTCCCAAAACTCCGGTAATTTGAGAGAAACGGCGTTCGTCGCCATCTCGGATAAAGTCTTTGCAAACGTCCAAAAGAGAAATGGGGTCACCAATGTAGGAGTCGCTGGAAATCAACAGACTGCGAGACTTTCGTAACAGCAAAGAAAAACGCGTGTTAGCTTTATTAACTCTCCGCATGGACTGAGGGACTCGGCCTCGTCGCGGGGCTAACACGTCATCACACAATCGGCCACTCTTAAAGGGACCCTGCCCCGATAACCCAACCAAGTTCCGTACATAACGTGGAGTGATAACAACATTGGCGATACATAGTGAATTGTGTTACTGTCCCTATGTGGTCTCCGCCACATTTCTATGTTTAACGTAATAACAGACTCTATAGGAGGGCATAGCCTCAAATTTAGAAGAGATGGGGTGACAGGCACAGGGTGGATTGGACTTCCAAGGGAGGTAATGGGGGCTGATTGTATCAGTAAATTCAGAGAGAAGTACCTGCAGAAAAATTTGACAAAGGTGTATAAAAGATATCAGGGGGTGTGATATTTCCTAAACACTGGACTGTCCAATGGTCTATTCTGGTCCTCAACTTACCTATTTTCCTATATAGCAGGGGTACAGTAGCATAGTGGTTATATTACTGGACTAGTAATCCAGAGGCCCTGGACTAATGATGTGAATTCAAAGCCCACTACAGCAGCTGGGGAATTTTAATTCAGTAACTTAAATAAATGTGGAATAAAAAGCTATTATCATTAATGGTGACCGTGAAACTACTGGAGTGTCATAAAAACCCATTTGCTTCACATATCCTTTAGGGAAGGGAATCTGCTGTCCTTACCCAGTCTGGCCTATATGTATGACTCCAAACCCACAGCAATGTGGTTGACTCTTAACTGCCCTCTGTGGTTCAAAGAAGGCAGCTCACTATCACCTTCTCAAGGGCAATTAGGGATGGGCAATAAATGCCAGCCTTGCCAGTGATGCCCACATCCCACAAACGAATTAAAATAAATATCCTTGTACAACCAATCGAATGACTCCAAATATTGTTATGAAAATACATCTTGGATTTTTGGAACAGTGAGGAATTGCGACTTTAAATTTGTTTTGTAACATAATAAGGACATAAAAAAACTTACAAAATTTATAAGAAAAAAGAACTTGCATTTATATAGTACCTTTCACGACCTCAAGGCATCTCAAAGCGCTTTACAGCCAATGAAGTAGGAAATGTAACAACCAATTTGCACAAAGCAAGGTCCCACAAGCAACCATTTAAATTGGCCGGATCATCTGTTTTCAGAGTTGGTTGAGCGATAATATTGGCCAGGACACAGGGAGAACTCCCTTGCTCTTCATTGAATAGTACCATGGGATTTTTAGATCCTGAAATGGCAGATGGGGCCTCGATTTAGGGCCTCATCTGAAAGGCAGCACCTCCAACAGTGCAGCAATCCCTCAGTCCTGCGATGAATTGTCAGCCTACATTATGTGCCTCAGTCTCTGGAGTGTGGGCTCAAACCCACAGCCTTCTGATTCAGAGAGCGAGAGTGCTACACTGAGCCAAGGCTGATAGCTCCAATCCAAAATTATTACACTTACCTCTACAATAGCATTGTCACTTTGTAATGCCTCTAACATTATTTTAGCCTTGATTTTAACCTCATGCGCCCAGCGAGAACAGGGGGGTAATTCGGGTCGGAGACTCGATTTACACCCCACCCGATTTTACAATCCATTGACTTTATTGGAGGAGAAAATCGGGTGTCTGATTTAATATGAGACTAACCAGTAAAAGTAAAACATACTGCCATATATGAGTCAAATATATGTGTCCTAAAACTAAGTAGCAGTTACAAAGAGAAAAAAAAACATCACCAGCAAAGTTAAACTTTCATATTCATATTACAACATTAAATATCCGCACCATCACTAAGACCGCCTATTTCCACCTCCGTGACATCGCCCGACTCCGCCCTGCCTCAGCCCATTTGCTGCTGAAACCCTCATCATGCCTTTGTTACCTCGAGACTTGACTATTCCAACGCTCTCCTGGCCGGCCTCCCATCTTCCACCCTACATAAACTTAAGCTCATCCAAAACTCTGCTGCCTGTGTCCTAACTCGCACCAAGTCCCGTTCATCCATCACCCCTGTGCTCAATGACCTACATTGGCTACCGGTTGAACGACCCCTCAATTTTAAAATTCTCACCCTTGTTTTCAAATCCCTCCATGGCCTCGCCTCTCCCTATCTCTCTAACCTCCTCCACCCTACAACCCTCTGAGCTATCTCTGCTCCTCCAATTCTGACCTCTTGCGCATCCCCAGTTTTAATTGCTCCACCATTGACAGCCATGCCTTCAGCTGCCGAGGACCTAAATTCTGGAGTTCCCTCCCTAAACCTCTCCGCCTCTTTACCTCTCTTTACTCCTTTAAGATGCTCCTTAATACCTACCTCTTTAACCAAGCTTTAGGTCACCTGCTGTAATATGTCCTTATATGGTTTGGTGTCAAATTTTGTTTGATAACACTCCTGTGAAGTGCCTTGGGGCATTTTACTAGGTTAAAGGCGCTATATAAATGTTTTGTTAAAGTAATAACTTTCTGGAGGCGATGTCACAATGGTAAAGAAAGGAAGAAAGAAAAAATGGTAAGGCAAGAATGCCACATAAATTAAAAACCAGTGGCAGATTGGATAATAGACCAGGTTGAGACGGCAGAAGGCTGGGCTGAGGTTCCACCTGGTGCAGACTGGAATGTTGGGACTTTAAGAGTAGTGCATACAATGGGAGTAAATGCACACAAGCAGTTTTTCCCCCCCTTTCCTCCAGAGCAAGGCAAAAGGTTTTGGGAGATCCTACATATTGTACAGTTCAACCCAGTAGAACATAAAAATATAAGAATTAGGAGCAGGACTGGGCCAAATTGGCACCTCAAGCCTGCGCCTCCATTCAGTAAGATCAGGGGTGACCTTCGACCTCAACTCCACTTTCCCGCCTGATCCCCAAATCCGTTGATTCCCTTAGAGTCCAATAATCTATCTATCTCAGCCTTGAATATAGTCAACGAATGGAGCAAGTGCTGCTCGCTGAGTGGACGAGGATCATCCGTGGTCATGGGGTTCAGAGGGAGGATGGTCAGCTACTGCTATACACTACAGCAGCAACTGGGCAGTGTTATGCAGAGGACTGGGGACTAACTTCTCATCAAGCACCTCTAGCGGCTGTTCTGACTGTGGGAGTTTTGGGTAGGTGGGGAGCTAACCCATATATATCTCCTGATATTTCTCTGATTCCATGTGCCACCTCAGACTTTGTTACAGGGAGCACATAGAAATTCTACACAAGTACCTGAAGCAAGCCATTAAAATCCTGCGCAGTCATTTCTACCCCTCGGTATGGTGATCCACTGCTGTTGTAAGGATAGTTCAATAAATGAGAAAAGGGTAAACGGTGAGGAGTCAAATTTTAAATAGGACGAACAAGGAAAGTAAATGGATAGTATTAATATACAAATTAGTTAATTATCAATGTTGTGATTTTTAAGTTAAAATTAAGACACAATCTAATTTAGTTTTGAAGTGCAATCTCAGAGCGGGCTGCATTATTCCATTTCAAAATGCAATGAAAAGTCCTATGTCGTGCCATCTCAATGGAAAAATCCATATAAAACTATCAACATTTAACTGCAGTACCTTTTACGACTGTAGGTGGGGCTGCGACAGGGTTTTTCAATGTTAAATGTCACATAATGTTAGCTGCTAAGTAACAGCAGCTGCAGTTGAGAGTTAATACTTAAAAACCAGGTGGGAGAGCAAACAGCTGAGTGCATGCAATTGCAGGCTCTGACCACTGAATGTTGCTATGGAGCAGCCTACATTTGTCTTAGTTGGAACATTTATGTGAAAATAAAACTTTTAGGGGGAAAAATTCGGTTGGTTAGCACCTCCCGTTAGAGCCTCCGGGGAGTGCTAACAGGGCGCTGGGAATTTAGTGTCTGAGCGCGGCGATTTTAGCACCACTCGTGAAATTGACCAGTCATTTTGCGGCGGCGCTAAACACTACTGCCACGATCTCTTGCGTCCACAGATCGTGACATCAGTCAAGCATGCAACGCCACGGTAGTGCTCTGGACTGGATATTGAGTCGCGCCCCCTGCCTTAGCGCCTGCTGCTAGGAGCGACAGGTAGAGGGGAACGTTTTCAAGTCGGGAAGGGGCTGGGGGAGTACTATTTAAAGACGGGCGCTTCCTGCCTTTTCTTGTCGGCAACATTTTTGGTTTTAACACTGTCATAAGGAGTTTTGGCCCTCAGCACCATTTTTGAGGTTCCTAAGTGGCGAGCTCTGTCCCTGGGTCTATCCATTAGTGCTTCCAATACCATTGCTTTTGAGGTCTCTCCAGGCCGAGATTCAAGGCTGCAATGAGCAGGGTGTGGTTGGCCAGCAAGATGGCCCCTCCCCTTTAAGAACTGGGCAGCGCCAGTGTGTCTGGCTTCCATGGTAATTGGCATCGCCTGAGCTTCGGTAGTGTTCTGAGGTAACGCCTCGCTCCCCGACGTTTGCGCCTTAAAAGAGGTGTGTAGCACCTGATTTAGCACTCAAATCACCTCCAGGGGCGATAGAGGCGAATTTTGCAGTCGGAGGCGATAATTAGCGCCGGGCGCTAAACTTTGCGCTCAGCCGATATTAGCGCCTCAAAATGGGCGATACCGAATTTTTCCCCCTTAATACATTTGTGGCCCTTGATAGCTTCCATCAACCCTCTCCCACCTCAACCCCCCATGTGATGTCCTCCTTCCTGATGGCTTCCTCACCCTTCAACCCTCTCAGCAGATGAAAGATCTGACCCCGGTAGATCTCTTGTGGACATTCCCCAGAAAACTACTGTACCCTCCCACATCATTCTGCCTGTGCGCCCACCTGCCCTCTTCACCACCTGTCCACTCGATAAGCCACTTAGCCACTCACAAACCTGGTGGCCTGTCCAGCACGCCCACCCTCCCATCAGCTGCTCACCCCCCTGCTCCCCTCACTGGGATTCACCTTGGACCCCTGCTCACTTCACCTAAGAGCACCATTTTTGCCTCTATCACCCTTGCCCTTCCCCACTCAACAGCATTTGAACCCGTCCACACAGTCAAAAAGATTTTCACTCCAGTTTTGATCATTCTAGCCCCTCCCCCTTTGAGAATTGTTTTGGGTCCCTGATTTTCCCTGTCCCTGTTCCCGATGCACCCCCTTCAATGAGCTGGGCCAACTTTTTTTGGACTTTCCTTCTCCATCAGCAGCATTTTGACACCTGTACTCAGTGCTGAATACTGGTGAGGGCGATGGTTCATCTGGGGAGTACAGCCAGAGCCCAAGTCAGTGGCACCACGGGTGGCTCAGCTGTACGGGGGGAGGGGGGTGGCGGGAAGGAGGAAGATCGAGAAAGCAATAGTGGTAGGGAATTCAATCGTTAGGGGAACAGACAGGCATTTCTGCGGCCGCAGACATGATTCCAGGATGGCATGTTGCCTCCCTGGTGCCAGGGTCAAGGATATCACTGAGCACTGCAGAACATTCTGAGGGGGAGGGTGAACAGCCAGAGGTTGTGGTCCATATCGGTATCAACAACATTGGTAGAAAGAGGGATGAGGTCCTGCAGGCACATTTTAGGGAGCTAGGAGAGAGATTAGAAAGCAGGACCTCAATGGTCGTAATCTCCGGATTACTCCCGGTGCCACACGCTAGTGAGTATAGAAATAGGAGGATAGAGCAGATGAATGTGTGGCTGGAGAGATGATGCAGGAGAGAGGGCTTTAGATTCCTGGAACATTGGGACCAGTTCTGAGGGAGGTGGGACCTGTACAGGACGGGTTGCACCTCAACAGAGCTGGGACCAATATCCTCACGGAGGTGGTGTGGGGTGGGGGGTGAGGGTTGCTAGTGCTGCTGGGGTGGGTTTAAACTAATTTGGCAGGGGGGTGGGCACCAGGATGTAGCATTACAAAGAAGAAACAACATGCACAAAGGATTGGGATGTCAGATAGCACTAGAGTAAGAAATAGTACAGTATTAGGTGGGGTCAAACTAAAAGAGAATACAAGAAGGTCTAAGATGAGTTTACACTGCATGTGTGTAAACGCACGAAGCGTGGTAAATAAGGTTGGTGAGCTGCAGGCACAAATAGCCACATGGGATTATGATGTTGTGGCAATAACGAATACCTGGCTCAAAAAAGGGCAGGATTGGGTATTAAGTATACCGGGATATAAAGTGCTCAGGAAAGATAGAGAAGGAAAGAAAGGAGGTGGGGTGGCAGTATTGATTACGGAGACTATTGCAGTGCTGGAGAGAGAGGATGTCCTGGAGGAGTCAAGGATAAAATCTATTTGGTTAGATTTAAGAAACAATAGAGGTGCTGTTACACTTCTAGGTTTATTCTATAGGCCACCAACTAGTGGGAAGGATATAGAGGAGCAAATTTGCAGGGAAACTACAGGGAGATGCAAGAACTATAGAGTAGTGATAATGGGGTCTTCAACTATCCTAATATAAACTGGGATAGTAAAAATGTAAAGGGCAGAGAAGGGGAAGAATTTCTAAAGTGTGTTCAAGAGAACTCTCTTGATCAGGATGTTTCTGGCCCAATGAGGAAGGAGGCATTACTGGATCTGGTTCTGGGAAATGAGATGGGTCAAGTGGAGCAAGTGTCAGTAGGGGATCATTTAGAGAACAGTGATCATAGTATCATAAGGTTTAGATTAGCTATTGAAAAGGACAGGGAGCAATTTAGAGTAAAAATAATTAATTGGGGGAAGGCCAATTTCAGTGGGTTAAGAAAGGATTTGGCCCGGGCAAATTGGATTCAAAGATTGGCAGGCAAAACTGTAATTGAACAATGGGCTGCCTTTAAAGAGGAGATGATTCGAGTAAAGTCGAGCGACATTCCCACGAGGGGGAAAGGTACGGCAACCAAAGTCAGAGCTCCCTGAATGACGAAAGAGATAAATTAAGATGAAGCAGAAAAAGGGGGTGTATGACAGATGTCAGGTTGAGAATACAAGTGAGAACGAGGCTGAATATAGAAAGTTCAGAGGGGACGTGAAAAAGGAAATAAGATGGGCAAAGAGAGAGTATGAGAATAGATTGGCAGCTAGCATAAAAGGGAATCCAAAAGTCTTCTATAGGCATATAAATAGTAAATGGGTAGTAAGAGGAGGGGTGGGGCCAATTAGGGACCAAAAAGGAAACCTACGCATGAAGGCAGAGGGCATGGCTGAGGTATTAAATGAGTACTTTGCATCTGTCTTTACCAAGGAAGACGATGCTTCCAAAGTCATAGTGAAAGAGAAGATAGTTGAGATACTGGATGGGTTAAAAATTGTTAAGAGCCCAGATAGCTCATTCGGTGGAGCATCAGACTTTTAATCTGAGGGTCCAGGGGTCAAGTCCCTCTTCGGGCATTGCTTTCACTTGGAAAGCAGCGACAGGATCAGACAAAGTCAACATGGATTTACAAAAGGTAAATTGTGCTTGACTAATCTACTGGAATTTTTTGAGGATGTAACTGGTAAAATAGATAAGAGAGAACCAGTGGATGTGGTGTATTTGGACTTTCAGAAGGCTTTCGATGAGGTCCCACATAAGAGATTAGCATACAAAATTAAGGCACATGGGATTGGGGGCAAGGTATTGACTTGGATAGAGAACTGGTTGGCGGATAGAAAGCAGAGAGTTGGAATAAACGGGTCGTTTTCCGAGTGGCAGGCAGTGACTAGTGGGGTACCGCAAAGATTGGTCCTAGGACCCCAGCTGTTCACAATATACATTAATGATCTGGACGAGGGAATTGGATGTAATATCTCCAAATTTGCAGATGACCCAAAGCTGGGTGGGAGGGTATGCTGTGAGGAGGATGTCATGAAACTCCAGTACGATTTGGACAGGTTGGGTGATTGGGCAAAAACATGGCAAATGCACTATAATGTGGATAAATGTGAGGTTATCCACTTTGGTGGCAAAAACAGGAAGGCAGATTATTATTTGAATGGCAATAGGTTGGGAGAAGGGAAAGTGCAAAGAGACCTGGGTGTTCTTGTGCACCAATCGCTGAAGGTAAGCATGCAGGTGCAGCAGGCGGTTAAGAAGGCAAATGGTATGTTGGCCTTCGTAGCAAGAGGGTTCAAGTACAGGAACAAGGATGTCTTGCTGCAGTTGTACAGGGCCTTGGTGAGACCGCACCTTGAGTATTGTGTGCAGTTTTGGTCGCCTTATCTGAGGAAGGACGTTCTTGCCATGGAAGGAGTGCAGTGAAGATTCACCAGGCTGATACCTGGGATGGCAGGAATGACGTATGAGGAGAGATTGTGTCAATTGGGCTTATGCTCACTGGAGTTTAGAAGATTGAGAGGGGATCTCATCAAAACCTATAAAATTCTATCAGGCCTGGACAGACTAGATGCAGGAAGGATGTTTCCGATGGCCGGGGAGTCCAGAACCAGGGGTCATAGTCTAAGGATAAGGGGTAAGCCATTTAGGACTGAAATGAGGAGGAATTTCTTCACCCAGAGAGTGGTGAACCTGTGGAATTCTCTGCCACAGAGGGCGGTGGAGGCCAGTTCATTAAATATATTCAAGAAGGAGTTGGATATATTTCTTAAGGCTAAAGGGATCAAGGGATATGGGGAGAAGGCAGGGACAGGGTGCTGAATTTGGATGATCAGCCATGATCTCGTTGAATGGCGGAGCAGGCTCGAAGGGCCGAATGGCCTACTCCTGCTCCTATCTTCTATGTTTCTATGTTAAAGGCAAATCGTGTTTAACTAACTTGATTGAGTTTTTTGATGAGGTAAGAGAGGAGTGATGAGGGCAATGCGGTTGATGTGGTGTACATGGACTTCCAAAAGGCATTTGATAAAGTGCCACATAATAGGCTTGTCAGCAAAGTTGAAGCCCATGGAATAAAAGGGACAGTGGCAGCATGGATACGATATTGGCTAAGTGACAGGAAATAGAGAGTAGTGGTGAACAGTTGTTTTTCGGACTGGAGGAAGGTACACAGTGGTGTTCCCCAGGGGTTGGCACTAGGACCACTGATTTTCTTGATAAAAATTAATGACTTGGACTTGGGTGTACAGGGCACAATTTTAAAATTTGTAGATGACACAAAACTTGGAAGTATAGTGAACATTGAGGAGGAGAGTGATAGACTTCAAGAGGACATAGACAGGCTGGTGAAATGGGTGGACATGTGGCAGATGAAACTTAATGCAGAAAAGTGTAAAGTGATACATTTTGGTAGGAAGAACGAGGAGAGGGTACATTTCTAAAGGGGTGCATGAACAGAGAGACGTGGGGGTATATGTGCACAAATTGTTGAAGGTGGCAGGGCAGGTTGAGAAAGTAGTTAAAAAAGCATACGGATCCTGGGCATCATAAATAGAGGCATAGAGTACAAAAGCAAGGAAGTTATGATGAACTTTTATAAAACACTGGTCCGACCTCAACTGGAGTATTGTGTCCAATTCTGGACACCACAATTTAGGAAGGATGTGAAGTCCTTAGAGAGGTTGCAGAAAAGATTTAAAAGAATGGTTTCAGGGATGAGGGACTTCAGTTACTTGGATAGACTGGAGAAGCTGGGGTTGTTCTCCTTAGAGCAAAGAAGGTTGAGAGGAGATTTGATAAAGGTGTTCAAAGTCATGAGGGGTCTAGACAGTGTAGATAGAGAGAAACTGTTCCTGTTGGCGGAAGGGTCGAGAACCCGAGGACACAGATTTAAGGTGATTTGCAGAAGAACCAAAGGCGACATGAGGAAAAACATTTTTATGCAGCGAGTGGTTAGGATCTGAGAGGGTGGTGGAGGCAGATTCAATCATGGCTTTCAAAAGGGAATTGGATAAGTACCTGAAGGAAAAGAAATTGCAGGGCTACGGGGAAAGGGCGGGGGAGTGGGACTAGCTGAAGTGCTCTTGCAGAGAGCCGGCACGGGCTCGATGGGCCGAATGGCCTCCTTCTGTGCTGTAATCATTCTATGATTCTATGATTCTGTGATGTACCCTCTCCCAGCGGAGCAGCACTACTGGTCTAGAGTCAACCCAACCCTCCACTGGAAAGTAAAATTGATCTTGGCTCACTCTAATGACCCCCTCCACCTCATCAAAACTAGCCCAGTAAAACAGTCCCTCTGCCCTATCACCACTAATCATTCAGAAATCTGCCACACCCATCTTTCATCCTCCCCTCCCATCCAACTCCCAAATCATCCCATCTTCTTCCCCCCACAAACCATTTTCCCCTAACCCCTTTTCCCTCCTCCTCCTCCTCTTGGTAGCCTCCACACTCACCCATCTCTCACTTCTGTCACCTTCCCTCATTCTTCCTTCCCTATCCCACCACCATCCTTGTTGTCCCCTCTCCTCCATAACCTGCTTCTCCCCTTGAATCTTCTGCTACCCTCTCCCCATTCCCTTCCCCATCCTTCATCCTCCAAATTCCTATCCCTCATCTCCTCCTCCCCATCTCTGCTTTCCGCCACCTCTCCTTTTCCCTCCTCTTTCCACCCTTCCTATTCTCCGCCTGTTTCCCTTCTCCCCATTCTCCTCCACTCTGCACTGCCATCTCACTCTACCACTCCCCTCTTCCCCTTCCCTTTGCCCCACCTTTCTCCGATCTCCCTTCCCCTCCCTCCACCCTTTCCCCACCTTCCCCCTCTCCCCCCACCCTTCTAATCCCCTCCCTTCCCTATCTTTCCTCTCCCTATCCCCCTCTTCCTATCTCCCCATCCATCTTCCCTCTCCAGCCTTTCCCTCTCTCTTTCCATCTCCCCTCCCTTCCCAGCCCCCTCCCTTCTTATCCCCCTCCCTTCTTCTTTCCCTTACCCTTCTCCCTCCCTTCCTCTTTCACCCCCCTCCTTTCTCCTCTTTCCTTTCTCCCCTCTTTTCCTTGCCCTCCTCTTTCCTATCTGTTCAATTCTCTGCTCTACTCTCATCCCCTTTCCATTCCCCTTCCTCTCCTCTTGCCCATCCCCTCCTCTATCACAGCCCTTTCCTCTCTTCCGTCCATCTGTCTCTTCTCTCACTCCTCCCACATCTTCTTCCTTTCCCCTCCCCTTCCATTTCCCCCTGCTTGGGACCAGTTGTCCCCCCAGCTCTCAAACCCTGATTGACCTGAATACTACGTTTGGTCTTGACTCTCCATGTGCAATGCCACAGGAGATCAACTAATATATTAAAATGAGTGCAATTTAATTTGGTGACAACAATTATTCCAATCTTCTAACTGCTAATTGTTTCTAAATAAATCATACATCATTGCAGCCCTTCAGAGCATTTTTAGATTACAAAATAAAGTATCAATTGATTTATTTGCCCACATTTCACACACGTTTTTGGTTTTAATGCTGATGATCCAATGTTTACAGAAATGATGGCAGTGGCATTTTCTTTGATTGGAAAACCTAGGTAAAAGATCAAAGTTCATAGTGTGGGAGGGCCACCCACTTGGAAAGGTAGAAGAGTAGAAGGGAAGATGAATCAGCAAGTAATGAACATAAAATTGTGTCTGCTGCTTAATAAGCGAGAGGAAAGTTCATAGAAGTAATTGGCAAAACAATTCAGGCGAAGATAGGCAGCAAATTGTTGTGATCTGGAATGCACTGCCTGAAAGGTCAGTGGAAGCAGAATCACTTGTAACTTTTCAAAGGGATTTGGATAAATACTTGAAAAGGAGAAATTACAGGGCTATGAGGAAAGACCAGGTAAGTGGAACTAATTGGATAGCTCAAAGAGCTAGCACAGGCACGATGGGCTGAATGGCTGCCTTCTGTGCTGTATGATTCTAGAAGTACTGGCCATTCTTTGTGATATTGATAAGATGGAGACAAGAAAGATTGGAAAGGGATCACCTATCAGATGACTTATTTGTTTCTTATATCCTGTCCAGGAGTGCGAGAGTCATTAGAAAGAAAGAACTTGCATTTATTTGGTGACTTTCACAATGCAAGACTGTCCCAAAGAGTTTCACAGCCAATAAAGTGCTGTTGAACTGTGGGGAAACACGGCAGCCAATTTGTACACAGCAAGGTCCCACAAACATCAAGGAGATAAATGACCAGATAATTTCTTATTGGTGGCGTTGGTGGAGAGGTAAGTGTTAGACAGGACAACTCTCCTGTTCTCCTTCAAATAGTGCCATGGAATCTTTTATATCCACTTGAGAGGGCTTATTTTTTTTCTGATTATGGCTCTGGATGTTTTTCTACATTAAAGGCACTATTAAAGTTGTTGTTGATGTCTCATGCAAAAGACAGCACCTCTTTTGAGTAGCTCTTTTGAGTTAAAAGAGTAGCATTGCCCCAGTACACCTAGTGAGGTTTATGTTGCCTCCCCAAACTGGGTGGTAGGGCAATGAGACTCATGATGCCCAGTTGCACTGTATTAGTACAAGACAGATTCAATGAACCAGCTGGTCTTTCCTGTACCTAATGTTCTTATGTTCATACTGCGCTGACATGTTAGTCTAAATTATGTACTCAAGTCTCTAGAGTGGGAATTGAACCCACAACTGTCTGATTCAGAAGTGTGAACGCTACCGCTGAGCCACGACTGACAATTATGAGAGTCTTAGGAGCAATATTCAAGTTAAGAAATGTTAAAAGGAAAAGAAGCGTTTGGCATGGATAAAAAGGAGACCGAGCTTCTCAGAGACAGCTTTAGCAATGGACGAAAGTCAGAGGAGATAATGAAGCCAATAATGTCAACAACAACATCTTGCATTTATATAACGCCTTTAACGTAATAAAATGTCCCAAGGTGCTTCGCAGAAGCGATTATCAAACAAAATCTGACACCGAGCCACATAAGGAGATATTAGGACAAAAGAGATAGGTTTTAAGGAGCTTCTTAAAGGAGGGGAGAGAGTTAGAGAGGCGGAGAGGTTTAGGGAGGGAATTCCAAGCTTTAGGACCTAGGCAGCTGGAGGCACGGCTGCCAATGGTGAAGCGAAGAAAATCAGAGATACACAAGAACAGAGGGAGAAGGACTAAGGGTGGAGAGAACAAAAACAGGAGCTGGTAGTTGTTTGTTCCACTAGCAAAGAGGAAACTGCCTTTGAAAAATTGAAACCAACTTATTTTCATTGCCACATTGAAGGGCATGGAGGAGTTCTAGATATAGTAATTCAACCATTCACTTGTGATTGAAATGGAAGTTGTCTGTACTGAGGCATGCAATCTGAAGGAAGTTGATGAATGTAAGCCTGGAAATGGCTGTAGCTGCATTATTTGGGAGGTAATGGTGCATTACTTGAAGGTTTTGGGGAGAATTCTCACTTGGCTGTTAACCCTGAATATTGATTTTTTTTCCCGTGCATGTGTCAGTCCTGTAAGCCGTTGTCTGCACAGCAGACTGATCATAGGAACAGGAGTAGGCCATTCAGCCCCTCGAGCCTATTCTGCCATTCAATTAGATCATGGCTGATCTGTATCGCAACTCCATCTACCCGCTGTGGTTCTGTAACCGTTAATACCCTTGGCTACATGGTCCTCATGTATGCACTTCCTAAACTTTCAACATCACAAAACTATTCTTCTACTTCTACTACAAACATACGAAACTGACGGGCAGGAAAAGACCAGCTGATTCATCAAGCCTGCCCCACACACCATGTTGGCTGAAGCATCATGATTAGACACTTCCCCCACCAATTCTAAACCCCCCCACCCTGCAACATCCCCCCCCCCACCCCCCCCGGGCCCCCCCTCCACCACCCTGCTCCCCCACCCTGCTCCCCCGCAGCCAAGTAATCTCCTGGGAGAGGCAACAAAAAAAAGAGAAAAACCCAAGGCCAATAAAGGAAAAAATAACGTGGATCATTCCTCTCCGACACCCTCAGGCGATCAAATCCAGTCCAGGAGATCACACGGGCCAAGTGTTATCTATGAAGACACTTACTTTCTATATGATGTGATCTCTGCCACACTCAGGAATGGCTCCAGCTCCCTATTGAAGACAGGCAGACAGTCAGCGCCCACCACACCAGCCAGCAACACATTCCAGAGACTCACTACTCTGGGAAAAGAAGAGCCACCCAACATCCAGTCTATTCCTACTCTTACAGAGTTTAAGCTCATGTCCTCTGGTCCTCCCCAATCCCTCATTCATAGTTAATGGGTGGAAAGTCTAACCCATAATAAAGCAGAGAGCAGACCAAGACTGGAAGGAGTTTCCAGACACAACAAGAGCTCGAGTCCATTGGATGAGAGCACCCTGGACTCTACTGGGTTCAACGGGGGGGGGGGGGGTAGGGGAGGGAGGCTAGTACCATAGAATCATGGAATCATAGGAATTTACAGCACAGAAGGAGGCCATTCGACCCATCGAGTCTGTGCCAGTCGAAAAAGAGCTATCGAGCCTAATCCCACTTTCCAGCTCTTGGTCCGTAGCCTTGTAGGTTACAGCACTTCAAGTGCATATCCAAGCACTTTTTAAATGCGATGAGCGTTTCTGCCTCTACCACCCTTTCAGGCAGTGAGTTCCAGACCCCCACCATCCTCTGGGTGAAAAAAGTTCTCCTCAACCCCCCTCTAATCCTTTTACCAATTACTTTAAATCTATGCCCCCTGGTTATTGACCTCTCTGCTAGGGGAAATAGGTTCTTCCTATCCACTCTATCTAGGCCCCTCATAATTTTATACACCTCAATCAAGTCTCCCCTCAGCCTCCTCTGTTCCAAAGAAAACAACCCCAGCCTATCCAATCTTTCCTCGTAGCTAAAATTCCCCAGTTCAGGCAACATCCTTGTAAATCTCCTCTGTACCCTCTCTAGTGCAATCACATCCTTCCTGTAATGTGGTGACCAGAACTGTACGCAACACTCAAGCTGTGGCCTAACTAGTGTTTTATACAGTTATACATAACCTCCTTATATTCTATGCCTCGGCTAATAAAGAAAAGCATCCCGTATGCCTTCTTAACCACCTTAACTACCTGTTGGGATCTGTGGACATGCACTCCAAGGTCCCTCTGTTCCTCTACACTTCTCAGTATCCTACCATTTATTGTGTACTCCCTTGCCTTGTTAGCTCTCCCCAAATGCATTGCCTCACATTTCTCCAGATTGAATTCCATTTGCCACTTTTCTGCCCACCTAACCAGTCCATTGATATGTTCCCGCAGTCTACATCTTTCTTCCTCACTATCAACTACACAGCCAATTTTTCTATTATCTGCAATCATCCATTCTACCATCCTGCTCCTGTCCTTCTACTCACTCACTGACACACAGGTATACACTGAACCAGAAAAATATTGCCCGCTGTCAATTGCAATGCAAGCGCTGTTTGAAAGTGCTTCTTGGAGGCAGCATTTTGATGTGCTCTTCTTCTGTAGGCCTGGGACAACAGAAAGCCAGAAGAGTTGGTGTATCTGAGAAAGCCAACACTTCACAGCACCAACTATGCCGAGCTCGGAGACAGGTATCCGCACCTGAGAAGGTTGTTCAGAGTGAGGAGGTAGCACTGGGTGAGTCACAGAGTTTGGATGCAGAGTGGTGGTGGCAGAGGAGGAGCAGCCCCCTGCCATCTGGAGGCCCAGTAGAGTCCCTTCCTCAGCTGCTGTGTTCGGATCTCACGGGGCATGCTTATAAAAAGAAATGGCTATTTGATCATCTGCAGGAGTCACTTGAGTCCTTGTAAAATGCACTGCTGGTCCTGGCTAGTAGTATGGAGGTTTCCACTTGCTTGTCGATAAATGGCTGCCTGCGCTGCATCATTAACTGAACCCCCAGTGGCACAGGTCCCAAACTCAGTCTCACACATACTCAGGCTGCTGCAATCGAGGCCTTAGGCTCCTATCCTAATCTATCTCATCCTGCTTGACATGCTGGGGAATCACATTGCAGTCCACAGGTTTGCTCCAGTGCAGGTCACTGGGCCTGCTGAGGGAGTGTCCAGCGGCAGGGCCGGACTTGGCATAGGCATAAATGAAGATGTTTTCTCTCAGGGTGATGCCACCTCCAGCTTGTCCAGCATCCTGACATCGAATTGCATAGAATGTACAGCACAGAAACAGGCCATTCAGCAGTGTTCATGCTCCACAAGAGACTCCTTCCACCTCTCTTCATCGAACCCTATCAACATATCCTTCTATTCCTTCCTCCTTCATGCGTTTATTCAGCTTCCCCTTTAAGGCATCAATGCTATTCGCCTCAATGACTCCATGTGGTAGCGAGTTCCACATTCTCACCACTTTCTGGGTAAAGAAGCTTCTCCTGAATTTCTTATTGGATTTATTAGTGACTATCTAATATTTGTGGCCCCCAATTTTGGTCTGTCTCCACAAGTGGAAACTTTTTCTCTGCATCCACCCTATCAAACGCTCTCATAATCTTAAAGACCTCTGTCAGGTCACCCCTCAGCCTTCTCTTTTCTAGAGAAAAAAGCCTGGCACAAGAGACAATACATATGCCAGAAGGTGAACAGGCAGAATAAGCTGTAGGATCATCACAGGATCAACACAAGGGGGTGAATCCCAACTGGATCCCACTGCAGATAGCCAGCCAGCACACTTAACTCCTTCCACAGGGAATCACAATACACCAGCTCTAAAGGGTAGCACGGTGGTAAAATTCACTGGCATCGCTCACACATGGCCCAAGTTCAGATAATGAATTGGTTGCACTGTATTTGAACTTGATCCCGAGAGTTTGTTTCTGCAAATTATGGTAGTTTAAGAAGAGTAGGGGATTGGGCTGCAGGAAGTGTTTTGAGCCAGTTGCTTAGTTACACATGGAAAGGAGGGGCTTTTAAAGGGGCAACTTGGTAAAAGTAGCTTGGATGAACACCTCATCTTCCTGACTGCTCAGGGCCTGCATCCTGTTCTGGCCTTGATTCTGGATTGGCCTCCTCTTGCATGCTTAGGCCTTTCTATACTACATAAAATAGTATACCCAGAAAGGTAGTATGAGCTGATTATCCATAAAAATAAAAACAGAAAATGCTGGAAACACTCAGCAGGTCAGGCAGCATCTGCGGAGAGAGAAACAGAGTTAACGTTTCCAGTCGATAACCCTTCGTCACAACTGGAAAAAGTTAGAGATGTAACAGATTTTTAAGCAAGTGTAGGGGCAGGGAAATGGAGGATGGGGAGGAAAAAACAAAAGGGAAGGTCTGTGATAGGGTGGAAGGCAGGAGAGATTAAAAGACAAAAGGGATGATGGTGCAAGGCAAAAGGGGATGGTAATGGGACAAGTTAAGAAGCAAAAGATGACTGTAGATGAAGTGTAAATGGGAATGGCAGAATCATCAACAGCTGCATGTGAAAAAAAAATAGGGGCAGAGTTTATGGTCTTTTTTTTAATAGTTTCTTCTGAGCAGAATTTCTACCTGTTTATTTACATCAAGCAACATTATCTTGCAATGGTAACTATTTCATTTAATTGCAAAATTGCTGCTCATTGGGTATTAGAGCCTCTGAGGATCAAGGTTCCTGTTGTCAATTAAGAGGAGATGACAATTTAGATCTTGTTCCTGGATCTGCTGTTCTTACATCTCTCCTTTCTGTTTTCCATGATACATTTGCCCCATCTCCAACCTCCCTTTCCTCTCCAAAGTCCTTGAGTGCGTTGTCGCCTCCCAAATCCACCCCCATCTTCCCGCAACTCCATGTTTGAACCTCTTCAATCAGGTTTCCACCCCTGCCACAGAACTCAAAAATCACAACTGACATCCTCTGTGACTGTTAACATGATGCAGTATGCCTCCTCGTCCTTCTTGACCTATCTGCAGCCTTTGACATAGTCGACTGCGCCATTATCCTCCAACACCTTTCCTCCATTGTCCAGCTCAGTGGGACTGTCCTCGCCTACTTCCACTCTGGAACATTTAACGACATTAAAGGCGCTATATAAATGCAAGTTGTTAGTATTGTTGTTGGTATCTTTGTATTAGTTATTGCATGCAAGATTGATTTGGGGTCTGTATACACAGTTAATTGAGCTGGGAAGTCCCCCCTTTATTAAAAACATCAATAACAGAACTGTTCACAGCCAGTACCCTGCAACTCTGTGAACTCTTAGCTGTCCTTGGCATTTAGCACACCACTAAGCTAAGCCAATTTATTCAACAGATTACCGCAGTCCAGTTATATATAGATGGCATCATATACTAGGCAAAAACAGAAAATGCTGGAAACACTCAGCAGATAAGGCAAACATCTGTGGAGAGAGAAACAGAGCTAATGTTTCAGGTCAATGGCCTTTCATCAGAACTGGAAAAAGTTAGAGATTTAACCATTTTCTAAGCAAATGCAGAGGCAGGGAAAGGGGGAGGGGAGGAAAAAACAAAAGTTCGGTGATAGAGTGGAGGGCAGGACTGATTAAATGGCAAAAGGGATGATGGTGCAAGGCAAAAGGGAGTGGTAATGGG
Source organism: Somniosus microcephalus (assembly GCF_052327205.1). Lineage (NCBI taxonomy): Eukaryota > Metazoa > Chordata > Chondrichthyes > Squaliformes > Somniosidae > Somniosus > Somniosus microcephalus. The sequence goes on from NC_140995.1 coordinate 50,260,678, forward strand.
ACAAGTAAATTCAAAGTTACAGCAGAACCATTACCAGCGCCTGCTGTCCGAGAAAATGGGAGAGGTAGTTCTGAATTAGAGTCGTTGAACTCAATGTTGAGGCTGGAAGGCTGTAAAATGTTTAATTGAAAGATGAGGTGCTGTTCCTCGAGCTCGCATTGAGCTTTATTGGAACAGTGTAGGAGGCCGAGGACAGAGTCGGAGTGGGACGGAGAATTGGACACATATACTAAGCATTGTCACAGTACAGTTACAGAGGTAGTTCAACTCTATACTACTTGATATACTCACACCACTTTGACACATTTCCAGTGTCCAGCTACCCCATGCAGCCAAATAATACAGCATCTGCCTGCTATTGGGAGCAATGCACAGAGCCTCAGACCCCATTGAATGTCCCCTGTGTAAGATTAATTTTTTTTAAAGAAGAAAGGCTTGCATTTATATAATGCCTTTCATGACCACCGGATGTCCCAAAGTGCTTTACAGACAATGAAGTACTTTTTGAAGTGTAGTCACTGTTGTAATGTAGGAAACACAGCAGCCAATTTGTGCACAGCAAGCTCCCACAAACAGCAATGTGATAATGACCAGATAATGTGTTTTTTATTGATGTTGATTGAGGGATAAATATTGGCCAGGACACCAGGAATAATTCCCCTGCTCTTCTTTGAAATAGTGCCTCGTTTAACATCTCATCCAAAAGAGAGCACCTCCGACAGTGCAGCACTCCCTCAGTACTGCACTGGAGTGTCAGCCTACATTTTTGTGCTCAAGTCTATGGAGTGGGACTGTGAACCCACAACTATCTGACTCAGAGGCAAAGGTGCTACCAACTGAGCAACAGCTGACACTTTTAATTTGCTGCTTCCCTGGCTTGGACGCTCGCCACTGCCACCACCCTCTGCCCCCGCCACCCCAGGCCCCCCCGCCCCGCCCTGCCCCTTGCACCCATCTGGAGCAAGTGCACCTCGATCTCTCTTGCTGCACTGGAAAGAGTTCAAAAAGAGCAGGGGGCTACAGTAATTGAAAAATGGGTCTCTGATGGTGAAGCAGAAGAGGCAGGGGACAAACAACAATTTGGAATTCGAAGAGTGAGCTGAGGAAATTGGTTGAAGATCACTCGGGTAAAATGGAGTGAGACCACACAGAGATTTAAAAATGAGGATAAGGATCTTAAAATTGACTTTGAGCCAGTGGAGCTGGGCAAGGTCAAGACCACAGAGTTCAGGATTAATTACGAGTTTGTAGAGAACGAAGGGTTGATGAGATTAGTGGAGAAGTCAATCTTTGAAACAATGAAGGTGTGCATTAGGTTTTAGTGAAAGAGAGAGGGAGAGCGGTAGCGGCACAAGGCAGCAATGTTAGAGTGGAAAAATGTAGTCTCGGTGAGTGAACCGATGAGGTGCAAGAAGGAGGTCCAGGGTCAAGTAGGATGCCAAGACTGTATGCTCCCTGTTTCGACTTCAGAGCCAGCGAGATTGATGGTTGTGTGCCAGAGGCACACAGGTACTCACATGAGCTAAAGAGGATGGCGTTAGTTTTGTCAATGTTGAGCGGGAGGACATTTTGCCTTGTTCAGGACTTGATGTCAGACAGGCAGTGAGATAGTTTGGCCGTATGATTTCAACAGAGGTGAAATTGGTTGCGTAAAACAGGCAATAATGAATCGTCAGCCATTTTACACCCGCCCGATTGAAGTCAATGGAAAAGAAAATCGGGCAGTGTTACTGATTTGCTATTGCCCATTTTGCACTACCATCAAAGATCAATCTTCACCACCCTCCCCCCACCCCCTTCCATAGCTCAGTAGGTTACTGGACATCTCTGAGGAGGTAACTAGGTTAGTAGCCAGTATAAATCATAGAAGAATCATAGAAATTTATAGCATAGAAGGAGACCATTCGGCCCATTGTGTCTGTGCTGGCCGAGAAAGAGCTTTCCGACCTAATCCCACTTTCCAGCACTTGGTCCATTGCCTTGCAGGTTACCGTGCTTCAGGTGCATAGCCAAGTACTTTTTAAATGCGATGAGGGCTTCTGCCTCTACCACCCTTTCAAGCAGTGAGTTCCAGACTGCCACCACCCACTGGGTGAAAAAATTCTCCTCCACTCCCCTCTAATCCTTCTACCAATTACAGTACTTTAAATCTATGCCCCCTGGTTATTGATTTCTCTGCTAGGGGAAATAGGTCCTTCCTATCCACTCTATCTAGGCCCCTCATAATTTTATACACCTCAATTAAATCTCCCCTCAGCCTCCTCTGTTCCAAAGAAAACAAACCCAGCCTATCCAATCTTTCCTCTTAGTGGATATTTCCATTTAAATATTCAAAAGAATGCATTTGAAAAGGTGCAACAGTAATTTTCCATAAACTAAAAGGGAAAGTGGATTGGAAATGAAGTAAATAGAAGAAAGCAGAGGATAATGATAACAAAGCATGGCTCAGAATAGGAAGCACCAATACAGTTGTACAAGGATAGATAATTGTCTTCTACCATTCACTGTCTTTAATGACCTGCAAGATGAGAAGTAAGCAACATTATTCCATTTGCAGAAGACCCTAAACTATATGGGAAAGGAAAGTGCGTAGCAAAGGGTGGCAACATACAACATGAATTTGCGAAGCTTAGTACATGAGATAACAACACCGTCTGCCATCACCTTACCAAGGGCAACTAGGGATGGGCAATAAATGCCAGCCTTGCCAGTGACGACCACATCCTGCAAAATGATAAAAGCAAAGAACATAGGGAAATGAAAAGGAATCTATTTAAATGTGAAAACCATAAATTATGATTGCCCTGTGAATGGTTATATACTGAAGAGCATTAAGATTGGGAATAGTCATCGACCAGACCGTGATCAAGAAGGGTTAAGAGAATATTTGGCTAAGTCCAACCGAGGTGATAAGTGACAGGTTGAAGTATCTCATGTTAATTCTACCTCTAATTAAAGCCTTACTTAAAAGTGTGCATCTGCTCTGGCCACTTTACATCTAAAAGGATGTTGATGCACTTGAGAGGGTGCAAACGAGAAAATCATGAATAATTCCTGAACTGAAACAGTTTGCTACGAAGAAGTAGATTGAATTATTCAGATTGATTAAAAGAAGGTTGAGGGATTTATAGAAAATACTGTATGCATCTACTGGGTAATGAGGAGAGTTGAAGGTTTAGATTTTAACAGATTATTTTAGTTACATCCTAGAAAAGGTATGAAAGAGCATCAGTTTGAAATGTAATAAAGAAAGCCCACAAGATAAACTGGAGATAAGAGGGGTCGAGAATTACTTGTATTGTCCTGGTATTAACGGGGTGGTAATGGCCTCATTATGGGGTCGGCAGCCTTACCGCCCCAGTAACACCGACGATGCGACCGGCGCCATTTTGGAAGGGGCCTACCGCTGTGTGCCCAAAGATCTGCCTGTTTCAGGCTGTAGGCCCATTTCAGTATGCAAATCAGGGGCCGAGGGCCCCGATTGCCATTTTAATTTAGAAATGTTGGGATCCTGGGCCACGCACACACCGACTAGTTTCACAGGGGATGGAGGAAAAGAGGCCCAGCAAAGGCAAATTTGATATTATTTTTGAGGGGCAAGGAGGAACGCTGCTCCTGTCCCCACAAAAATAATCTAGACTGTTGGCACCCCAGGAGCTGTCCCCCCACTGTGATCATGCCCCCCCCACAACCCACTTACCCGCCACCCCCCCACCCCACCACTCCCCTGCACAGATACTGTTTTGCCGGCTGGGGTGGCCCTATATTGGTAGGGCTCAATCTGGCGAGCAGCATCGGGACACCCTGCAGCTCCACCGGCTCAATGTTAACGAGGTCGTGGCTCAAAATCGCAGCCATTTCTTCACATTGAGCGCGGGCAACCAGCCAGCCAGTGCACTCCGCCAGTCGCTTGCCGAAACTCAGAGTCCACCCCAAGGAGTGATCCCTTTTCAGCAGTCGATGCTTTGGAACAAAACTGACAACCAGTAAGTTCCCAGAGAATAGTGATTTGAAGGGACTTTTACATAGAATGTACAGCTCAGAAACAGGCCAGTCGGCCCAACTGGTCTGTGCCGGTGTTTATGCTCCACACGAGTCTCCTCCCACTCAACCTCATCATAGCCTTCTATTCTTTTCCCCCTCATGTAGCTTCCCATGAATGTCCCTTACATTGGACGACACCGTTCCTAATGCTCAGCAGTATAAACAGAAGTTGCTGGAGATGAAGAGCAGGGCTGAAAGGAGAAAAGACAGGAGGTTATTTAGGTCAAGCCCCTTTGTCAGAATGGTTCTGACAGGGAGTCTGTACCTGAAATGTTTAGCTGTCTTCTCTCTCTCTTCACATGCTGACAATCTGCTGTTTGTCTTCAACATTTTCCCTTTCCATTATTTCAGATTTTGTCAGTATTTTCTTGTTATCTCCTAATGCTCGAGGCCAAGCTGAGAGGAGATTTTTTTGTCTGTTCCACAATCTCCTGCTTTCGATAGAATTCCCAGGACATATTTAACTGTGCGAAATCCTTTCCTGTACTCAACAAGAAAAGATAGGGAATGTTATCTTTCCTTAGCTTAGTTTCTGGTAACAAATGCTATTCCCCCCAAATAATTTAATTATCTTTCAAACTGTATGTTTGCATGGGAAGAATCCTACTGATGGGCTTACTGCTTTTATGCCATTGTACAACTAACATGTGCCTACACTATCTGGACAGAATTAGACCCAATTCGAGCTGCATCTTTAAGACAGTGCACAATAAATCAACACAGTTGTGAACTAATATTAATTTTAAATTAACTGCTTTTAATTGATGCATTTAAGGGGAAGCTAGATAAACACATGAGGGAGGAAGGAATAATCACTAATAAATTCAATAGGGAATTCAGGAGAAACGTCTTTACCCAGAGAGCGGTGAGAATGTGGAACTCGCTACCACAGGGAGCGATGGAGGTGAATAGTATAGATGCTCCTAAGGGGAAGCTAGACAAGTACATGAGGGAGAAAGGAATAGAAGGTTATGTTGTTAGTGTTAGATGAAGTAGGGTGGGAGGAGGCTCGTGTGGCACATTAACACCGGCATATACCTGTTGGGCCGAATGGCCTGATTCTGTGCTGTAAATTATATGTAAAAGTCCCTCCAAATTCTATGTAAGCACAAATTTTTGTGTGTATCCTTGTTATGCACTGTTGAATTTGCATCTTTTAAACAAATCACAGCGCCAAATTTTACAGCTTTACATTCTACCGAAACAACCCCCCCCCCCCCCCAGAGGTGTTTGAATGACGTTCTCAGTTTGTTTTTACTGTTTTGATTCGACAAGGGACGAGGCTCAAAGGGGATGAATGGCCCGCTCCTGTCCTTATGTTCCTCATGCGGGCTATATGTAGAGAAATTTGCAAACCCCTTCACAAAGGAGTGGCTTACGATCTCGTTCCGCACAAAGCACAAAGGAAACCCCCGCCCAAACCAGCGATAAAAACAGAACGTACATTTGTAATTTAGTTCAATACACTGATTGAAAAGGAATTTAAAAATTCTGTACTTGTTTTGTTCATACTTTGTCATTAAGATCAGTAAGAATGCATAAGATACAAATGTAACTGTGTGAATTGTGCCATGGCAGAGCTTTCATAAACCTCTATTCTGTCCTTAGAATTTGGATTGATGGGAGAGCATACAGTAAAAAGTCAGCGGCCTCGATCAGTTCATGAGAGAAAGGCCCCTCAGGAACAAGCTGATGCTGGTAAAATTATGCCACATACTGGTAATTAATTCAATAGTTCTTTCCTGTCTTCATTTTATCAATTTAACAAACCCACTGCATGTTTTCATAAATCTTTATTTTTTTTCTTTTAATCGCGCAGCTGACGTTTCTTGTACGTTAACCGTTTTCTTTAAGATCAGTCACCCCAATGTGTCCGGAAATACCTTCAAATCAGTAGCTGTACAATGATTGGCAACTGTATTTTGGAAGCACAATATTAGTATTTTTTTTAAAAACACACCATTGCATGTAAGCATTAAATTATCACTTATTTACAGGGGTTTCCACTAGTTTTGCGAAAACAGTAAACCAAAGCAATACTTGGAAAGGGTTTGCCGAGATTAGATATTAATGTTTATGTGGGAGATTACCAAGATTTGGGGCCCTTGTTATTCGAGCTTCTTCTTGGCCCTAGACATCTAGGGAAACCCTTGTCTTTAACACATGCCATAGATCCTCAAAAGGATTCACATTGGGTGCAATTGTAACCTGACCCGCCCGTCGGGAAATTGATGGGATCGGGTGTGGTGCAACACTGGTTTGACCCTTCGCCTGATTTTATTCCCCGTTGAAATCAATATTGGGCGGGGTGTCAAACCGGCGTGCCACACGATCCCGTGGGTTTCCTGCCCGGATAGTTAGGTTAAAATTACTCCCAGGATCTCTACGGCCATTCATGTCGTCACTCTGTGTTCACTGTTAGAGTGCTAAGAAGTGCATGCTCTCAGGGCTTCCATAGGACTCGTGATGTAGGAGAACATCCGTGTTAAGATTTCAAGACAAGATTATGGTCTGTTTCAATTCAGGCGATTGTGATTAACATAGATATTGTTCATCAATTAAAAACCTTTACAAGTTGTCATATTTTCTGCCTCCGATGAATACTTAAGTCTGTCTAACCATTCAGAAGCTGACTGTTTGTTCAAAGTGCTCATGCTTTCTTTGCCTGCTTGCATCAAGTGTGGTTTGAGGGTGAACCTGCCATCGTTCCTTAGCTGATGGAGATGAGCAGTTTCCCAAACTCACACGTGCGGTGGGGAAAAGAAAGACTTTTAATTTTGATAATCTTAGACCGCATGAAAGACTTTCTTCAACTTATTTCCTCATAGTTTATTAATACAGAATTATATTTTCATTATTATTTTTAGAAAAGAATATTCAAAATGTCATGAGCTCATGTGCATTGAAATGATCAAGTCCAAATCATTGAGATGTTAAGTGTTTCCAAGATTAATATTTAATAGTCTTAATGGTAGGCCATCTACATCCCTGTCTCTTTGCTTTGCGTTCAGGCTCCAGGGCAGCCTGGTGCTCAAGTTCCCTTTATAGTTCAAAGGGAGTGCTTCTAATGAAGTAGATGGGCTGCTGGAGCTCAGAGCTAAGAGGAAGAAGGGGGCTGGAAGAGCAAGGGGAGATGAGGGGACTGATAAAGTCAGCTGACCTCAATGGGAGCACCCTTCCTGCCAATCAGTCAAGGAGTGACACACACAGCTGTGCTGAAGAAGCCTTCAGTTCAGAATGCCTCGTCACCCTAACTGAAAGAGGTTGGAGTGCGGTAAGTAACTTATTTGAGGTGGTAATGGGGGAAATACCAGGATTTTCAAATGTAACTGCGTAGTTTTATTTATCTTTAATTTTGCATGCTTTCTGCATTTAATGTTTCATTTCATCACGCCTGTGCTTCTATATTTGTTGACAAGTAGGTCCAGGACCAGTGGACTGTTTCTAATTCACTGCAAGGTGCCGTTGCATTGGTTCAGTATTGGTGTATAACGCAGTTGGTGCTCATTGTACCTTTTTGTCCACTGAATTAGATAACACTCGAGATCTATAATACATAGATGTGTAAATATATATATATATTAAAAATAAACACTTTGCTGCACTCTCTCTAACCTGCCTCAGCATTGGACCCCAATTAAATAACCAGTTGCCTCCTTGTTGACTTTGACTAAAATGATGCAAAGTAATTTTTGCAGACTTATTACAAAAATAAGTGACTCGCAAAGTCTTCAGAGGAGCAGTTGTGACATGAGGAAATGTGTTACATCGAATGGGAAGTTATACGGTGTCATTTTTATCTGTATTAAGATATGTGTTATCTTTTTGTTCTGCTTATTATCATATAATAGAAGTTGAACTCGTTTAGAAAGTTATTGAAGACTTAGGTATAAAAAACGACTGTATTGAGGAGAAACTCAGACTGCAATTCACATTAAAAAAATTCTTTGGAAGTATTGATATTTTAATAAAATTCAAGCCCTCAACCAAACCAATGACAGAGCTGTAGCTTTTGGAATTTCCAATCCTGAGTAGACTGTATAACAAGAGCAGGGACTGCATCATTACTTCTGGTGACATCATTGCTTCACTGTGTTGCCTTCCCTAACTAACTTAAGCACAAGCACCAAGTTAATGGACTTTGGTGTCTTAAATACCACACGTACTTTGGAAATATTAGGAGCTTCATTCTCTCTTTCCTGATTATTGCCCCGACTATTTCAGGGCATGTTTGTCATTTTGATTAAATCTCTGCGAGCTCAGGTATACGTGGGAGCAAGGGGCTTTAACCTAGCTGGGTTAATGCAATAACAGTCCAAGGGTTTTATGAGGCACAATGAAAGAGCCAAGAGCCGTTCGAGACAGTTACTTAGAAACAGAAAGAAAGCACAGTGGTGACAATGATGCTTTGGCTACTCTTATGGTTTCGAGCCTGGAAATGACTGTTGATGATATTAGGGGATGAACACTTACATGGGCTAACGTCTCCGTTAAACCAAAGAGATGTCACGCAAACACATTAATATCGCCAACAGTACTTCCTAGCTATTAGACTTTGTTTTATAAAAAAAGACAACTCCAATTTGTTCACTGTTATGGCGATACGGTAGCACCACAGCAGAATTTTGAGGCCAGGCTGTTCCCCTCCCCCATCCCCCACCCACCACATTAAGAGCTACAGAAATATGTAGCAGAAACAATGTTTTTAGTTTGCTTCAGCTTTTCATAAAGGCTTTAATAAAGAAAGGAATAGCTTTGTTTAATTTTTCAATGGAAACATTTTGTAAAGATACATTTGCTGTCTTTGGTTACTTGCTGTTTTTTAAAATCCTTTTCTGTTCTGCTTATTAAATATCATTAACTAGGAGTTTCCTAATAATTGGATAAAACTACAAATCTGGAATAAAAATACACAATGCTGGATACCCACAGAAGGTCAATCTGCATCTGGAAAGAGGAAAGACAGGTTAATGTTTTGGCCACAGACCTGTTACCAGAACTGAAAGTTCAGTACCAACGACGGGTTTTCAGTTTTGCTGAAAAGTCCACATCCGAAATGTAATAACCTGTCTTCTCTCTTTAAAGGTCCTGACTGACCTGCTGTGTAGTGCCAGCATTTTTGGTTCTCCTTTCCAGCTGCCACTCACATGAAGCATCTAAGGTCAAGCCCTAGCCATTTCCAATATTTGGAGATTGGGCTGGGGCACCCTATGGAGCCCCTTGCTTACTGGTGACTGGCAGTGATCTGTGCTACACTGCCCACTGATGCAAACATTGCACTTCCCCACTTGAATAGCAGCATGGAGGGTGGAAGGAATCTGAAATAAAAAGCATAATCATTGAAATAAATGCTGTTATCTTCTCTAAAACCCCTTAGTTCCTTTATATAGAGATTCTAGACATAAAATTATATTTGATTACCAAAGGGGGGGGGGCGGGGAGACAATCTTTACTAATTATTGTGTCTTTGGGAATTTGCTTCAGGACTTTCAAAGATAACCATACAGCAATACATAGGACAGTTGATAACCTTGTAATTAATGTGTCAGTACACTTGAAAACAATTTAGATTTTTATGATTCATAATGCCATACTTCGAAGATGCAGAATGACTAATCTAACAACACAGGAACATCTTACATTAAAGTGTTAGTGGGACCCAGCCATTGCCACCAATAGCCCCTAGGAGATGTCATTATCTGCCGTTAACGCTTGTTTTCTGACTTCTATTAATTTTGTTATGAGATTACTTCTCAAATGTAAATGGGTTTCCATTCAAAATGACAAGGGATTCCTGAGATGATCTACACAGTGGCTTTTAGCCTGCAATTATACTTTGATACTGGGGTCAAGCAAAAATGAAAGTGTAATTCTGGAGTCCGGTCCCTGTCTGACTCTGAAACGCAGCAATGGAAGACCCCCTCAACCCCTCTCTCCCCATCACCTCTTCTCTCCCCCCCCCCTCCCTGTCAGGGAGGCCAGCTCCCACCATTTGGGCTTGACACAGCATAGAAACATAGAAACTAGGAGCAGGAGTAGGCCATTCGGCCCTTCGAGCCTGCTCCGCCATTCAACGAGATCATGGCTGATCATCCAAACCCTAGCACCCGGTCCCTACACCGACAGCCATCCCACCCAAGCCGTAACCCCATAACCCCACATATTTAATCCCCCCTAACACTAAGGGCCAATTTTTTATCATGGCCAATCAACCTAACCCGCACATCTATGCAGTATAACGTCAGCGCACTGGGAAGCTGGGTTTAATAAAGTGATTGGACAGTCCAGTGAAGCTCCAGGGGCACTTTAGAAGATGACTAGAGAAGGTGTTTTTCATTTTGAAAAGCTGGACGGTTCCCACCAGTGGTCTCGACGTTTCAAAAGTACCCGCAGAAGCCAAGAAAATGTGGTTCCAGCCAGACACCATCAATCAGGAGTTGCTGGTTGCAAGATTCAGACCTGCAGCACAGGATAGCCAGAACCTTCCATTCAATTATCATTCCAAACCGGTTTCCAAGATCGATCCGGAAATCTTAACAGCTGCTCCTTCCAATTTCCTCATGGTTATAGTTTCTATTTGAGACACAAGATTGCATACAGAGTCTGTCCTGTTTATTCTTGGTGCTATTGTATTATTGTAATGGGGCTGATGCTGTTTAATAATTGTTGTGTCACTCTTTATATACAGGAGACCCTGTTACAGAAGAATGGACCCAGTGGAGTATGTGTTCAGTAACATGTGGTCAAGGGTCGCAGGTGCGAACCAGAGCTTGTGTATCATCTTACGGGATACTGTGCAGCGTGCCTTTAAGAGAATCAAGGGTTTGCAATAACACTGTCCTCTGTCCAGGTAGTGTTAGCAATGGATGAGTAAAAGTATGGATGTTTAATTATATGACTCGATATATAGACAAGAAGACCAAAAAATCATTCTGAAATTCTTGCATTTTGCTCCTGTTGCCGTTTGGTTTTTGTTTTCCGTGTGATTGAATGTTTAGGCATTTTACCTGTTCTAAGCTTAAAGCAGTGTGAAAGTCAAAAATCTTTTAAATTGGTATCTCAATGATATGTTTGTGACTGACAAGATACTGCACAACCCACACAGTGTGTGGCCACATAATCTCAATGCTTTCAATTAGACCTGTCAACAAATCGCACTGTTTAAGCTAAAACATAAGGTAAATTGGAATATTTCTTGTCATTATGCCACCATCAGTTGTATGGAAGCCTGTTCAGCTTTTATTTATTTATTTATTTCGGCACCTTTCTGTAGAATCTGTACTGCTTACATTCTGATTTCTCTGTTAACTGGCTGGCGTACGGCTGGTGCAATGTTGTTCGATGGTGATTGCTTGAATATTTTAAAATGACTTGTTGTTTTGTTCAAGATCGAGACCATAATTACTCGAGCCAACTTCATCACAGCGGAACTAAGAACATAAGAACATAAGAAATAGGAGCAGGAGTAGGCCATGCGGCCCCTCGAGCCTGCTCTGCCATTCAATAAGATCATGGCTGATCATCGACCTCAACTCCACTTTCCCGCCCAATCTCCATATCCCTTGATTCCCCTAGAGTCCAAAAATCTATCTATTTCAGCCATGAATATACTCAAAGACTCAGCATTCACAGTCCTCTGGGGCAGAGAATTCCAAAGATTCACAACCCTCTGAGTGAAGAAATTCCTCCTCATCTCGGTCTTAAATGGCCAACCCCTTATCCTGATCAGTGTCGGGGGGAAGAAACAAAAATAAAGCAACGAAAGTAAAATATATATCTAATGGCAATAATGGACCCAGTGAACTGTCAGAGCGTGTTAGCATTCGATTAGGATTCTTAGCACTAGAATAGAACAGAGCAGTGATGCAATCAAACCTAATTTGCATTCTTTCCAAATGCAGAAAAGGTCTGTTATATAACTGCAGATAAATTTAGTTCCAAACCTTTTTTTTTTGCCTCACACTGTAATTTACTAGTGCTATAAGCTGACAAGCCTGTGTTCACTTCAGGGTTGGGTTGTAACAGATCCAATACTGGACAAATGAGGGCCAAGGGCTTGCACAGCCACATGAAGTGGGTTCCTGCTGTTCTTGGTGGGATTTAGGCAGGTGCAACAGCACAGGATAACAAATTCCATTCTGACGTCCTCACGTGCACGCTGGCACTGTGGAAATCTTGCCCGAACGAGTGTGCGTTTGCTTTGAATTCATTCTCGGGATGCGGGCGTTGCTGGCGAGATCGCCATTCATATTGCCCATCCCCCCTTGCCTTCTCGAACCACCACAGTCCATGTGGTATTCTTCGTAGCGGTTTGAGGCAACCAAGTGGATCGCTAGGCCCCCTTCGGAGGACAGCTAAGAGTCGACCACGTCGAGAATCCCGCTGCTTCCAATGTGTACAATCCCGTGGGATGAATGGATTTGCCAATTGGCAGTAGCTTTTCCGAGGTTCTCTGGCCACTGCTAAAGATTAATTCGCTGGCCTTTACGACTGTTCTAGCTTTAGATCACTGTTTATTTAAGCAAAAAAGGGGCCTATGCACGGTTCCAGGGAATCGAGCATGGTGAGTTGGATTGAAAGATATGTCTGTCAGGTTCAAATTGAACTGTCTCGACTCAGTTCCCTGCTACAAGACACAGGGAAGTTCTTTATCACTGTTCAGTTACTGTTTTAGCCACTCCTACTTGATAAATAAAGTTGAAAATTGACGCTAAGACAAAGAATAACCTAATCAAAGTCCCCGTGCAAGGTGTACAGTGCTGCTTACTGCGGTTGGGTTTTATTATTTTGGCCAAGAGTCACCCAGCAGTAGTAAAGTGTAACACCAACAGTAAGCTTACCCAGTGGCTCTTCTGGTGAAGGCAGTGCTCAGCTGGGCCATAGCGACAAGAAAGATCCAGGCTTGATTCTTGGCCTGTACCAAAGTAGCTAGGATGACAATAGGGACACTACAACTCTCTGTGCTGGGAGGATAATGGGAGGGGAAAGTGGCCAGGGTTCGAGCTCATAATTGCTCTCTACTGATCCCTGCTGGAAGATACACCATGTATATTTGTGGAGAGCATGGTCAGGCTCAGGTGTGATGCTCTCATTGTTGAATAACCAACACTCACTGTCCAGGCTCACACATGATTACCACCCACTTGAGTGAGGTACAGCTGTGGACTTGCATTCTAATAAGAGTCAAAGCCTTCAAGAGAGATGGAGAGACAAGCCAATAGCAATAGGGCTGTACAGTGAAATTGGAACCCTTATATAGACGCCCTTATGTTTTGTTATTTTTGCTACTTGCTGGTTAAATACAATTTTGCCCTGAATTCCCCAGTGATTTTACTGTACCATATTGTTACCCTTAGGCAATAATGACAGCTGTTCATTTACGGCTTGCTGAGAGTCGTGATTGGTTAACAGCAAGTCACATATTAGACACCTGAGGATCTCCTTTATTGACAGAGCCATTTTAGCCAGTTTGCACGCTGCACCTGCCAACAAACATGATCAAATTCTTTTCATTCGGGAGCGATATTAATGCTCTTACGATTATGCCAGTCACCTGTCACGTATTAAGCACTTAATACAATTTTGGTGGATCTGTGCTAACAGCGGGTGGAGAAGTTCAGTGCTGTGCAAGACTTTTACCTTTCACCTCTGGCATGTCATTCTGATGGAGGCACAGAGAGATAAGATGGAGTCAGTTCTCTTCAGGCCGGGAAGTTATTGAGCTGACTTAACACATGAATTACGTCAGTCCCTTTCTCATGAGGTCTCTGGGAATACATCACTAATTTGGAATCCCGCTCAGAGAATTTTTATTCCCTGATGGTATAGAGAGGTGTATGGGATTTTCAGTAACATCGCTGTCCTGATTGGTCCCTGCTGGCAATGCTTGATGCTGTTACTGGTACACTATGGCATTGCCACTCCTCCCATTTTATGCAAACGCACACCCAGAACAGGAATAACATTTTAATATTTTTATTAATATTCGCCAGGGAGCAGTGGAATATGCAAAAATCCATCTGCATTTCTAATATTTTAACTGTTTTATATCAGGGTAAAATCCTTATTTTAATAACTGTGTGAGTGGAGTTGCTGTCCTGCACAGTAAGTTGAAATAAATGAAGTAAGGTTAATTTTAATTCAATTTTAATGGATTGAAGGTCTCCCAGCACTCGCTGCCCTCTGCCAGATTCTCCAAACACTCGCACAGTGTCCAAAGCTCTGTGCTGGGATGAGGAGCCTGTAACTTCTACCCTAATAGCCCAGATATTACTGTCTGCGGTATCAGCATATGAACACTTAATAAGGGTATATATAACATTCCTCGGTCCAGAATTTTAATTGAGCTATTTACCAATTTATTTTAAGTAGGTTAAAATGGCTTCTCTTCCCTGCACAGTAACATCCAGGATCCCACAAGGATCTGCCATCCTCTTCCTTATCTACATGCTGTGCCTCTTGGCGACATCATCTGTAGCCTCGGGTGTCTGCTTTCATATGAGACCAGCTGAACCTCTCCACCACCTCTCAGCCTCCATTTTGTGAGACTGCCTGTCCGAAATCAAGTCTTAGATGAAACCCGACTTCCCGCCCAGCAAAACACTGGGATGACTGAAGCCATTGTCATCAGCCCTGCCAGGAATCTCCACTCCCTTGTCACTGCTTCTAAACCCCTCCCCATCTGTAATATTGGTGTCATGTTTGACAAGGATCTGACCTATGAACCTCACATCCCATCCATCACAAAGATCGCTTGCCTCCACCTACACTGCCTACCTCTGTCCCTACCCCAGCCTCTTGCCATTATGATTATTAAACATGCTTTTATCATCTCCAGTCTTCTTGCTGGCCTCCCATATTCCACCCCCTCTAAAAACTGCATGTTTTTCAAACTCTGACACATGTATTTTGTCCCACATTAAGACCCACTCACCCATCCCCCCACTCCCCACTCCCCTCTCCTTCCTTGCTGAGCTACAATGGCTCCCTGTCCTTGAAGGCATTCAATCAAAATCCTTGTGCTTATCTATATATAATCCCTCCATGGCCATGCCCTGACCCAAGCCTAGTGACCTCCAACCCCAAACCCGTCCTGAACTTTGCATTCCTCTAATTCAAGGCATTGCCCCCACTTTGCCCTACCAGAGCTTTCAGCTCTTGCACCTGCTTGTTGGAATTCCCTCCATAAACCCCCTCCTTTCTCCACCTCTCTCTTCTTTGAAAACCTCCTCAAAACCAATCTCTTTGACCAAGCTTTCAGCCACCTCTCCTTATCTACAGTGTCTAATTACCTTACCCCTATTTGTGAAACCACTTGGGACATTTTTCAGATTACGGACACTACACATCTGCAGTGTTAATTCCCATAAAATGGCAGAGGAATGTATCACAAACATTCATTACTAGGTTCAGGAGTTTTTTTATTGTAATTCGTTTAACTCCATTTTTTACCCCCCTTCTACGTCTCCCCAGCCCATGGAAGAGCAGCGTGAAGCCTTACTCCTAGGCCTCTACCAACACTGCTCTCCAACCAGGAACTGGGTGCTGGATGAGGGGCTACCTCCGTGGCTCTCCATCTGATCTTCCTCCTTTCCCTTGTGGGGAATTGCTTGGCCTCTTTGTGGCTGCACAGTAAGATTGAAAAGCTCCCCTACAGGGGAAATCATTGCTAAAGCCCATGGGCTGGGACTGTGGGACTCAGTATTATTAACCTCTGAATGATGTTAATATGTGAGCACCGTGAGTGTTACCACGAAAGATGCTTGTTGCTTATATCACCACTTATGGCATCTTTTCAAAGAAAACTGAACATTTTTGCCCCATATACGATATAATCATTTACTAAAATTCTGTAAAATGTTTACCATTTTGTTAATAAATGACTGTATGTTACTTTATATTTATCTTTCTTTGGTGTTTTTCATATTGACCGTAAAAATCAAACACCTTTGTAATAAAACTATCATTGCTAAGAACCTCAGGCAACATTAAAAAAAAATTGTTCATTCTGTGTGTGGGATTTTTTCTATTCCCTGACTGGGAGCAGGTAGGAGGCCTGTTCCCAGATCTCTGGGAATCCCACTCAGGAACTGGGCACACCCAGGTGTGTGTGAGAGAGGCCTGCAGTGAGTGCACACCTGATTTTCTTCCCCATCCTTATGGGTGCGACTGCCCAACCTCCCCCACTTGATGCATCTGCTGGGAGTGTGCCAAGTGGGAAATGGCAGGCTCGGAGCTGTACCCAGCATTGGGCGCCATAGGGCAACAGCACCTCCAGTACGCTATGCACCTCCCCATCGCCCCCCTCTACTCCCCACTTCCCCCCCACCCCCCCGCCCCACACCACCACCACATCTGAGCAATCTTAGAAGCTCAGCTCACCTTTTTATTATTATTATTATTGTTATGTCTAACCTCTGCTTTTACAAACTGCTTTTATTCTGTTGTAGTGCATGGCGTCTGGGAAGACTGGTCACCCTGGAGCTTATGTTCATTTACTTGTGGTAGAGGCCAAAGAACAAGGTCTAGGTCGTGCGTTTCTCCTCAGTATGGCGGCCGGTCATGCGATGGACCAGAGTCACAAACAAAAATCTGCAACATTGCCTTGTGCCCAGGTTAGTGCAACACTCAGTTATAAAATGACTTGTCAGTGTGCTATCATGTCATAGGAACAGGTCATTCAGCCCCTCGAGCCTGATCCGCCATTCAATTAGATCATGGCTGATCTGTATCATAACTCCATCTACCCACTTTGGTTCCGTGACCCTTAATACCCTTGCCTAACTAAAACTATCAATCTCAGTTTAGAAATTTCAATTGACCCCCAGCCTCAACAGCTTTTTGGGAGAGAGCTCCAGATTCCCACTCCCCTTTGTGTAAAGAAGTGCTTCCTGACATCACCCCTGAATGGACTAGCTCTAATTTTAAGGTTATGCCTGTTGTAACAATGATTTGCCTAAGGTTCTTGTGGCAACGTAAAGAATTGAAGGACACTGCTTAATAAAGTCACAGTTAAAGAACCATAAATCATTGCCTTGTAAAGCTAGTAGAGAAAAGCTTTTGTCTCAATCCTCTGGACGAGAGTGGAAGCTAGTGGCAAATAATGGAAACTGGTGCTTGATTGAGAGCCACCATTAAATTAAGCTGCTATGGAATAAGGTGGTATTAAGATGCCGAACAAGCTTGTACTGAAGGTCACCTGCACAGAATAGTGCAACTTGCCCCATTGCATTTAATCCTTGGCCATTTAAAAAAAAATTCATCCTCGGTATATGGACGTCACTGATAAGGTTTATTGCCATTCCTTAGTTGCCCTGAGAAGGTGCTGGTAGGCCTTCTTCTTGAACCTCAAGTCAGACTTCTGCTGGAGCGTCCCATATTTAATTTCCCTGACAGATGCCGACTGGCCTGCTGTCTATCTCCTGCTGTTTTTCCAACATTCCCAGTTTCTCTTTTTGTCTAAGACTGGCACTAATTAATCAAGCTGATCTACACAGTACAATAATGGCAATTTGCATTTATATAGCACCTTTAATGTAGTAAAACGTCCCAAGATGCTTCACAGGAGCATAATCAGAAAAAGTTTGACACCGAGCCACGCAAGGAGATATTAGGACAGGTGACCAAAAGCTTGGTCAAAGAAGTAGGTTTTAAGGAGCGACTTAAAGGAGGAAAGAGAGATAGAAAAGTGGAGAGGTTTAGAGGGACTTCCGGAGCTTCGGGCCTAGGCAGCTGAAGGCACGGCTGCCAATGGTGGAGTGGATGCGCAAGATGCCAGAATTGGAGGAGCGCAGAGATCTCGGAAGGTTCTGGACTGGAAGAGGCTACAGAGATAGGGAGGGGCGAGGCCGTGGAGGGATTTGAACACAAGGAAGTGAATTTTAAAATCGAGGGCTGGGAGCCACTGTAGGTCAGCGAGCACAGGGGTGACAGGTGAACGGGACTTGGTGCGAGTTAGAACATGGGCAGCAGAGTTTTGGATGAGCTCAAGTTTACGGAGGGACAAATCATACATTGCAAGCTCCTGTGCAAATGGTGCAAAATGGCATCCTTCCAATTGATTTTGCACTTTCACAACGCTTTCAAGGACCAAGTCTTAAATGCCTCCAATATTTTGTTTGCGATGATTTCTTTTTAAGTCAGTGCACAATAACTAGCTCAAAGTGCATTTAGCACACTTTGAAAATGATTGTCATTCTGCTATTTACGAAGTGAACTGGCAGCATCAAGTGGCAGAAGTGGATTCTGCACCAACTTTATTGCTATCAGTACAAAAGAATCATAGAATCTTACAGCACAGAAGGAGGCCATTCGGCCCATCGTGCCTGTGCTAGCTCGTTGAAAGAGCTCTCCAATTAGTCCCACTCCCCTGCTCTTTCCCCATAGCGCTGCAAATATTTCCTTTTCTAGTATATATCCAAATCCCTTTTGAAAATTATTATTGAATCTGCTTCCACCACCCTTTCAGGCAGTGTATTCCAAATCACCACAACTCATTGCATAAAAAGATTTTCCTCATAGTCCCCTGGATTTTTTTGCAAATTATTTAAAATCTGTGTCCTCTAGTTACTGACCCTCCTGCCAGTGGAAACAATTTCTCCCTATCTACTTTATCAAAACCCCACATAATTTTGAACACCTCTATTAAATCTCCCCTTTGCCTTCTCGGCTCGAAGGAGAATAATCCCAGCTTCTCCAGTCTCTCCACATAACTGAAGTCCCGCATCCCTGGTACCATTCTAGATAGAACCAGATATTTCCAATAGAAATAAAGAAATCAAATCTGGCTCGATGATCTTAGCAACAGCATCTCGTTTAAAATGAAGAATTAACTTTCCTTTTTATGTATTTATGTAAATACGAGAGATTAAAAAAATGTTGTATAAACAGTGAGTACCGATGACAGGATGAGTAAACTTGCTGACAGATTTTAATGAGCCTTATTTGCAAAGGAGCAGATTTAGCATCAGCAAGGATGATTATTAAGCCAGGAAGCTTCAGCTATTGAATCATTTGAGCTGTGTGTGTTAATCCAGCTCCATCACACTGTCAGGGTCATCAATTCAGAGCCCAATACTTAAAACAAATTGACATAAAAAATCAGTGGAGCTGAGCAAAGAACAACAAAAACTTGCATTTATATAACACCTTTAATACAGTAAAACATCCAAAGATGCTTCACACCTGTAACACCAAGGCTCATAAGGCGATATTAGGATAGGTGTCCAAAGGCTTGGTCAAAGAGGTAGGTTTTAAGTAGGATCTTAAAGGAGGAGAGAGAGGTAGAGAGGCAGAGAGGTTTAGGAAGGGAATTTCAGAGCTTAGGGCCTCGGCAGCTGACGGCACGGCCGCAAATGGTGGAGCGAAGGAAATCGAGGATGCGCAAGAGGCCATAATTGAAGGAGCGCAGAGATCTCGGAGGGTTGTAGGAAACAACAAAAGGAAATCAATCGTAGCACTTTGTAGCCTGATGATGGAAAAGGAAATAAGATTTTAAGAAGATCGCTTATTTGCCAGTTCTTCTAAAAATAGACCGATTAAACTGAAAACCTTCTTCCATTTCCTTGATGCAAGTGGTACTTTCATCTGAGTGCTCAGTATTTTACACCTCTGAAAATATCAAAACATAGGAATACACAGCATGGGAGAATCGGGATTGGAGGTCAACGCTCCCAATTTGTGATGCTCCCAAATTCCCGATCGTTAAAGTTAATCATTCTTTGATGTGAGATAACACCAGATAATTGGTGAGAGCATGCGATAGTCTCCTAGGAGACTGGCATTCATAGATTAACCCTTCCAGGGCCATAGCACCAGGAACAAAACTAAAACAGGACAGGGAATTTTTTTCCAGATTCAGAAGATCGCTGTACATTTCTCCATTTAGCCCTTAGACTGAGGAGACCAGGGTAATTCCAAGGTCCCTGGGCCAGCCAGTCTTCAAAGTTCTTGGTCCACATAGCTTGACCCTGATTTTATTGTAATAATGCAACATACTAAAAAATATTTTTTCTATCTGTAATAGTACCGTAAAATGATATTTTAAACATTGCAATGCAAATATAAATAGTTTCATAAAACTTTACTTCTTTTAAAGAATACTTTTTATATATGTTTCCAACTAAGTTTTCTCTGCCTGTAACACTTTCCGGTTCTAGATGTGCCCCTGATGCATGTAGTCTTAGATCAATCCCTAATTGGCTCCAAATGCTGGTCTTTTACACCAACCATGAGACTGAACATTGCAAATTGGCCTTCTTATGCTGAGCAACTAGGTCAATCCAGTGTACTCAGATCATTTGGCTTGGAAAGTGGCCTGTGCTCCCAAGAAGATAGCTAACTCATCAACCATGCAGGCAGCCACTCAAAAGAACGTGATTGCAAAAACCTGCTCAGACATACAGGATGGGGGGGAAGAGTGGTGTAGTGTATGTAACTGTTCTACCTTTAAGAGAACTATTGTATGTAACCGTCCACCTTTAAGAGAACTATTTTAGGTGTGGCACTACTTTATCTTGGCTGCTGTATACTGTAATACCGACGGTGACCACACCGGTATATAAGTGCTGTGTCAGGATTTATTGGGCAGATTCGCCCTGACCTTCGAATAGTAAAGTCCTGTTAAAGTTACTCTTGTAGTCTGTGTATTACTTCGCCATAATACCTACAGACTTTACAGTGGCGACGAGTTCGATCTTACCCTGCGGCAACAATACTTCCGAAGCAGTTAACGAGCGTCGAGAAGAGGCACCCGCCCTCGTCGTTCTGCTGAGAGAAAACTCGAGTCTGCAGAGCAAGGAAGAAGGAAGAATTCAGACACGAAGCCTTCCATCAGCAACAGGCACTGATTGTCCCTTCTGCCACGGTGGTGAGTGAGCCGATCAGCACGAGAAGCAAGTCGGCCACGGTGACTGTGAGTAAAGGGAAAATAAAAAAAATAAACGGAGGATAAGGGCGGTGAACTCGACCACGGTCGGGGGAAAGGAGCCGGACAGAAGTCGGGCCCAGAGGCGCTGAGACTGGGGCAGCGTGGAGCACGGAAGCCGCGGTACAAGCAGGCTGGGAGACGCAACGGCGTCGTGAGACAGCTAGACCGCGACCGGCGAAAAAGGCCGGGCAGCTACCGAGGCCACGAGGCGCTGCGACCGGGATCGTAAGGCGCAGGAAGATATAAAAATTAATAAACCGCGGTGAACTCAGCCGCAGCCGGTGAGGAAAGCACCGGACTGCGAGAGGGCTGGGAGGCGCGATTGGAGTGAAAAAGGCCGGGCAGCGACTGAGGCCACGAAGCGCTGCGACCGGGATCGTAAGGCGCGGGAAGATATAAAAATAAATAAATCGCTGAGAACTCAGCCGCAGCCGGGGAGGAAAGCACCGGACTGCGAGAGGGCTGGGAGGCGCGATTGGAGTGAAAAAGGCCGGGCAGCGACCGAGGCCACGAAGCGCTGCGACCGGGATCGTAAGGCGCGGGAAGATATAAAAATAAATAAATCGCTGAGAACTCAGCCGCAGCCGGGGAGGAAAGCACCGGACTGTGAAAGGGCTGGGAGGCGCGATTGGAAGCCGCTGAGGGAGAGACAGAGCCCGAGCGAGGGAGACTGAGCGAGATCCAGCCCAGCGGCTGAAACTGTTCACCGTCAACGGGTTGTACCCAGCGCCGGTTGCCCTGCCGAGAAAAGGGAACAAGGAACGCACTGAAGCCGACGCGCAGGCTGCGAACCCCGAAAGCCAGCGGTCGTCGCCCGAGGGAAAAGCTTACCCCTCCCGCCAGGGGAAGAAACGCGGGAAGCCGCCAGTAGGCGGGGAAGAAGACAGAAGCGGGAAACCGCCATTTTGAAAGTGGGCGGGGAAAGAAGACAAGCGCGGGAAACCGCCATTTTGAAAAAAAAAAGTTAAAGAAATATTTCGTTGTTGTTTCTCAGGAAGAGTGTGAAGATGCCTAAGCGTAGTAACATCAACGGTTTCGATTCCGATGTGGAAGATTGGGCCACATATGTAGAACGCATCGAGATATATTGTAAGGTCAATAAGATAGCAAATTATGACAAAGTTCTAACCCTACTAAACTCAATGGGTGCGAAGACATACGGGTTATTGAAGCATCTTCTATCACCAGCTAAACCGGCGGATCAGTCTTTCGCTAATATTGTTGCTGTCCTGAAGGATCATTTTAACCCCGCACCGCTGATGTGAGCGGAACGATCAAAATTTTACGTGAGAACGCAACGAAAAGAGGAAAGCAACGCGGAGTACCTGGTTGAACTGCGTAGGCTAGCAAAATACTGTCAGTTTGGGGTAAATCTGACAGAGGCACTGAGAGACAAGTTCGTGTGCGGGATGTCGAAGGAAGGAACACAAAAACGACTGCTCGAAGAGAACGATCTTACACTTGATAAGGCAGTCCTTATTGCAGCATCGCACGAAGCCGCAGCGAGAGGCACGGCGGAAATGCAGCGGAAGACAGCGGTACTCAGTGTGGATCAAATGACTTCGGGTACAACGAAATGTTATCATTGTGGGAAGACAACACACGACCAGAACCAATGCTGGTTTAAAAACCAGGAATGTAGAAAATGTGGCAAGCTTGGTCACATAGCTAAGGTATGCCGGTCAGGAAAGAAGACCAGCAATAATAAGTCACCGCAGAAGAAGTACAGAAAGGTACATAAGGTGACTGGGAAGAGTCCAGATGAACAGAATTCGGACTCAGACTCCAACAGCAAGGAACTGGGTAGTCTGAGGATTCACAATGTGAGTAAAGAAGCTGACCGACAAACTATCTGGGTCACACTACAGATTGCAAAAGTCCAAGTGAAGATGGAAGTGGACACCGGATCGGCGTTGACGGTCATGAATAAGCAAGATTACAAAAAGTTATTCAAACATATTCCCCTACGGGATACGGAGATAGTATTGCAGACATACACGGGGCACAAAGTATACCCCATCGGAAAGATAAAAGTCAAGGTGAGATACAAGGACAAAGATCACCAAGGGATGGACATGTATGTGCTGCCCAAGGGAGGTCCACCACTTCTGGGACGGGAGTGGATCAGGAAAATAAAGATAGACTGGCATTCACTAAACACAATGACGGTAGATTCCGGAAAGGAAGATGTCAAACCTGAACGGTTGTCCAGAATATTGGACGAAGCTAAAGAGGTATTCCAGCAAGGACTGGGAACACTGAGAGGAATTAAAGCAAAAATCAAGATTGCAGAACATGCAAGCCCAAAATTTTTCAAAGCCAGATCGGTACCTTACGCGATACGACCTGCTGTGGAGGCAGAACTGGAAGAGCTTGAACGTTCAGGGGTACTGTCTAAGGTGGACTGGAGTGAGTGGGCCACGCCCATTGTTCCCGTCATGAAGTCTTCATCAAGTAACAAGCCAGGGGGACCGGGAAAGGTCCGCATCTGCGGAGACTTCAAGATCACAGTTAATCCGGTGCTTCACACGGTACAATACCCGCTCCCGTGGATTGAGGATATCTTTGCTTCATTGTCTGGCGGGAAACACTTCACCAAGATAGACCTGGCACAAGCATACTTACAAATGGAAGTCGAGGAAGAGTCGCGCCAGTATCTCACAATCAACACGCACAGAGGCTTGTATCGTTATAATAGACTGGTTTTTGGAGTAGCTTCGGCTCCAGCAATTTGGCAGAGGGCCATGGAGCAGGTCTTACAGGGTATTCCAAGCACGCAGTGTTACTTGGACGATATCCTGATTACGGGAGAAGACGAGGAGGAACACCTCACAAATTTGAAACTGGTGCTCACCAGGTTGAAGGAATATGGCCTTCGAGTTAATCGCCAGAAATGTGAGTTCTTCCAGAAACGGATCTCGCTGACAATTCGCTGAGTAAAATTGCCACCCGATCCACCACCTTAACCATTCACTCCCTCCACTTGCCAAGACTTCTTCGACAGCACCTTTCAGACCCGCAACCTCTACTACCAAGGGCAGCAGGCGCATGGGAATACCATCACCTGCAAGTTCCCCTTCAAGTCACACACCATTCTGATTTAGAAATATATCACCATTCCTTCATCGTCGCTGGATCAAAATCCTGGCACTCCCTCCCTAACAGCACTGTGGGAGCACCTTCACCGCACGGACTGCAGCGGTTCAAGAAGGCGACTCACCACCACCTTTTCAAGGGCAATTAGGGATGGACAATAAATGCTGGCCTTGCCAAAGATGCCCACATCTCGTGAATGAATAAAAAAAATTCTCCTCATCTCCCACCTGGCTTTTTTGCCAATTATTTTAAATCTGTATCCTTTGCTTGCCAATGCTCCTGCCAGTGGAGTCCGTTTCTCGCTAATTCCTCTATCAAAACACTTCAAAATTTTGAAAACCTCTATTAAATCTCCCCTTACCCTTCTCTGCTCTAAGGAGAACAACCCCAGCTTCTCCAGTCTCTCCACGTAACTGAAGTCTGTCATCCCTGGTACCATTCTAGTAAATATGTTCTGCACCCTCTCCAAGACTTTGACATTCTTCCTAAAGTGTGGTGCCCAGAATTGGACACAATACTCCAGCTCAGGCCTAAGCAGCGATTTATAGAGGTTTAGCATAACTTTCATGCTTTTCTGCTCTGTGCCTCTATATATAAAGCCAAGCATCCTGTATGCTTTTATAACAGCTTTATCAGATTCTCACATTCAGCAAGAATAGTCGATACATTAACTGGGTGGGGTGGAATCTGTGTCTGGACATGGTCCACGTACTTTGCAAATGGAGTTGTGAGAAAGGAATCCTGCTGCTCCTGACCCCATATTCAGGTAAGCATATTTTAAAAAGTTATCTTGTTGGTTGTGGCCAAGGAGAAGGTCCCTTAAAGGACCGCCGGTTAGGCCACATGTCGGCCTAGTTTTCCAGTCAGGGCAAACCAATCTATCAGTGGTGGCCTCACACACGTGTTAGGCCCCTTTGTTTCATATGCAAACGTTTAATGCCTGTTTCAGGCATGGGCTCTGAGCGCTGCATTTTTGGCGGGCAGCGCATTTCTCGCTCGTAATGCACGACGGCTTCCAGCCCAACATAATGTAGGTTTAGGAGGCCTTTTAGTGCCTGAAAAGTGGGTGCTCTGCAGCCAAATATCTAGGCCTAAATCTCCCAGGTCTCACACTGCAGAGGGCCTTCACCTACCCATGCACCAATCCCGCTCTCAGATAAAATCAACTCCTAGGTGTTAGCCGTGGCTCAGTGGTAGCACCCTTGTCTCTGAGTCAGAAGGCCATGGGTTCAAGCTCTTGGACTTGAGCATAAAATCTAGGCTCACCTGTAATGTATATACCTTTAAGTGGGGAACTATCTTTTACAGCTCATGTATACTGCAGTACCGGCAGTGACCACACCTGTATATAGCCCTGAGTAGTAATCTGTACAGATCAGTTCCACTGTGAGCCACGTTGAGTAAACACCTGTTGTACCATTCTCCGCAGTCTGTGTCTTATTGTACACGGACACAACAGTGACGACGAGGCAAGTTCGAACCTACCTGCAACTCTGCATCACCTCCCGGGGATTCGTTCCTGGAGATCAGTGGATTGGAGGTCAAGGCCAGAGACTCGGGTGTCTACCACGGGCAACCGCCTAGTCATCCAGCAGAGATTCGAGAGTTGCGGGGGAGTCTGTCGAGAGCCAGGCTTGGCTTTCCAGTCGAGGTGATCCAGCGAAATGGGCTGGCAACAGGTAGTGCGCAGACCCTTCCCAGACAGCAGCAGGCTAGAGCCCGACCGAGCGGCACAGCAAAGGGCCGAGCAGCGTCAACCGGAGAGAGAGAGTGAGGGCAGAGCGCACAGGGCGCAGCCGGTGTTCAGGGGCCGAGCAGCGTCGGAGAGAGGGAGAGAGAGACGCGCAGAAACCCGCGAGGCACCGCCATTGCCACCAGGACCGCCGAGAGCGGCGTTGGCAGCAGCGCAGGAGAAGCGCGCGAAACCTACAGGGCGCCGCCATTGTCACGAGAACCACCGGGAGCGGCGTTGGCAGCAGCGGGGGAGGAAGGAAAGCGCGGGAGATGCCATTTTAAGCCATTGGGAGACGCCATTTTAAACCACACCCAAAATGCCGAAGAGTGGCAGTATCACCGCATTTGACAATGAAGTCGAAGATTGGACTACATATGTCGAACGAATAGAGGTGTACTGCAAGGCAAATGAGGTGTCAGATGACAAGAAAGCGTCGGTATTGTTAAATTTAATGGGTGCAAAGACGTATGGTTTATTACGAAATCTAGTAACCCCAACGAAGCCAATGGAAAAGAGTTTTGAAGACATAGTAACGATACTAAAGGAACATTTAAACCCCACACCACTGCTGATAGCAGAAAGATTCAAGTTTCACAAACGGAACCAGCATAAGGATGAAAGCAATGCTGATTATTTAACAGAACTGCGCAAACTATCGAAACACTGCCAGTTTGGAGCGGGACTGGCAGATACCTTCAGGGACAAGTTTGTGTGTGGGCTTCAAAGTGAAGGAACCCAGAAACGGCTTTTATCTGAAAAGGACCTTACGCTGGAAAAGACTTTCAGCATTGCGGTATCATATGAAGCAGCAGCACGGGGCGCTGCAGAGATACAACAGAGACCGCAAGAATATGGCACAAACGAAATGTCATATGGAACAGAGAAGTGCTATCGCTGAGGCAGAACAACACATGACCAGAATGATTGCTGGTTCAAGGACAAAGTGTGCAGACAGTGTGGAAAAGTAGGACACATAGCACGAGTCTGCAGGTCGGGAAAGAAAACCAGCAATAAGAAACCTATCAAAGAAAAGTACAAGAAGGTACATAAGATGACGGAGAATAGCTCAGACGAACAAAAGAGTGATAACGACTCCGAAAGCAGGGAACTGAGTTGTCTGAAACTACATAATGTGATCACAACGGTGGATCACCGAACCATTTGGGTCACTCTCAAGCTAGCAGGAGTCCAGGTAAAGATAGAATTGGACACAGGATCAGCCCTAACAGTCATAAACCGATGGGACTACAAGCGGCTATTCTCACACATACCCTTGAGAGACACAAAAATTATTTTGAAGACGTACACGGGGCAAAAAGCCTACCCCAAAGGAAAAATAAGGGTGACCGTTATAGATAACGGTAAGGAAACACCAAAACTAGACCTGTATGTATTGCAAGATGGAGGACCACCATTACTGGGATGTGAATGGATCCGGAAAATACAACTGGATTGGCATTCCATACAGGCACTGACTGTGGCTGACAAAAAGGATGACGACGTCATACCTGGGCGACTGTCAAAGATCCTAACTGACGCGAAAGAAGTGTTCCAGCAAGGACTCGGAACACTAAAAGGCATGACAGCAACGATTAAAATTGAAGAAAACGCAAGCCCCAAATTTTTTAAGGCCAGACCGGTACCTTATGCTATCCGCCCAGCCGTCGAAGCAGAGCTGGAGAGTCTGGAATGTTCAGGTGTACTGTCCAAGGTAGACTGGAGCGAGTGGGCTACGCCCGTCGTCCCTGTGATGAAAAAGTCATTGAGCAGCACGCCTGGGGAACCAAGGAAGGTTCGCATCTGTGGGGACTTTAAGGTAACAGTGAACCCGGTCCTTCACACCGTACAATATCCACTTACGCGGATTGAAGATATTTTCGCCTCGCTATCTGGAGGGAAACGTTTCACTAAGATTGATCTGGCCCAGGCGTATCTGCAAATGGAGGTAGAAGAAGCATCAAAAAAATACCTCACAATCAACACCCATAAAGGTCTCTACCAATACAACCGGCTGGTATTCGGGGTAGCATCAGCTCCGGGTATTTGGCAGAGGGCAATGGAACAAGTCCTGCAAGGGATCCCAGGGACCCAGTGTTATTTGGACGACATCCTGGTCACGGGCGAAAATGACAGTTATCACCTTGCCAACCTGGAGCAGGTGCTCATTAGATTGCAGGAATATGGGCTCCGAGCTAACCGCTCCAAATGCGAGTTTTTTAGAAAACAGATCTCGTATTGTGGCCACGTTATCGATAAAGAGGGGTTACATAAGTCCCCAGAGAAGATGGAGGCAGTAGTCAAGGCTCCAGCACTGGAAAATGTGTCACAACTGAGGTTGTTCCTCAGGCTGGTAAACTACTACCATAAGTTCTTGCCAAATTTGTCTACAATACTACACCCACTGAACACCCTACTGCAAACTGGGGTGCCATGGAAGTGGAGTGACGAATGTAGACGAGCTTTCCAGAAGAGCAAAACACTAATCACATCGAAAGAGGTATTGGCCCATTACAACCCAGCATTACCAATTCGGTTGGCATGTGATGCGTCGCCCTACGGCATTGGAGCAGTGCTGTCGCACAAACTCTCGGACGGCTCAGAGAGGCCAATAGCCTTTGCGTCACGATCACTAACCTCAGCCGAGCGTAACTACGCCCAGATTGACGGGGAGGCCCTCAACCTAGTGTGGGGAGTGAAAAAGTTCAATCACTATCTGCACGGGCAGAAATTCACCTTGCTGACTGATCACCAGCCTCTTGTCTCCATTTTTAATCCGAAGAAGGGCGTTCCGGTGATGACTGCGCAACGACTACAAAAATGGTCACTTTTTCTAGGGGCGCACCACTATGAGATTGAATATAAGGGCACGAAACAGCATGGAAATGCTGATGGGCTATCACGCCTGCCACTGCCTACTGCGGAGGAAGCACTAGCAGTGGACCCTGTCGAAATATTCCATTCGACTATAGTTGAATACCTACCGGTAACTAACGCTTGTATCGAAAAGGAAACCCGAAATGACCCGACACTGTCTCGGGTATATGATTTGATGGTGAAGGGATGGCCAGCACATGGTGACACACTGCTGCCAGCATTCTCGACAAGGAGAGAACAGCTGTCAGTGTGCCGGGGGACCTTGATGTGTGGATCCCGAGTGGTAATTTCTCCCAAGTTAAGGGATAGAGTGCTCAATGAACTTCATGAGGGTCATCTGGGAGGGGTAAAAATGAAAAGCCTAGCCAGGGCTTATGTGTGGTGGCTGGGAATCGATAAACAAATCGAGGACCTGACCAAGAGCTGCTCAGGATGCCAGAAAGTCCAAAATGCACCACTTCAGGCCCCTCTACACCCATGGGAGTGGCCCTCATCTCCATGGCAACGGGTGCATATTGATTTTGCTGGTCCATTCATGGACTCAATGTTTTTAATAGCCGTGGATGCGCACTCAAAATATCCTGAGGTCATCAAAATGTCCTCCACCACCACGGAGAAAACTATTGCAGTCCTACGGACCATTTTTGCCAGGAATGGCTTGCCAGAACAGATTTGCTCCGACAACGGACCACAGTTTGTGTCCGAAGAGGTCCGGAGGTTCTTGAAAAAGAATGGGGTAAGGCATTACACATCCGCCCCGTATCATCCAGCCACAAATGGATTGGCTGAGAGGTTCGTACAAACCTTTAAGAAGGCAATAAAGGCTATGTACAATGACAACATTCCGCTGCAGCACAAGGTGGACAATTTCCTGTTTGCCTACCGGAATGTGACACATGCAGTCACCAACCAGGCCCCAGCCATGATGTTCTTTAACCGAAGGTTAAGATCTCGCCTGGATTTGCTCAGACCAAACGTACGAAGAGATGTTGAGAGTAAGCAATTCCAGCAAATCCATGAGAAGCCAACAAGGAGCTTCAATGTAGGGCAACCAGTCTTGACCCGCGACTACCGAACAGAAAAATGGCAGCCAGGAACGATATGCACACGGCAGGGCCCACTAATGTACACAATGGACTTTGGGGAGAGCATCGTGAGATGGCATGCTGACCAGATCCTAGAGTCACAGGAACAAGTTAACCCCATGCCTCGCCCATACGTACCTGGTGATGAACCCGGCGTACAGGTCGCATCTACCCCAGAAACAGTAGCATCGGAAGCTGATGAACCAACCGACGACAGGGGGCCAGAATCGCCTCCGCACCAAGAGCAAGACACTCGGGAAAGGCGCTATCCAGAAAGGATCAGGAAGCCTCCCCAAAGACTGAATATATAAATAGACTATTTTCAGCTACTGTTGCATGTTAAAAGTGTTAATTGTAATTAGTTTGATATTTAATTGTTAAATGAGTGTTATGGTACTGTTAATCTAAAAGGGGAGGAATTGTAATGTATATACCTTTTTAAGTGGGGTATTATGTCCGTGTATAATTGAGACACGGACTGCAGGAGTTGATTGTAACAAGTCTTTACTGAATGGAGACAACCTGGAAACTGAAACTACAGAAGCCTGCTAGGGCCTTTTATACAGGGGTGGTCACTGCCGGTACTGCAGTCTGAGACCAGTTATTCCCTTAAAGGGACATACACAACAATTCCTCCCTTTTTGATAAACAGTACATAACATTCATTTAACAACTAAATAATAACTAATTACAATTACAATTACGGTTGCTAGATACATTGGTTAAAGTTAAGCAATTATAAGTTCAGTCTTTGAGGAGGCTTCCTGATTCTGTCTGGATAATGCCTCTTTGGGATATCAGGTTCTTCTGGCAAGGTTGTGTCGGGATCAATGTCGTTGTTTGGTTCGTCTGCTTCCAATATCACCGATTCTGCGGTAGATGCAATTGGTACTTCGGTTTCATCGCCAGGTGTATCAGATCGTGGTGTGGAGTTGACGTTTTCCAGTGACTCTAGAATCTGGTCAGCATGGCGTCTTACAATGCTCTCTCCAACGTCCACGGTATACATGAGAGGTCCTTGCCGTGTACAGATCGTTCCTGGCTGCCATTTCTCTGTGCGGTAGTCCCGGGCCAAAACTGGTTGACCTATCTTAAAACTCCTGGTCGGCCTTTCATTCATATTCTGAAACTGCCTGTTCTCCACATCTCTTCGGACGTTTGGCTTAACCAAATCCAAGCGGCATCGTAGTCTCCGATTGAAGAACATCATGGCTGGAGTTTGGTTGGTAACCGCATGTGTCGCATTCCGGTAGGCAAACAAGAAGTTATCCACCTTGTGTTGTAGGGGTATATCTTCATTACACATTGCCTTGATAGCCTTCTTGAATGTTTGAACAAACCTCTCGGCCAATCCATTAGTGGCTGGATGATATGGGGCAGATGTGTAATGCTTAACACCATTGTTCTTTAAGAACCTCCGGAACTCTTCAGACACAAACTGTGGTCCATTGTCAGAGCAAATCTGTTCAGGCAGCCCATTCCTGGCGAATATGGTTCGTAAGACTGTGATAGTTTTTTCTGTGGTGGTTGAGGACATTTTTATTACCTCTGGCCACTTTGAATGTGCATCCACCGCAATTAAAAACATCGAGTCCATAAAGGGACCAGCAAAATCAACGTGCACCCTTTGCCATGGAGATGAGGGCCACTCCCATGGATGTAGAGGGGCTTGTGGTGGGGCGTTTTGGACCTTCTGGCATCCTGTACAGCTCTTGGTCATCTCTTCGATTTCTCTATCGATTCCCGGCCACCACACAAATGCTCTGGCTAAGTTCTTCATTTTTATCCCTCCCAGATGACCCTCATGAAGCTCATTGAGCACTCTATCCTTCAATTTGGGTGGAATTACTACTCTGGATCCACACATCAAGGTTCCTCTGCACACTGACAACTGTTCTCTTCTCGGCGAGAATGCTGGCAGCAGTGGTTCGCCATGTGCTGGCCATCCCTTCACCGTTAAATCATAGACCCAGGAGAGTGTCGGGTCATTTCGTGTTTCCTTTTCTATGTTTGCATTCGTCACAGGGAGACATTCGACTATAGTCGAGTGGAATAACTCCACTGGATCCACCGCTAGTTCTTCTTCCACCGTCGGCAACGGTAGGCGCGACAATCCATCAGCATTCCCATGCTGTTTAGTTCCTTTGTACTCGATGTCATATTGGTGTGCCCCTAGGAAAAGGGACCACCTCTGCAGCCGTTGTGCCGTCATTATCGGTACGCCCTTCTGAGGGTTGAAAATGGAGACGAGAGGTTGATGATCAGTTAGTAGAGTAAATTTCTGACCGTGCAGGTAGTGATTGAACTTCTTCACCCCCCACACCAGGCTGAGGGCCTCTCTGTCAATCTGGGCGTAGTTACGCTCGGCTGAAGTTAACGAGCGTGGCGCAAAAGCTATCGGCCTCTCTGAACCATCAAGGAATTTATGTGACAGTACCGCCCCAATGCCGTAGGGAGACGCATCACACGCTAGTCTTATCGGTAGTGATGGGTTGTTGTGAGCCAATACTTCTCTTGAAGTGATTAGATCCTTACTCTTCTGAAAGGCCCGCTTACATTCATCGCTCCATTTCCATGCTACTCCCGTTCGTAGTAGGGCGTTCAGTGGATGCAGAATTGTGGACAAATTCGGCAAAAACTTATGGTAGTAATTCACGAATCCGAGGAATGACCTCAGTTGCGACACATTTTCAGGCACTGGAGCCTTAACTACCGCTTCAATTTTGTCAGGGGACTTATGCAACCCCTCTTCATCAATCATGTGGCCACAATACGATATCTGTTTCTTAAAAAACTCGCACTTGGGGCGATTGGCTCGTAGCCCATGTTCACGTAGTCTAGTGAGCACCTGCTCTAGGTTGGCGAGGTGTTCACTGTCATCTTCACCTGTCACTAGGATGTCGTCCAAGTAACACTGAGTCCCCGGAATCCCTTGCAGGACTTGTTCCATCGCTCTTTGCCATATCGCCGGAGCCGATGCTATTCCGAATACCAGTCGATTATACTGGTAAAGACCTTTGTGAGTGTTTATCGTGAGATACTTCCTAGAGGATTCTTCAACCTCCATCTGCAAATATGCTTGTGCTAGGTCAATTTTTGTAAAACGTTTCCCTCCAGATAGTGAGGTGAAGATATCTTCTATCCTTGGAAGAGGATATTGTACTGTGTGAAGGACTGGGTTCACCGTCACCTTGAAGTCCCCACAGATGCGAACCTTCCTTGGCTCCTCAGACTTATTGTTTAACGTTTTCTTCATGACAGGAACGATGGGTGTCGCCCACTAGCTCCAGTCTACCTTAGACAACACACCTACATTCTCCAGATTCTCCAGCTCTGCCTCGACGGCTGGGCGAATTGCATATGGTACCGGTCTTGCTTTGAAAAACTTGGGAATTGCATTCTCTATTTTTATCGAGGCGGTTACGCCTTTACGAGTTCCCAGTCCTTGTTGAAATACCTTTTTGGCGTCAGCTAAGATTGTTGACAATCGTCCAGGAGTGACGTCGTCATCCTTTTTACCAGCCACCGTCAGTGCCTGAATGGAGTGCCAGTCTAAACTTATCTTTCTGATCCATTCACGTCTCCATAACAGTGGTCCACCATCTTGCAGAATGTAAAGATACAATTTCCGTATTTTCTTGCCGTTGTATTCGACAGGCACCCTTATTTTTCCTCTGGGGTATACTTTTTGCCCCGTATACGTCCTTAAGACAATGGATGTCTCTCTCAAGGGTATGTGTGAGAATAGCCGCTCATAGTCTCGTCGATTCATGACGGTTAGAGCTGATCCTGTATCCAATTCCATTTTGACTTGGGACCCTGCTATCGTGAGGGTGACCCAAATGGTTCTGTGATCCTCTTTTGTGATTACATTGTGAAGTTTGAGACAGCTTAGTCTCTTGTTCCCGGATTCACTATCGCTCATCTGGTCTTCGGAACTACTGTCCGTCATCTTTTGTACTTTCCTGTACGGTTCCTTAGTAGCCTTTTTGTTGTCATTGGTCTTCTTCCCAGACCTGCAAACTCATGCAATGTGTCCCATCTTTCCGCATTGCCTGCATATTTTGTCCTTGGACCAGCAGTCCTTCTGGTCATGGTTTGTTCTGCCGCAGCGATAACATTTTGCAAATCCCCGTGTCATTTCGTGGGTGCCGTATTCCTGTGGCTTTTGTTGTATTTCCGCAGCTCCCCTTGCTGCTGCTTCGTACGATACTGCCACGCTGAAAGCCTCATCTAGCGTCAGCTCTTTCTCTGAGAGTAACCTCTTCTGGGTTCCTTCACTCAGGAGTCCACAGACAAATTTGTCCCGTAAGGTATCTGCCAGTCCTGCTCCGAACTGGCAGTGCTTTGATAGCTTGCGTAGTTCTGTAAGGTAATCAGCATTGCTCTCATTTCTATGCTGATTTCTCCTGTGGAATTTAAATCTTTCTGCTATCAGCAGCGGTGTAGGATTTAGGTGTTCCTGTAGGATAGCAACAATTTCGTTAAAACTCTTCGCCTTCGGATTGGCTGGAGTAATCAGGTCCCGCAATAGGCCGTACGTTCTTGCGCCCATTAAATTTAGCAATACCGATGCCTTTTTCTCATCGGCTATTTCGTTTGCCTCGCAATATACCTCGACTCTTTCCACATACGTGGTCCAGTGTTCTATTGCATTATCGAAGGCAGTGATATCGCCAGTCTTTGGCATCTTGAAAATCTAAGATGGCGCCTCCCGCGCTTTGCCTTCGTCTCCGATGGATCAAAATGGCGCCTCCCGTGCTTTTCCTTCTTCCCCGCCGAGTTAAGATGGCGCCTCCCGCGCTTTCCCGCCGCTGCCGCTGCTGCCAACGCTGTGCTCCGCGATATTTTTATTTTTCTATCGCGCTTCAATATTTGCTCCGTTAATTGAAGAACCGTTCCCGTCGTGGAGCGAACCCTCTGGGACACTTCCCTCCCTCTTCTTAGGTCCGAACGCTGCCCGGCTTCGAAGCACTGGCCGTGCCCTGTGTGCTCCACCCTCTCTCTCTCTCCTTGCTTCCCGACTCGCTGCCCGGCCCCGTTGCAGAGCCACCCGATCGATCCCCAGCCCGCCGCAGCCCAGGAAGAATCAGTGCACTACCTGCCACCAGCCCGACCAGCTGGGGAAACCACAGACTGGAGACCAAGCCTGGCCCTTGACAGTCTCTCCTGCAACTTTTGAATTAGATGATTTGGAGGGCGGTTGCCCACGGTTGACGCCCGTTTTTCGAGTTTCTTTGGATTATTATTTTTTTCTTTCTTCTGGCTTCGACCTTCGTCTGAGGAATGGATCCCCTTGAGGTGCTGCCGAATTGCAGGTAAGTTCGTTTCTAACTCGTCGCCAGTATTATGTCCGTGTATAATTGAGACACGGACTGCAGGAGTTGATTATAACAAGTCTTTACTGAATGGAGACAACCTGGAAACTGAAACTACAGCAGCCTGCTAGGGTCTTTTATACAGGGGTGGTCACTGCTGGTACTGCAGTCTGAGACCAGTTATTCCCTTAAAGGTACATACACAACATGGGGAACTATCTTTTACAGCTCATGTATACTGCAGTACCGGCAGTGACCACACCTGTATATAGCCCTGAGTAGTAATCTGTACAGATCAATTCCACTGTGAGCCACGTTGACTAAACACCTGTTGTACCGTTCTCCGCAGTCTGTGTCTTATTATACACAGACACAACTTGACCCTCCCAGTGCAGTACTGAGGGAGCGCTGCATTGTTGGGGGTGCCGTCTTTTGGATGAGACGTAAACCGAGGTCCCGTCTGCCCTCTCAAGTGAATGTTAAAGATCCCACTGCACCAGTCAAGGAAGAGCAGGTGAGTTCAACCCGGTGTCCTGGCCAACATTTATCCCATAAAAAACAGCAGCAAAACAGATTAACTGGTCATTTATCACATTGCTGTTGGTGGGACCTTGCTGTGCACAAATTTGCTGCCATTATTTCCCTACATTATAGTAGTGACAACACTTCAAAAAAGGGCCTCACTGGCTATGAAGCGATTTGGTTGTGAAAGGTGCAATATAAATGCGAGTGCTTTCTTTAAATGCTGTATTTGATTTGGTTCAGTAATTTTGTAAATGATATCGGTAATTGCCTTGGGTTTATCCTTGTCAACACGGTTGTCTTAATTAGCTGGCACATTTTATTATGCATTGTTACTGACATTATAAAGTCTTAATCTGGACTGGGATAGTCACCATGGAAACTAGGAACTGGCATCGTCACCGTTGTCCTCCCTTTTAGAACACATTTCCAATTTCACTCAAATAGGTGTCATGTGGAACATTGCTGCACTCTCAAATCCTCTGGAATACTTCAAAGGCTAAATTTCTGATTCGTTAGCATCTGCCAAAGCATTGCTGGGTGGTAGAGGAAAGGAGCCATGTTTTGCTGGAACAAATAAAGGAGATATAATTAAAACTGTTAATGAGCCTGTTTAGGTCAATTATATTGTGGTACGAACTAACATTAATCTTTTATTTGCAGATGAATTTCCAAATCACACACAATGCTGCACGTATTTCTCCATGATGCATAATTTCTGGGAGCAGGGGTGGGAGGGGGATCAATATTGGAAACATGACTTTGAGCATCCACCAACCCATGCTGGGCTAGGATTCCACCAGTAGCATTGTCCCTCAAGTACTTTGTCACCGTGGCTAGTCCTTCTACCTGAGCCTCAGTAGTGAGCATCAGCAGACTGTTTGTCGTGGCCACAGCCGGGTCCAGTCCTGTCGTCCATGCCATCCACACGTGCACTGGAGGGAGCAGTGCACAGTGTTGCGACCATTGGCTGGGATTATTGGTGAGATGCACGCTTGAAGTTCCAACGCATGCTTCCAGCGAGCAAAATTCCCCAGTCCCCAGTTGGACAATCGCCACTCATAACCGTGGTTTCCAATGTTCTCGCTAATTTTTTGGCGCCGCACAGCACCTTTAATGGGCTATTCAAAATACCGTGCATAAGCGGTTTTTACATTGAAAATTCGGATGCGCGGGTTCCCTGGAGCCCTGCGCAGCTTAAAGGGAACGTTGGTGGTTACCTGCCCTGGATTGCTGATCTGCAAACAACAACTTGTATTTATATAGCGCCTTTTTTTTCCGTAAAATGTCCCAAGGTGCTTCACAGAAGCGTTATCAGACAAAATTTGATACGGAGCCACGTAAGGAGATATTGGGACAGGTGGAAAAATCCTGTTTAAAGAGGTAGGTTTTAAAGAGCATCTTAAAGAGGGAGAGAGTGAGGTCGAGAGGTTTAGGGAAGGAATTCCAGAGTTTAGGACACTTGGACAGCTGAAGGCATGGCCGTCAATGGCGGAGCGATTAAAATCGGGGATGTGCAGGAGGCCAGAATTGGAGGAGTGCAGAGATCTTGGAGGGTTGTAGGGCTGGAGGAGATTACAGAGATAGAGACGGGCAAGGCCATGAAGGGATTTGAAAACAAGGATGAGAATTTTTAATACAATAGCAAAATACTGCGGATGCTGGAAATCCGAAATAACAACAGAAAACGCTGGAAAAACTCAGCAGGTAACTGAGCAGGTTCTGAAGAAGGGTTTCGACCTGAAACGCTAACTCTGTTTCTCTCTCCACGGATGTTGCCTGGCCTGCTGAGTTTTTCCAGCGTTTTCTGTTGTTATTTTGAGAATTTTAAAACCCCGCTTTAAAGTGCACGTGTGGATGGCACG
The DNA here is from genome assembly GCF_052327205.1 of Somniosus microcephalus. NCBI lineage: Eukaryota > Metazoa > Chordata > Chondrichthyes > Squaliformes > Somniosidae > Somniosus > Somniosus microcephalus. The sequence continues at coordinate 50,298,144 of NC_140995.1, forward strand.
GTCGACAGGACTGAGTCCGGCTGTGGTCACGGCGAATAGATTGCTGACGCTCACTACTGAGGCTCAGGTAGAAGGACTGGCCATGATGGCAAGATACTGGAGGGACAATGACTCGTGGAATACTAGCCCAGCATGAATCATCACCTTCGGGAGAGAAGGCACAAGGCAAGGAAATTAGAGGGAGCAGGACAAGGCATGGCAACAAAAAGAACAACTAATAAAGCTAAAATCAACAATGCTGATGGGACTAATTGTCAGCAAATAATCCCTGTATCTTTGCAGTTGATGGACAATGGAAGGAGTGGAGTCCTTGGACAGATTGCTCAGTGACGTGCTCCAATGGGACACAGCAGCGAACCCGACAGTGTACTGCTGCAGCTCATGGTGGCTCAGAGTGCAGAGGGCACTGGGCTGAAAGCAGAGAATGCTTTAATTCCGACTGTACAGGTATGTGAGTTAGTCTGTTCAGTCCCCTGTAGAACCAGATTCCCTGCCAAAGTGTGAGAAATAAACAAGTGTTTTTTTTTTGGGGGGGAGCGTGTTTCTGAAGAACAAAGAAAAACGGAGCAAAGGAGAACTTCGTTGTGAGATTGCGGTATAGATTTCTACATATGCATTGTATGTTAGAAATGCGACCTGCACTAAACTGAGGCAAACGTAGATGTACCATCTGTGGTGCTGAACTATATTGCGTAATTACATATGTGTCCAGCAGAGGGAGACCAGTTCTGGATCTAATATGGTGAGAACGGAGGTCGGCGACAATATATAGGCTGTCAGGAAAGAGAAATACTTCCTGTGTGCTCCAGGTGAAGCAAAATCATAAAAACCAGAACTTATTGCCATTATTATCATTACCCTTCACCCAGCACACGGGAAATCTGCCCAAATTGATCTTGTAAACGGAAAGATTTGCCTGCTATTTCATTTCGACTCACTCCCATACACACACTGTCAATCCAAAACAAAATTGTTAATACAGCAGAATAGTTTTTTAGACTGAATATTATAGGACGGAATTCGAGCTCATCAGGTTTAACTTTTTAAAATTCCAGCAGAAATCCAGTAGAGGAGCTCCTGAGGATATCACAGGGACAGTGAGAGTGATAATGCATCTATCGAGAATAGCATACAGGGCATTGATGTGGTATACACCTGGGAGACATGGGCACATCTGTGCACACTGCTAGGAGACGTGGGACACCTCAGTCTACACACCTGGGAAACATGGGCACATAAGTCCACACTGCTAGGAGACATGGGGCACATCAGTCTACACACCTGGGAGACAGGGCACATCTGTCTACACACCAGGAAGACGGGGGCACATCAGTCTACACACCTGGGAGACAGCGGCACATCAGTCTACACACCTGGGAGACAGGGGCACATCTGTCTGCACACCTTGGAGACAGGGGCACATCAGTCTACACTCACCTGGGAGACATGGGGCACATCAGCCTAAACACCTGGGAGACAGGGGCACATCAGCCTAACCACCTGGGAGACATGGGGCCCATTCAGTCTACACACACATGGGAGACAGGGGCACATCAATCTACATACCTGGGAGACGGGCACATCTGTCTCCACATCTGGGAGACATGAGGCACATCAGTCTACACACCTGGGAGACGGGGGCACATCTGTTTACATACCTGGGAGACGGGGGCACATCTGTTTACATACCTGGGAGACGGGCACATCAGTCTACACAGCTGGGAGACGGGCACATCTGTCTACACACTTGGGAGACGGGCACATCAGTCTACACAGCTGGGAGATAGGGGCACATCTGTCTATGCACCTGGGAGACATGGGGAAAACTGTCCACACACCTGAAACATGGGACACATCTGCTCACACACCTGAGAGGGTCAAATCTGTCGACACAGCTAGAAGATGGGGGCACATCTGTCTACACACCTCGGAGACATGGGGCACATCTGTCTACACACATGGGAGGCAGGCACATCTGTCTACACACCTGGGAGACATGAGGCACATCAGCCTAAACACCTGGGAGACAGGTTCACATGTGTCGACACACCTGGGAGACATGAGGCACATCAGTCTACACACCTGGGAGACATAGGGCACATCTGTCTACACACCATGGATATATGGGGCACATCAGTCTACACAGCTGGGAGACAGGGACGCATCAGTCTACACACCTGGGAGAAAGGGGCACACCAGCCTACACACCTGGGACACAGGGACACATCTGTCTAAACACCTGGGAGACATGGGACACATTTGTCCACACTGCTGGGAGACAGGGGCACATCCGCTTACACACATGGGAGACATGGGGCACATCTGCCCAAATACCTGGAAGACAGGGTCAAATCTGTCCACACAGCTGGAAGATGGGGGCACATCTGTCTACATGCCTGGGAGTCAGGGGCACATCAGTCTAAACATCTGGGAGACAGAGGCCCCTCTGTCTACACATCATGGAGACATAGGGCACATCAGTCTACACACCTGCAAGGCAGGGGCACATCAGTCTACACACCTGGGAGACAGGGGCACATCTGTCTACACACTTGGGAGACATGGGGCACATCAGCCTACACACCTGGGAGATGGGCACATCTGTCCACACACCTGAGAGACATGGGGCACATCTGTTCACACACCTGGGAGACGGGTACATCTGTCTACACACCTGGGAGAAATGGGGTACAACAGTCTACAAACCTGGTAGACAGGGGCACATCACTTTACATACCTGGGAGACGGGCACATCTGTCTACATACCTGGGAGACAGGGGCACATCTGTCTACACATCTGGGAGACATGAGGCACATCAGTCTACACACCTGCAAGACAGGGGCCCATCAGTCTACACACCTGGGAGACATGGGACACAACAGTCTACACACCTGGGAGAAGGGCACATCACTCTACACAGCTGGGAGACAGGGACGCATCAGTCTACACATCTGGGAGGCATGGGGCATATCAGCCTACACACCTGGGAGACATGGGACACATCTGTCCACACTGATGGGAGACAGAGGCACATCAGTCTACACTCCTGGTAGACATGGGACATATCTGCCCACACACCTGGGAGACAGGGTCAAATCTGTCCACACAGCTGGAAGATGGGGGCACATCTGTCTACACGCCTGGGAGACATGGGGCACATCAGCCTCATCAACTGGGAGACAGGGGCACATCTGTTTACACTCACCTGGGAGACAGGGGCACATCAGCTTAAACACACCTGGGAGACAGGGGCACATCAGTCTACACAGCTGGGAAATAGGGACGCATCTGTTTACACACCTGGGAGACATGGGGCACATCAGCCTAAACACACTGGGGAGACAGGGCCACATTAGCCTACACACCTGGGAGACGGGCACATCGGTCTACACAGCTGAGAGACATGGGGCACATCAGCCTAAACACCTGGGAGACATGGGGCACATCAGCCTAAACACCTGGGAGACAGAGGTACATCAGTCTACACACCTGGGAGACAGGGGCACATCGGTCTACACAGCTGGGAGACATGGGGCACATCAGCCTAAACACCTGGGAGACATGGGACACATCAGCCTAAACACCTGGGAGACAGAGGTACATCAGTCTACACACCTGGGAGTCAGGGGCACATCTGTCTACACAATATGGAGCCATGGGTAACATCAGCCTACACACCTGGGAGACATGGGGCACTTCTGTTCACACACCTGGAAGACAGGGGCACACCTGTCTACACACCTGGGAGAAATGGGGCACAACAGTCTACACACCTGCAAGAAAGGGGCCCATCAGTCTACGCACCTGGGAGACAGGGCACATCTGTCTACACACCATGGAGACATGGGGCACATCAGCCTACGCACCTGGGAGACAGGAGCACATCTGTCTACACACCATGGAGACATGGGGCACATCAGCCTAAACACCTGGGAGACAGGGCACATCTGTCTACACACCATGGAGACATGGGGCACATCAGTCTACACACCTGGGAGACAGGGGCACATCTGTCTACACACTTAGGAGACATGAGCCACATCAGTCTACACACCTGGGAGACCAGGGCACATCTGTCTACACACCATGGAGACATGGGGCACGTCAGCCTACACACCTGGGAGACAGGGGCACATCTGTCCACACACCTGAGAGACATGGGGCACATCTGTTCACACACCTGGGAGACAGGGGCACATCTATCTACATACCTGGGAGACGGGCACATCCGTATACACATCTGGGAGACATGAGGCACATCAGTCTACACACCTGCAAGACAGGGGCACATCAGCCTACACAGCTGGGAGACAGGGACGCATCAGTCTACACATCTGGGAGGCATGGGGCATATCAGCCTAAACACCTGGGAGACATGGGACACATCTGTCCACACTGATGGGAGACAGAGGCACATCAGTCTACACTCCTGGTAGACATGGGACATATCTGCCCACACACATGGGAGACAGGGTCAAATCTGTCCACACAGCTGGAAGATGGGGGCACATCTGTCTACACACCTGGGAGACATGGGGCACATCAGCCTCATCACCTAGGAGACAGGGGCACATCTGTCCATATGCCTGAGAGACATGGGGCACATCAGTTTACACTCACCTGGGAGACAGGGGCACATCAGCATAAACACACCTGGGACACAGGGGCACATCAGTCTACACACTTGGGAGACAGGGGCACATCAGTCTACACACTTGGGAGACAGGGGCACATCTGTTTACACACCTGGGAGACATCGGACACATCAGCCAAAACACACCTGGGAGACAGGGGCACATCTGTCTACACAGCTGGGAGACATGGGGCACATCAGCCTAAACACCTGGGAGACATGGGGCACATCAGCCTAAACACCTGGGAGACATGGGGCACATCAGCCTAAACACCTGGGAGACATGGGGCACATCAGCCTAAACACCTGGGAGACATGGGGCACATCAGCCTAAACACCTGGGAGACATGGGGCACATCAGCCTAAACACCTGAGAGACAGAGTTACATCAGCCTACACACCTGAGGGGCACATCTGTGCACACACCTGGAAGACAGGGGCACACCTGTCTACACACCTGGGGGAAATGGGGCACAACAGTCTACACACCTGCAAGAAAGGGGCCCATCAGTCTACACAGCTGGGAGACAGGGCACATCTGTCTACACACCATGGAGTCATGGGGCACATCAGCCTACATACCTGGGAGACAGGACACATCTGTCTACACACCATGGAGACATGGGGCACATCAGCCTACACACCTGGTAGACAGGGGCACATAAGTCTACACACCTGGGAGGCAGGGGCACATCTGTCTACACATTTGGGAGACATGGGACACATTTGTCCATACTTGTGGAAGACAGAGACACATCAGTCTACACTCCTGGTAGACATGGGGCACATCTGCCACACACCTGGGAGACAGGGTCAAATCTGTCCACACAGCTGGAAGATAGGGTCACATCTGTCTATACACCTGGGAGACAGGGGCACATCAGTCTAAACAACTGGGAGACATGGGGCACATCAGCCTAAACACTTGGGAGACAGGGGCACATCTGTCTACACACTTGGGAGACATGGGGCACATCAGCCTAAACACTTGGGAGACAGGGGCACGTCAGTCTACACACCTGGCAGGGAGCGGCACATCGGTCCACACAGCTGGGAGACATGGGGCACATCAGTCTACACACCTGGGAGATATGGGGCACATCCGCCCACACTCTGTGGGACAGGGGCACATCTGTCCACACAGCTGGAAGATGGGGGCACATCTGTCAAAACACCTGGGAGACATGGGGCACATCAGCCTACACACCTGGGAGGCAGGGGCACATCAGTCCACACACCTGGGAGGTATGGGGCACATCTGCCCACAAACCTGTGGGACAGGGGCACACCTGTTAACGCACTTGGGAGATATGGCGCACATCTGCCCACAAACCTGTGGGACAGGGGCACATCTGTCCACACAGCTGGAAGATGGGGGCACATCTGTTGAAACACCTGGGAGACATGGGGCACATCTGCCCACACACCTGGGAGACGGGGGCTCATCTGTTTACAGACCTGTGAGACAGGCGCACATCAGTCTACACAACTGGGAGACGGGCACATCTGTGCACGCACCTGCGAGACATGGGGCACATCTGTTCACCCGCCTGGGGGACAGAGGCATATCTGTCTACACACCTGGGAGATAGGGGCACATCAGTCTACACACCTGGGAGAAGGGCACAACTGTCTCCGCAGCTGGAAGACAGGGACACATTAGTCTACACTCCTAGTAGACATGGGGCACAGCTGCCCACACACCTGGGAGGCATGAGCACATCAGTCTAAACAACTGGGAGACATGGAGCACATTAGCCTAAACACCTGGGAGACAGGGGCACATCTGTCTACACATCTCGGAGACACGGGGCATATCAGCCTAAACATCTGGGAGACGTGGGGCACATCAGCCTACACACACATGGTAGACAACAATGCATCAGTCTACACACCTGGGAGTCAGGGGCACATCTGTCTACACACCATGGAGACATGGGGAACATCAGCCTGCACACCTGGGAGTCAGGGGCACATCTGTCCACACACCTGGGTGACAGGGGCACACCTGTCTACACACCTGGTGGAAATGGGGCACAACAGTCTACACACCTGCAAGAAAGGGGCCCATCAGTCTACACACCTGGGAGACAGGGCACATCTGTCTACACACCATGGAGACATGCGGCACATCAGCCTACACACCTGGGAGACAGGGCACATCTGTCTACACACCATGGAGACATGGGGCACATCAGCCTACACACCTGAGAGACAGGGGCTCATCTGTCTACACATTTGGGAGACATGGGACACATTTGTCCACACTTGTGGAAGACAGTGACACATCAGTCTGCACTCCTGGTAGACATGGGGCACATCTGCCACACACCTGGGAGACAGCGTCAAATCTGTCTACACACCTGGAAGACAGGGGCATATCAGTCTAAACAACTGGGAGACATGGGGCACATCAGCCTAAACACTTGGGAGACAGGGGCAATCTGTCTACACACCTGGGAGACATGGGGCACATCAGCCTAAACACTTGGTAGACAGGGGCACATCTGTCTACACACCTGGGAGACATGGGGCACATCAGCCTAAACACTTGGGAGACAGGGGCACATCTGTCTACACACCTGGGAGAGATAGGGTACATCTGTCTACACAGCTGGAAGACGTGGGGCACATCAGCCTACACACCTGGGAGACAGGGGCACATCTGTCTACACACCTGGGAAACATGGGGCACATCAGCCTAAACACCTGGGAGACAGGGGCACGTCAGTCTACACACCTGGGAGGGAGCGGCACATCGGTCCACACAGCTGGGAGACAGGGGGCACATAAGTCTACACACCTGGGAGAGAGGGGCACATCTGTCTACACACCAGGGAGACAGGGGCACATCAGTCTACAAACCTGGGAGATATGGGGCACATCTGCCCACACACTGTGGGACAGGGGCACATCTGTCCACACAGCTGGAAGATGGGGGCACATCTGTCGAAACACCTGGGAGACAGAGGCACATCAGTCTACACAGCTGGGAGACATGGGAACATCAGCCTACACACCTGGGAGGCAGGGGCACATCAGTCTACACACCTGGGAGATATGGGGCACATCTGCCCACAAACCTGTGGGACCGGGGCACATCTGTTTACACGCCTGGGAGCTATGGGGCACATGTGCCCACAAACCTGTGGGACAGGGGCACATCTGTCCACACAGCTGGAAGATGAGGGCACATCTGTCAAAACACCTGGGAGACAGGGGCGCATCAGTCTACACAGCTGGGAGACATGGGAACATCAGCCTACACACCTGGGAGGCAGGGGCACATCAGTCTACACACCTGGGAGATATGGGGCACATCTGTCCACAAACCTGTGGGACATGGGGCAATCTGTTCACCCGCCTGGGGGACAGGGGCATATCTGTCTACACACCTGGGAGAGAGGGGCACATCTGTCCACACACCTGGAAGACAGGGGCACACCTGTCTACACACCTGGGGGAAATGGGGCACAACAGTCTACACACCTGCAAGAAAGGGGCCCATCAGTCTACACACCTGGGAGACAGGGCACATCTGTCTACACACCATGGAGACATGAGGCACATCAGTCTACACACCTGGTAGACAGGGGCACATCAGTCTACACACCTGGGAGACAGGGGCATATCTGTCTACACTTTTGGGAGATATGGGACACATTTGTCCACACTTGTGGAAGACAGAGACACATCACTCTACACTCCTGGTAGACATGGGGCACATCTGCCTCATACCTGGGAGACAGGGTCAAATCTGTCTACACACCTGGAAGACAGGGGCACATCAGTCTAAACAACTGGGAGACATTGGGCACATCTACCTAAACACTTGGGAGACGGGCACATCTGTCTACACACCTGGGAGGCATGGGGCACATCAGCCTAAACACTTTGGAGACAGGGGCACATCTGTCTACACACCTGGGAGACATGGGGCACATCAGCCTAAACACTTGGGAGACAGGGGCACGTCAGTCTACACACCCGGGAGGGAGTGGCACATCGGTCCACACAGCTGGGAGACATGGGGCACATCTGTTCACACACCTGGGAGAGGGGGCACATAAGTCTACACACCTGGGAGAGATGGGGTGCATATGTCTACACAGCTGGAAGACATGGGGCACATCAGCCTAAACACCTGGGAGACAGGGGCACATCAGTCTACACACCTGGGAGGGAGTGGCACATCGGTCCACACAGCTGGGAGACATGGGGCACATCTGTTCACACACCTGGGAGACAGGGGCACATCAGTCTACACACCTGGGAGGGAGTGGCACATCGGTCCACACAGCTGGGAGACATGGGGCACATCTGTTCACACACCTGGGAGACAGGGGGCACATAAGTCTACACACCTGGGAGATATGGGGCACATCTGCCCACACACTGTGGGGCAGGGGCACATCTGTCCACATAGCTGGAAGATGGGGGCACATCTGTCGAAACACCTGGGAGACAGGGGCACATCAGTCTACACAGCTGGGAGACATGGGCACATCAGCCTACACACCTGGGAGGCAGGGGCACATCAGTCTACACACCTGGGAGATATGGGGCACATCTGCCCACAAACCTGTGGAACAGGGGCACATCTGTTTACACGCCTGGGAGATATGGCGCACATGTGCCCACAAACCTGTGGTACAGGGGCACATCTGTCTACACAGCTGGAAGATGGGGGCACATCTGTTGAAACACCTGGGAGACATGGGGTACATCTGCCCACACACCTGGGAGACGGGGGCTCATCTTTTTACAGACCTGTGAGACAGGCGCACATCAGTCTACAAAACTGGGAGACAGGGGCACATCTGTGCACGCACCTACGAGACATGGGGCACATCTGTTCACCCGCCTGGGGGACAGAGGCATATCTGTCTACACACCTGGGAGATAGGGGCACATCAGTCTACACACCTGGGAGAAGGGCACAACTGTCTACGCAGCTGGGAGACAGGGACACATTAGTCTACACTCCTAGTAGACATGGGGCACAGCTGCCCACACACCTGGGAGGCATGAGCACATCAGTCTAAACAACTGGGAGACATGGGGCACATTAGCCTAATCACCTGGGAGACAGGGGCACATCTGTCTACACATCTCGGAGACATGGGGCACATCAGCCTAAACATCTGGGAGACGTGGGGCACATCAGCCTACACACCTCGGAGACATGGGGCACATCAGTCTACACACATGGTAGGCAGCGACGCATCAGTCTACACACCTGGGAGTCAGGGGCACATCTGTCTACACACCATGGAGACATGGAGAACATCAGCCTAAACACTTGGGAGACAGGGGCACATCTGTCTACACACCTGGGAGACATGGGGCACATCAGCCTAAACATTTGGGAGACAGGGGCACATCTGTCTTCACACCTGGGAGAGATGGGGTACATCTGTCTACACTGCTGGAAGACATGGGGCACATCAGGCTACACACCTGGGAGACGGGCACATCTGTCAACACACCTGGGAAACATGGGGCACATCAGCCTAAACACCTGGGAGACAGGAGCATGTCAGTCTACACACCTGGGAGGGTGCGGCACATCGGTCCACACAGCTGGGAGACATGGGGCACATCTGTTCACACACCTGGGAGACAGGGGGCACATAAGTCTACACACCTGGGAGAGAGGGGCACATCTGTCTACACACCGGGGAGACAGGGGCACATTAGTCTACACACCTAGGAGATATGGGGCACATCTGCCCACACACTGTGGGACAGGGGCACATCTGTCCACACAGCTGGAAGATGGGGGCACATCTGTTGAAACACCTGGGAGACGGGCACATCAGTCTACACAGCTGGGAGATATGGGGCACATCAGCCTAAACTCATGGGAGGCAGGGGCACATCAGTCTACACAGCTGGGAGACATGGGCACATCAGCCTACACACCTGGGAGGCAGGGGCACATCAGTCTACACACCTGGGAGATATGGGGCACATCTGCCCACAAACCTGTGGGACAGGGGCACATCTATCCACACAGCTGGAAGATGGGGGCACATCTGTTGAAACACCTGGGAGACTTGGGGCACATCTGCCCACACACCTGGGAGATGGGGGCTCATCTGTTTACAGACCTGTGAGACTGGCGCACATCAGTCTACACAACTGGGAGATGGGCACATCTGTGCACGCACCTGCGAGACATGGGGCACATCTGTTCACCCGCCTGGGGGACAGGGGCATATCTGTCTACACACCTGGGAGATAGGGGCACATCAGTCTACACACCTGGGAGAAGGGCACAACTGTCTACACAGCTGGAAGACAGGGACACATTATTCTACACTCCTAGTAGACATGGGGTACAGCTGCCCACACACCTGGGAGGCATGAGCACATTAGTCTAAACAACTGGGAGACATGGTGCACATTAGCCTAAACACCTGGGAGACAGGTGCACATCTGTCTACACACCTCGGAGACATGGGGCACATCAGCATAAACATCTGGGAGATGTGGGGCACATCAGCCTAAACACCTCGGAGACATGGGGCACATCAGTCTACACACAAATGGTAGACAGCGATGCATCAGTCTATACACCTGGGAGACAGGGGCTATTCAGTGAACACACCTGGGAGACATGGGGCACATCAGTCTACACACCTGGGAGACAGGGGCACATCAGCCTACACACCTGGGAGACAGGGGCACATCAGTCTACACACCCGGGAGATGGGCACATCAGTCTACACACCTGGGAGACATGGGGCACATCTGCCCACACAGCTGGAAAATGGAGGCACATCTGTTGAAACACCTGGGAGACGTGGGGCACATCTGTCTAGACACCTGAGGGACATGGGGCACATATGTCTACACACCTGGGAGATGTGGGCTCATCAGGCTACACACCTGGGAGACAGGGGCACATCTGTCTACACACCTGGGGGACATCTGCCTACACAGCTGGGAGACAGGGGCACATCTGTCTACAGACTTGGGAGACATGTGGCAGATCTGTCTACACACCTGGGAGACGGGCACATCTGTCCACACACCTGAGAGATATGGGGAACATCTGTTCACACACCTGGGAGACATGGGCACATCTGTCTACACACCTGGGAGACATGGGACACATTTGTCCACACTGCTGGGAGACAGAGGCACATCAGCCTAAACACCTGGGAGACTTGGGGCACGTTAGACTACACACCTGGGTGAAATGGGGCACATCTTCACACACCTGGGGGACAGGGGCACATCTGTCTATGCACCTGGGAGATGGGCGCATCTGTCTACACACTTGGGAGACATGTGTCACATCAGTCTACACACCTGGGAGACAGGGGCACATCTGTCTACACACCTGGGGGACATCTGCCTACACAGCTGGGAGACAGGGGCACATCTGTCTACAGACTTGGGAGACATGTGGCAGATCTGTCTACACACCTGGGAGACAGGGGCACATCTGTCCACACACCTGAGAGATATGGGGAACATCTGTTCACACACCTGGGAGACATGGGCACATCTGTCTACACACCTGGGAGACATGGGACACATTTGTCCACACTGCTGGGAGACAGAGGCACATCAGCCTAAACACCTGGGAGACTTGGGGCACGTTAGACTACACACCTGGGTGAAATGGGGCACATCTTCACACACCTGGGGGACAGGGGCACATCTGTCTATGCACCTGGGAGATGGGCGCATCTGTCTACACACTTGGGAGACATGTGTCACATCAGTCTACACACCTGGGAGACAGGGGCACATCAGTCTGCACACCTGGGAGACAGGGGCACATCCGTCTACACAGCTGGGAGAGAGGTGCACATCTGTCTAACCAGCTGAGAGACATGGGGCATACCAGCTTACACACCTGGGAGACAGGGGCACATCTGTCCACACGCCTGAGAGACATGGTGCACATCTGTCTACACACCTAGGAGACAGTGGCCACATCAGTCTACACAGCTGGGAGACAGATGCACATCTGTCTATACACCTGGGAGACGGGCACATCTGTCTAAACACCTGGGAGACATGGAACAAATCAGTCTACACATCTGGGAGACAGGGCAAATCTTTCTACACACCTGGGAGACAGGGGCACATCGGTTCACACACCTGGGACACAGGGACACATCTGTCTACACACCTGGGAGAAATGGGGCACAACAGTCTACACATCTTGTAGACAGGGACACATCGGTCTACATACCTGGGAGACAGGGGCATATCAGTCTAGACACCTGGGAGACAGGGGCACATCTGTCTAGACACCTAGGAGACATGAGGCACATCAGTCTAAACAAAAGGGAGACATGGGGCACATCAGCCTGAACACCTGGGAGACATGGGGCACATCAGTCTACATACCTGGGAGACAGGGACACATCACTCTACACACCTGGGAGACAGGCGCAAATCTGTCTACACACCTGGGAGAAGGGCACGAGAGTCTACACAGCTGGGAGACAGGGACACAACAGTCTACACAGCTGGGAGAGAGGGGCACATCTGTCTACACACCTGGGAGACATGGGACACATTTGTCCACACTGCTGGGAGACAGAGGCACATCAGCCTAAACGCCTGGGAGACGTGCGGCATGTCAGACTACACACCTGGGTGAAATGGAGCACATCTGTTCACACACCTGGGGGACAGGGGCACATCAGTCTACACACCTGGGAGACATGGGGCACATTTGCCCACACAGCTGGAAGATGGGGGCACATCTGTTGAAACACCTGGGAGATGTGGGGCACATCTGTCTACACACCTGAGAGACAAGGGGCACATATGTCTACACACCTGGGAGACGTGGGCTCATCAGGCTACACACCTGGGAGATGGGCACATCTGTCTACACAGCTGGGGGACATCTGCCTACACAGCTGGGAGACAGGGGCACATCTGTTTACAGACTTGGGAGACATGTGTCAGATCTGTCTACACACCTGGGAGACGGGCACATCTGTCCACACACCTGAGAGACATGGGGAATATCTGTTCACACACCTGGGAGACATGGGCACATCTGTCTACACACCTGGGAGACATGGGACACATTTGTCCACACAGCTGGAAGATGGGGGCGCATCTGTTGAAACACCTGGGAGACGTGGGGCACCTCAGACTACACACCTGGATGAAATGGGGCACATCTGTTCACACACCTGGGGGACAGGGGCACATCTGTCTACACACCTGGGAGACAGGGGCGCATCTGTCTACACACTTGGGAGACATGTGTCACATCAGTCTACACACCTGGGAGACGGGCACATCAGTCTGCACACCTGGGAGACGGGCACACCCGTCTACTCAGCTGGGAGACAGGGACACATCCGTCTACACAGCTGGGAGAGAGGTGCACATCTGTCTAACCAGCTGGGAGACATGGGGCATACCAGCTTACACACCTGGGAGACATGGAACAAATCAGTCTACACATCTGGGAGACAGAGCAAAACTGTCTACACACCTGGGAGACAGGGGCATATCAGTCTAGACACCTGGGAGACAGGGGCACATCTGTCTAGACACCTAGGAGACATGAGGCACATCAGTCTAAACAAAAGGGAGACATGGGGCACATCAGCCTGAACACCTGGGAGACATGCAGCACATCAGTCTACATACCTGGGAGACAGGGGCACATCACTCTACACACCTGGGAGACAGGGGCACATCTGTCTACACACCTGGGAGAAGGGCACAAGAGTCTACACAGCTGGAAGACAGGGACACATCTGTCTACACACCTGGGAGACATGGGACACATTTGTCCACACTGCTGGGAGACAGAGGCACATCAGCCTAAATGCCTGGGAGATGTGGGGCATGTCAGACTACACACCTGGATGAAATGGGGCACATCTGTTCACACACCTGGGGGACAGGGGCACATCTGTCTACACACCTGGGAGACAGGGGCGCATCTGTCTACACACTTGGGAGACATGTGTCACATCAGTCTACACACCTGGGAGACGGGCACATCAGTCTGCACACCTGGGAGACGGGCACACCCGTCTACTCAGCTGGGAGACAGGGACACATCCGTCTACACAGCTGGGAGAGAGGTGCACATCTGTCTAACCAGCTGGGAGACATGGGGCATACCAGCTTACACACCTGGGAGACAGGGGCACATCTGTCCACATGCCTGAGAGACATGGTGCACATCTGTCTACACACCTAGGAGACAGTGGCCACATCAGTCTACACAGCTGGGAGACAGATGCACATCTGTCTACACACCTGGGAGACAGGGGCACATCTGCCTAAACACCTGGGAGACATGGAACAAATCAGTCTACACATCTGGGAGACAGAGCAAAACTGTCTACACACCTGGGAGACAGGGGCATATCAGTCTAGACACCTGGGAGACAGGGGCACATCTGTCTAGACACCTAGGAGACATGAGGCACATCAGTCTAAACAAAAGGGAGACATGGGGCACATCAGCCTGAACACCTGGGAGACATGCAGCACATCAGTCTACATACCTGGGAGACAGGGGCACATCACTCTACACACCTGGGAGACAGGGGCACATCTGTCTACACACCTGGGAGAAGGGCACAAGAGTCTACACAGCTGGGAGACAGGGACACATCTGTCTACACACCTGGGAGACATGGGACACATTTGTCCACACTGCTGGGAGACAGAGGCACATCAGCCTAAATGCCTGGGAGATGTGGGGCATGTCAGACTACACACCTGGGTGAAATGGAGCACAACTGTCTACACACCTGGGAGAAGGGCACAAGAGACACATTTGTCCACACTGCTGGGAGACAGAGGCACATCAGCCTAAACACCTGGGAGACTTGGGGCACGTCAGACTACACACCTGGGTGAAATGGGGCACATCTTCACACACCTGGGGAACAGGGGCACATCTGTCTACGCACCTGGGAGACAGGGGCGCATCTGTCTACACACCTGGGAGACAGGGGCACATCCATCTGCTCAGCTGGGAGACAGGGACCTATCCGTCTACACAGCTGGGAGAGAGGTGTAACCTCTGTCTAACCAGCTGGGAGACAGGGCAAACCTTTCTACACACCTGGGAGACAGGGGCACATCTGTTCACACACCTGGGAGACAGGGGCACATCTGTCTACACACCTGGGAGAAATGGGGCACAACAGTCTACACATCTTGTAGACAGGGACACATCAGTCTACACAGCTGGGAGACAGATGCACATCTGTCTACACACCTGGGAGACAGGGGCACATCTGTCTACACACCTGGGAGACATGGGGCACATCAGCCTAAACACTTGGGAGATAGGGGCACATCTGTCTGCACACCGGGGAGAGATGGGGTACATCAGCCTACACACCTGGGAGGCAGGGGCACATCAGTCTACTCACCTGGCAGACAGGGGCACATCTGTTTACACGCCTGGGAGACAGGAGCACATACGTCTACACACCTGGGAGAGAGGGGCACATCTGTCTACACACCGGGGAGACGGGCACATCAGTCTACACACCTGGGAAATATGGGGCACTTCTGCCCACACACTGTGGGACAGGGGCACATCTCTCCACACTGCTGGAAGATGGGGGCACATCTGTCGAAACACTTGGGAAACAGGGGCACATCAGTCTACACAGCTGCAAGACATGGGGCACATCAGCCTACACACCTGGGAGGCAGGGGCACATCAGTCTACACACACATGGGAGACAGCGACGCATCAGTCTACATACCTGGCAGACAGGGGCACTTCCGTTTACACACCTGGGAGACATGGGGCACATCAGCCTACACACCTGGGAGGCAGGGGCACATCAGTCTACACAGCTGGGAGACATGGGGCACATCAGCCTACACACCTGGGAGGCAGGGGCACATCAGTCTACACAACTGGGAGACAGAGGCCCATCTGTCTACACACCTGGAAGACAAGGCACATCTGTTTACACGCCTGGGAGATATGGGGCACATCTGCCCACAAACCTGTGGGACAGGGGCACATAAGTCTACACACCTGGGAGAGAGGGGCACATCAGTCTACACACCTGGGAGATATTGGGCACATCTGCCCACACACTGTGGGGCAGGGGCACATCTGTCCACACAGCTGGAAGATGGGGGCACATCTGTTGAAACACCTGGGAGATATGGGGCACATCTGCCCACACACCTGGGAGACGGGGGCTCATCTGTTTACAGACCTGTAAGACAGGGGCACATCAGTCTACACAACTGGGAGACGGGCACATCTGTACATGCACCTGCGAGACATGGGGCACATCTGGTCACCCGACTGGGGGACAGGGGCATATCTGTCTACACACCTGGGAGATAGGGGCACATCAATCTACACACCTGGGAGAAGGGCACAACTGTCTACTCAGCTGGAAGACAGGGACACATTAGTCTACACTCCTAGTAGACATGGGGCACAGCTGCCCACACACCTGGGAGGCATGAGCACATCAGTCTAAACAACTGGGAGACATGGGGCACATTAGCCTAAACACCTGGGAGACAGGGGCACATCTGTCTACACATCTCGGAGACATGGGGCATATCAGCCTAAACATCTGGGAGACGTGGGGCACATCAGCCTACACACCTCAGAGACATGGGGCACATCAGTCTACACACACATTGTAGACAGCGATGCATCAGTCTAAATACCTGGCAGACAGGGGCACTTCTGCTTACACACCTGGGAGACAGGGGCACATCAGTATACACACCTGGGAGACATGGGGCACATCAGTATACACACCTGGGAGACAGGGGCACATCAGCCTACACACCTGGGAGACAGGGGCACATCAGTCTACACACCTGGGAGACAGGGGCACATCAGCCTACACACCTGGGAGACAGGGGCACATCAGTCTACACACCTGGGAGACGCGGGCTCGTCAGGCTACACACCTGGGAGACAGGGGCACATCAGTCTACACACCTGGGAGACGGGCACATCTGTCTACACAGCTCGGGGACATGGGGAACATCTGTTCACACAGCTGGGAGACATGGGTACATCTGTCTACACACCTGGGAGACATGGGACACATTTGTCCACATTGTTGGGAGACAGAGGCACATCAGCCTAAACACCTGGGAGACGTGGGGCACGTCAGACTACACACCTGGGTGAAATGGAGCACATCTGTTCACACACCTGGGGGACAGGGGCACATCTGTCTACACACCTGGGAGACAGGGGCGCATCTGTCTACACACTTGGGAGACATGTGTCACATCAGTCTACACACCTGGGAGACATGGGACACATTTGTCCACATTGCTGGGAGACAGAGGCACATCAGCCTAAACACCTGGGAGACGTGGGGCACATCAGACTACACACCTGGGTGAAATGGGGCACATCTGTTCACACACCTGGGAGACAGGGGGCACATAAGTCTACACACCTGGGAGAGAGGGGCACATCAGTCTACACACCTGGGAGATATTGGGCACATCTGCCCACACACTGTGGGGCAGGGGCACATCTGTCCACACAGCTGGAAGATGGGGGCACATCTGTCGAAACACCTGGGAGACGGGCACATCAGTCTACACAGCTGGGAGACATGGGCACATCAGCCTACACACCTGGGAGGCAGGGGCACATCAGTCTACACACCTGGGAGATATGGGGCACATCTGCCCACAAACCTGTGGGACAGGGGCACATCTGTCTACACAGCTGGAAGATGGGGGCACATCTGTTGAAACACCTGGGAGACATGGGGCACATCAGCCTACACATTTCGGAGACATGGGGCACATCAGCCTAAACATCTGGGAGACGTGGGGCACATCAGCCTACACACCTCAGAGACATGGGGCACATCAGTCTACACACACATGGTAGACAGCGACGCATCAGTTTACATACCTGGGAGACAGGGGCACATCTGTCTACTCAGCTGGGAGACAGGGACACATCCATCTACACAGCTGGGAGAGAGGTGCACATCTGTCTAAACAGCTGGGAGACATGGGGCATACCAGCCTACACACCTGGGAGACATGGGGCACATCTGTTCATACACCTGGGAGACAGGGGCACATCTGTCTACACACCTGGGAGAAATGGGACACAGCAGTCTACACACCTGGTAGACAGGGGCACATCAGTCTACACACCTGGGAGACAGGGGCACATCGGTCTACACACCTGGGAGACATGGGGCACATCTGCCCACACAGCTGGACGATCGGGGCACATCTGTTGAAGCACCTGGGAGACATGGGGCACATCTGCCCACACACCTGTGAGACAGGGGCACATCTGTGTAAACACCTGAGAGACATGGGACACAACTGCCTGCACACCTGGGAGATGGGTGCACATCTGTCTACACACATTTGTACATGAACTTGGGTGACATGGGGCACATCTGTTCACACACTGGCAGAAAGGGGCACACCTGCCTACACACCTGGGAGACAGGGGCACATCTGCCTACGCACTTGGGAGACATGTGTCACATCAGTCTACACACATGGTGGACAGGGGCACATCTGTCCACACACCTGGAAGACAGGGGCACATCTGTCCACACACCTGAGAGACATGGGGCACATCTGTTCACCCGCCTGGGGGACAGAGGCATATCTGTCTACACAGGTGGGAGATAGGGGCACATCAGTCTACACACCTGGGAGAAGGGCACAACTGTCTATGCAGCTGGGAGACAGGGACACATTAGTCTACACCCCTAGTAGACATGGGGCACAGCTGCCCACACACCTGGGAGGCATGAGCACATCAGTCTAAACAACTGGGAGACATGGGGCACATTAGCCTAATCACCTGGGAGACAGGGGCACATGTGTCTACACATCTCGGAGACATGGGGCACATCAGCCTAAACATCTGGGAGACGTGGGGCACATCAGCCTACACACCTCGGAGACATGGGGCACATCAGTCTACACACACATGGGAGACAGCGACGCATCAGTCTACATACCTGGCAGACAGGGGCACTTCTGTTTACACACCTGGGAGACATGGGGCACATCAGCCTACACACCTGGGAGGCAGGGGCACATCAGTCTACACAGCTGGGAGATATGGGGCACATCAGCCTACACACCTGGGAGGCAGGGGCACATCAGTCTACACAACTGGGAGACAGAGGCCCATCTGTCTACACACCTGTGGGACAGGGGCACATCTGTCCACACCGCTGGAAAATGGGGGAACATCTGTTGAAACACCTGGGAGATATGGGGCACATCTGCCCACACACCTGGGAGACGGGGGCTCATCTGTTTACAGACCTGTGAGACAGGGGCACATCAGTCTACACAACTGGGAGACTGGCACATCTGTACATGCACCTGCGAGACATGGGGCACATCTGGTCACCCGCCTGGGGGACAGCGGCATATCTGTCTACACACCTGGGAGATAGGGGCACATCAGTCTACACACCTGGGAGAAGGGCACAACTGTCTACTCAGCTGGAAGACAGGGACACATTTGTCTACACTCCTAGTAGATATGGGGCACAGCTGCCCACACACCTGGGAGGCATGAGCACATCAGTCTAAACAACTGGGAGACATGGGGCAGGTTAGGTTGATTGGCTATGATTAAAAAAAAATTGACCCTTAGTGTTAGGGGGATTAAATATGTGGGGTTACGGGGATAGGGTGGGATATGTGTTGGTGTAGGGGTTACGGGGATCGGGTGGGATATGTGTCGGTGCAGGCTCGATGGGCCGAAATGGCCTCTATCTGTACTGTGAGGTTTCTGTGATTCTGTGATTAGCCTAAACACCTGGGAGACGGGCACATCTGTTTACACATTTCGGAGACATGGGGCACATCAGCCTAAACATCTGGGAGACATGGGGCACATCAGCCTACACATCTCGGAGACATGGGGCACATCAGTCTACACACACATGGTAGACAGCGACGCATCAGTTTACATACCTGGGAGACAGGGGCATATCTGTCTACTCAGCTGGGAGACAGGGACACATCCATCTACACAGCTGGGAGAGAGGTGCACATCTGTCTAAACAGCTGGGAGACATGGGGCATACCAGCCTACACACCTGAGAGACAGGGGCACATCTGTCCACATGCCTGAGAGACATGGTGCACATCTGTCTACACACCTGGGAGACATTGGCCACATCAGTCTACAAAGCTGGGAGACAGATGCACATCTGTCTACAGACCTGGGAGACAGGGGCACATCTGTCTAGACAGCTGGAAGATGGGGGCACATCTGTTGAAACACCTGGGAGACATGGGGCACATCTGCCCACACACCTGGGAGACGGGGGCTCATCTTTTTACAGACCTGTGAGACAGGCGCACATCAGTCTACACAACTGGGAGACAGGGGCACATCTGTGCACGCACCTGCGAGACATGGGGCACATCTGTTCACCCGCCTGGGGGACAGAGGCATATCTGTCTACACACCTGGGAGATAGGGGCACATCAGTCTACACACCTGGGAGAAGGGCACAACTGTCTACGCAGCTGGGAGACAGGGACACATTAGTCTACACTCCTAGTAGACATGGGGCACAGTTGCCCACACACCTGGGAGGCTTGAGCACATCAGTCTAAACAACTGGGAGACATGGGGCACATTAGCCTAATCACCTGGGAGACAGGGGCACATGTGTCTACACATCTCGGAGACATGGGGCACATCAGCCTAAACATCTGGGAGACGTGGGGCACATCAGCCTACACACCTCGGAGACATGGGGCACATCAGTCTACACACACATGGTAGACAGCGACGCATCAGTCTACAAACCTGGCAGACAGGGGCACTTCTGTTTACACACCTGGGAGACATGGTGCACATCAGCCTACACACCTGGGAGGCAGGGGCACATCAGTCTACACAACTGGGAGACAGAGGCCCATCTGTCTACACACCTGTGGGACAGGGGCACATCTGTCCACACAGCTGGAAGATGGGGGCACATCTGTTGAAACACCTGGGAGATATGGGGCACATCTGCCCACACACCTGGGAGACGGGGGCTCATCTGTTTACAGACCTGTGAGACAGGCGCACATCAGTCTACACAACTGGGAGACTGGCACATCTGTACATGCACCTGCGAGACATGGGGCACATCTGGTCACCCGCCTGGGGGACAGAGGCATATCTGTCTACACACCTGGGAGATAGGGGCACATCAGTCTACACACCTGGGAGAAGGGCACAACTGTCTACTTAGCTGGAAGACAGGGACACATTAGTCTACACTCCTAGTAGACATGGGGCACAGCTGCCCACACA
Source organism: Somniosus microcephalus (assembly GCF_052327205.1). NCBI lineage: Eukaryota > Metazoa > Chordata > Chondrichthyes > Squaliformes > Somniosidae > Somniosus > Somniosus microcephalus. Next base: position 50,320,068 of record NC_140995.1, read on the forward strand.
CCTGGGAGGCATGAGCACATCAGTCTAAACAACTGGGAGACATGGGGCAGGTTAGGTTGATTGGCTATGATAAAAAAAAAAATTGACCCTTAGTGTTAGGGGGATTAAATATGTGGGGTTACGGGGATAGGGTGGGATATGTGTTGGTGTAGGGGTTACGGGGATCGGGTGGGATATGTGTCGGTGCAGGCTCGATGGGCCGAAATGGCCTCTGTACTGTGAGGTTTCTGTGATTCTGTGATTAGCCTAAACACCTGGGAGACGGGCACATCTGTCTACACATTTCGGAGACATGGGGCACATCAGCCTAAACATCTGGGAGACGTGGGGCACATCAGCCTACACACCTCAGAGACATGGGGCACATCAGTCTACACACACATGGTAGACAGCGACGCATCAGTTTACATACCTGGGAGACAGGGGCACATCTGTCTACTCAGCTGGGAGACAGGGACACATCCATCTACACAGCTGGGAGAGAGGTGCACATCTGTCTAAACAGCTGGGAGACATGGGGCATACCAGCCTACACACCTGGGAGACATGGGGCACATCTGTTCATACACCTGGGAGACAGGGGCACATCTGTCTACACACCTGGGAGAAATGGGACACAGCAGTCTACACACCTGGTAGACAGGGGCACATCAGTCTACACACCTGGGAGACAGGGGCACATCGGTCTACACACCTGGGAGACATGGGGCACATCTGCCCACACAGCTGGACGATCGGGGCACATCTGTTGAAGCACCTGGGAGACATGGGGCACATCTGCCCACACACCTGTGAGACAGGGGCACATCTGTGTAAACACCTGAGAGACATGGGACACAACTGCCTGCACACCTGGGAGATGGGTGCACATCTGTCTACACACATTTGTACACGAACTTGGGTGACATGGGGCACATCTGTTCACACACTGGCAGAAAGGGGCACACCTGCCTACACACCTGGGAGACAGGGGCACATCTGCCTACGCACTTGGGAGACATGTGTCACATCAGTCTACACACATGGTGGACAGGGGCACATCTGTCCACACACCTGGAAGACAGGGGCACATCTGTCCACACACCTGAGAGACATGGGGCACATCTGTTCACCCGCCTGGGGGACAGAGGCATATCTGTCTACACACCTGGGAGATAGGGGCACATCAGTCTACACACCTGGGAGAAGGGCACAACTGTCTACGCAGCTGGGAGACAGGGACACATTCGTCTACACCCCTAGTAGACATGGGGCACAGCTGCCCACACACCTGGGAGGCATGAGCACATCAGTCTAAACAACTGGGAGACATGGGGCACATTAGCCTAATCACCTGGGAGACAGGGGCACATGTGTCTACACATCTCGGAGACATGGGGCACATCAGCCTAAACATCTGGGAGATGTGGGGCACATCAGCCTACACACCTCGGAGACATGGGGCACATCAGTCTACACACACATGGGAGACAGCGACGCATCAGTCTACATACCTGGCAGACAGGGGCACTTCTGTTTACACACCTGGGAGACATGGGGCACATCAGTCTACACAGCTGGGAGATATGGGGCACATCAGCCTACACACCTGGGAGGCAGGGGCACATCAGTCTACACAACTGGGAGACAGAGGCCCATCTGTCTACACACCTGTGGGACAGGGGCACATCTGTCCACACAGCTGGAAGATGGGGGAACATCTGTTGAAACACCTGGGAGATATGGGGCACATCTGCCCACACACCTGGGAGACGGGGGCTCATCTGTTTACAGACCTGTGAGACAGGGGCACATCAGTCTACACAACTGGGAGACTGGCACATCTGTACATGCACCTGCGAGACATGGGGCACATCTGGTCACCCGCCTGGGGGACAGCGGCATATCTGTCTACACACCTGGGAGATAGGGGCACATCAGTCTACACACCTGGGAGAAGGGCACAACTGTCTACTCAGCTGGAAGACAGGGACACATTTGTCTACACTCCTAGTAGATATGGGGCACAGCTGCCCACACACCTGGGAGGCATGAGCACATCAGTCTAAACAACTGGGAGACATGGGGCAGGTTAGGTTGATTGGCTATGATAAAAAAAAAATTGACCCTTAGTGTTAGGGGGATTAAATATGTGGGGTTACGGGGATAGGGTGGGATATGTGTTGGTGTAGGGGTTACGGGGATCGGGTGGGATATGTGTCGGTGCAGGCTCGATGGGCCGAAATGGCCTCTATCTGTACTGTGAGGTTTCTGTGATTCTGTGATTAGCCTAAACACCTGGGAGACGGGCACATCTGTTTACACATTTCGGAGACATGGGGCACATCAGCCTAAACATCTGGGAGACATGGGGCACATCAGCCTACACATCTCGGAGACATGGGGCACATCAGTCTACACACACATGTAGACAGCGACGCATCAGTTTACATACCTGGGAGACAGGGGCATATCTGTCTACTCAGCTGGGAGACAGGGACACATCCATCTACACAGCTGGGAGAGAGGTGCACATCTGTCTAAACAGCTGGGAGACATGGGGCATACCAGCCTACACACCTGGGAGACAGGGGCACATCTGTCCACATGCCTGAGAGACATGGTGCACATCTGTCTACACACCTGGGAGACATTGGCCACATCAGTCTACACAGCTGGGAGACAGATGCACATCTGTCTACAGACCTGGGAGACAGGGGCACATCTGTCTAAACACCTGGGAGACATGGAACAAATCAGCCTACACATCCGGGAGACAGGGCAAATCTGTCTACACACCTGGGAGACAGGGGCAGCACAGTCTACACACCTAGGAGACATGGTGCACATCTGTCTACACACCAAGGAGTCATGGGACACATCTGTTCACACACCTGGGAGACGGGCACATCTGTTCACACACCTGGCAGACAGGGGCACATCTGTCTACACACCTGGGAGAAATGGGGCACAACAGTCTAAACACCTGAAAGAATGGGGCACATCACTCTACACACCTGGGAGACTGGGGCACATCTGACAACACACCATTGGAGACATGGAGCACATCAGCCTACAAACCTGGGAGAAGGGCACAAGAGTCTATACAGCTGGGAGACAGGGACACATCAGTCTACACAGCTGGGAAAGAGGGGCACATCTGTATACATACCTGGGAGACATGGGGCTCATCAGCATTCACACCTGGAAGACAGGGGCACATCAGTCTAAACAACTGTGACACATGGGGCATATCAGCCTAAGCACCTTGGAGACATGGGGTACATCTGCCCACACACCTGTAAGACAGGGTCAAATCTGTCCACACAGCTAGAAGACGGGGACACATCTGTCTACACACCTGGGAGACAGGGGCACATCAGTATATACACCTAGGAGACAGGGGCACATCTGTCTACACAGCTGGGAGACATGGGGCACATCAGTTTACACACCCAGGAGACAGGGGCACATCAGTCTACACACCTGGGAGAAGGGCACAACAGTCTACTCAGCAGGGAGACAGGGGCACATCAGTCTACACTCCTGGGAGATGGGGCACCTCAGTCTACACACCTGAGAGACATGGGGCACATCTGCCCACACAGCTGGAAGATGGGGACACATCTGTCTACACACCTGGGAGACAGGGGCACATCAGTATACACACGTAGGAGACGGGCACATCTGTCTACACAGCTGGGAGACATGGGGCACATCAGTCTACACACCCAGGAGACACGGGCACATCAGTCTACACACCTGGGAGAAGGGCACAACAGTCTACTCAGCAGGGAGACGGGCACATCAGTATACACTCCTGCGGGATGGGCACCTCAATCTACACACAAAGGAGACATGCGTACATCTGTCTACACAGCTGGGGGACATCTGCCTACACACCTGGGAGACAGGGGCACATCTGTCTACACACTTGGGAGGCATGTGTCACATCAGTCTACACACCTGGGAGACATGGGGAACATCTGTTCACATACCTGGGAGACATGGGCACATCTGTCTACACACCTGGGAAAAATTGGGCACAACAGTCTACACACCTGGTAGACAGGGACACATAAGTGTACATAACTGGGAGACAGAGGCACATCTGTCTACACATCTGGGAGACAGGGGCACATCCATCTACACACCTGGGAGAAGGGCACAAGAGTCTACACAGCTGGGAGACAGGGACACATCAGTCTACACAGCTGGGAGAGAGGGGCACATCTGTCTACACACCTGGGAGACATGGGACACATTTGTCCACACTGCTGGGAGACAGAGGGACATCAGCCTAAACACTTGGGAGACGTGGGGCACGTCAGACTACACACCTGGGTGAAATGGCGCACATTTGTTCACACACCTGGGGGACAGGAGCACATCTGTCTACACACCTGGGAGACAGGGGCGCATCTGTCTACACACTTGGGAGACATGTCACATCAGTCTACACACCTGGGAGACAGAAGCACATCTATCTACACATCTGAGAGATGGGGGCACAGCTGACAACACACCATGGAGACATGGGGCACACCAGCCTACACACCTGGGAGACAGGGACACATCCGTCTACACAGCTGGGAGAGAGGTGCACATCTGTCTAAACAGCTGGGAGATATGGGGCATACCAGCCTACAGACCTGGGAGACAGGGGCACATCTGTCCACACGCCTGAGAGACATGGGGCACATCTGTCTACACACCTGGGAGACATTGGCCACATCACTGTACCCAGCTCGGAGACAGATGCACATCTGTCTACACACCTGGGAGTCAGGGGCACATCTGTCTAAACACCTGGGAGACTTGGAACAAATCAGTCTACACATCTGGGAGACAGGGCAAATCTGTCTACACACCTGAGAGACATGGTGCACATCTGTCTATACATCATGGATTCATGGGGCACATCTGCCTACATACCTGGGAGACAGGGGCACATCTGTCCACACACCTGAGAGACATGGGGCACATCTGTTCACACACCTGGGAGAAAGGGGCACATCTGTCTACACACCTGGGAGAAATGGGGCACAACAGTCTACGCACCTGGTAGACAGGGACACATCAGTCTACACACCTGGGAGACGGGCACGTCTGTCTACACACTTGGGAGACATGTGTCACATCAGTCTACACACCTGGGAGACAGGGGCACATCAGTCTACACACCTGGGACACAGGGGCACTACCGTCTACACACCTGGGAGAAGGGCACAAGAGTCTACACAGCTGGGAGACAGGGACACATCCGTCTACAGAGCTGGGAGAGAGGGGCACATCTGTCTAAACAGCTGGGAGACATGGGGCACACCAGCCTACACACCTGGGAGACAGGGGCACATCTGTCTACACACTTGGGAGACAGGGGTACATCAGTCTAAACAATTGGGAGATACGGGGCACATCAGCCTAAGCACCTGGGAGACAGGGGCACATCTGTCCACACGCCTGAGAGACATGGGGCACATCTGTCTACACACCTGGGAGACATTGGCCACATCTGTCTACACACTTGGGAGACAGGGGCACATCTGCCTACACACCTGGGAGACATGGTACAAATCAGTCTACACATCTGGGAGGCAGGGCACATCTGTCTACACACCTGGGAGACAGGGGCACCACAGTTTACACACCTAGGAGACATGGTGCACATTTGTCCACACATCATGGAGTCATGGGGCACATCAGCCTACATACCTGGCAGACAGGGGCACATCTGTCCACACACCTGAGAGACATGGGGCACATCTGTCCACACACCTGATAGACAGGGGCACATCAGTCTACACACCTGGGAGACAGGGGCCCATCTGTCTAGACACCTGGGAGACATGGGGCTCATCAGCCTTCACACCTGGGAGAGAGGGGCACATCTGTCTGCACACCTGGGAGACGGGCACAGCAGTCTAAACAACTGTGAGACATGGAGCACATCAGCCTAAGTACCTGGGAGACGGGCACATCTGTCCACATGCCTGAGAGACATGGGCACATCTGCCCACACACCGGTAAGACAGGGTCAAATCTGTCCACACAGCTAGAAGATGGGGACACATCTGTCTACATGCCTGGGAGGCAGGGGCACATCTGTCTACACACCTGGGAGACAGGGGCACATCAGTCTACACAGCTGGGAGAGAGGGGCACATCTGTCTACAGACCTGGGAGTCATGGGACACATTTGTCCACACTGCTGGGAGACAGAGGCACATCAGTCTAAACAACTGGGAGACATGGGGCACATCAGCCCAAGCATCTGGGAGACATGGGGCACATCAGTCTACACACACATGGGAGACAGGGGTGCATCAGTGTATATACCTGGGTGATAGGGGCTCATCTGTTTACACACCTGGGAGATATGAGGCACATCAGGCTACACACCTGGGAGACAGGGGCACATCAATCTACACACCTGCGAGACAGGGCACATCTGTCCACACAGCTGGGAGATGGGGGCACATCTGTTGAAACACCTGGGAGACATGGAGCACATCAGTCTACACACCTGAGAGGCAGGGGCACATCTGTCTACACACCTGGGAGACAGGGGCACATCTGTCCACACACCTGATAGACAGGGGCACATCAGTCTGCACACCTGGGAGACAGGGGCCCATCTGTCTAGACACCTGGGAGACATGGGGCTCATCAGCCTTCACACCTGGGAGAGAGGGGCACATCTGTCTGCACACCTGGGAGACGGGCACAGCAGTCTGAACAACTGTGAGACATGGAGCACATCAGCCTAAGTACCTGGGAGACGGGCACATCTGTCCACATGCCTGAGAGACATGGGCACATCTGCCCACACACCTGATAGACAGGGGCACATCAGTCTACACACCTGGGAGACAGGGGCCCATCTGTCTAGACACCTGGGAGACATGGGGCTCATCAGCCTTCACACCTGGGAGAGAGGGGCACATCTGTCTGCACACCTGGGAGACGGGCACAGCAGTCTAAACAACTGTGAGACATGGAGCACATCAGCCTAAGTACCTGGGAGACGGGCACATCTGTCCACATGCCTGAGAGACATGGGCACATCTGCCCACACACCGGTAAGACAGGGTCAAATCTGTCCACACAGCTAGAAGATGGGGACACATCTGTCTACATGCCTGGGAGGCAGGGGCACATCTGTCTACACACCTGGGAGACAGGGGCACATCAGTCTACACAGCTGGGAGAGAGGGGCACATCTGTCTACAGACCTGGGAGTCATGGGACACATTTGTCCACACTGCTGGGAGACAGAGGCACATCAGTCTAAACAACTGGGAGACATGGGGCACATCAGCCCAAGCATCTGGGAGACATGGGGCACATCAGTCTACACACACATGGGAGACAGGGGTGCATCAGTGTATATACCTGGGTGATAGGGGCTCATCTGTTTACACACCTGGGAGATATGAGGCACATCAGGCTACACACCTGGGAGACAGGGGCACATCAATCTACACACCTGCGAGACAGGGCACATCTGTCCACACAGCTGGGAGATGGGGGCACATCTGTTGAAACACCTGGGAGACATGGAGCACATCAGTCTACACACCTGAGAGGCAGGGGCACATCTGTCTACACACCTGGGAGACAGGGGCACATCTGTCCACACACCTGATAGACAGGGGCACATCAGTCTGCACACCTGGGAGACAGGGGCCCATCTGTCTAGACACCTGGGAGACATGGGGCTCATCAGCCTTCACACCTGGGAGAGAGGGGCACATCTGTCTGCACACCTGGGAGACGGGCACAGCAGTCTGAACAACTGTGAGACATGGAGCACATCAGCCTAAGTACCTGGGAGACGGGCACATCTGTCCACATGCCTGAGAGACATGGGCACATCTGCCCACACACCTGATAGACAGGGGCACATCAGTCTACACACCTGGGAGACAGGGGCCCATCTGTCTAGACACCTGGGAGACATGGGGCTCATCAGCCTTCACACCTGGGAGAGAGGGGCACATCTGTCTGCACACCTGGGAGACGGGCACAGCAGTCTAAACAACTGTGAGACATGGAGCACATCAGCCTAAGTACCTGGGAGACGGGCACATCTGTCCACATGCCTGAGAGACATGGGCACATCTGCCCACACACCGGTAAGACAGGGTCAAATCTGTCCACACAGCTAGAAGATGGGGACACATCTGTCTACATGCCTGGGAGGCAGGGGCACATCTGTCTACACACCTGGGAGACAGGGGCACATCAGTCTACACAGCTGGGAGAGAGGGGCACATCTGTCTACAGACCTGGGAGTCATGGGACACATTTGTCCACACTGCTGGGAGACAGAGGCACATCAGTCTAAACAACTGGGAGACATGGGGCACATCAGCCCAAGCATCTGGGAGACATGGGGCACATCAGTCTACACACACATGGGAGACAGGGGTGCATCAGTGTATATACCTGGGTGATAGGGGCTCATCTGTTGAAACACCTGGGAGACATGGAGCACATCAGTCTACACACCTGAGAGGCAGGGGCACATCTGTCTACACACCTGGGAGACAGGGGCACATCTGTCCACACAGCTGAGAGACATGGGGCACATCTGTTCACACACCTGGGAGATATGAGGCACATCAGGCTGCACACCTGGGAGACAGGGGCACATCAGTCTACACGCCTGCGAGACAGGGCACATCTGTCCACACAGCTGGGAGATGGGGGCACATCTGTTGAAACACCTGGGAGACATGGAGCACATCAGTCTACACACCTGAGAGGCAGGGGCACATCTGTCTACACACCTGGGAGACGGGCACATCTGTCCACACACCTGAGAGACATGGGGCACATCTGTTCACACACCTGGGAGACAGGGGCACATCTGTCTACACACCTGGGAGAAATGGGGCAAAACAGTCTAAACACGTGCAAGACAGGTGCACATCAGTCTACACACCTGGGAGACCGGGGCACATCTGACAACACTCCATGGAGACATGGGGCACATCAGCCTACACACCTGGGAACAAGGGGAACATCTGTCCGCACACCTGAGAGACATGGGGCACATCTGTCTACACACCTGGGAGACATGGGACACATCTGTTCATACACCTGGGAGACAGGGGCACATCTGTCTACACACCTGGGAGAAATGGGACACAGCAGTCTACACACCTGGTAGACAGGGGCACATCCGTCTACACACCTGGGAGACAGGGGCACATCGGTCTACACACCTGGGAGACATGGGGCACATCTGCCCACACAGCTGGAAGATGGGGGCACATCTGTTGAAGCACCTGGGAGACATGGGCCACATCTGCCCACACACCTGTGAGACAGGGGCACATCTGTCTAAACACCTGAGAGACATGGGACACAACTGCCTGCACACCTGGGAGATGGGTGCACATCTGTCTACACACATTTGTACACGAACTTGGGTGACATGGGGCACATCTGTTCACACACTGGCAGAAAGGGGCACACCTGCCTACACACCTGGGAGACAGGGGCACATCTGCCTATGCACTTGGGAGACATGTGTCACATCAGTCTACACACATGGTGGACAGGGGCACATCTGTCTACACACCTGGAAGACAGGGGCACATCTGTCCACACATCTGAGAGACATGGGGCACATCTGTTCACACACCTGGGAGAAGGGCACATCAGTCTACACAGGTGGGAGAGAGGGACACATCAGTCTACACAGCTGGGAGATAGGGGCACATCTCTCTACACAGCTGAGAGACATGGGGCACATCAGCCTAAACACCTTGGAGACAGGGGCACAGCAGTCTACACACCTGGGAGACAGGGGCATATCTGTCTACGCACTTGGGAGACATGTGTCACATCAGTCTACACACCTGGGAGACAGGGGCACATCAATCTACACAACTGGGAGAGAGGGGCACATCAGTCTACACACCTGGGAGACAGGGGCACATCGGTCTACACACCTGGGAGACATGGGGCACATCTGCCCACACAGCTGGAAGATGGGGGCACATCTGTTGAAACACCTGGGAGACATGGGGCACATCTGTCCACACACCTGAGAGACATGGGGCACATCTGTCTACACACCTGGGAGATATTGGGCACATCTGCCCACACACTGTGGGGCAGGGGCACATCTGTCCACACAGCTGGAAGATGGGGGCACATCTGTTGAAACACCTGGGAGATATGGGGCACATCTGCCCACACACCTGGGAGACGGGGGCTCATCTGTTTACAGACCTGTAAGACAGGGGCACATCAGTCTACACAACTGGGAGACGGGCACATCTGTACATGCACCTGCGAGACATGGGGCACATCTGGTCACCCGGCTGGGGGACAGGGGCATATCTGTCTACACACCTGGGAGATAGGGGCACATCAATCTACACACCTGGGAGAAGGGCACAACTGTCTACTCAGCTGGAAGACAGGGACACATTAGTCTACACTCCTAGTAGACATGGGGCACAGCTGCCCACACACCTGGGAGGCTTGAGCACATCAGTCTAAACAACTGGGAGACATGGGGCACATTAGCCTAAACACCTGGGAGACAGGGGCACACATTGTAGACAGCGATGCATCAGTCTAAATACCTGGCAGACAGGGGCACTTCTGCTTACACACCTGGGAGACAGGGGCACATCAGTCTACACACCTGGGAGACAGAGGCACATCAGTATACACACCTGGGTGACAAGGGCACATCAGTCTACACACCTGGGAGACAGAGGCACATCAGTATACACACCTGGGTGACAAGGGCACATCAGTATACACACCTGGGAGACAGGGGCACATCAGCCTACACACCTGGGTGACAAGGGCACATCAGTCTACACACCTGGGAGACAGAGGCACATCAGTATACACACCTGGGTGACAAGGGCACATCAGTATACACACCTGGGAGACAGGGGCACATCAGTATACACACCTGGGAGACAGGGGCACATCAGTATACACACCTGGGAGAAGGGCACATCAGTCTACACACCTGGGAGACACGGGCTCGTCAGGCTACACACCTGGGAGACGGGCACATCAGTCTACACACCTGGGAGACAGTGGCACATCTGTCTACACAGCTCGGGGACATGGGGAACATCTGTTCACACAGCTGGGAGACATGGGTACATCTGTCTACACACCTGGGAGACATGGGACACATTTGTCCACATTGTTGGGAGACAGAGGCACATCAGCCTAAACACCTGGGAGACGTGGGGCACGTCAGACTACACACCTGGGTGAAATGGAGCACATCTGTTCACACACCTGGGGGACAGGGGCACATCTGCCTACACACCTGGGAGACAGGGGCGCATCTGTCTACACACTTGGGAGACATGTGTCACATCAGTCTACACACCTGGGAGACATGGGACACATTTGTCCACATTGCTGGGAGACAGAGGCACATCAGCCTAAACACCTGGGAGACGTGGGGCACATCAGACTACACACCTGGGTGAAATGGGGCACATCTGTTCACACACCTGGGAGACAGGGGGCACATAAGTCTACACACCTGGGAGAGAGGGGCACATCAGTCTACACACCTGGGAGATATTGGGCACATCTGCCCACACACTGTGGGGCAGGGGCACATCTGTCCACACAGCTGGAAGATGGGGGCACATCTGTCGAAACACCTGGAAGACAGGGGCACATCAGTCTACACAGCTGGGAGACATGGGCACATCAGCCTACACACCTGGGAGGCAGGGGCACATCAGTCTACACACCTGGGAGATATGGGGCACATCTGCCCACAAACCTGTGGGACAGGGGCACATCTGTCTACACAGCTGGAAGATGGGGGCACATCTGTTGGAGCACCTGGGAGACATGGGGCACATCTGCCCACACACCTGGGAGACGGGGGCTCATCTTTTTACAGACCTGTGAGACAGGCGCACATCAGTCTACACAACTGGGAGACAGGGGCACATCTGTGCACGCACCTACGAGACATGGGGCACATCTGGTCACCCGGCTGGGGGACAGGGGCATATCTGTCTACACACCTGGGAGAAGGGCACAACTGTCTACTCAGCTGGAAGACAGGGACACATTAGTCTACACTCCTAGTAGACATGGGGCACAGCTGCCCACACACCTGGGAGGCTTGAGCACATCAGTCTAAACAACTGGGAGACATGGGGCACATTAGCCTAAACACCTGGGAGACAGGGGCACACATTGTAGACAGCGATGCATCAGTCTAAATACCTGGCAGACAGGGGCACTTCTGCTTACACACCTGGGAGACAGGGGCACATCAGTCTACACACCTGGGAGACAGAGGCACATCAGTATACACACCTGGGTGACAAGGGCACATCAGTATACACACCTGGGAGACAGGGGCACATCAGCCTACACACCTGGGAGACAGGGGCACATCAGTCTACACACCTGGGAGACAGGGGCACATCAGTCTACACACCTGGGAGAAGGGCACATCAGTCTACACACCTGGGAGACACGGGCTCGTCAGGCTACACACCTGGGAGACAGGGGCACATCAGTCTACACACCTGGGAGACAGTGGCACATCTGTCTACACAGCTCGGGGACATGGGGAACATCTGTTCTCACAGCTGGGAGACATGGGTACATCTGTCTACACACCTGGGAGACATGGGACACATTTGTCCACATTGTTGGGAGACAGAGGCACATCAGCCTAAACACCTGGGAGACGTGGGGCACGTCAGACTACACACCTGGGTGAAATGGAGCACATCTGTTCACACACCTGGGGGACAGGGGCACATCTGCCTACACACCTGGGAGACAGGGGCGCATCTGTCTACACACTTGGGAGACATGTGTCACATCAGTCTACACACCTGGGAGACATGGGACACATTTGTCCACATTGCTGGGAGACAGAGGCACATCAGCCTAAACACCTGGGAGACGTGGGGCACATCAGACTACACACCTGGGTGAAATGGGGCACATCTGTTCACACACCTGGGAGACAGGGGGCACATAAGTCTACACACCTGGGAGAGAGGGGCACATCAGTCTACACACCTGGGAGATATTGGGCACATCTGCCCACACACTGTGGGGCAGGGGCACATCTGTCCACACAGCTGGAAGATGGGGGCACATCTGTCGAAACACCTGGGAGACAGGGGCACATCAGTCTACACAGCTGGGAGGCATGGGCACATCAGCCTACACACCTGGGAGGCAGGGGCACATCAGTCTACACACCTGGGAGATATGGGGCACATCTGCCCACAAACCTGTGGGACAGGGGCACATCTGTCTACACAGCTGGAAGATGGGGGCACATCTGTTGGAGCACCTGGGAGACATGGGGCACATCTGCCCACACACCTGGGAGACGGGGGCTCATCTTTTTACAGACCTGTGAGACAGGCGCACATCAGTCTACACAACTGGGAGACAGGGGCACATCTGTGCACGCACCTACGAGACATGGGGCACATCTGTTCACCCGCCTGGGGGACAGAGGCATATCTGTCTACACACCTGGGAGATAGGGGCACATCAGTCTACACACCTGGGAGAAGGGCACAACTGTCTACGCAGCTGGGAGACAGGGACACATTAGTCTACACCCCTAGTAGACATGGGGCACAGCTGCCCACACACCTGGGAGGCATGAGCACATCAGTCTAAACAACTGGGAGACATGGGGCACATTAGCCTAATCACCTGGGAGACAGGGGCACATGTGTCTACACATCTCGGAGACATGGGGCACATCAGCCTAAACATCTGGGAGACGTGGGGCACATCAGCCTACACACCTCGGAGACATGGGGCACATCAGTCTACACACACATGGTAGACAGCGATGCATCAGTCTACATACCTGGCAGACAGGGGCACTTCTGTTTACACACCTGGGAGACATGGGGCACATCAGCCTACACACCTGGGAGGCAGGGGCACATGAGTCTACACAGCTGGGAGGCAGGGGCGCATCAGTTTACATACCTGGGAGACAGGGGCACATCTGTCTACTCAGCTGGGAGACAGGGACACATCCATCTACACAGCTGGGAGAGAGGTGCACATCTGTCTAAACAGCTTGGAGACATGGGGCATACCAGCCTACACACCTGGGAGACAGGGGCACATCTGTCCACATGCCTGAGAGACATGGTGCACATCTGTCTACACACCTGGGAGACATTGGCCACATCAGTCTACACAGCTGGGAGACAGATGCACATCTGTCTACACATCTGGGAGACAGGGCAAATCTGTCTACACACCTGGGAGACAGGGGCAGCACAGTCTACACACCTAGGAGACATGGTGCACATCTGTCTACACACCAAGGAGTCATGGGACAGATCTGTTCACACACCTGGGAGACGGGCACATCTGTTCACACACCTGGCAGACAGGGGCACATCACTCTACACACCTGGGAGACTGGGGCACATCTGACAACACACCATTGGAGACATGGAGCACATCAGCCTACAAACCTGGGAGAAGGGCACAAGAGTCTATACAGCTGGGAGACAGGGACACATCAGTCTACACAGCTGGGAAAGAGGGGCACATCTGTATACATACCTGGGAGACATGGGGCTCATCAGCATTCACACCTGGAAGACAGGGGCACATCAGTCTAAACAACTGTGACACATGGGGCACATCAGCCTAAGCAACTTGGAGACATGGGGTACATCTGCCCACACACCTGTAAGACAGGGTCAAATCTGTCCACACAGCTAGAAGACAGGGGCACATCTGTCTACACAGCTGGGAGACATGGGGCACATCAGTCTACACACCCAGGAGACAGGGGCACATCAGTCTACACACCTGGGAGAAGGGCACAACAGTCTACTCAGCAGGGAGACGGGCACATCAGTCTACACTCCTGGGAGATGGGGCACCTCAGTCTACACACCTGAGAGACATGGGGCACATCTGCCCACACAGCTGGAAGATGGGGACACATCTGTCTACACACCTGGGAGACAGGGGCACATCAGTATACACACGTAGGAGACAGGGGCACATCTGTCTACACAGCTGGGAGACATGGGGCACATCAGTCTACACACCCAGGAGACACGGGCACATCAGTCTACACACCTGGGAGAAGGGCACAACAGTCTACTCAGCAGGGAGACAGGCACATCAGTATACACTCCTGCGGGATGGGCACCTCAATCTACACACAAAGGAGACATGCGTACATCTGTCTACACAGCTGGGGGACATCTGCCTACACACCTGGGAGACAGGGGCACATCTGTCTACACACTTGGGAGGCATGTGTCACATCAGTCTACACACCTGGGAGACATGGGGAACATCTGTTCACATACCTGGGAGACATGGGCAAATCTGTCTACACACCTGGGAAAAATTGGGCACAACAGTCTACACACCTGGTAGACAGGGACACATAAGTGTACATAACTGGGAGACAGAGGCACATCTGTCTACACATCTGGGAGACGGGCACAGCCATCTACACACCTGGGAGAAGGGCACAAGAGTCTACACAGCTGGGAGACAGGGACACATCAGTCTGCACAGCTGGGAGAGAGGGGCACATCTGTCTACACACCTGGGAGACATGGGACACATTTATCCACACTGCTGGGAGACAGAGGGACATCAGCCTAAACACTTGGGAGATGTGGGGCACGTCAGACTACACACCTGGGTGAAATGGCGCACATTTGTTCACACACCTGGGGGACAGGAGCACATCTGTCTACACACCTGGGAGACAGGGGCGCATCTGTCTACACACTTGGGAGACATGTCACATCAGTCTACACACCTGGGAGACAGAAGCACATCTGTCTACACATCTGAGAGATGGGGGCGCAGCTGACAACACACCATGGAGACATGGGGCACACCAGCCTACACACCTGGGAGACAGGGACACATCCGTCTACACAGCTGGGAGAGAGGTGCACATCTGTCTAAACAGCTGGGAGATATGGGGCATACCAGCCTACAGACCTGGGAGACGGGCACATCTGTCCACACGCCTGAGAGACATGGGGCACATCTGTCTACACACCTGGGAGACATTGGCCACATCACTGTACACAGCTTGGAGACAGATGCACATCTGTCTACACACCTGGGAGTCAGGGGCACATCTGTCTAAACACCTGGGAGACTTGGAACAAATCAGTCTACACATCTGGGAGACAGGGCAAATCTGTCTACACACCTGAGAGACATGGTGCACATCTGTCTATACATCATGGATTCATGGGGCACATCTGCCTACATACCTGGGAGACAGGGGCACATCTGTCCACACACCTGAGAGACATGGGGCACATCTGTTCACACACCTGGGAGAAAGGGGCACATCTGTCTACACACCTGGGAGAAATGGGGCACAACAGTCTACGCACCTGGTAGACAGGGACACATCAGTCTACATACCTGGGAGACAGGGGCATATCAGTCTACACACCTGGGAGACGGGCACATCTGTCTAAACACCTGGGAGACATGAGGCACATCAGTCTAAACAAAAGGGAGACATGGAGCACATCAGCCTAAATGCCTGGGAGACAGGGGCACATCAGTCTACATACCTGGAAGACAGTCGGCACATCTGTCTACATACCTGGGAGACATGAGGCACATCAGTGTACACACTTGGGAGACATGTGTCACATCAGTCTACACACCTGGGAGATGGGGGCACATCCCCATGGAGACATGGGGCACATCATCCTACACACCTGGGAGACAGGGGCACATCAGTCTACACACCTGGGACACAGGGGCACCACCGTTTACACACCTGGGAGAAGGGCACAAGAGTCTACACAGCTGGGAGACAGGGACACATCCGTCTACAGAGCTGGGAGAGAGGGGTACATCTGTCTAAACAGCTGGGAGAGAGGGGCACACCAGCCTACACACCTGGGAGACAGGGGCACATCTGTCTACACACTTGGGAGACAGGGGTACATCAGTCTAAACAACTGGGAGATACGGGGCACATCAGCCTAAGCACCTGGGAGACAGGGGCACATCTGTCCACACGCCTGAGAGACATGGGGAACATCTGTCTACACACCTGGGAGACATTGGCCACATCTGTCTACACACTTGGGAGACAGGGGCACATCTGTCTACACACTTGGGAGACATGGTACAAATCAGTCTACACATCTGGGAGGCAGGGCACATCTGTCTACACACCTGGGAGACGGGCACCACAGTTTACACACCGAGGAGACATGGTGCACATTTGTCCACACACCATGGAGTCATGGGGCACATCAGCCTACATACCTGGCAGACAGGGGCACATCTGTCCACACACCTGAGAGACATGGGGCACATCTGTCCACACACCTGTAAGACAGGGTCAAATCTGTCCACACAGCTAGAAGATGGGGACACATCTGTCTACATGCCTGGGAGGCAGGGGCACATCTGTCTACACACCTGGGAGACAGGGGCACATCAGTCTACACAGCTGGGAGAGAGGGGCACATCTGTCTACAGACCTGGGAGTCATGGGACACATTTGTCCACACTGCTGGGAGACAGAGGCACATCAGTCTAAACAACTGGGAGACATGGGGCACATCAGCCCAAGCATCTGGGAGACATGGGGCACATCAGTCTACACACACATGGGAGACAGGGGTGCATCAGTGTATATACCTGGGTGATAGGGGCTCATCTGTTTACACACCTGGGAGATATGAGGCACATCAGGCTACACACCTGGGAGACAGGGGCACATCAGTCTACACACCTGCGAGACAGGGCACATCTGTCCACACAGCTGGGAGATGGGGGCACACCTGTTGAAACACCTGGGAGACATGGAGCACATCAGTCTACACACCTGAGAGGCAGGGGCACATCTGTCTACACACCTGGGAGACAGGGGCACATCTGTCCACACAGCTGAGAGACATGGGGCACATCTGTTCACACACCTGGGAGATATGAGGCACATCAGGCCACACACCTGGGAGACAGGGGCACATCAGTCTACACACCTGCGAGATAGAGCACATCTGTCCACACACCTGAGAGACATGGGGCACATCTGTTCACACACCTGGGAGACAGGGGCACATCTGTCTACACACCTGGGAGAAATGGGGCAAAACAGTCTAAACACGTGCAAGACAGGTGCACATCAGTCTACACACCTGGGAGACCGGGGCACATCTGACAACACTCCATGGAGACATGGGGCACATCAGCCTACACACCTGGGAACAAGGGGAACATCTGTCCACACACCTGAGAGACATGGGGCACATCTGTCTACACACCTGGGAGACATGGGGCACATCTGTTCATACACCTGGGTGACAGGGGCACATCTGTCTACACACCTGGGAGAAATGGGACACAGCAGTCTACACACCTGGTAGACAGGGGCACATCAGTCTACACACCTGGGAGACGGGCACATCGGTCTACACACCTGGGAGGCATGGGGCACATCTGCCCACACAGCTGGAAGATGGGGGCACATCTGTTGAAGCACCTGGGAGACATGGGGCACATCTGCCCACACACCTGTGATACAGGGGCACATCTGTCTAAACACCTGAGAGACATGGGACACAACTGCCTGCACACCTGGGAGATGGGTGCACATCTGTCTACACACATTTGTACACGAACTTGGGTGACATGGGGCACATCTGTTCACACACTGGCAGAAAGGGGCACACCTGCCTACACACCTGGGAGGCAGGGGCACATCTGCCTACGCACTTGGGAGACATGTGTCACATCAGTCTACACACATGGTGGACAGGGGCACATCTGTCTACATACCTGGGAGACATGGGGCACATCTGTTCACACACCTGGGAGAAGGGCACATCAGTCTACACAGATGGGAGAGGGACACATCAGTCTACACAGCTGGGAGATAGGGGCAGATCTCTCTACACAGCTGAGAGACATGGGGCACATCAGCCTAAACACCTTGGAGACAGGGGCACATCAGTCTACACACCTGGGAGACAGGGGCATATCTGTCTACGCACTTGGGAGACATGTGTCACATCAGTCTACACACCTGGGAGACAGGGGCACATCAATCTACACAGCTGGGAGAGAGGGGCACATCAGTCTACACACCTGGGAGACAGGGGCACATCGGTCTACACACCTGGGAGACATGGGGCACATCTGCCCACACAGCTGGAAGATGGGGGCACATCTGTTGAAGCACCTGGGAGACATGGGGCACATCTGTCCACACACCTGAGAGACATGGGGCACATCTGTCTACACACCTGGGCGACAGGGGCACATCTGTCTACACACCTGGGAGAAATGGGGCACAATAGTCTACACACGTGCAAGACAGCGGCACATCGGTCTGCAGACCTGGGAGACAGGGACACATCCATCTACACACCCGGGAGAAGGGCACAATGGTCTACACAGCTGGGACAGGGGGACACATCAGTCTACACTGCTGGGAGTGGTGGCACATCTGTCTACACACTTGGGAGACATGGGGCACATCACCCTACACACCTGGGAGACAGGGCACATCAGTCTACACACCTGGGAGACATGGGGCACATCTGCCCACACAGCTGGAAGATGGGGGCACATCTGTTGAAACACCTGGGAGACATGGGGCACATCTGCCCACACACCTGTGAGACAGGGGCACATCTGTCTAAACACCTGGGAGACATGGGACACAACTGCCTGCACACCTAGGAGATGGGTGCACATTTGTCTACACACCTGGGAGACAGGGGCACATCTGTCTACACACCTGGGAGACGGGCACATCTGTCCACACACCTGAGAGACATGGGGCACATCTGTTCACACACCTGGGAGAAGGTCACATCAGTCTACACAGATGGGAGAGAGGGGCACATCAGTCTACACAGCTGGGAGACAGGGGCATATCTCTCTACACAGCTGGGAGACATGGGGCACATCAGCCTAAACACCTTGGAGACAGGGGCACATCGGTCTACACACCTGGGAGACAGGGGCACATCGGTCTACACACCTGGGAGACATGGGGCACATCTGTCCACACACCTGAGCGAAATGGGGCACAAAAGTCTACACACATGCAAGACAGTGGCACATCGGTCTACACACCTGGGAGACAGGGGCACATCCATCTACACATCTGGGAGAAGGGCACAAGGATCTACACAGCTGGGACAGAGGGACACATCAGTCTACACTGCTGGGAGTGGGGACACATCTGTCTACACACTTGGGAGACATGGGGCACATCACCCTACACACCTGGGAGACAGGGCACATCAGTCTAAACAACTGGGAGACATGGGGCACATCAGCCTTAGCACCTGGGAGACAGCGCACATCTGTCCACACACCAGAGAGACATGGGGCACATCTGTCTATTCACCTGTGAGACATTGGCCACACCAGTCTACACAGCTGGGAGACAGATGCACATCTGTCTACACACCTGGGACACGGGCACATCTTTCGATACACCTGGGAAAAATGGAACACATCTGTCTGCACACCTGGGAGACGGGTACATCTGTCTACTCACCTGGGAGACAGGGCACATCTGTCTACACACCTGGGAGAATGGGGCACCACAGTCTACACACCTAGGAGACATGGTGCACATCTGTCTACACACAATGGAGACATGGGGCACATCAGCCTACATACCTGGGAGACAGGGGCACATCTGTCCACACACCTGAGGGACATGGGGCACATCTGTTCACACAGCTGGGACAGAGGGGCACATCTGCCTACACACCTGGGAGAAATGGGGCACAACAGTCTACACACCTGGGAGAGAGGGGCACATCTGTCTAGACACCTGGTAGCCATGATGCACATCAGTCTGCACACCTGCAAGAAGTGGCACATCAGTCTACACACCTGGGAGAGAGGGGCCCATCTGCCCACACACCTGTGAGACAGTGCCAAATCTGTCCACACAGCTAGAAGATGGGGGCGCATCAGTATACATGCCTGGGAGACAGAGGCACATCTCTCTACATACCTGGGAAACAGGGGCACATCAGTTTAAACAACTGGGAGACATGGGGCACATCAGCCTAAACACTGGGGAGACAGGGGCACATCTGTCTACATACCTCGGAGACATGGGGCACATCAGTCTACACTCACCTGGGAGATGTGGGGCACATCAGTCTACACACCTGGGAGACATGGGGTACATCAATCTACACACCCATGGCAGACAGGGCACATCAGTCTACATACCTGGGACATATGAGGCACATCAGGCTACACACCTGGGAGACAGGGGCACATCAGTCTACACACCTGAGAGACAGCGGCACATCAGTCTACACAGCTTGGAGACAGGAGCACATCAGTCTACACGCCTGGGAGACAGGGGCACATCAGTCTACACACCAGGGAGAAATGGGGCACATCTGCCCACATAGATGGAAGATGGGGGTACATCTGCTGAAACACCTGGGAGACATGAGGCAAATCTGCCCACGCACCCGCGAGACAGGGGCACATCTGTCTACACACCTGAGAGACATGGGGCTCTTCTGTCTACACACCTGAGAGACGGGGGGCACATCTGTATACACACCTGGGAGACAGGGGCACATCAGTCTACAAAACTGGGAGACATGGGGCACATCAGTCTACACACTCAAGGGAGACAGGGGCGCATCCGTCTACATACCTGGGAGAAATGGGGCACAACAGTCTACACACTTGCAAGACAGCGGCACATCGGTCTACACACCTGGGAGAGAGGGACACATCAGCCTAAACACCTTGGAGAGAGAGGCACATCACTCTACACACCTGGGAGGCAGGGGCACATCAGTCTACACAGCTGGGAGAGAGGGACACATCAGCCTAAACACCTTGGAGAGAGAGGCACATCACTCTACACACCTGGGAGGCAGGGGCACATCAGTCTACACACCTGGGAGACAGGAGCACATCAGTCTACACCCCTGGGAGACGGGGACACATCGGTCTACACACCTGGGAGACATGGGGCACATCTGCCCACACAGCTGGAAGATGGGGGCACATCTGTTGAAACACGTGGTAGACATAGGGCACATCTGTCCACACACCTGAGAGACATGGGGCACATCTGTCTACACACCACGGAGACAGGGGCACATCTGTCTACACACCTGGGAGAAATGGGGCACAACAGTCTACACACCTTCAAGACAGTGGCACCTCAGTCTACACACCTGGGAGACAGGAGCACATCAGTCTACACACCTGGGAAACGGGGCAGATCCATCTACATACCTGGGAGAAGGGCACAAGAGTCTACACAGCTGGGAGAGAGGGACACATCAATCTACACAGCTGGGAGAGGGGGGCACATCTGTCTACACACTTGGGAGACATGGGGTACATCAGCCTACACACCTAGGAGACAGGGCACATCAGTCTACACAACTGTGCGAGAGTGGCACATCTGTGCATGCAACTGGGTGACATGGGGCACATCTATTCACAAACTTGGGGGACGGGGGCACATCTGCCTACACACCTAGGAGACAGGGGCACATCTGTCCACACACATGAGAGACATGGGGCACATCTGTTCACACACCTGGGAGACGGGCACATCTGTCTATACACCTGGGAGAAATGGGGCACATCTGTCCTCACACCTGAGAGACATGGAGCACATCTGTTCACACAGCTGGGAGACAGGGGCACATATGTCGACACAGCTGGAAGATGGGGGCACATCTGTTGAAACACCTGGGAGATATGGTGCACATCTGTCTACAAACCTGGGAGACAGGGGCACATCTGTTCACACACATGAGAGACAGGGGCACATCTGGCTACACACCTGTGAGAGAGGGGCACATCTGCCCTCACGCCTTGGAGACAGGGGCACATCTGTCTACACATGTGGAAGACATGGGGCACATCAGTCTACACACCTGGAAGACAGATTCACATCTGGCTACACACCTGGGAGACATGAGGCACATCTGTCTACAAACCTGCAATACAGGGGCACATCAGTCTAAACACCTGGGAGACGGGCACATCAGCCTACACAGCTGGGAGACCGGGACACATCAGTCTACACACCTGGGAGACAGGGGCACATCTGTCTACACACCTGGGAGAAATGGGGCACAAAAGTCTACACACCTGGTAGACAGGGGCACATCAGTCTACATACCTGGGAGACAGTCAGCACATCTGTCTACATACCTGGGAGACATGAGGCACATAAGTGTACACACCTGGGAGACATGGACACATCTGTCTACACACCTGGGAGAAGGGCTCATCAGTCTACACAGCTTGGAGACAGGGTCACATCTGTCTGCACACCCGGGAGACATGGGGCACATCGGGCTACACACCTGGGAGACAGGATACATCTGTCTACACTTCTGGGAGACAGGCACATATGTCTACACACCTGGGAGAAATGGGGCACAAAAGTCTACACACCTGGTAGACAGGGGCACATCAGTCTACATACCTGGAAGACAGTCGGCACATCTGTCTACATACCTGGGAGACATGAGGCACATCAGTGTACACACCTGGGAGACATGGCACATCTGTCTACACACCTGGGAGAAGGGCACATCAGTCTACACAGCTTGGAGACAGGGGCACATCCGTCTACACACCTGGGAGACATGGGGCACATCAGCCTACACACCTGGGAGACAGGGGCACATCTGTCTACACACCAGGGAGACATGGGACACATGTGTCCAAACTGCTGGGAGACAGAGGCTCATCAGACTACACACCTGGTAGACACGGGGCACATCTGCCCACACACCAGGGAGACAGGGTCAAATCTGTCCATACAGCTAGAAGATGGGGGCACATCTGTCTACACACCTGAGATATATGGGGCACATCTGTCTACACACCTGGGAGACGGGGGCACATCTGTCTACACACCTGGGGGACAGGGGCACATCTGTCTACACACCTGGGAGAAATGGGGCACAAAAGTCTACACACCTGGTCGACAGGCGCACATCAGTCTACATAGCTGGGAGGCAGCCGGCACATCTGTCTACATACCTGGGAGGCATGAGGCACATCAGTCTACACACCTGGGAGACAGGGGTACATCGGTCTACACACCTGGGAGAAGGGCACATCAGTCTCCACAGCTGGGAGACTGGGACACATCAGTCTAGACACCTGGGAGACAGGGGCACATCTGTCTACACACCTTAGAGACAGGGCCACATCAGTCCACACATCTAGGAGACGGGCACATCTGTCTATGTACCTGGGAGAAATGGGGCACAAAAGCCTACACACCTGGTAGACAGGGGCACATCAGTCTACACACCTGGGAGACAGGGGCACATCAGTCTACACCCCTGGGAGACGGGGGCACATCGGTCTACACACCTGGGAGACATGGGGCACCTCTGCCCACACAGCTGGAAGATGGGGGCACACCTGTTGAAACACGTGGTAGACATAGGGCACATCTGTCCACACACCTGAGTGACATGGGGCACATCTGTCTACACACCTCGGAGACAGGGGCACATCTGTCTACACACCTGGGAGAAATGGGGCACAACAGTCTACACACCTGCAAGGCAGTGGCACCTCAGTCTACACACCTGGGAGACAGGAGCACATCAGTCTATACACCTGGGAGACGGGGCAGATCCGTCTACATACCTGGGAGAAGGGCACAAGAGTCTACACGGCTGGGAGAGAGGGACACATCAGTCTACACAGCTGGGAGAGGGGGGCACATCTGTCTACACACTTGGGAGACATGGGGTACATCAGCCTACACACCTAGGAGACAGGGCACATCAGTCTACACAACTGTGAGAGAGTGGCACATCTGTGCATGCAACTGGGTGACATGGGCACATCTGTTCACAAAGTTGGGGGACGGGGGCACATCTGCCTACACACCTGGGAGACAGGGGCACATTTGTCTACACATTGGGAGACAGGGGCACATCTGTCCACACACCTGAGAGACATGGGGCACATCTGTTCACACACCTGGGAGACAGGGGCACATCTGTCTACACACCTGGGAGAAATGGGGCACATCTGTCCTCACACCTGAGAGACATGGAGCACATCTGTTCACACAGCTGGGAGACAGGGGCACATATATCGACACAGCTGGAAGATGGGTGCACATCTGTCGAAACACCTGGGAGATATGGTGCACATCTGTCTACAAACCTGGGAGACAGGGGCACATCTGTTCACACACATGAGAGACAGGGGCACATCTGGCTACACACCTGTGAGAGAGGGGCACATCTGCCCTCACGCCTTGGAGACAGGGGCACATCTGTCTACACATGTGGAAGACATGGGGCACATCAGTCTACACACCTGGGAGACAGATGCACATCTGGCTACACACCTGGGAGACATGAGGCACATCTGACTACAAACCTGCAATACAGGGGCACATCAGTCTAAACACCTGGGAGACAGGGGCACATCAGTCTACATACCTGGGAGATAGTCGGCACATCTGTCTACATACCTGGGAGACATGAGGCACATCAGTGTACACACCTGGGAGACATGGACACATCTGTCGACACACCTGGGAGAAGGGCACATCAGTCTACACAGCTTGGAGACAGGGGCACATCCGTCTACACACCTGGGAGACATGGGGCACATCAGCCTACACACCTGGGAGACAGGGGCACATCTGTCTACGCACCAGGGAGAC
This sequence comes from Somniosus microcephalus, assembly GCF_052327205.1. Taxonomy (NCBI): domain Eukaryota; kingdom Metazoa; phylum Chordata; class Chondrichthyes; order Squaliformes; family Somniosidae; genus Somniosus; species Somniosus microcephalus. Next base: position 50,345,764 of record NC_140995.1, read on the forward strand.
ATGGGACACATGTGTCCAAACTGCTGGGAAACAGAGGCTCATCAGACTACACACCTGGTAGACATGGGGCACATCTGCCCACACACCAGGGAGACAGGGTCAAATCTGTCCATACAGCTAGAAGATGGGGGCACATCTGTCTACACACCTGAGATATATGGGGCACATCTGTCTACACACCTGGGAGACGGGGGCACATCTGTCTACACAGCTGGGATACATGGGGCACAAAAGTCTACACACCTGGTCGACAGGCGCACATCAGTCTACATAGCTGGGAGGCAGCCGGCACATCTGTCTACATACCTGGGAGGCATGAGGCATATCAGTCTACACACCTGGGAGACAGGGGTACATCGGTCTACACACCTGGGAGAAGGGCACATCAGTCTACACAGCTGGGAGACTGGGACACATCAGTCTAGACACCTGGGAGACAGGGGCACATCTGTCTACACACCTTGGAGACAGGGGCACATCAGTCCACACATCTAGGAGACGGGCACATCTGTCTACATACCTGGGAGAAATGCGGCACAAAAGCCTACACACCTGGTAGACAGAGGCACATCTGTCTACACACCTGGGAGAAGGGCACATCAGTCTACATACCTGGGAGACATGAAGCACATCAGTCTACACACCTGGGAGACAGGGGCACATCTGTCTATACGCCAGGGAGACAGGGGCACATCTGTCCACACACCTGGGAGAAATGGGGCACAAAATTCTACACAACTGGTGGAGAGGGTCACATCAGTCTCCATACCTGGGAGACAGTCGGCACATATGTCTAAATACCTGGGAGACATGAGGCAAATCTGCGTACACACCTGGGAGACAGGTGCGCATCAGTCTACACAGCTGGGAGAAGGGCACATCAGCTTAAACACCTGGGAGACAGGGGCACATCTGTCCACATGCCTGAGAGAGATGGGGCACATCTGTCTACACACCTGGGAGACAGGAGCCACATCTGTCTACACAGCTGGTGTACAGGTGCACATCTGTCTCCACACCTGGGAGACATGGGGCACATCAGCCTGCAGACCTGGGAGACAGGGGCGCATCAGGCTACACAGCTGGGAGACCGGGACACATCAGTCTACACACCTGAGAGAAGGGCACATCAGTCTATACAGCTGGTAGACAGGGACACATCAGTCTACACAGCTGGTAGAGAGGGGCACATCTGTCTACACTGCTGGGAGACAGGTGCACATCTGACTACACACCTGGGGGACAGGGGCACATCTGTCTACACACCTGGGAGAAATGTGGCACATCAGTGTACACACCTGGGAGACAGGGACACATCTGTCTACACACCTGGGAGACATGGGACACATCAGCCTACACACCTGGGAGACAGGGGCACATCTGTCTACACACAGGGGAGATTTGGGACACATGTGTCCACACTGCTGGGAGACAGAGGCTCATCAGACTACACACCTGGAAGACATGGGGCACATCTGCCCACACACCAGAGAGACAGGGTCAAATCTGTTAATACAGCTAGAAGATGGGGGCACATCTGTCTACTCACCCGAGAGATATAGGGCACATCTGTCTACACACCTGGGAGACAGGGGCACATCTGTCCACATATCTGGGAGATAGGCACATCTGTCTACACACCTGGGAGAAATGGGGCACAAAAGTCTAGACATCTGGTCGACTGGGGCACATCAGTCTACATACCTGCGAGACAGCCAGCACATCTGTCTACATAATTGGGAGGCATGAGGCACATCAGTCTACACACCTGGGAGACAGGGGCACATCTGTCTACACACCTGGGAGAAGGGCACATCAGTCTACACAGCTGGGAGACTGGGACACATCAGTCTACACACCTGGGAGACAGGGGCACATCTGTCTGCACACCTGGGAGACAGGGGCACATTGGTCTACACAACTGGCAGACAGGGACACATCTGTGCATGCACTCGGGAGACATGGGTCACATTTGTTCACACACCTGGGGGACAGGGGCACATCTGTCTACACACCTGGGAGACAGGGGCACATCTGTGTATGCACTTGGGAGACAGGGGCCACATCAATCTACACAGCTGGGAGACATGGGGCGCATCAGCCTAAACATCTGGGAGACAGGGGCACATCAGTCTACACACCTGGGAGACATGGGGCACATCTGCCCACACACCTGGGAGATAGCACAACTGTCTACACACCTGAGAGACATGGGGCACATCAGTCTACACACCTGGGAGACATGGAGCATATCTGTGCACACACCTGGGAGACAATGGGGACCATCATTCTTCATACTTGGGAGACAGGGGCACATCAGTCTACACATCTGGGAGACGGGTACATCTGTCAACTCACCTGGGAAATGAGGGCACATCTGTCAACACACCTGGGAGACAGGGGCACATCAGTCTACACACCTGGGAGAAGGACACATATGTCTACACATCTGGGAGACATGGGAACATCTGTCTACACACCTGGGAGACATGGGGCACATTAGTCTAAAAACTGGGAGACATGGGGCACATCAGCCTAAACACCTGGGAGACAGGGGCACATCTGTCCACATGCCTCAGAGAGATGGGGCACATCTGTCTATACACCTGGGAGACAGGAGCCACATCTGTCTACACAGCTGGTGTACAGGTGCACATCTGTCTCCACACCTGGGAGACAGAGGCTCACCAGTCTACACACCTGGGAGACATGGGGCACATTTTCCCACACACCTGGGAGACATGGGGTACATCGGGCTACACACATTGGAGATGGGGCACATTTGTCTGAACACCTGGGAGACATAACCACATCTGCCCACACATCTGGAAGACAGGGAACATCTGTCTACACACCTGGGAGACATGGGGCACATCAGTCTACACAACTGGGAGACATGGGGCATATCTGTCCACACACCTGGGAGACAATGGGGAACATCATTCTACACACTTGGGAGACAGGGGCTACATCAGTCTACACAGCTGGGAGACAGGTGCACATCTGTCTACACACCTGGGAGACACGGGTCACAACGGGCTACACACATTGGAGATAGGGGCACATCTGTCTACAAACCTGGGAGACATGGGCACTTCTGCCCACACACCTGGGAGACAGGGGCACATCTGTCTACACACCTGGGAGACATGGGACAAAACTGTCTACACACCTGGGAGACAGGGGCACATCTGTCCACACACCTGAGAGACATGCGGCACATCTACCTACACATCTGGGAGACGGGCCACATCAGTCTACACAGCTGGGAGACATGGGGCACATCAGCCTAAACATCTGGGAGATAGGGGCACAACTGCCTACACACCTGAGAGACATGGGGCACATCAGTCTACACACCTGGGAGACATGGGGTACATCTGCCCACACACCAGGGAGACAGCGTCAAATCTGTCCATACAGCTAGAAGATGGGGGCACGTCTGTCTACACACCTGGGAGAAATGTGGCACATCAGTGTACACACCTGGGAGACAGGGACACATCTGTCTACACACCTGGGAGACATGGGACACATCAGCCTACACACCTGGGAGACAGGGGCACATCTGTCTACACACCGGGGAGATTTGGGACACGTGTCCACACTGCTGGGAGACAGAGGCTCATCAGACTACACACCTGGTAGACATGGGCCACATCTGCCCACACACCAGAGAGACAGGGTCAAATCTGTTAATACAGCTAGAAGATGGGGGCACATCCGTCTACACACCCGAGAGATATAGGGCACATCTGTCTACACACCTGGGAGACGGGGGCACATCTGTCCACATATCTGGGAGATAGGCACATCTGTCTACACACCTGGGAGAAATGGGGCACAAAAGTCTAGACACCTGGTCGACAGGGGCACATCAGTCTACATACCTGCGAGACAGCCAGCACATCTGTCTACATAATTGGGAGGCATGAGGCACATCAGTCTACACACCTGGGAGACAGGGGCACATCTGTCTACACACCTGGGAGAAGGGCACATCAGTCTACACAGCTGGGGGACTGGGACACATCAGTCTACACACCTGGGAGACAGGGGCACATCTGTCTACACACATGGGAGGTAGGGGCACATTACTCCACACATCTGTGAGACGGGCAAATCTGTCTACACACCTGGGAGAAATGGGGCACAAAAGTCTACACACCTGGTAGACAGGGGCATATCTGTCTACACACCTGGGAGACGGGCACATCAGTCTACATTCCTGGGAGACAGTGAACACATCTGTCTACATACCTGGGAGACATGAGGCACATCAGTCTACACACATTGGAGATAGGGGCACATCTGTCTACAAACCTGGGAGACATGGGCACTTCTGCCCACACACCTGGGAGACAGGGGCACATCTGTCTACACACCTGGGAGACATGGGACAAAACTGTCTACACACCTGGGAGACGGGCACATCTGTCCACACGCCTGAGAGACATGCGGCACATCTACCTACACATCTGGGAGACAGGGGCCACATCAGTCTACACAGCTGGGAGACATGAGGCACATCAGCCTAAACATCTGGGAGATAGGGGCACAACTGTCTACACACCTGAGAGACATGGGGCACATCAGTCTACACACCTGGGAGACATGGGGTATATCTGACCACACACCTGGGAGACAATGGGGACCATCATTCTACACACTTGGGAGACAGGGGCACATCAGTCTACACATCTGGGAGACAGGGGTACATATGTCTACTCACCTGGGAGACATGGGGCACATCAGCCTGCAGACCTGGGAGACAGGGGCGCATCAGGCTACACAGCTGGGAGACCGGGACACATCAGTCTACACACCTGAGAGAAGGGCACATCAGTCTATACAGCTGGTAGACAGGGACACATCAGTCTACACAGCTGGTAGAGAGGGGCACATCTGTCTACACTGCTGGGAGACAGGTGCACATCTGACTACACACCTGGGGGACAGGGGCACATCTGTCTACACACCTGGGAGAAATGTGGCACATCAGTGTACACACCTGGGAGACAGGGACACATCTGTCTACACACCTGGGAGACATGGGACACATCAGCCTACACACCTGGGAGACAGGGGCACATCTGTCTACACACAGGGGAGATTTGGGACACATGTGTCCACACTGCTGGGAGACAGAGGCTCATCAGACTACACACCTGGAAGACATGGGGCACATCTGCCCACACACCAGAGAGACAGGGTCAAATCTGTTAATACAGCTAGAAGATGGGGGCACATCTGTCTACTCACCCGAGAGATATAGGGCACATCTGTCTACACACCTGGGAGACAGGGGCACATCTGTCCACATATCTGGGAGATAGGCACATCTGTCTACACACCTGGGAGAAATGGGGCACAAAAGTCTAGACATCTGGTCGACAGGGGCACATCAGTCTACATACCTGCGAGACAGCCAGCACATCTGTCTACATAATTGGGAGGCATGAGGCACATCAGTCTACACACCTGGGAGACAGGGGCACATCTGTCTACACACCTGGGAGAAGGGCACATCAGTCTACACAGCTGGGAGACTGGGACACATCAGTCTACACACCTGGGAGACAGGGGCACATCTGTCTACACACATGGGAGGTAGGGGCACATTACTCCACACATCTGGGAGATGGGCAAATCTGTCTACACACCTGGGAGAAATGGGGCACAAAAGTCTACACACCTGGTAGACAGGGGCATATCTGTCTACACACCTGGGAGACGGGCACATCAGTCTACATTCCTGGGAGACAGTGAGCACATCTGTCTACATATCTGGGAGACATGAGGCACATCAGTCTACACACCTGGGAGACAGGGGCACATCTGTCTGCACACCTGGGAGACAGGGGCACATTGGTCTACACAACTGGCAGACAGGGACACATCTGTGCATGCACTCGGGAGACATGGGTCACATTTGTTCACACACCTGGGGGACAGGGGCACATCTGTCTACACACCTGGGAGACAGGGGCACATCTGTGTATGCACTTGGGAGACAGGGGCCACATCAATCTACACAGCTGGGAGACATGGGGCGCATCAGCCTAAACATCTGGGAGACAGGGGCACATCAGTCTACACACCTGGGAGACATGGGGCACATCTGCCCACACACCTGGGAGATAGCACAACTGTCTACACACCTGAGAGACATGGGGCACATCAGTCTACACACCTGGGAGACATGGAGCATATCTGTGCACACACCTGGGAGACAATGGGGACCATCATTCTTCATACTTGGGAGACAGGGGCACATCAGTCTACACATCTGGGAGACGGGTACATCTGTCAACTCACCTGGGAAATGAGGGCACATCTGTCAACACACCTGGGAGACAGGGGCACATCAGTCTACACACCTGGGAGAAGGACACATATGTCTACACATCTGGGAGACATGGGAACATCTGTCTACACACCTGGGAGACATGGGGCACATTAGTCTAAAAACTGGGAGACATGGGGCACATCAGCCTAAACACCTGGGAGACAGGGGCACATCTGTCCACATGCCTCAGAGAGATGGGGCACATCTGTCTATACACCTGGGAGACAGGAGCCACATCTGTCTACACAGCTGGTGTACAGGTGCACATCTGTCTCCACACCTGGGAGACAGAGGCACACCAGTCTACACACCTGGGAGACATGGGGCACATTTTCCCACACACCTGGGAGACATGGGGTACATCGGGCTACACACATTGGAGATGGGGCACATTTGTCTGAACACCTGGGAGACATAACCACATCTGCCCACACATCTGGAAGACAGGGAACATCTGTCTACACACATGGGAGACATGGGGCACATCAGTCTACACAACTGGGAGACATGGGGCATATCTGTCCACACACCTGGGAGACAATGGGGAACATCATTCTACACACTTGGGAGACAGGGGCTACATCAGTCTACACAGCTGGGAGACAGGTGCACATCTGTCTACACACCTGGGAGACACGGGTCACAACGGGCTACACACATTGGAGATAGGGGCACATCTGTCTACAAACCTGGGAGACATGGGCACTTCTGCCCACACACCTGGGAGACAGGGGCACATCTGTCTACACACCTGGGAGACATGGGACAAAACTGTCTACACACCTGGGAGACAGGGGCACATCTGTCCACACACCTGAGAGACATGCGGCACATCTACCTACACATCTGGGAGACGGGCCACATCAGTCTACACAGCTGGGAGACATGGGGCACATCAGCCTAAACATCTGGGAGATAGGGGCACAACTGCCTACACACCTGAGAGACATGGGGCACATCAGTCTACACACCTGGGAGACATGGGGTACATCTGCCCACACACCAGGGAGACAGCGTCAAATCTGTCCATACAGCTAGAAGATGGGGGCACGTCTGTCTACACACCTGGGAGAAATGTGGCACATCAGTGTACACACCTGGGAGACAGGGACACATCTGTCTACACACCTGGGAGACATGGGACACATCAGCCTACACACCTGGGAGACAGGGGCACATCTGTCTACACACCGGGGAGATTTGGGACACGTGTCCACACTGCTGGGAGACAGAGGCTCATCAGACTACACACCTGGTAGACATGGGCCACATCTGCCCACACACCAGAGAGACAGGGTCAAATCTGTTAATACAGCTAGAAGATGGGGGCACATCCGTCTACACACCCGAGAGATATAGGGCACATCTGTCTACACACCTGGGAGACGGGGGCACATCTGTCCACATATCTGGGAGATAGGCACATCTGTCTACACACCTGGGAGAAATGGGGCACAAAAGTCTAGACACCTGGTCGACAGGGGCACATCAGTCTACATACCTGCGAGACAGCCAGCACATCTGTCTACATAATTGGGAGGCATGAGGCACATCAGTCTACACACCTGGGAGACAGGGGCACATCTGTCTACACACCTGGGAGAAGGGCACATCAGTCTACACAGCTGGGGGACTGGGACACATCAGTCTACACACCTGGGAGACAGGGGCACATCTGTCTACACACATGGGAGGTAGGGGCACATTACTCCACACATCTGTGAGACGGGCAAATCTGTCTACACACCTGGGAGAAATGGGGCACAAAAGTCTACACACCTGGTAGACAGGGGCATATCTGTCTACACACCTGGGAGACGGGCACATCAGTCTACATTCCTGGGAGACAGTGAACACATCTGTCTACATACCTGGGAGACATGAGGCACATCAGTCTACACACATTGGAGATAGGGGCACATCTGTCTACAAACCTGGGAGACATGGGCACTTCTGCCCACACACCTGGGAGACAGGGGCACATCTGTCTACACACCTGGGAGACATGGGACAAAACTGTCTACACACCTGGGAGACGGGCACATCTGTCCACACGCCTGAGAGACATGCGGCACATCTACCTACACATCTGGGAGACAGGGGCCACATCAGTCTACACAGCTGGGAGACATGAGGCACATCAGCCTAAACATCTGGGAGATAGGGGCACAACTGTCTACACACCTGAGAGACATGGGGCACATCAGTCTACACACCTGGGAGACATGGGGTATATCTGACCACACACCTGGGAGACAATGGGGACCATCATTCTACACACTTGGGAGACAGGGGCACATCAGTCTACACATCTGGGAGACAGGGGTACATATGTCTACTCACCTGGGAGACATGGGGCACATCAGTCTACACACCTGCAAGACAGGGGCACATCAGTCTACACACCTGGGAGACATGGGGCACATTTTCCCACACACCTGGGAGACATGGGGCACATCGGGCTACACACATTGGAGATAGGGGCACATTTGTCTACACACCTGGGAGACAGGAACCACATCTGTTTACAGAGCTGGTGTACAGGTGCACATCTGTCTCCACATCTGGGAGACATGGGGCACATCAGCCTACACACCTGGGAGACAGGGGCACATCAGTCTACATACCTGGGAGACAGACGGCACATCTGTCTACATACCTGGGAGACATGAGGCACATCAGTGTACACACCTGGGAGACATGGACACATCTGTCTACACACATGGGAGAAGGGCGCATCAGCCTGCACAGCTTGGAGACGGGCACATCTGTCTACACACCTGGGAGACATGGGGCACATCTGTCTACATACCTGGGAGAAGGGCACATCAGTCTACACAGCTTGGAGACAGGGTCACATCTGTCTACACACCTGGGAGACATGGGGCACATCAGTCTACACACCTGGGAGACAGGGGCACATCTGTCTACACACCGGGGAGATTTGGGACACAGTTGTCCTCACTGCTGGGAGACAGAGGCTCATCAGACTACACACCTGGTACACATGGGGCACAACTACCCACACACCAGGGAGACAGGGTCAAATCTGTTCATACAGCTAGAAGATGGGGGCACATCCGTCTACACACCCGAGAGATATAGGGCACATCTGTCCACATATCTGGGAGATAGGCGCATCTGTCTACACACCTGGGAGAAATGGGGCACAAAAGCCTACACACCTGGTCGACAGGGGCACATCAGCCTATACCTGCGAGACAGCCAGCACATCTGTCTACATACTTGGGAGGCATGAGGCACATCAGTCTACACACCTGGGAGACAGGGGCACATCTGTCTACACACATGGGAGGTAGGGGCACATCAGTCCACACATCTGGGAGACGGGGAAATCTGTCTAAACACCTGGGAGAAGGGTACATCAGTCTACACAGCTGGGAGACTGGGACACATCAGTCTACACACCTGGGAGGAAGGGGCACAAAAGTATAAACACCTGGTAGACAGGGGCATATCTGTCTACACACCTGGGAGACGGGCACATCAGTCTACATACCTGGGAGACAGTGAGCACATCTGTCTACATACCTGGGAGACATGAGGCACATCAGTCTACACACCTGGGAGACTGGGGCACATTTGTCTACACAACTGGGAGACAGGGGCACATTGGTCTCCACAACTGGGAGACAGGGACACATCTGTGCATGCACTCGGGAGACATGGGTCACATCTGTTCACACACCTGGGGGACAGGAGCACATCTGTCTACACACCTGGGAGACAGGGGCCACATCAATCTACACAGCTGGGAGACATGGGGCGCATCAGCCTAAACATCTGGGAGACAGGGACACATCTGTGCATGCACTCGGGAGACATGGGTCACATCATTCTACACTTGGGAGACAGGGGCCACATTCAGTCTATACACCTGGGAGACATGAGCCACATCTGTCTACACAGCAGGTGTACAGGTGCACATCTGTCTCTACACCTGGGAGACATGGGGCACATCAGCCTACACACCTGGGAGACATGGGGCACATCAGCCTAAACACCTGGGAGACAGGGGCACATCTGTCTACGCACCTGGGAGACATTTAACACATTTGTCAACACTGATGGGAGACAGAGCACATCAGTCTACACACCTGGGAGACATGCGGCACATTTTCCCACACACCTGGGAGACATGGGGCACATGGGGCTACACACATTGGAGATAGGGGCACATTTGTCTACACACCTGGGAGACATAACCACATCTGCCCACACACCTGGAAGACAGGGAACATCTGTCTACACACCTGGGAGACATGGGGCACATCAGTCTACACAACTGGGAGACATGGGGCATATCTGTCCACACACCTGGGAGAAAATGGGGAACATCATTCTACACTTGGGAGACAGGGGCCACATCAGTCTACACAGCTGGGAGACAGGTGCACATCTGTCTACACACCTGGGAAACATGGGGTATATCTGTCCACATACCTGGGAGACAACGGGGAACATCATTCTACACACTTGGGAGACAGGGGCCACATCAGTCTACACAGCTGGGAGACAGGTGCACATGTGTCTACACACCTGGGAGACACGGGGCACATCGGGCTACACACATTGGAGATGGGGCACATCTGTCTACAAACCTGGGAGACATGGGCACTTCTGCCCACACACCTGGGAGACAGGGGAACATCTGTCTACACACCTGAGAGACAGGGGCACATCAGCCTAAACACCTGGGAGACAGGGGCACATCTGTCCACACGCCTGAGAGACATGGGGCACATCAGTCTACACACCTGGGAGACATGGGCACTTCTGCCCACACACCTGGGAGACAGGGGAACATCTGTCTAAAACCTGGGAGATGGGGCACATCAGCCTAAACACCTGGGAGACAGGGGCACATCTGTCCACACGCCTGAGAGACATGCGGCACATCTATCTACACACCTGGGAGATGGGCCACATCAGTCTACACACCTGGGAGACAGGGGCACATCTGTCTACACACCTGGGAGACATCAGGCACATCAGTCTACACACATGCAAGACAGGTGCACATCTGTCTACACACCTGGGAGACATGGGGCACATCAGCCTACACACCTGGGAGACAAGAGCACATCTGTCTACACAGCTGGGAGACATGGGGCACATCTGCCCGCAAACCTGGGAGGCAATGGTACAGCTGTCCAGGCACCAGGGAGACATAGGGTACATCAGCCTACACACCTGGGAGACAAGTTCACATCTGTCTACACACCTGGGAGACATGGGGCACATCTGCCCGCACACCTGAGAGACAGGGTCAAATCTGTCCACATGCCTGAGAGACATGGGGCACATCAGTCTAAACAACTGCGAGACATGGGGCACATCAGCCTAAACATCTGGGAGATAGGGGCACACCTGTCCACATGCCTGAGAGACATGGGGCACATCTGTCTACATACCTAGGAGACAGGGGCCACATCAGTCTACACAGCTGGGAGACAGGTGCACATATGTCTACACACCTGGAAGACATGGGGCACATCAGCCCACACACCTGGGAGACAGGGGCACATCTGTCTACACACCTGGGAGACAGGGGCACATCAGTCTAAATAACTGGGAGACATGGGGTACCTCAGCCCAAACACCCGGGAGACAGAGGCCCATCTGTTCACATGCCTGAGAGATATGGGGCACATCTGTCTACATACCTGGGAGACAGGGGCCACATCAGTCTACACAGCTGGGAGACAGGTGTACATCTGTCTACACACCTGGGAGACATGGGGCGCATCAGGCTATACAGCTGGGAGACAGGTGCACATCTGTCTACACAACCAGGAGACATGGGGCACATCAGCCTAACATCTGGGAGATAGGGGCACAACTGTCTACACACCTGAGAGACATGGGGCACATCAGTCTACACACCTGGGAGACATGGGGTATATCTGACCACACACCTGGGAGACAATGGGGACCATCATTCTACACACCTGCAAGACAGGGGCACATCAGTCTACACACCTGGGAGACATGGGGCACATTTTCCCACACACCTGGGAGACATGGGGCACATCGGGCTACACACATTGGAGATAGGGGCACATTTGTCTACACACCTGGCAGACAGGAGCCACATCTGTCTACAGAGCTGGTGTACAGGTGCACATCTGTCTCCACACCTGGGAGACATGGGGCACATCTATCTACACACCTGGGAGACAGGGGCCACATCAGTCTACACAGCTGGGAGACATGGGGCACATCAGCCTAAACACCTGGGAGACGGGGCACATCTGTCTACGCACCTGGGAGACATTTAACACATTTGTCAACACTGATGGGAGACAGAGGCACATCAGTCTACACACCTGGGAGACATGGGGCACATTTTCCCACACACCTGGGAGACAGGGGCACATCTGTCCACATGCCTGAGAGACATGCGGCACATCTATCTACACACCTGGGAGACAGGGGCCACATCAGTCTACACAGCTGGGAGACATGGGGCACATCAGCCTAAACATCTGGGAGATAGGGGCACAACTGTCTACACACCTGAGAGACATGGGGCACATCAGTCTACACACCTGGGAGACATGTGGTATATCTGACCACACACCTGGGAGGCATGGGGCACATCGGGCTACACACATTGGAGATAGGGGCACATTTGTCTACACACCTGGGAGACATAACCACATCTGCCCACACACCTGGAAGACAGGGAACATCTGTCTACACACCTGGGAGACATGGGGCACATCAGTCTACACAACTGGGAGACATGGGGCATATCTGTCCACACACCTGGGAGACAATGGGGAACATCATTCTACACTTGGGAGACAGGGGCCACATCAGTCTACATAGCTGGGAGACAGGTGCACATCTGTCTACACACCTGGGAAAAATGGGGTATATCTGTCCACATACCTGGGAGACAATGGGAAACATCATTCTCCACACTTGGGAGACAGGGGCCACATCAGTCTACACAGCTGGGAGACAGGTGCACATCTGTCTACACACCTGGGAGACATGGGGCACATCGGGCTACACACATTGGAGATAGGGGCACATCTGTCTACAAACCTGGGAGACATGGGCACTTCTGCCCACACACCTGGGGGACAGGGGAACACCTGTCTAAAACCTGGGAGATGGGCACATCAGCCTAAACCCCTGGGAGACAGGGGCACATCTGTCCACACGCCTGAGAGACATGCGGCACATCTATCTACACACCTGGGAGATGGGCCACATCAGTCTACACACCTGGGAGACAGGGGCACATCTGTCTACACACCTGGGAGATATGGGGCACATCAGCCTACACACCTGGGAGACAAGAGCACATCTGTCTACACAGCTGGGAGACATGGGGCACATCTGCCCACACACCTGGGAGACAATGGTACAGCTGTCCAGGCACCAGGGAGACATGGGCTACATCAGCCTACACACCTGGGAGAAAAGTTCACATCTGTCTACACACCTGGGAGACATGGGGCACATCTGCCCGCACACCTGAGAGACAGGGTCAAATCTGTCCACATGCCTGAGAGACATGGGGCACATCAGTCTAAACAACTGCGAGACATGGGGCACATCAGCCTAAACATCTGGGAGATAGGGGCACACCTGTCCACATGCCTGAGAGACATGGGGCACATCTGTCTACATACCTAGGAGACAGGGGCCACATCAGTCTACACAGCTGGGAGACAGGTGCACATATGTCTACACACCTGAAAGACATGGGGCACATCAGCCCACACACCTGGGAGACAGGGGCACATCTGTCTACACACCTGGGAGACAGGGGCACATCAGTCTAAATAACTGGGAGACATGGGGCACATCAGCCCAAACACCCGTGAGACAGGGGCACATCTGTCCACATGCCTGAGAGATATGGGGCACATCTGTCTGCATACCTGGGAGACAGGGGCCACAGGTGTACATCTGTCTACACACCTGGGAGACATGGGGCGCATCAGGCTATACAGCTGGGAGACAGGTGTACATCTGTCTACACAACCAGGAGACATGGGGCACACCAGTCTACACACCTCAGACACATGGGGCACACCAATCTACCCACACCTGGGAGACAGGAGCACATCAGTCTACATACCTGGGAAACAGGTGCAAATATGGCTACACACCTGGGAGATATGAGGCACATCAGACTACACACCTGCGAGACAAGGGCAAATCTGTCCACACAGCTGGAAGACAGGGTCACATCTGTCGAAACACCTGGGAGTCATGGGGTACATATGCCCACACACCTGGGAGACAGGAGCACATCTGTCCACAAAGCTGGAAGATGGGGGCCCATTGGTGCACACGCTTGGGAGATATGGGGCACATCTGTTCACACACCTATGGGACAGGGGCACATCTGTCTACACACCTGGGAGACAGGGGCAAATCTGTCTACACACATGGGAGACATGGGGCACATCTGTCCACACACCTCGGAGACAGCAGCACATCTGTCCACACAGCTGTAAGACGGTGACACATCTGTCTAAACACCTCGGAGACATGGGACACATCTGTCTACACACCTTAGGAAATGGGGGGGCACATCTGTCTACACACCTGGGAGACAGGGGCACATCAGTCTACACACTTGGGAGACATGTGGCACATCGGTTCACACACCTGGGGAACAGGGGCACATCATTCTACACACCTGGGAGACAGGGGCACATCTGTCTACCCACTTGGGAGACATGTGTCACATCAGTCTACATACCTGGGAGACAGGGGCACATCTGTCTACGTACCTTGGAGACATTTAACACATTTGTCAACACTCATGGGAGACAGAGGCACATCAGTCTACACACCTGGGAGACATGGGGCACATTTTCCCACACACCTGGGAGACATGGGGCACATCGGGCTACACACATTGGAGATAGGGGCACATTTGTCTACACACCTGGGAGACATAACAACATCTGCCCACACACCTGGAAGACAGGGAACATCTGTCTACACACCTGGGAGACATGGTGCACATCAGTCTACACAACTGGGAGACATGGGGCATATCTGTCCACACACCTGGGAGACAATGGGGAACATAATTCTACACACTTGGGAGACAGGGGCCACATCAGTCTACACAGCTGGGAGACAGGTGCACATCTGTCTACACACCTGGGAAACATGGGGCACATCGGGCTACACACATTGGAGACAGCAGCACATCTGTCCACACAGCTGTAAGACGGTGACACATCTGTCTAAACACCTGGGAGACATGGGGCACATCTGTCTACACACCTTAGGAAATGGGGGGGCACATCTGTCTACACACCTGGGAGACAGGGGCACATCAGTCTACACACTTGGGAGACAGTGGCACATCTGCACACGCACCTGGGAGACATGTGGCATATCGGATCACACACCTGGGGAACAGGGGCACATCATTCTACACACCTGGGAGACAGGGGCACATCTGTCTACACACTTGGGAGACATGTGTCACATCAGTCTACATACCTGGGAGACATGGGGCACATCTGTTCACACACCTAGGAGACAGGGGCACATCTGTCTACACACCTGGGAGACAGGTACACATCTGTCTACACACTTGGGAGATATGGGGCACATCAGTCTAGACACGTGGGAGACAGGGACACATCTGTCTACACACCTGGGAGACATGGGGCACATCTGCCCACACACCTCGGAGACAGGGGCACATCTGCCCACACAGCTGGAAGACGGTGACATATCTGTCTAAATACCTGGGACACATGGGGCACATCTGCCCACACACCTGAGCGACAGGGGCACATCTGTCTACACACACGAGAGACATGGGGCACATCTGTCTACACAGCTTGGGAAACGGGGGCACATCTGTCTACACAGCTGGGAGACAGAGGCGCATTGGTGCACACACCTGGGAGACATGGGGCACATCTGATCACACACCTGGGGGACAGGGGCACATCATTCTACACGCCTGGGAGACAGGGGCACATCTGTCTACACAGTTGGGAGACATGTGTCATGTCAGTCTACACACCTGGGAGACACAGGCAAATCTGTCTACACACCTGCGAGACAGGGGCACATCTGTCCACACACCTGAGAGACATGGGACACATCTGTTCACGCACCTGGGAGACAGGGGCACGTCTGTCTACACACCTGGGAGAAATGCGGCACAGCAGTCTACACACCTGGTAGACAGGGGCACATCAGCCTAAACCCCTGGGAGACAGGGGCACATCTGTCCACACGCCTGAGAGACATGCGGCACATCTATCTACACACCTGGGAGATGGGCCACATCAGTCTACACACCTGGGAGACAGGGGCACATCTGTCTACACACCTGGGAGATATGGGGCACATCAGCCTACACACCTGGGAGACAAGAGCACATCTGTCTACACAGCTGGGAGACATGGGGCACATCTGCCCACACACCTGGGAGACAATGGTACAGCTGTCCAGGCACCAGGGAGACATGGGCTACATCAGCCTACACACCTGGGAGAAAAGTTCACATCTGTCTACACACCTGGGAGACATGGGGCACATCTGCCCGCACACCTGAGAGACAGGGTCAAATCTGTCCACATGCCTGAGAGACATGGGGCACATCAGTCTAAACAACTGCGAGACATGGGGCACATCAGCCTAAACATCTGGGAGATAGGGGCACACCTGTCCACATGCCTGAGAGACATGGGGCACATCTGTCTACATACCTAGGAGACAGGGGCCACATCAGTCTACACAGCTGGGAGACAGGTGCACATATGTCTACACACCTGAAAGACATGGGGCACATCAGCCCACACACCTGGGAGACAGGGGCACATCTGTCTACACACCTGGGAGACAGGGGCACATCAGTCTAAATAACTGGGAGACATGGGGCACATCAGCCCAAACACCCGTGAGACAGGGGCACATCTGTCCACATGCCTGAGAGATATGGGGCACATCTGTCTGCATACCTGGGAGACAGGGGCCACAGGTGTACATCTGTCTACACACCTGGGAGACATGGGGCGCATCAGGCTATACAGCTGGGAGACAGGTGTACATCTGTCTACACAACCAGGAGACATGGGGCACACCAGTCTACACACCTCAGACACATGGGGCACACCAATCTACCCACACCTGGGAGACAGGAGCACATCAGTCTACATACCTGGGAAACAGGTGCAAATATGGCTACACACCTGGGAGATATGAGGCACATCAGACTACACACCTGCGAGACAAGGGCAAATCTGTCCACACAGCTGGAAGACAGGGTCACATCTGTCGAAACACCTGGGAGTCATGGGGTACATATGCCCACACACCTGGGAGACAGGAGCACATCTGTCCACAAAGCTGGAAGATGGGGGCCCATTGGTGCACACGCTTGGGAGATATGGGGCACATCTGTTCACACACCTATGGGACAGGGGCACATCTGTCTACACACCTGGGAGACAGGGGCAAATCTGTCTACACACATGGGAGACATGGGGCACATCTGTCCACACACCTCGGAGACAGCAGCACATCTGTCCACACAGCTGTAAGACGGTGACACATCTGTCTAAACACCTGGGAGACATGGGACACATCTGTCTACACACCTTAGGAAATGGGGGGGCACATCTGTCTACACACCTGGGAGACAGGGGCACATCAGTCTACACACTTGGGAGACATGTGGCACATCGGTTCACACACCTGGGGAACAGGGGCACATCATTCTACACACCTGGGAGACAGGGGCACATCTGTCTACCCACTTGGGAGACATGTGTCACATCAGTCTACATACCTGGGAGACAGGGGCACATCTGTCTACGTACCTTGGAGACATTTAACACATTTGTCAACACTCATGGGAGACAGAGGCACATCAGTCTACACACCTGGGAGACATGGGGCACATTTTCCCACACACCTGGGAGACATGGGGCACATCGGGCTACACACATTGGAGATAGGGGCACATTTGTCTACACACCTGGGAGACATAACAACATCTGCCCACACACCTGGAAGACAGGGAACATCTGTCTACACACCTGGGAGACATGGTGCACATCAGTCTACACAACTGGGAGACATGGGGCATATCTGTCCACACACCTGGGAGACAATGGGGAACATAATTCTACACACTTGGGAGACAGGGGCCACATCAGTCTACACAGCTGGGAGACAGGTGCACATCTGTCTACACACCTGGGAAACATGGGGCACATCGGGCTACACACATTGGAGACAGCAGCACATCTGTCCACACAGCTGTAAGACGGTGACACATCTGTCTAAACACCTGGGAGACATGGGGCACATCTGTCTACACACCTTAGGAAATGGGGGGGCACATCTGTCTACACACCTGGGAGACAGGGGCACATCAGTCTACACACTTGGGAGACAGTGGCACATCTGCACACGCACCTGGGAGACATGTGGCATATCGGATCACACACCTGGGGAACAGGGGCACATCATTCTACACACCTGGGAGACAGGGGCACATCTGTCTACACACTTGGGAGACATGTGTCACATCAGTCTACATACCTGGGAGACATGGGGCACATCTGTTCACACACCTAGGAGACAGGGGCACATCTGTCTACACACCTGGGAGACAGGTACACATCTGTCTACACACTTGGGAGATATGGGGCACATCAGTCTAGACACGTGGGAGACAGGGACACATCTGTCTACACACCTGGGAGACATGGGGCACATCTGCCCACACACCTCGGAGACAGGGGCACATCTGCCCACACAGCTGGAAGACGGTGACATATCTGTCTAAATACCTGGGACACATGGGGCACATCTGCCCACACACCTGAGCGACAGGGGCACATCTGTCTACACACACGAGAGACATGGGGCACATCTGTCTACACAGCTTGGGAAACGGGGGCACATCTGTCTACACAGCTGGGAGACAGAGGCGCATTGGTGCACACACCTGGGAGACATGGGGCACATCTGATCACACACCTGGGGGACAGGGGCACATCATTCTACACGCCTGGGAGACAGGGGCACATCTGTCTACACAGTTGGGAGACATGTGTCATGTCAGTCTACACACCTGGGAGACACAGGCAAATCTGTCTACACACCTGCGAGACAGGGGCACATCTGTCCACACACCTGAGAGACATGGGACACATCTGTTCACGCACCTGGGAGACAGGGGCACGTCTGTCTACACACCTGGGAGAAATGCGGCACAGCAGTCTACACACCTGGTAGACAGGGGCACATCAGTCTACATACCTGGGAGACAGGGGCACATCTGTCTACACACCTGGGAGACATGAGGCACATCAGTCTGCACACCTGCAAGACAGGCACATTGGTCTACCCACCTGGGAGATGGCGACACATCTGTCAACACACCATGGAGACATAAGGCACATCAGCCTACACACCTGGGAGAGAGGGGCATATCAGTCTACATATCTGGGAGACAGGGGCACTTCAGTCTTCACACCTGGGAGAAGGGCACATCAGTCCACACAGCTGGGAGACAGGGACACATCAGTCTACACAGCTGAAAGACAGGAGCACATCAATCTACACAGTTGGGAGACAGGTGCACATCTGTCTGCACAGCTGGGAGACATGGTGCATTTCAGCCTACACACCTGGGAGACAGGGGCACATCTGTCTACACAACTGGGTGACAGGTGCCACATCATTCTAAACTGCTGGGAGACAGGAGCACATCTGTCTACACAGCTGGGAGCCATGTGGCACATCTGCCCACACACCTGGGAGACAATGCTACAGCTGTCCAGGCACCTGGGAGACATGGGGCACATCAGTCTACACATCTGGGAGACAGGGGTACATCTGCCTACTCAGCTGGGAGACAGAGTCACATCTGTCTACACACCTGGGAGACATGGGGCATATCTGTCCACACACCTGGGAGACAGTAGGGAACATCACTCGACACACTTGGGAGACAGGGGCCACATCAGTCTACACAGCTGGGAGACAGGTGCACATCTGTCTACACACCTGGGAGACATGGGGCACATCGGGCTACACACATTGGAGATAGGGACACATCTGACTACAAACCTGGGAGACATGGGCACTTTTGCCCACACACCTGGGAGGCAGGGGAACATCTGTCTAAAACCTGGGAGACAGGGGCACATCAGCCTAAACACCTAGGAGACAGCGGCACATCTGTCCACACGCATGAGAGACATGCGGCACATCTATCTACACACCTGGGAGACAGGGGCCACATCAGTCTACACAGCTGGGAGACATGGGGCACATCAGCCTAAACATCTGGGAGATAGGGGCACACCTGTCTACATACCTAAGAGACATGGGGCACATCAGTCTACACACCTGGGAGACATGGGGTATATCTGACCACACACCTGGGAGACAATGGGGACCATCATTCTACACACTTGGGAGACAGGGGCACATCAGTCTACACATCTGGGAGACAGGGGTACATATGTCTACTCACCTGGGAGACGGGCACATCAGTCTACACACCTGCAAGACAGGGGCACATCAGTCTACACACCTGGGAGACATGGGGCACATTTTCCCACACAAATGGGAGACACGGGGCACATCGGGCTACACACATTGGAGATAGGGGCACATTTGTCTGCACACCTGGGAGACAGGTGCCACATCTGTCTACAGAGCTGGTGTACAGGTGCACATCTGTCTCCACACCTGGGAGACATGGGGCACATCAGCCTACACAACTGGGAGACATGGGGCACATCAGCCTAAACACCTGGGAGACAGGGGCACATCTGTCTACGCACCTGGGAGACATTTAACACATTTGTCAACACTGATGGGAGACAGAGGCACACCAGTCTACACACCTGGGAGACATGGGGCACATTTTCCCACACACCTGGGAGACATGGGGCACATCGGGCTACACACATTGGAGATAGGGGCACATTTGTCTACTTACCTGGGAGACATAACCACATCTGCACACACACCTGGAAGACAGGGAACATCTGTCTACACACCTGGGAGACATGGGGCACATCTGCCTGCACACCTGGGAAACATGGGGTATATCTGTCCACATACCTGGGAGACAATGGGGAACATCATTCTACACACTTGGGAGACAGGGGCCACAGCAGTCTACACAGCTGGGAGACAGGTGCACATCTGTCTACACACCTGGGAGACATGGGGCACATCGGGCTACACACATTGGAGATAGGGGCACATCTGTCTACAAACCTGGGAGACATGGGCACTTCTGCCCACACACCTGGGAAACAGGGGAACATCTGTCTAAAACCTGGGATACAGGGGCACATCAGACTAAACACCTGGGAGACAGGGGCACATCTGTACACATGCCTGAGAGAGATGGGGCACATCTGTCGACACACCTGGGAGACAGGAGCCACATCTGTCTACACAGCTGGTGTACAGGTGCACATCTGTCTCCACAACCGGAGACATGGGGCTTATCAGCCTACACACCTGATAGACAGGTGCACATCTGTGTACACAACTGGGAGACATGGAACACATTTGTCAACACTGCTGGGAGACAGAGGCACATCAGCCTATACACCTGGGAACATGGGGCACATCTGCCCACACACCTGGGAGACAGGGGCACATCAGTCTACACATCTGGGTGACGGGCACATCTGTCTACACACCTGGGAGACACCAGGCACATCAGTCTACACACCTGCAAGACAGGTGCACATCTGTCTACACACCTGGGAGACATGGGGCACATCAGCCTACACACCTGGGAGACAAGAGCACATCTGTCTACACAGCTGGGAGACATGGCGCACATCTGCCCACACACCTGGGAGACAATGGTACAGCTGTCCAGGCACCAGGGAGACATGGGCTACATCAGCCTACACACCTGGGAGACAAGTTCACATCTGTCTACACACCTGGGAGACATCAGGCACATCAGTCTACACACCTGCAAGACAGGTGCACATCTGTCCACACGTCTGAGAGATATGCGGCACATCTATCTACACACCTGGGAGACAGGGGCCACATCAGTCTATGCAGCTGGGAGACATGGGGCACATCTGCCCACATACCTGGGAGACAGGGTCAAATCTGTCCACATGCCTGAGAGACATGGGGCACATCAGTCTAAACAACTGCGAGACATGGGGCACATCAGCCTGCTCACCTGGGAGACAGGGGCACACCTGTCAACATGCCTGAGAGACATGGGGCACATCTGTCTTCATACCTAGGAGACAGGGGCCACATCAGCCTACACAGCTGGGAGACAGGCGCACATATGTCTACATACCTGGAAGACATGGGGCACATCAGCCCACACACGTGGGAGACAGGGACACACCTGTTTATGCACCTGGGAGACATTTAACACATTTGTCAACACTGATTGGAGGCAGATGCACATCAGTCTACACACCTGGGAGACATGACCACATCTGCCCACACGCCTGGGAGACAGGGGAACATCTGTCTACACACCTGGGAGACATGGGGCACATCAGTCTACACACCTGGGAGACATGGGGCATATCTGTCCACACACCTGGGAGACAATGGGGAACATCATTCTACACACTTGGGAGACAGGGGCCACATCAGTCTACACAGCTGGGAGACAGGTGCACATCTGTCTACATACCTGGGAGACATGGGACACATTGGGCTACACACATTGGAGATTGGGGCACATCTGTCTACAAACCTGGGAGAGATGAGCTCATCTGCCCACACACCTGGGAGACAGGGGAACATCTGTCTACACACCTGGGAGACAGGGGCACATCTGTCTAAAACCAGGGAGACAGGGGCACATTAGCCTAAACACCTGGGAGACAGGGGCACATCTGTCCACACACCTGCGAGATATGCGGCATATCTTTCTACACACCTGGGAGACGGGCACATCAGCCTACACACCTGTGAGACATGGAACACATTTGTCAACACTGCCGGAAGACAGAAGCACATCAGTCTACACACCTGGGAGACATGGGGCACATCTGCCCACACACCTGGGAGATAGCGGCACAACTGTCTACACACCTGGGAGAGATGGGGCACATCAGTCTACACACCTGGGAGACATGGTGCATGATGCGCCATCAATTACTCAAAAGACTGAGGTTGAGCGAGTAACAATCAGGCTTTTATTAACTAAAGAATGAAGGTCTTGTCTCGAGTGGTTGACCCGTCCAGAATACTAAGGGACTGGGAGGTAGTCACTTATATACCTCGAACAGTGGGAGGAGTCAGCCGAGGCATGTCCAGACCTGTACCTAGTGGAATACACATACAGACACAGACAGGTATGACAGTGGTTTACCACAGTGCATAACTGTCCATACACCTGGGAGGCAATGGGGCACATCATTCTACACACTTGGGAGACAGGGGCACATCAGTCTGCACATCTGGGAGACAGGGGTACATCTGTCTAATCACCTGGGAGACAGGGGCACATCAGTCTACACACCTGGGAGACATCAGGTACATCAGTCTACACACCTGGGAGACAGGGGCACATCAGTCTACACACCTGGGAGAAGGGCACATCAGTCTACACATCTGGGAGACGGGCACATCAGTCTACACACCTGGGAGAAGGGCACATCAGCCTAAACACCTGGGAGACAGGGGCACATCTGTCCACATGTCTGAGAGAGATGGGGCACATCTGTCTACACACCTGGGAGACAGGGGCCACATCAGCCTACACAGCTGGTGTACAGGTGCACATCTGTCTCCACACCTGGGAGACATGGGGCACATCAGCCTACACACCTGGGAGACAGGGGCACATCTGTCTACACACCTGGGAGACATGGAACACATTTCTCAAAACTGCTGGGAGACAGAGGCACATCAGTCTACACATCTGGGAGACAGGGGCCCATCTGTCTACACACCTGGGAGACATCAGGCACATCAGTCTACACACCTGCAAGACAGGTGCAAATCTGTCTAAACACCTGGGAGAAATGGGGCACATCAGCCTACACACCTGGGAGACCGGGGCACATCTGTCTAAACACCTGGGAGACATGTGGCGCATCAGTCTACACAACTGGGAGAGGGGCACATCTGTCTACACACATGGAAGATGGGCACTTCTGTCTACACACCTGGGAGACATCGGACACATTTGTCCAAACTGCTGGGAGACAGAGGCACATCAGCCTATTCACTGGGAGACATGGGGCGCATCTGCCCACACACCTGGGCGACAGGGGCACATCAATCTACACATCTGGGAGACAGGGGCACATCTGTCTACACACCTGGGAGACAGGGGCCACATCAGTCTACACAGCTGGTGTACAGGTGCACTTCTGTCTAACCACTTGGGAGACATCGGACACATTTGTCCAAACTGCTGGGAGACAGAGGCACATCAGTCTACACACCTGGGGGAAGGGCACATCAGCCTAAACACCTGGGAGACAGGGGCACATCTGTCCACATGTCTGAGAGAGATGGGGCACATCTGTCTACACACCTGGGAGACAGGGGCCACATCAGTCTACACAGCTGGTGTACAGGTGCACATCTGTCTCCACACCTGGGAGACATGGGGCACATCAGCCTACACACCTGGGAGACAGGGGCACATCTGTCTACACACCTGGGTGACATGGAACACATTTGTCAACACTGCTGGGAGACAGAGGCACATCAGTCTACACATCTGGGAGACAGGGGCACATCTGTCTACACACCTGGGAGACATCAGGCACATCAGTCTACACACCTGGGAGACAGGGGCACATTTGTCTACACACCTGGGTGACTTGGAACACATTTGTCAACACTGCTGGGAAACAGAGGCACAGCAACCTGTACACCTGGGAGACATGGGGCACATCTGCCAACACACATGGGAGACAGGGGAACATCTGTCTACACACCTGGGAGACATGGGGCACTTCAGTCTACACACCTGGGAGACATGGGGCACATCTGTCCACACACATGGACGACATGGGGCACATCAATCTTTACACCTGGGAAACAGGTGCACATCTGTCTACACACCTGGGAGACGGGCACATCTATTCGCACACCTGGGAGACTGGGGCACATCTGCCTATACACCTGGTAGACATGGGGCACATCTGCCAACACACCTGGGAGACAGGGGAGCATCTGCCTACACACCTGGGAGACATGGGGCACATTAGTCTACACACCTGGGAGACATGGGGCATATCTGTCCATACATCTGGGAGACAATGGGAAACATCATTTTAAACAGCTCGGAGACAGTGGCACATCAGTCTACTCACCTGAGTGACAGGGGCACATCTGTCTACACACCTGGGAGACAGGGGCACATCTGTCTACACACTTGGGGGACGTGGGGTGCATTGGTCTACACACCTTGGGAGACAGGGGCACATCTGTCTGCACAACTGGGAGACAAGGGGCTCATCGGTCTACACACTTGAGAGACATGGGGCACACCAGTCTACACACCTGGGAGACAGGGGCAAATCAGCTCACACACCTGGGAAACAGGCACATCTGTCCACACAGCTGGAAGATGGAGGCACATCGGTCCACACACCTGGGAGACATGGGGCACATCTGTTCACACACCTGGGAGGCAGGGGCACATTTGTCTACACACCTCGGAGACATGACCACATCTGCCCACACACCTGGGAGACAGGGGAACTTCTGCCTACACACCTGGGTGACATGGGGCACATCAGTCTACACACCTGGGAGACATGGGGCATATCTGTCCACACACCTTGGAGACAATGGGGAACATCATTCTACACACCTGGGAGACAGGGCCACATCAGTCTACACAGCTGGGAGACATGTGCACATCTGTCTACACACCTGGGAGACATGGGACACATCGGGCTACACATTGGAGATAGGGGCAGATCTGTCTACAAACCTGGGAGAGATGAGCACATCTGCCCACACACCTGGGAGACAGGGGAACATCTGTCTACACACCTGGGAGACGGGCACATCTGTCTAAAACCAGGGAGACAGGGGCACATCAGCCTAAACACCTGGGAGAGAGGGGCACATCTGTCCACACACCTGAGAGATATGCGGCATATCTTTCTACACACCTGGGAGACAGGGGAACATCAGCCTACACGTCTGGGAGTCAGGGGCACATATGTCAACACACCTGTGAGACATGGAACACATTTGTCAACACTGCTGGAAGACAGAAGCACATCAGTCTACATACCTGGGAGCCATGGGGCACATCTGCCCACACACCTGGGAGATAGCGGCACAACTGTCTACACACCTGGGAGAGCTGGGGCACATCAGTCTACACACCTGGGAGACATTGGGCATATCTGTCCATACACTTGGGAGACAATGGGGCACATCATTCTACACACTTGGGAGACAGGGGCACATCAGTCTGCACATCTGGGAGACAGGGGTACATCAGTCTACACACCTGGGAGACATCAGGTACATCAGTCTACACACCTGGGAGACAGGGGCACATCAGTCTACACACCTGGGAGACAGGGGCACATCGGTCTACACACCTGGGAGAAGGGCACATCAGTCTACACATCTGGGAGACAGGGGCACATCAGTCTACACACCTGGGAGAAGGGCACATCAGCCTAAACACCTGGGAGACAGGGGCACATCTGTCCACATGTCTGAGAGAGATGGGGCACATCTGTCTACACACCTGGGAGACAGGGGCCACATCAGTCTACACAGCTGGTGTACAGGTGCACATCTGTCTCCACACCTGGGAGACATGGGGCACATCAGCCTACACACCTGGGAGACAGGGGCACATCTGTCTACACACCTGGGAGACATGGAACACATTTGTCAACACTGCTGGGAGACAGGGGAACATCTGTCTACACACCTGGGTGACATGGGGCACATCAGTCTACACACCTGGGAGACATGGGGCATATCTGTCCACACACCTTGGAGACAATGGGGAACATCATTCTACACACCTGGGAGACAGGGCCACACCAGTCTACACAGCTGGGAGACATGTGCACATCTGTCTACACACCTGGGAGACATGGGACACATCGGGCTACACATTGGAGATAGGGGCACATCTGTCTACAAACCTGGGAGAGATGAGCACATCTGCCCACACACCTGGGAGACAGGGGAACATCTGTCTACACACCTGGGAGACAGGGGCACATCTGTCTAAAACCAGGGAGACAGGGGCACATCAGCCTAAACACCTGGGAGAGAGGGGCACATCTGTCCACACACCTGAGAGATATGCGGCATATCTTTCTACACACCTGGGAGACAGGGGAACATCAGCCTACACGTCTGGGAGTCAGGGGCACATATGTCTACACACCTGTGAGACATGGAACACATTTGTCAACACTGCTGGAAGACAGAAGCACATCAGTCTACATACCTGGGAGCCATGGGGCACATCTGCCCACACACCTGGGAGATAGCGGCACATCAGTCTACACACCTGGGAGACATTGGGCATATCTGTCCATACACCTGGGAGACAATGGGGCACATCATTCGACACACTTGGGAGACAGGGGCACATCAGTCTGCACATCTGGGAGACAGGGGTACATCAGTCTACACACCTGGGAGACATCAGGTACATCAGTCTACACACCTGGGAGACAGGGGCACATCAGTCTACACACCTGAGAGACAGGGGCACATCAGTCTACACACCTGGGAGAAGGGCACATCAGTCTACACATCTGGGAGACAGGGGCACATCAGTCTACACACCTGGGAGAAGGGCACATCAGCCTAAACACCTGGGAGACAGGGGCACATCTGTCCACATGTCTGAGAGAGATGAGGCACATCTGTCTACACACCTGGGAGACAGGGGCCACATCAGTCTACACAGCTGGTGTACAGGTGCACATCTGTCTCCACACCTGGGAGACATGGGGCACATCAGCCTACACACCTGGGAGACAGGGGCACATCTGTCTACACACCTGGGAGACATGGAACACATTTGTCAACACTGCTGGGAGACAGAGGCACATCAATCTACACATCTGGGAGATGGGCACATCTGTCTACACACCTGGGAGACATCAGGCACATCAGTCTACACACCTGCAAGACAGGTGCAAATCTGTCTACACACCTGGGAGAAATGGAGTACATCAGCCTACACAACTGGGAGACAGGGGCACATCTGTCTACACACCTGGGAGACATGTGGCGCATCAGTCTGCACACCTGGGAGACATCGGACACATTTGTCCAAACTGCTGGGAGACAGAGGCAGATCAGCCTATTCACCTGGGAGACATGGGGCGCATCTGCCCACACACCTGGGCGATAGGGGCACATCAATCTTCACATCTGGGAGACAGGGGCACATCTGTCTACACAACTGGGAGACATCAGGCACATCAGTCTACACACCTGCAAGACAGGTGCACATCTGTCTACACACCTGGGAGAAATGGGGCACATCAGCCTACACACCTGGAAGACAGGGGCACATCTGTCTACACACCTGGGTGACTTGGAACACATTTGTCAACACTGCTGGGAGACAGAGGCACAGCAGCCTATACACCTGGGAGACATGGGGCTCATCTGCCAACACACCTGGGAGACAGGGGAACATCTGTCTACACACCTGGGAGACATGGGGCACATTAGTCTACACACCTGGGAGACATGGGGCATATCTGTCCATACATCTGGGAGACAATGGGAAACATCATTCTACACAGCTTGGAGACAGTGGCACATCAGTCTACACATCTGGGAGACAGTGGTACATCTGTCTGCTCACCTGGGAGACAGGGGCACATCTGCCTACACATCTGGGAGACAGGGGCACATCAGTCTACACACCTGGGAGACATGGGGCATATCTGTCCATACATCTGGGAGACAATGGGAAACATCATTCTAAACAGCTCGGAGATAGTGGCACATCAGTCTACACATCTGGGAGACAGGGGTACATCTGTCTACTCACCTGGGAGACAGGGGCACATCTGTCTACACACCTGGGAGACAGGGGCACATCTGTCTACACACTTGGGGGACATTGGGTGCATTGGTCTACACACCTTGGGAGACGGGCACATCTGTCTGTACACCTGGGGGGACAGTGGCACATCTGTCTACACACCTGTGAGACATGTGGCACATCAGTGTACACAACTGGGAGACAGGGGCTCATCGGTCTACACACTTGACAGACATGGGGCACATCAGTCTACACACCTGGGAGACGGGCACACCTGCCCACACACCTGGGAGACAGGGGCACATCTGTCCACACAGCTGGAAGATGGGGGCACATCAGTCCACATACCTAGGAGACATGGGGCACATCTGTTCACACACCTGGGAGACAGGGGCACATCTGTCTACACACCTGGGAGACAGGGGCATGTCGGTCTACACAGTTAGGAGACATGGGGCATATCAGTTTACACACCTGGGAGACAGGAGCACATCAGTCTACACACCTGGGAGACATGGGGCGCATCTGCCCACATACCTGGGAGACAGCGGCACATCTGTCCTCACACCTGGGAGACAAGGGCTCATCTGTCTACACACTTGAGTGACATGGGGTGCATTGGTCTGCACACCTTGGGAGACAGGGGCACATCTTTCTGCACACCTGGGGGACAGTGGCACATCTGTCTACACACCTGGGAGGCATGGGGCACATCAGTCTACATTCAGGGAGAAATGGGACACATCAGCCTAAACACCTGTGAGACATGGGGCACATCAGTCTACACAACTGGGAGAGGGGCACATCTGTCTACACACATGGAAGATGGGCACTTCTGTCTACACACCTGGGAGACATCGGACACATTTCTCAAAACTGCTGGGAGACAGAGGCACATCAGTCTACACATCTGGGAGACAGGGGCCCATCTGTCTACACACCTGGGAGACATCAGGCACATCAGTCTACACACCTGCAAGACAGGTGCAAATCTGTCTAAACACCTGGGAGAAATGGGGCACATCAGCCTACACACCTGGGAGACCGGGGCACATCTGTCTAAACACCTGGGAGACATGTGGCGCATCAGTCTACACAACTGGGAGAGGGGCACATCTGTCTACACACATGGAAGATGGGCACTTCTGTCTACACACCTGGGAGACATCGGACACATTTGTCCAAACTGCTGGGAGACAGAGGCACATCAGCCTATTCACTGGGAGACATGGGGCGCATCTGCCCACACACCTGGGCGACAGGGGCACATCAATCTACACATCTGGGAGACAGGGGCACATCTGTCTACACACCTGGGAGACAGGGGCCACATCAGTCTACACAGCTGGTGTACAGGTGCACTTCTGTCTAACCACTTGGGAGACATCGGACACATTTGTCCAAACTGCTGGGAGACAGAGGCACATCAGTCTACACACCTGGGGGAAGGGCACATCAGCCTAAACACCTGGGAGACAGGGGCACATCTGTCCACATGTCTGAGAGAGATGGGGCACATCTGTCTACACACCTGGGAGACAGGGGCCACATCAGTCTACACAGCTGGTGTACAGGTGCACATCTGTCTCCACACCTGGGAGACATGGGGCACATCAGCCTACACACCTGGGAGACAGGGGCACATCTGTCTACACACCTGGGTGACATGGAACACATTTGTCAACACTGCTGGGAGACAGAGGCACATCAGTCTACACATCTGGGAGACAGGGGCACATCTGTCTACACACCTGGGAGACATCAGGCACATCAGTCTACACACCTGGGAGACAGGGGCACATTTGTCTACACACCTGGGTGACTTGGAACACATTTGTCAACACTGCTGGGAAACAGAGGCACAGCAACCTGTACACCTGGGAGACATGGGGCACATCTGCCAACACACATGGGAGACAGGGGAACATCTGTCTACACACCTGGGAGACATGGGGCACTTCAGTCTACACACCTGGGAGACATGGGGCACATCTGTCCACACACATGGACGACATGGGGCACATCAATCTTTACACCTGGGAAACAGGTGCACATCTGTCTACACACCTGGGAGACGGGCACATCTATTCGCACACCTGGGAGACTGGGGCACATCTGCCTATACACCTGGTAGACATGGGGCACATCTGCCAACACACCTGGGAGACAGGGGAGCATCTGCCTACACACCTGGGAGACATGGGGCACATTAGTCTACACACCTGGGAGACATGGGGCATATCTGTCCATACATCTGGGAGACAATGGGAAACATCATTTTAAACAGCTCGGAGACAGTGGCACATCAGTCTACTCACCTGAGTGACAGGGGCACATCTGTCTACACACCTGGGAGACAGGGGCACATCTGTCTACACACTTGGGGGACGTGGGGTGCATTGGTCTACACACCTTGGGAGACAGGGGCACATCTGTCTGCACAACTGGGAGACAAGGGGCTCATCGGTCTACACACTTGAGAGACATGGGGCACACCAGTCTACACACCTGGGAGACAGGGGCAAATCAGCTCACACACCTGGGAAACAGGCACATCTGTCCACACAGCTGGAAGATGGAGGCACATCGGTCCACACACCTGGGAGACATGGGGCACATCTGTTCACACACCTGGGAGGCAGGGGCACATTTGTCTACACACCTCGGAGACATGACCACATCTGCCCACACACCTGGGAGACAGGGGAACTTCTGCCTACACACCTGGGTGACATGGGGCACATCAGTCTACACACCTGGGAGACATGGGGCATATCTGTCCACACACCTTGGAGACAATGGGGAACATCATTCTACACACCTGGGAGACAGGGCCACATCAGTCTACACAGCTGGGAGACATGTGCACATCTGTCTACACACCTGGGAGACATGGGACACATCGGGCTACACATTGGAGATAGGGGCAGATCTGTCTACAAACCTGGGAGAGATGAGCACATCTGCCCACACACCTGGGAGACAGGGGAACATCTGTCTACACACCTGGGAGACGGGCACATCTGTCTAAAACCAGGGAGACAGGGGCACATCAGCCTAAACACCTGGGAGAGAGGGGCACATCTGTCCACACACCTGAGAGATATGCGGCATATCTTTCTACACACCTGGGAGACAGGGGAACATCAGCCTACACGTCTGGGAGTCAGGGGCACATATGTCAACACACCTGTGAGACATGGAACACATTTGTCAACACTGCTGGAAGACAGAAGCACATCAGTCTACATACCTGGGAGCCATGGGGCACATCTGCCCACACACCTGGGAGATAGCGGCACAACTGTCTACACACCTGGGAGAGCTGGGGCACATCAGTCTACACACCTGGGAGACATTGGGCATATCTGTCCATACACTTGGGAGACAATGGGGCACATCATTCTACACACTTGGGAGACAGGGGCACATCAGTCTGCACATCTGGGAGACAGGGGTACATCAGTCTACACACCTGGGAGACATCAGGTACATCAGTCTACACACCTGGGAGACAGGGGCACATCAGTCTACACACCTGGGAGACAGGGGCACATCGGTCTACACACCTGGGAGAAGGGCACATCAGTCTACACATCTGGGAGACAGGGGCACATCAGTCTACACACCTGGGAGAAGGGCACATCAGCCTAAACACCTGGGAGACAGGGGCACATCTGTCCACATGTCTGAGAGAGATGGGGCACATCTGTCTACACACCTGGGAGACAGGGGCCACATCAGTCTACACAGCTGGTGTACAGGTGCACATCTGTCTCCACACCTGGGAGACATGGGGCACATCAGCCTACACACCTGGGAGACAGGGGCACATCTGTCTACACACCTGGGAGACATGGAACACATTTGTCAACACTGCTGGGAGACAGGGGAACATCTGTCTACACACCTGGGTGACATGGGGCACATCAGTCTACACACCTGGGAGACATGGGGCATATCTGTCCACACACCTTGGAGACAATGGGGAACATCATTCTACACACCTGGGAGACAGGGCCACACCAGTCTACACAGCTGGGAGACATGTGCACATCTGTCTACACACCTGGGAGACATGGGACACATCGGGCTACACATTGGAGATAGGGGCACATCTGTCTACAAACCTGGGAGAGATGAGCACATCTGCCCACACACCTGGGAGACAGGGGAACATCTGTCTACACACCTGGGAGACAGGGGCACATCTGTCTAAAACCAGGGAGACAGGGGCACATCAGCCTAAACACCTGGGAGAGAGGGGCACATCTGTCCACACACCTGAGAGATATGCGGCATATCTTTCTACACACCTGGGAGACAGGGGAACATCAGCCTACACGTCTGGGAGTCAGGGGCACATATGTCTACACACCTGTGAGACATGGAACACATTTGTCAACACTGCTGGAAGACAGAAGCACATCAGTCTACATACCTGGGAGCCATGGGGCACATCTGCCCACACACCTGGGAGATAGCGGCACATCAGTCTACACACCTGGGAGACATTGGGCATATCTGTCCATACACCTGGGAGACAATGGGGCACATCATTCGACACACTTGGGAGACAGGGGCACATCAGTCTGCACATCTGGGAGACAGGGGTACATCAGTCTACACACCTGGGAGACATCAGGTACATCAGTCTACACACCTGGGAGACAGGGGCACATCAGTCTACACACCTGAGAGACAGGGGCACATCAGTCTACACACCTGGGAGAAGGGCACATCAGTCTACACATCTGGGAGACAGGGGCACATCAGTCTACACACCTGGGAGAAGGGCACATCAGCCTAAACACCTGGGAGACAGGGGCACATCTGTCCACATGTCTGAGAGAGATGAGGCACATCTGTCTACACACCTGGGAGACAGGGGCCACATCAGTCTACACAGCTGGTGTACAGGTGCACATCTGTCTCCACACCTGGGAGACATGGGGCACATCAGCCTACACACCTGGGAGACAGGGGCACATCTGTCTACACACCTGGGAGAC
This sequence comes from Somniosus microcephalus, assembly GCF_052327205.1. NCBI lineage: Eukaryota > Metazoa > Chordata > Chondrichthyes > Squaliformes > Somniosidae > Somniosus > Somniosus microcephalus. The sequence continues at coordinate 50,380,145 of NC_140995.1, forward strand.
ATGGAACACATTTGTCAACACTGCTGGGAGACAGAGGCACATCAATCTACACATCTGGGAGATGGGCACATCTGTCTACACACCTGGGAGACATCAGGCACATCAGTCTACACACCTGCAAGACAGGTGCAAATCTGTCTACACACCTGGGAGAAATGGAGTACATCAGCCTACACAACTGGGAGACAGGGGCACATCTGTCTACACACCTGGGAGACATGTGGCGCATCAGTCTGCACACCTGGGAGACATCGGACACATTTGTCCAAACTGCTGGGAGACAGAGGCAGATCAGCCTATTCACCTGGGAGACATGGGGCGCATCTGCCCACACACCTGGGCGATAGGGGCACATCAATCTTCACATCTGGGAGACAGGGGCACATCTGTCTACACAACTGGGAGACATCAGGCACATCAGTCTACACACCTGCAAGACAGGTGCACATCTGTCTACACACCTGGGAGAAATGGGGCACATCAGCCTACACACCTGGAAGACAGGGGCACATCTGTCTACACACCTGGGTGACTTGGAACACATTTGTCAACACTGCTGGGAGACAGAGGCACAGCAGCCTATACACCTGGGAGACATGGGGCTCATCTGCCAACACACCTGGGAGACAGGGGAACATCTGTCTACACACCTGGGAGACATGGGGCACATTAGTCTACACACCTGGGAGACATGGGGCATATCTGTCCATACATCTGGGAGACAATGGGAAACATCATTCTACACAGCTTGGAGACAGTGGCACATCAGTCTACACATCTGGGAGACAGTGGTACATCTGTCTGCTCACCTGGGAGACAGGGGCACATCTGCCTACACATCTGGGAGACAGGGGCACATCAGTCTACACACCTGGGAGACATGGGGCATATCTGTCCATACATCTGGGAGACAATGGGAAACATCATTCTAAACAGCTCGGAGATAGTGGCACATCAGTCTACACATCTGGGAGACAGGGGTACATCTGTCTACTCACCTGGGAGACAGGGGCACATCTGTCTACACACCTGGGAGACAGGGGCACATCTGTCTACACACTTGGGGGACATTGGGTGCATTGGTCTACACACCTTGGGAGACGGGCACATCTGTCTGTACACCTGGGGGGACAGTGGCACATCTGTCTACACACCTGTGAGACATGTGGCACATCAGTGTACACAACTGGGAGACAGGGGCTCATCGGTCTACACACTTGACAGACATGGGGCACATCAGTCTACACACCTGGGAGACGGGCACACCTGCCCACACACCTGGGAGACAGGGGCACATCTGTCCACACAGCTGGAAGATGGGGGCACATCAGTCCACATACCTAGGAGACATGGGGCACATCTGTTCACACACCTGGGAGACAGGGGCACATCTGTCTACACACCTGGGAGACAGGGGCATGTCGGTCTACACAGTTAGGAGACATGGGGCATATCAGTTTACACACCTGGGAGACAGGAGCACATCAGTCTACACACCTGGGAGACATGGGGCGCATCTGCCCACATACCTGGGAGACAGCGGCACATCTGTCCTCACACCTGGGAGACAAGGGCTCATCTGTCTACACACTTGAGTGACATGGGGTGCATTGGTCTGCACACCTTGGGAGACAGGGGCACATCTTTCTGCACACCTGGGGGACAGTGGCACATCTGTCTACACACCTGGGAGGCATGGGGCACATCAGTCTACATTCAGGGAGAAATGGGACACATCAGCCTAAACACCTGTGAGACATGGGGCACATCAGTCTACACACCTGTGAGACATGTGGCACATCAGTCTACACAACTGCGAGACAAGGGGCTCATCGGTCTACACACTTGAGAGACATGGGGCACATCAGTCTACACACCTGGGAGACAGGGGCACACCTGCCCACACACCTGGGAGACAGGGGCACATCTGTCCTCACACCTGGGAGACAAGGGCTCATCTGTCTACACACTTGAGTGACATGGGGTGCATTGGTCTGCACACATTGGGAGACAGGGGCACATCTGTCTGCACACCCGAGGGACAGTGGCACATCTGTCTACACACCTGGGAGGCATGGGGCACATCAGTCTACATTCAGGGAGAAATGGGACACATCAGCCTAAACACCTGGGAGACATGGGGCACATCAGTCTACACACCTGTGAGACATGTGGCACATCAGTCTACACAACTGCGAGACAAGGGGCTCATCGGTCTACACACTTGAGAGACATGGGGCACATCAGTCTACACACCTGGGAGACTGGGGCAAATCTGCTCACACACCTGGGAAATGGGCACATCTGTCCACACAGCTGGAAGATGGAGGCACATCGGTCCACACACCTGGGAGACATGGGGCACATCTGTTCACACACCTGGGAGACAGGGGCACATCTGTCGACACACTTGGGAGACGGGCACATCGGTCTAGACAGTTAGGAGACATGGGGCACATCTGTCTACACACCTGGGAAACAGGGGCTCATCTGTCAACACACCTGGGAGACAAGAGCACAACTGTGCATGCACCTGGGAGACATGTGGCACATCTGTTCACACACCTGCAAGGCAGGAGCACATCAGTCTACACACCTGGGAGACAGGGGCACATCTGTCTACACACTTGGGAGACATGTGTCACGTCAGTCTACACACCTGGGGGACGGGCACATCTGTCTACACACCTGGGAGACAGGGGCACATCTGTTCACACACCTGGGAGACAGTGGCACATCTGTCCACACACCTGAGAGACATGGGCCCATCTGTTCACACACCTGGGAGACAGTGGCACATCTGTCAACACCCCTGGGAGAAATGGGGTACAACAGTCTACACACCTGGTAGACATCGGACACATTTGTCCAAACTGCTGGGAGACAGAGGCACATCAGCCTTTTCACCTGGGAGACATGGGGCGCATCTGCCCACACACCTGGGCGACAGGGGCACATCAATCTACACATCTGGGAGATGGGCACATCTGTCTACACACCTGGGAGACATCAGGCACATCAGTCTACACACCTGCAAGACAGGTGCAGATCTGTCTACACACCTGGGAGAAATGGGGCACATCAGCCTACACACCTGGGAGACGGGCACATCTGTCTACACACCTGGGTGACTTGGAACACATTTGTCAACACTGCTGGGAGACAGAGGCACAGCAGCCTATACACCTGGGAGACATGGGGCACATCTGCCAACACACCTGGGAGACAGGGGAACATCTGTCTACACACCTGGGAGACATGGGGCACATTAGTCTACACACCTGGGAGACATGGGGCATATCTGTCCATACACCTGGGAGACAATGGGAAACATCATTCTACACAGCTCAGAGACAGTGGCACATCAGTCTACACATCTGGGAGACGGGTACATCTGTCTGCTCACCTGGGAGACAGGGGCACATCTGCCTACGCATCTGGGAGACGGGCACATCAGTCTACACACTTGGGGGACATTGGGTGCATTGGTCTACACACCTTGGGAGACAGGGGCACATCTGTCTGTTCACCTGGGGGACAGTGGCACATCTGTCTACACACCTGTGAGACATGTGGCACATCAGTGTACACATCTGGGAGACAGGGGCTCATCGGTCTACACACTTGACAGACATGGGGCACCTCGGTCTACACACCTGGGAGACAGGGGCACACCTGCCCACACACCTGGGAGACAGGGGCACAGCTGTCTACACACCTGGGAGACAGGGGCACATCGGTCTACACAGTTAGGAGACATGGGGCATATCAGTTTACACACCTGGGAGACAGGAGCACATCAGTCTACACACCTGGGAGACATGGGGCGCATCTGCCCACACACCTGGGAGACAGGGGCACATCTGTCCTCACACCTGGGAGACAAGGGCTCATCTGTCTACACACTTGAGTGACATGGGGTGCATTGGTCTGCACACCTTGGGAGACAGGGGCACATCTGTCTGCACACCTGGGGGACAGTGGCACATCTGTCTACACACCTAGGAGGCATGGGGCACATCAGTCTACATTCAGGGAGAAATGGGATACATCAGCCTAAACACCTGGGAGACATGGGGCACATCAGTCTACACAACTGGGAGACAAGGGGCTCATCGGTCTACACACTTGAGAGACATGGGGCACATCAGTCTACACACCTGGGAGACGGGCAAATCTGCTCACACACCTGGGAAACAGGGGCACATCTGTCCACACAGCTGGAAGATGGAAGCACATCGGTCCACACACCTGGGAGACATGGGGCACATCAGTCTACACACCTGGGAGGCAGGGGCACATCAGTCTACACACCTGGGAGAAGGGCACATCAGTCTACACATCTGGGAGACAGGGGCACATCAGTCTACACACCTGGGAGAAGGGCACATCAGCCTAAACACCTGGGAGACAGGGGCACATCTGTCCACATGTCTGAGAGAGATGAGGCACATCTGTCTACACACCTGGGAGACAGGGGCCACATCAGTCTACACAGCTGGTGTACAGGTGCACATCTGTCTCCACACCTGGGAGACATGGGGCACATCAGCCTACACACCTGGGAGACAGGGGCACATCTGTCTACACACCTGGGAGACATGGAACACATTTGTCAACACTGCTGGGAGACAGAGGCACATCAATCTACACATCTGGGAGACGGGCACATCTGTCTACACACCTGGGAGACATGTGGCGCATCAGTCTACACAACTGGGAGAGGGGCACATCTGTCTACACACATGGAAGATGGGCACTTCTGTCTACACACCTGGGAGACATCGGACACATTTGTCCATACTGCTGGGAGACAGAGGCACATCAGCCTATTCACCTGGGAGACATGGGGCGCATCTGCCCACACACCTGGGCGATAGGGGCACATCAATCTACACATCTGGGAGACAGGGGCACATCTGTCTACACACCTGGGAGACATCAGGCACATCAGTCTACACACCTGCAAGACAGGTGCACATCTGTCTACACACCTGGGAGAAATGGGGCACATCAGCCTACACACCTGGAAGACAGGGGCACATCTGTCTACACACCTGGGTGACTTGGAACACATTTGTCAACACTGCTGGGAGACAGAGGCACAGCAGCCTATACACCTGGGAGACATGGGGCTCATCTGCCAACACACCTGGGAGACAGGGGAACATCTGTCTACACACCTGGGAGACATGGGGCACATTAGTCTACACACCTGGGAGACATGGGGCATATCTGTCCATACATCTGGGAGACAATGGGAAACATCATTCTACACAGCTTGGAGACAGTGGCACATCAGTCTACACATCTGGGAGACAGTGGTACATTTCTCTGCTCACCTGGCAGACAGGGGCACATCTGCCTGCACATCTGGGAGACAGGGGCACATCAGTCTACACACCTGGGAGACATGGGTACATCTGTCTACTCACCTGGGAGACAGGGGCACATCTGTCTACACACCTGGGAGACAGGGGCACATCTGTCTACACACTTGGGGGACATTGGGTGCATTGGTCTACACACCTTGGGAGACGGGCACATCTGTCTGTACACCTGGGGGGACAGTGGCACATCTGTCTACACACCTGTGAGACATGTGGCACATCAGTGTACACAACTGGGAGACAGGGGCTCATCGGTCTACACACTTGACAGACATGGGGCACATCAGTCTACACACCTGGGAGACGGGCACACCTGCCCACACACCTGGGAGACAGGGGCACATCTGTCCACACAGCTGGAAGATGGGGGCACATCAGTCCACATACCTAGGAGACATGGGGCACATCTGTTCACACACCTGGGAGACAGGGGCACATCTGTCTACACACCTGGGAGACAGGGGCACGTCGGTCTACACAGTTAGGAGACATGGGGCATATCAGTTTACACACCTGGGAGACAAGGGCTCATCTGTCTACACACTTGAGTGACATGGGGTGCATTGGTCTGCACACCTTGGGAGACAGGGGCACATCTTTCTGCACACCTGGGGGACAGTGGCACATCTGTCTACACACCTGGGAGGCATGGGGCACATCAGTCTACATTCAGGGAGAAATGGGACACATCAGCCTAAACACCTGGGAGACATGGAGCACATCAGTCTACACACCTGTGAGACATGTGGCACATCAGTCTACACAACTGCGAGACAAGGGGCTCATCGGTCTACACACTTGAGAGACATGGGGCACATCAGTCTACACACCTGGGAGACAGGGGCAAATCTGCTCACACACCTGGGAAACAGGGGCACATCTGTCCACACAGCTGGAAGATGGAGGCACATCGGTCCACACACCTGGGAGACATGGGGCACATCTGTTCACACACCTGGGAGACAGGGGCACATCTGTCTACACACCTGGGAGACAAGAGCACAACTGTGCATGCACCTGGGAGACATGTGGCACATCTGTTCACACACCTGCAAGGCAGGAGCACATCAGTCTACATACCTGGGAGACAGGGGCACATCTGTCTACACACCTGGGAGACAGGGGCACATCTGTCTACACACTTGGGGGACATGGGGTGCATTGGTCTACCCACCTTGGGAGACAGGGGCACATCTGACTGCACACCTGGGGGACAGTGGCACATCTGTCTACACACCTGTGAGACATGTGGCACATCAGTGTACGCAACTGGGAGACAGGGGCTCATCGGTCTACACACTTGACAGACATGGGGCACATCAGTCTACACACCTGGGAGACAGGGGCACACCTGCCCACACACTTGTGAGACAGGGGCACATCTGTCCACACAGCTGGAAGATGGGGGCACATCAGTCCCCACACCTGTGAGACATGGGGCACATCTGTTCACACAGTTAGGAGACATGGGGCATATCAGTTTACACACCTGGGAGACAGGAGCACATCAGTCTACACACCTGGGAGACATGGGGCGCATCTGCCCACACACCTGGGAGACGGGCACATCTGTCCTCACACCTGGGCGACAAGGGCTCATCTCTCTACACACTTGAGGGACATGGCGTGCATTGGTCTGCACACCTTGGGAGACAGTGGTACATCTGTCTGCACACCTGGGGGACAGTGGCACATCTGTCTACACACCTTGGAGGCATGGGACACATCAGTCTACACACCTGTGAGACATGTGGCACATCAGTCTACACAACTGGGAGACAAGGGGCTCATCGGTCTACACACTTGAGAGACATGGGGCACATCAGTCTACACACCTGGGAGACGGACAAATCTGCTCACACACCTGGGAAACGGGCACATCTGTCCACACAGCTGCAAGATGGAGGCACATCGGTCCACACACCTGGGAGACATGGGGCACATCTGTTCACACACCTGGGAGACAGGGGCACATCTGTCTACACACCTGGGAGACGGGCACATCGGTCTAGACAGTTAGGAGACATGGGGCATATCAGTCTACACAGCTGGGAGACAGGGCCACATCTGTCTAAACACCTGAGGGACATGGCGCACATCTGTCTACCCACCTGGGAAACAGGGGCTCATCTGTCAACACACCTGGGAGACAAGAGCACAACTGTGCATGCACCTGGGAGACATGTGGCACATCTGTTCACACACCTGCAAGGCAGGAGCACATCAGTCTATACACCTGGGAGACATGTGGCACATCTGTTCACACACCTGCAAGGCAGGAGCACATCTGTCTACACACTTGGGAGACATGGGGCACATCAGTCTACACACCTGAGGGACAGGGGCAAATCTGCTCACACACCTGGGAAACAGGGGCGCATCTGTCCACACAGCTGGAAGATGGAAGCACATCGGTCCACACACCTGGGAGACATGGGGCACATCTGTTCACACACCTGGGAGACAGGGGCACATCTGTCAACACACCTGGGAGATGTACACATTGGTCTAGACAGTTAGGAGACATGGGGCACATCTGTCTACACAGCTGGGAGACAGGGCCACATCTGTCTAAACACCTGAGGGACATGGGACAGATCCGTCTACACACCTGGGAAACAGGGGCTCATCTGTCAACACACCTGGGAGACAAGAGCACAACTGTGCATGCACCTGGGAGACATGTGGCACATCTGTTCACACACCTGCAAGGCAGGAGCACATCAGTCTACACACCTGGGAGACAGGGGCACATCTGTCTACACAATTGGGAGACATGTATCACGTCAGTCTACACACCTGGGGGACAGGGGCACATCTGTCTACACACCTGGGAGACAGGGTCACATCTGTTCACACACCTGGGAGACAGTGGCACATCTGTCCACACACCTGAGAGACATGGGCACATCTGTTCACACACCTGGGAGACAGTGGCACATCTGTCAACACCCCTGGGTGAAATGGGGCACAACAGTCTACACACCTGGTAGACAGGGGCACATCAGTCTACATACCTGGGAAATTATGGCACATCTGTCAACACACCATGGAGACATGGGGCACATCACCCTACACACCTGGGAAACAGGGGCATATCAGTCTACACATCTGGGAGAAGGGCACATCAGTCTACACAGCTGGAAGACAGGGGCACATCTGTCTACACACCTGGGAGACATGGGACACATTAGCCTACCTACACACCTGGGAGACAGGGGCACATCGGTCTAAACACCTGGGAGACAGGGGCACATCTGCCCACACGCCTGAGAGACATGGGGCACATCCCTCTACACACCTGGGAGACAGGCCCCACATCAGTCTACACATTACACATCTGGGAAACAGGGGCACATCTGTCTACAGACCTGGGAGACATGGAACTCATTTGTCAACACTGCTGAGAGACAGATGCACATCAGTCTACACACCTGGGAGACATGGGTCACATCTGCCCTCATTCCTGGGAGACATGGGGCATATCTGTCCACACACCTGGGAGATAATGGGTAACATCATTCTACACACTTGGGAGATAGGGGCACATCTGTCAACATACCTGGGAGAAGGGCACATCAGTCTACACAGCTGGGAGACAGGCACATCAGTCTACACAGCTGGGAGACAGGGGTCACATCTGCCCTCACACCTGGGAGACATTGGGTATATCTGTCCACATACCTGGGAGACAATGGGCAACATCATTCTACACACTTGGGAGATAGGGGCCACATCAGCCTACACAGCTGGGAGACAGGTGCACATCTGTCTACACAACTGGGAGACATGGGGCACATCAGGCTACACACATTGGAGATAGGGGCGTATCTGTCTACAAACTTGGGAGACATGGGGCACATCAGTCTACACACCTGGGAGACATGGGGCACATCTGCCCACACACCTGGGAGGCAGGGGCACATCTGTCCACACAGCTGGAAGACAGGGACACATCTGTCTAAACACTTGGGAGAAATGGGGCACATCTGCCCACACAGCTGGGAGACAGGTGCACATCTGCCCACACAGCTGGGAGACATGGGGCACATCTGTCTACACACCTGGGAGACAGGGCCATATCTGTCCACACACCTGGGAGACAATGGGAAACATCATTCTACACACTTGGGAGACAGAGGCACATCAGTCTATGCATCTGGGAGACAGGGGTACATCTGACTACTCACCTTGGAGACAAGTGCACATCTGTCTGCACACCTGGAAGACACCAGGCACATCAGTCTACACACCTGCAAGACAAGGGCATGTCAGTCTACACACCTGGGAAGCGGGTGCACATCTGTCAACATACCTGGGAGACGGGCACATCAGTCTACACACCTGGGAGACAGGGACACATCAGTCTACACAGCTGGGAGACAGGGGCACATCTGTCTACACAGCTGGAAGATGGGGGCACATCGGTCCACACACCTGGGAGACATAGGGCACATCTGTTCACACACCTGCGAGACAGGGGCAGATCTGTCTACACACTTGGGAGACATTGGGCACATCGGTCAACACAGTTGGGAGAGAGGGGCACATCTGTCTACACACTTGGGAAACATGGGGCACATCAGTCTACACACCTGGGAGACATGGGGCACATCTGCCCACACACCTGGGAGACATGGGCACATCTGTCTACACACCTGAGGGACATGGGGCACATCTGACTACACACCTGGGAAATGGGGGCACATCTGTCTACACACCTGGGAGACAGGGGCACATCAGTCTACACACCCGGGAGACAGGAGCACAACTGTGCATGCACCTGGGAGACATGTGGCACATCTGTCCACACGGCTGGAAGATGGAGGCACATCGGTCCACACACCTGGGAGACATGGGGCACATCTGTTCACACACCTGGGAGATAGGGGCACATCTGTCTACACACCTGGGAGACGGGCACATCGGTCTAGACAGATAGGAGACCTGGGGCATATCAGTCTACACAGCTGGGAGATAGGGCCACATCTGTCTAAACACCTGAGGGACATGGGGCACATCTGTCTACACACCTGGGAATCAGGGGCTCATCTGTCAACACACCTGGGAGACGAGCACAACTGTGCATGCACCTGGGAGACATGTGGCACATCTGTTCACACACCTGCAAGGCAGGAGCACATCAGTCTACACACCTGGGAGACAGGGGCACATCTGTTTACACACTTGGGAGACACGTGTCACGTCAGTCTACACACCTGGGGGACGGGCACATCTGTCTACACACCTGGGAGACAGGGGAACATCTGTCTACACACCTGGGAGACATGAGGTACATCAGTCTACACACCTGAGAGACATGGGCACATCTGTTCACACACCTGGGAGACAGTGGCACATCTGTCAACACCCCTGGGAGAAATGGGGCACAACAGTCTACACACCTGGTAGACAGGGGCACATCAGTCTACATACCTGGGAGACAGGGGAACATCTGTCTACACACCTGGGAGACATGAGGTACATCAGTCTACACACCTGCAAGACAGGGGCACATCAGTCTGCACACCTGGGATACAGGGGCACATCAGTCTACACATCTGGGAGAAGGGCACATCAGTCTACATGACTGGGAGACAGGGACACATCAGTCTACACAGCTGGGAGACAGGGGCACATCTGCCTACACACCTGGGAGACATGGGACACATTAGCCTACACACCTGGGAGACAGGGGCACATCGGTCCACACGCCTGAGAGACATGGGGCACATCTCTCTACACACCTGGGAGACAGGCCCCACATCAGTCTACACATTACACATCTGGGAAACAGGGGCACATCTGTCTACAAACCTGGGAGACATGGAACTCATTTGTCAACACTGCTGAGAGACAGATGCACATCAGTCTACACAACTGGGAGACATGGGTCACATCTGCCCTCACACCTGGGAGACATGGGGCATATCTGTCCACACACCTGGGAGACAATGGGAAACATCATTCTACACACTTGGGAGACAGGGGCACAGCAGTCTACGCATCTGGGAGACAGGAGTACATCTGACTACTCATCTTGGCGACAAGTGCACACCTGTCTACACACCTGGAAGACATCAGGCACATCAGTCTACACACCTGCAAGACAGGGGCACATCAGTCTACACAACTGGGAAGCGGGAGCACATCTGTCAACATACCTGGGAGATGGGCACATCAGTCTAGACACCTGGGAGAAGGGCACATCAGTCTACACAGCTGGGAGACAGGGACACATCAGTCTACACAGCTGGGAGACAGGGGTCACATCTGCCCTCACACCTGGGAGACATTGGGTATATCTGTCCACATACCTGGGAGACAATGGGGAACATCATTCTACACACTTGGGAGACAGGGGCCACATCAGTCTACACACCTGGGAGACATGGGGCACATCAGGCTACACACATTGGAGATAGGGGCGCATCTGTCTACAAACCTGGGAGACATTGGCACATCTGTCCACACACCTGAGAGACATGGGGCACATCAGTCTACACACCTGGGAGACAGGGGCATATCTGTCCACACACCTGGGAGACAATGGGAAACATCATTCTACACACTTGGGAGACAGTGGCACATCAGTCTACACATCTGGGAGACGGGTACATCTGACTACTCACCTTGGAGACAAGTGCACATTTGTCTACATACCTGGAAGACACCAGGCACATCAGTCAACACACCTGCAAGACAAGAGCACATCAGTCTACACACCTGTGAAGCGGGTGCACATCTGTCAACACACCTGGGAGATAGGCACATCAGTCTACACACCTGGGAGACAGGGACACATCTGTCTACACAGCTGGAAGATGGGGGCACATCGGTCCACACACCTGGGAGACATAGGGCACATCTGTTCACACACCTGTGAGACAGAGGCAGATCTGTCTACACACTTGGGAGACATGGAGCACATCGGTCAACACAGTTGGGAGACAGGGGCAGATCTGTCTACACACTTGGGAAACATGGGGCACATCAGTCTACACACCTGGGAGACATGGGGCACATCTGCCCACACACCTGGGAGGCAGGGGCACATCTGTCCACACAGCTGGAAGACGGTGACACATCTGTCTAAACACTTGGGAGACATGGGGCACATCTGCCCACACAGCTGGGAGACAGGGGCACACCTGTCTACACACCTGAGGGACATGGGGCACATCTGACTACACACCTGGGAAATGGGGGCACATCTGTCTACACACCTGGGAGACAGGGGCACATCAGTCTACCCACCTGGGAGACAGGAGCACAACTGTGCATGCACCTGGGTGACATGTGGCACATCTGTTCACATACCTGAGAGACATGTGGCACATCTGTTCACACACCTGCAAGAGAGGGGCCCATCAGTCTACACAGCTGGGAGACAGGGGCACATCAGTCTACACAGCTGTGAGACATGGACACATCTGTCTACTGACCTGCGAGACAGGGGCACATCTGTCTACAGCCCTGGAAGACATCAGGCACTTCAGTCTACACACCTGCAAGACAGGGGCACATCAGTCTACACACCTGCAAGACAGGGGCACATCAGTCTACACATCTGGGAAACGGGGGCACATCTGTCAACACACCTGGGAGACAGGGGCACCAATCTACACACCTGGGAGAAAGGCACATCAGCCTACTAAGCTGGGAGACAGGAACACATCAGTCTACATAGCTGGGAGACAGGGGCACATCTGTCTACACGCCTGGGAGACATGGGGCACATCAGCCTCAACACCTGGGAGACAGGGGCACATCTGTCCACGTGCCTGGGAGACAGGGGCACATCTGGCTATGCATCTGGGAGACAGGGGCACATCTGTCTACTCACCTGGGAGACAGGGGCACATCTGTCTACACCCCTGGAAGACATCAGGCACATCAGTTTACACACCTGCAAGACAGGGGCACATCAGTCTACACAGCTGGGAGACAGGAACACATCGGTCTACACAGCTGTGAGACATGGGCACATCTGTCTACTCACCTGCAAGACAGGGGCACATCTGTCTACACCCCTGGAAGACATCAGGCACATCAGTCTACACACCTGCAAGACAGGGGCACATCAGTCTACACATCTGGGAAATGGGGGCACATCTGTCAACACACCTGGGAGACAGGGGCACCAGTCTACACACCTGGGAGAAGGGCACATCAGTCTACACAGCTGGGAGACAGGAACACATCAGTCTACACAGCTGGGAGACATGGGGCACATCAGCCTACACACCTGGGAGACAGGGGCACATCTGTCTACACACCTGGGAGACAGGGGAACATCAGTCTAAAATCTGGGAGACATGGGGCACATCAGCCTCAACACCTGGGAGACAGGGGCACATCTGTCCACATGCCTGGGAGACAAAGGGAAACATCATTCTACACACTTGGGAGACAGGGCACATCAGTCTACGCATCTGGGAGACAGGGGCACATCTGTCTACACCCCTGGAAGACATCAGGCACATCAGTCTACAAAGCTGGGAGACAGGAACACATCAGTCTACACAGCTGTGAGACATGGGCACATCTGTCTACATACCTGGGAGACAGGGGCCACATCAGTCTGCACTGCTGGGAGACAGGTGCACATCTGTCTACACACCTGGGAGACATGGAGCACATCAGCCTACACACCTGGGAGACAGGGGCACATCTGTTTACACACCTGCGAGATGTGGAACACATTTGTCAACACTACTGGGAGAAAGAGGCACATCAGACTATACACCTGTGAGACATGGGGCGCATCTGCCCACACAGCTGGGAGATAGGGGAACATCAGTCTACACATCTGGGAGACAAGGGTACATCTGTCTACTCACCTGCGAGACGGGGGCACATCAGTCTACACACCTGGGAGATAGGCGCCACATCAGTCTACACAGCTGGGAGACAGGTGCACACCTGTCTACACACCTGGGAGACATGGGTCACATCTGCCCTCACACCTGGGAGACAGGGGCTCATCTGTCTACACACCTGGGAGACATGGGGCATATCTGTCCACACACCTGGGAGACAATGGGAAACATCATTCTACTCACCTGGGAGACAGGGGCACATCAGTCTACACACCTGCAAGACAGGGACACATCAGTCTACACTGCTGGGAGACAGGAACACGTCAGTCTACACAGCTGCGAGACATGGGCACATCTGTCTACATACCTGGGAGACAGGGGCCACATCAGTCTACACAGCTGGGAGACAGGTGCACATCTGTCTACACACCTAGGAGACATGGGGCACATCAGCCTACACACCTGGGAGACAGGGGCACATCTGTTTACACACCTGGGAGACATGGAACACATTTGTCAACACTGCTGTGAGACAGAGGCACATCAGCCTAAACACCTGGGAGACATGGGACACATCTGCCCACACAGCTGGGAGACAGGGAACATATGTCTACACACCTGGGAGAATGGGGCATATCTGTCCATACTCCTGGGAGACAACGGGGAACAGCATTCTACACACCTGGGAGACAGGGGCACATCAGTCTACACACCTGGGAGACATGCAGCACATCTGTCTACACACCTGGAAGACATGGGGCACATCAATTCAAACACCTGGGAAACAGGTGCACATCTGTCTGCACACCTGGGAGACAGGGGCACATCTGTTCACACTGCTGGGAAATGGACACATTTGTGTACACACCTGCGAGACAGGGACATATCTGTCTACACACCTGGGAGACAATGGGGAACATCATTCTGCACACCTGGGAGACAGTGGCACATCTGTCTACACTGCTGGGAGACAGGGGCACATCTACCTACACTGCTGAGAGACGGGCACATCTGTCTACACACCTGGGAAACATGGGCACATCTGTCTACACTGCTGGTAGGCAGATGCACATCTGTCTACACACCTGGGAAACATGAGCACATCTGTCTACACTGCTGGGAGTCAGGTGCACATCTGTCTACACTATTGGGAGACAGGTGCACATCTGTTTACACTTCTGGGAGACAGGGGCACATCTGTCTACACACCTGGGGGCAGGGGCACATCTGTCTGCACACCTGGGGGACAGGGGTTCATCTGTCTACATTGCTGTGAGACAGGGGCACATCTGTCTACAGTGCTGGGAGACAGGGGCACATCTGTCTACACTGCTGTGAGACAGGCACATCTGTCTGCACACCTGTGAGACAGGGGCACATCTGTCTACACTGCTGTGAGACAGGGGCCCATCTGCCTCCACACCAGGGAGACAGGGGTACATCTCTCACCCATTGGAGAGCCATAGACCCATCTCCCTAGATTGCCAGGAAGCATTTCAAAGGGAAGGGTAGCTTAACCTTATCAATCTTCTGCATTCTGAAGGTTGTCTCCCTGCTGTGCATTTGCTGTGTTTCTGGGCCGAGTTCTTTATACTGAAGTTGAAATGTACACTTTGTAAACTGTTTATAATAGTTCACAGACTAAATCTGTTTTACTTGATATTGCCACCTTCTGTTTTACTTTGCATTATCTGTGTTTCATCCTTACGTCACCTTAATTTGTCCAATTCTCCTTCTGAGTAACATGGCTTCTTTCAGAATGGCTTAAGTACCAAGCATCTAATGACCTACCATCAATGGCATGTGAGATGACTTTTCTGAAGCATATGACTGGTCCTGATAAGCTTCTTCTTTACCTTCCACCCCACTGCAAAGCAGGACCTTATCACCGTGACCAAACCCACTACTGAGCTGAAAGATAACAAAACTTGCCAATTGAAGTGTTTTCATTTCAAAGGGCAGCAAAGACAGGCCTTCAAACCCAGGGATCTTCGATTAGGAACCCAGCTACTGTACTGCTAAAACCAACCAGTTGAGAAGTGCCTTGGCCTTCAAACAGCCTCCATATCTGTGCCAACAGACGCTTGTTTCAATAGCTGAATTGTTTCTTCATTTGCAAAGGAAAGTAAAACATGAACAGTGAGTCAGGTCGTTAATCAACCCTAAACATCATGCATAACTTTCAGGCTCAAAATTCTACAATTCCAGGATTATATGACACTCGTTCAATAGTTTAACTGTACACAGACCATTAGCCTCATAACTTTACAGCTACCCTACCGTCCACTACAGGTGTTTTGCAATCACCCATTGGTGCTCACTAACCACGAGCATAGATTGGTATTATTGGAGCATGCACTGTGTAAATTCCATCCTTGTAAGAATTTGCTGGAAATCATTAATCTTTAGGGTTTTACTTTCTTCACTTTAATGCAGCTTCATTTTTTTTTCTCTCATGTTAAAGAGAATGGCAAATGGAATCCCTGGGGCCATTGGAGTGGATGTTCGAAGTCATGTGATGGCGGCTGGCAGAGAAGAATCCGCGTGTGTCAGGGGTTGGCTGTCACTGGGAAGCCTTGTGAAGGACTGGGGGAAGAGATCCAAAAGTGCAGTGAGCAGAGGTGCCCGGGTAAGATGCTTTGATTTTTCTTTGTGAAGTGACCTAACACAACAACGTTAGATTTCAACACTATCGTAGCTCAGTGGGCAGCGCTCTCGCCTCTTGAGTCAGAAGGTTGTCGGGTTCAAAATCCCTCTCCAGAGACCTGAGCACAAAATCTCGGTTGGCATTCCAGTGTAGTACTGAGGGAGTGCTGCACTGTCAGAGGTGCCATCTTTCAGATGAGACTTTAAACCCAGGCCCTGTCTGCCCTCTCAGGTGGATGTAAAAGATCCCACGACACTATTCAAAGAAAAGCAGGGGAGTTCTGCCTGGTGCCCCAGTCAATATTTATCCTTCAACCAACATCACAAAAAAACCCAGATTATCTCATCATTATCTCATGGCTATTTCTGGGAGTAAGTCCTGTTAAATTTAGAAGAACCTCCACATCCCTGGCCTCAACGGCTTTCACCGCACGCTACCGCGCTCCCCCAAACTTGTAGATATCGGGGCCATACAGTCTACAGTGCAGAAACAGGCCATTCAGCCCTACTGGTCTACACCGGTGTTTATGCTCCACATGAGCCTCCTCCCACCCATCTTCATCTAACCCCATCAACATATCCTTCCATTCCTTTCCCCCTCGTGCTTATCTAGCTTCCCCTTAAATGTATCTCTGCTATTCGCCTCAACTACTCCCTGTGGTAGCAAGTTCCACATTCTAACCACTCTCTGGGTAAAGAAGTTTATCCCAAATTCTTTATTGGTGACTATTGGTCTCCTCCACAAGTGGAAAGAGATTTTCTATTGAACTTGTTCATAATTTTAAAGACCTCTATTAGGTCACCCTCAGCCTTCTCTTTTCTATAGAAAGGAGTATGTGCTATACTGAGAATGTGTCATTGAAACATGTTTATAGCTTCAGTCAGAGAAAGGCTTAATGCATTGCAATTAGGATTTCTGATTTAGGACAGAGGACTATGAATGTAATGGTTATGTTACTGGACTAGTACTCCAGTGGCCCGAATAATAATCCAGAGAGCGTGAGTTCAAATCCCACCATGGCAGTTTGAGAATGTGAATTAAATATTTAAAAATAAATGGAAAGAAAATGCTGGTATCAGTAAACGTGATCATGAAGCTGTCGGATCGCTGTTTATGTCCTTGAGGGAAGGAAACCTGTGATCTTTACCCAATCTGGCCTACAACAACAACAACTTGCATTTATATAGCACCTTTAATGTAGTAAAACATCCCAAGGTGCTTCACAGAAGCAATATCAAACTAAATTTGACACCAAGCCACATAAGCAGATATTAGGGCAGATGAATTTTAAGGAGTGTCTTAAAGGCAGAAAGAGAGGTAGAGAGGCGGAGAGGTTTAGGGAGGGAATTCCAGAGCTTAGGGCCAATGGTGGAGCGATTAAAAACGGAGATACGCAAGAGGCCAGAATCGGAGGGGCGCAGATTTTTCAGAGGGTTGTAGGGCTGGAGGAGGTGACAGAGATAGGGATGGGCGAGGCCATGGAGGGAGTTGAAAATATGGATGAGAATTTTAAAATCAATGCATTGCGTAACTGGGTGCCAATGTAGGTCAGCAAGCACAGGAGTGATGGGTGAACGGGATTTGATGTGAGTCAGGACACAGGCAGCAGAGTTTTGGATGAGCTCAGGTTTACAGAAGGTGGAAGATGGCAGGCTGGCCAGGAGTGCATTGGAATAGTCAAGTCTAGAGGTAACAAAGGCATGGATGAGGGTTTCAGCAGCAGATGAGCTGAGGCAAGGGCGGAGTCGGGCGATGTTACGGAGGTGGAAATAGGCAGGCTTAGTGATGGCGCAGTTATGTGGTCGGAGGTTCATCTCGGGATCAAATATGACACCAAGGTTGTGAACATGTGACTCCAGCCCTGCGACAATGTGCTTGACTCTTAGATGCCCTCTGAAGTGGCCTAGCAAACCAATCAGTTAATAGGGATGGCCAAGAAATGCCAGCTTTACTAACGATGCTCACATCCTGAGAATTAATTTAAAAAACAGTCCAACTCCATCGGGATTTACAGCCTATGCTGCCAGATATTACAAGGCGTGCTCAAAATCCATTAGGTTGATAAATGGATTATAGGTTATTTTATAGTATTGCGTTCAGTTCTGGGCACCGCTCCTCAGGAAGGATATAATGGTCTTGGAGGGGGTGCAGTGCAGATTCACCAGAATGAAAGCGGGGCTAGAAGGGTTAAATTATGAGGGCAGGTTGCATAGATGAAGCTTGTAATCCCTTGAGTACAGAAGATTAAGGGGTGATCTAATTGAGGTGTTTAAGATGATTAAAGGATTTGATAGGGTAGATAGAGCGAAACTATTTCCTCTGTTGAGACTGGGGGCCAAATGACAATTTCTAAACTGAGATTCATAGATTTTTATTAGGTCAGGGTATTAAGGGTTACAGAACCAAGGCGGGTGGATGGAGTTAAGATACAGATCAGCCATGATCTAACTGAATGGCAGAACAGGCTCGAGGGGCTGAACGGCCTAATCCCGTTCTGATGTTCCTATTTTGCCAAGGCCTGTGTTCTGTTGAGTTTCTCTTTTCTGTGCATGACATCTTTTGAAACAGACAGATTTTGCTCACAATCTACAAGCACGCTGCTGTGTTGCACGCCACTGAAGAAATGTTCTGCGCAGTTGGGTTGGTTAAATTTATCCTGTGTTAAAGCTGCACTGTGTGTTTACCCCATTTTGAGAGACCGGGTGTCAAGCAGCAAGAGACCATCTGTGTACGATTACTGCCTCGCCCAATCATTTCCAATTGACATTGAGCAATGACTAACCCCACGTCTTTTCTTTATTGATTAACTGTGTTCTTGTGCTCAGTGATATCTTTCAAGCTGGTAATTATAGGATGTCTGTTCACTGCTTTAACCTTTCAGCTGCCAGTGATGAGGCTTTCTGTCACAGTGCTCCAGTTGGGAATTTCCCTGTCGAGTTTTTGCACTGCACTAAAAAGGACCTTGGGATCAAATAGCAGCTTAGTTATTGAACTGCCTGGAAGGGTGGTGGAAGCAGATTCAACAGTAACTTTGAAAAGGAAATTGTATAAATATTTGAAAAGGAGAAATTTGCAGGGCTGTGGGGAGAGAGCAGGGGAGTGGGACTAATTGGATAGCTCTTTCAAAGAGCCGGCACAGGCATGATGGGCCAAGTGGCCTCCTTCTGTGCCAAAGCGGGCAGGTGCATGTTTAATCCGTTCTAATGAGGAACCATTGGTCTCTGCTGCATTCTCTACCACTTACACTCTTGGGGCCCTGGATACAGGGGTCACCTGCTGGACCCCAATGTCCAATGTTCAGGTCAGCCAGGATCTAACACTCTTTGGAAAGAATCATTTAAAGGCAGTTTGCTGGCCACCTCTTTCTCCCACGTGAGGACCACCCTGGCATGACTTCCATATCCTGGGGGGGCAGTTACAAGGCGGGGGTCATTAGGTGTTAATCTCAGGGGTGGACTGCAGAACCGTCCTGCTAAAGGTGCACCCCAATCAAGGGGGAGGGAGGAGGGGCCGTCTAGGCCATTTTCCCTCCTGTTTTTTTTGGTGCTCACTGCTCCGTTCCCCACCCGTGGCTAAGCTGTCAAATGGGCAGGTGGGAAGCCTTCTCTGATGCTGCTCTGAAATCATCCACCAGGGGAGCGTTAGGGCAGCCCTGATTTGAGTCCCCCCGCAGTTGGCACATGCTTGGCTCCCATTCCGTGCCACCATGCAGTGGCAGAGCCGACATTGGTAACTCAGTGTTTAAAGGCAATGCACAGATGTGGTTCTGGGCCATGGAGACCAGACAGGCCCAGGTTTGCCACCTGGCACGTGCAGGGTCAGCGGCTATTAGCTGGGGCAGAAATCAAGCCACTGCAATTGGTCTCAGCCTCTTCGGGATAGGGAGAGAGAAAACCTTTCAGACTCGCCGCTCTTCATGGTTATCCAAGGGAGCCCTTACTAGAGCGTGTGTACGACAGAACTGCATCGTCACCGGTGAGAACAGAATGGGTTCATTTCTGGTGATGACCACAGTTGAATAGCCTGCTGCACACTGTCAATGTTTAATGTAGAGATGCTGGAGGTCAGACAGAGTGCTTTTCATGAGAGGCACATCCAGAAATTTAGACATTGGAACACTCTAATAGGAAAATAATTAATTACTGATGTGCAAACCTTAATGGAGGTATATATGTTCCTGTGTATATGTTCCTGTGTATATGCTCCTGTGTATATGTTCCTTGTGTATACGTTCCTGTGTATATGTTCCCAGTGTAAATGTAATCCCTGTGTATATGTCTCCCGCGTATATGTTCCCTGTGTATATGTTCCCTGTGTATATGTTCCCTGTGTATATGTTCACTGAGTATATGTTCCCTGTGTATATGTCTCCTGTGTATATGTTCCTTGTGTATATGTACTGTGTTTATATGTTCCTGTGTATATGTTCCTGTGTATATGTCTCCTGTGTATATCTTCCTCTGTATAGGTTCCCTGTGTATAAGTTCCCTGTGTAAATGTTCCGGTATATATGTTCCTTGTGTATATGTTCCCTGTGTATATGTCCCTGTGTATATCTCCTGTGTATATGTTCCTTCTGTATATTTTCCTCTGTATATGTCCCTGTGTATATGTTTCCTGTGTCTATGTTCCTTGTGTATATGTCTCCTGTCTATATGTTCCTGTGTATATGTTCATTGTGTATATGTCCCCAGTTTATATGCTCCTGTGTATATGTTCCCTGTGTTTCTGGCTCCTGTGTATATGTTCCTTGTGTATATGTCCCCTGTTTATATGTTCCTGTGTATACGTCTCCTCAGTATATGTTCCTTGTGTATATGTCTCCTGTGTATATGTTCCCTGTGTATATCCCCGTTTATATGTTCCTGTGTATATGTTCCTGTGTATATGATCCCTGTGTATATGTTCCCTGTGTATATGTTCCTGTGTATATGTCCCTGTGTATATGTTCCTGCGTATATGTTCCTGCGCATATGTTCCTGTGTATTTGACCCCTCTTTATATGTTGCTGTTTATATGTTACTGTGTATATGGTGTGGAGATGCCGGTGTTGGACTGGGGTGGACAAATGTAAGAAGTCACGCACCACCAGGTTATAGTCCAACAGTTTTATTTGAAATCACAAGCTTTCGGAGCGCTGCTCCTTCGTCAGGTGAAGTGGAGAGATGCATAAAGACACAGCTTATATAGTCAGAGAATAATGCCAGATGATTACAGGTAATCTTTCTAACTGCCATTTATCACACCTCGGCAGAGAGATAATCACAGCAAACAAAGGTGTGAATGGTGTCCAAACAGGTTAGTCAGGAAAACATTACATCAAAGAACAATGAGGTGGGGTCACAAGGGGTTAAATGTTGCAAATGCTGGGGTCTGTATGAAAACAAAAAACAGACAAGAAAACATTTTTTTTTCTGGAATTCACAGCAGGTCCGGCCGCATCTGTGTAGAGAGAACAAGCCAACGACGACTCAAGTCTGGATGACCCTACGTCAGGTGGGGTTACATGTAGTGTTACATGAACCCAAGATCCCAGTTGAGGCCGTCCTCATGAGTGCGAAACTTGGCTATCAGTTTCTGCTCTACAATTTTGCGTTGTCGTGTGTCTCGAAGGCTGCCTTGGAGAATGCTTACCCGAAGATCGGAGGCTGAATGTCCTTGACTGCTGAAGTGTTCCCCGACTGGGAGGGAACACTCCTGCCTGGCGATTGTTGCGCAGTGTCCGTTCATCCGTTGTCGCAGTGTCTGCATGGTCTTGTCGATGTACCATGCTCCGGGGCATCCTTTCCTGCAAAGTATGAGGTAGACAATGTTGGCCGAGTCACATGAGTATGTACCATGTACCTGGTGGGTGGTGTCCTCACGTGTGATGATGGTATCTGTGTTGATGATCTGGCATGTCTTGCAGAGGTTGCCGTGGCAGGGTTGTGTGGTGTCGTGGTCGCTGTTCTCCTGAAAGCTGGAGTACCCTTCGTCGTCCAGTACTTCCCCGGAGTGGAGAAAGTACACCATGTTCTTCGCAGCCTTCAACATGTCATCGATGATGACGAACGCCTCGCTAAGGCCATCCCCACGCCTCCACTACTCGCCTTCAAACAGCCGCCTCACCTCAAACAGACCATCGTTCGCAGCAAATTACCCAGCTTTCAGGAGAACAGCGACCACGACACCACACAACCCTGCCACGGCAACTTCTGCAAGACATGCCAGATCATCAACACAGATACCATCATCACACGTGAGGACACCACCCACCAGGTACATGGTACATACTCATGTGACTCGGCCAACGTTGTCTACCTCATACGTTGCAGGAAAGGATGCCCCGGAGCATGGTACATCGGTGAGACCATGCAGACACCGCGACAACGGATGAACGGACACCGCGCAACAATCGCCAGCCAGGAGTGTTCCCTCCCAGTCGGGGAACACTTCAGCAGTCAAGGACATTCAGCCTCCGACCTTCGGGTAAGCATTCTCCAAGGCGGCCTTCGAGACACACGACAACGCAAAATCGTCGAGCAGAAACTGATAGCCAAGTTCCGCACTCATGAGGACGGCCTCAACCGGGATCTTGGGTTCATGTCATGCTACATGTAACCCCACCTGATGTAGGGTCACCCAGACTCGAGTCGTCGTTGGCTTGCTCTCTCTACACAGATGCGGCCGGACCTGCTGTGATTTCCAGCGAAAAAAATGTTTTTTTGTCTGTTTTTTGTTTTTCATACAGACCCCAGCATCTGCAACATTTGACCCCTTGTGACCCCACCTCATTGTTCTTTGATGTAATGTTTTCCTGACTGACCTGTTTGGACACCATTCACACCTTTGATTGCTGTGATTATCTCTCTGCCGAGGTGTGATAAATGGCAGTTAGAAAGATTACCTGTAATCATCTGGCATTATTCTCTGACTATATAAGTTGTGTCTTTATGCATCTCTCCACTTCACCTGACAAAGGAGCAGCGCTCTGAAAGCTTGTGATTTCAAATAAAACTGTTGGACTATAATCTGGTGTTGTGTGACTTCTTACATCCTGTGTATATGTCCACTGTTTATATGTTCCTATGTATATCTTTCCTGTATATATGTCACCTTCGGAAAATGTTCCTGTGTATATGTTCCTGTGTATATGATCCCGATCTTTATGTTCCCTGTGTATAAGTTCCCAGTGTATATCTCTCCTATGTATATGTTCTTTGTGTATATATCCCCTGTTTATATGTTCCTGTGTACATGTTTGTATATGTTCCCTGTGTATATGTTCCAGTGTATCTGTCTCCTGTGTACATGTTCCTGTGTATATGTTCCCTGTATATATGTCACCTGTGTAAATATTCCTGTGTATATGTTCCCTGTGTAAATGTTCCGGTATATATGTTCCTTGTGTATATGTCCCTGTGTATATGTTCCCTGTGAATATGTTCCCTGTGTATATGTTCCCTGTGTATATGTTTCTGTGCATATGTTCCCTGTGTATATGTTCCCTGTGTATAGGTCTCCTGTGTATATGTCTCCTGTGTATATGTTCACTGTGTATATGTCTCCTGTGTATATGTTCTATGTGTGTATGTTCCCTGTGTATATGTTCCTGTGTACATGTCTCTTGTGTATATGTTCCCTGTGTAAATGTTCCAGTATACATGTTCCCTGCATATATGTTTGCTGTGCATATAGTCCCTGAGTATATGTTTTCTGTGTATATCTCTACTGTGTATATGCTCCCTGTTTATCAGTTCCTGTGTAAATGTTCCCTGTGGTTATGTCTCCATTGTATGTGTTACCGTGTAAGTGATCCCTGTTTTATGTCTCCCGCGTGTATGTCTCCTGTGTATATGTTCCCTGTGTATATGTTTCTATGTATATGTCTTATGTGTATAAGTTCCCAGTGTATATGTCCCTGTGTATATGTTCCCTTTTTATATGTCTCATGTGTATATGTTTGTTTCTGTGTATATGTCAATGTGTATAGGTTCCCTGTATATAGATCTCCTGTGCATATGTTCCCTGTGTATATGTTCCCTGTGTATATGTCTCCAGTGTATATATTCCTGTGTATATGGCTCCTGTGTATATGTTCCCAGTGTATATGTCTCCTGTGGATATGTCTCCTGTGTATATGTTCCTGTGTATATGTTCCCTGTGTAAATGTCCCTGTATCGATTATCCCTGTGTATATGTTCCCTGTGTATATGTTCCCTGTGTATATGTTCCCTGTGTATATGTCTTATCTGTATATGTTCCCTGTGTATATGTCTCCTCTGTATATGTAGCCTGTGCATATGTTCCCTGTGTTTATGTCTCATGTGTATATGTTCCCTGTGTATATGTTCCTGTTTATATGTTACCTGCATAAATTTCTCCAATGTATATGTTCCTGTGTATATGGCTCCTGTGTACATGTTCCCTGTGTATATGTTCCTGTGCATATTTTCCAGTGTATATATTCCTGTGTATATGGCTCCAGTCTATATGTTCCCTGTGTATATGTCTCCTGTGTATATGTTCCCTGTGTATATGTTTCTGTGTATATGTCTTATGTGTATAATTTCCCTGTGTATATGTCACTGTGTGTATGTTCCCTATTTATATGTCTCCTGTGTATATTTTCCCTGTGTATATATCCCCGGTGTATACGTTCCTGTGTATATGTCCCTGTGTATATGTTCCCTGTATATATGTCTCCTGTGCAAATGTCCCATGTGTATATGTTCCTGTGTATATGTCTCCAGTGTATATGTTCCTGTGTATATGTCTCCTCTGTCTATGGTCCCTGTGTATATGTCTGCTGTGTAAATGTTCCCTTTGTTTATGCCACCAGTGTATATGTTCCTGTGTAAATTTTCCCTGTGTTTATGTCTCTGGTGTATATGTTCCTGTGCATATGCTCCCGGTGTATATATTCCCTGTGTATATGTCTCATGTGCATATATTTCCTGTGTAAATGTTCCTGTGTATATGTTTCCTGTGTGTATGTCTCATGTATATATGTTTCTGTGTATACATCTCGTGTATCTGTTCCCTGTGTATATGTTCATGTGCATATGTTACCTGCATATATGTCTCCATTTTATATGTTCCTATGTATATGTTCCCTCTGTTTATGACTCCTCTGTATATGTTCCGTGTATATATTCCTGTGTATATGTTCCCCATGTATATATTCCCTGTGTATATGTGTCATGTGTATATGTTCTCTGTGTATAGGTTCCTGTGGATATGTTCCCTGTGTATATGTCTCCAGAGTATATGTTTCTGTGTATATGTTCCCAATGTATATGTTCCTGTGTATATGTTACCTACATATATGTCTCCAGTGTATTTGTTTCAGAGCCTGTGGCTCCTGTGTATATGTCCCATGTGTATATGTCTGCTGTGTATATGTTTCCTGTGTATATGTTCCCTGTGTATATGTCTCCAGTGTATATGTTCCTGTGTATATGTTCCCAGTGTATATGCTCCCTGTGTATATGTTCCCCATGTATGTGTTCCCTGTGCATATGTTTCCATTGTATATGTCTCCATTTTATATGTTCCTGTGTATATGTTCCCTGTGTTTATGTCTCCTCTGTATATGTTCCCTGTGTATATGTGCCCTCTGTATATATTCCTGTGTATATGTTCCCCAAGTATATGTTCACTGTATATATGTGTCATGTTCTCTGTGCATATGTTCCTGTGTATATGCTACCTGTATATATGTCTCCAGTATATTTGTTTCAGTGCCTGTGGCTCCTGTGTATATGTTCCCTGTGTATATGTCTGATGTGTATATGTTTCCTGTGCATATGTTCCCTGTGTATATGACTCCTGTGTATATGTTTAATGTGTATGTGTTCCCTTTGTATATGTTCCTGTGCATGTATTCCCTGTGTATATGTCTCCTGTGTATATTGTCCATTGTATATGTTCCTGTGTATGTGTTCCCTGTGTTACTGCCTCCTCTGAATATGTTCCCTGTGTAATTGTCTCCTGTGTATTTGTCCCTATGTATATGTTCCCTGTATATATGTTCCCTGTGTACATGTCTCCTGCATATACATCCCTGTGTATATGTTCCTGAGTATATGTTCCCCATGTATATGTCTCCCGTGTATATGTTGCATGTGTATATGCTCCCTGTGCATATGTTCCATGTGTATATGACTCCTGTGTATATGTTTCATGTGTATATGTTCCCTTTGTACATGTTCCTGTGCATGTATTCCTGTGTATATTTCTCCTCTGTATATGGGCCCATTGTATATGCTGCTGTGTATGTGTTCCCTGTGTTTCTGTCTCCTCAGTATATGTTCCCTGTGTATATGTTACCTGCATATATGTCTCCAGTGTATTTGTTTCAGTGCCTGTGCCTCCTGTGTATATGTTCCCTGTGTATATGACTCCTGTGTATGTTTCCTGTGTATATGTTTCCTGTGTATATTTTTCCTTTGTATATGTTCCCCATGTATATGTTCCCTGTGTATATGTCTCATGTGTATATGTTCTCTGTGTATACCTCCCTGTGTATATGTTCCCTGTGTATATGTCTCCAGTGTATATGTTCCCTGTGTACATGTTCCGTGTATATGTTCCCCATGTATATGTTCACTGTGTATATGTCTCGTGTATATGTTCCTGTGTATATGTCTCCAGTGTATATGTCTCATGTGTATATGGTCCCTGTGCATATGTCTCCATTGTATATGTTCCTGTGTATGTGTTCCCTATGTTTCTGTCTCCTCTGTATATGTTCCCTGTGTATATGTTCCCCATGTATATGTTCCCTGTGTATATGTCTCATGTGTATATGTTCTCTGTGTATATCTCCCTGTGTATATGTTCCCTGTGTATATGTCTCCAGTGTATATGTTCCCTGTGTACATGTTCCGTGTATATTTTCCCCATGTATATGTTCACTGTGTATATGTCTCGTGTATATGTTCCTGTGTATATGTCTCCAGTGTATATGTCTCATGTGTATATGGTCCCTGTGCATATGTCTCCAGTGTATATGTTCCTGTGTATATGTCTCCTGCGTATCTGGTCACTGTGCATATGTCTCCTGTGTATATGTCTCCTCTGTATATTTTCCTGTGTATATGTCTGATGTGTGTATGGTCCCTGCGTATATGTGTCCTGTGTAAATGTTCCCTGTGTATATGTCTCCAGCGTATATGTTCCAGTGCATATGTATCCTGTGGACATGTTCCCAATGTACATGTCATCTGTGTATATGTTCCTGTGTATATGTCTCCTGTGTATGTGTACATGTATATATGTTCCTGTGTATATGTTCTTGTCTGTTTGTTCTCTGTGTGTATGTTCCTGTGTATATGTGCCGTGTATATATGTCTTATGTGTATATTCTCCCTGTGTATATGTATCCTGTATATATGTTCACTGTGTATATGTTCCCTGTATATATGTGCTTGGAGTATCTTTTCCCTGTGAATATGTTCCCTGTGTATATGTTCTTGTCTTTTTGTCTCCTGCGTATATGTTCACAGTGTGTATGTTCCTGTGTATATGTTCCCTTTGTATATGTTCCCTGTGTATATGTCTCCTGTGCATATGTTCCTGTGTATATGTCTCCTGTGCATATGTTCCCTGTGTATATGT
Source organism: Somniosus microcephalus (assembly GCF_052327205.1). Lineage (NCBI taxonomy): Eukaryota > Metazoa > Chordata > Chondrichthyes > Squaliformes > Somniosidae > Somniosus > Somniosus microcephalus. The sequence continues at coordinate 50,408,605 of NC_140995.1, forward strand.
CTCCAGTGTTTAATTTCCTGTGTAAATGTCTCCCGTGTATATGTCTGCTGTGTATATGTTCCCTGTGTTTATGTTCCTCCATATATGTCTCCTGTGTATACGTCTCCTGTGTATATGTTCCTCTGTATATGTTGCTGTGTATATGTCTCCTGTGAATATGATCTCTGTGTATAAGTCTCCTGTGTATATGTTCCTCTGTATATGTTACTGTGTATATGTTCCTCTGTAGGTGTTCCCTGTGTATATGTCTCCTGTGTATATATCTCCTGTGTATATGTCTCCTGTGCATATGTTCCCTCTGCATATGTCTCCTGTGTATATGTCTGCTGTGTATATGACTCCTATGTATATGTTAGCTGCATATATGTCTCCAGTGTATATGTTCCTGTGTATATGGCTCCAGTGTATATGTTCCCAGTATATATGTCTCCTGCTAATATGTTCCTGTGTATGTCTCCTCTTTATATGTTCCCTGTGTATATGTCTCATGTGTATGTGTTCCTGTGTATATGTTCCCTGTGTATATGTCTCCTGTGTATATGTTCCTGTGTATATGTCTCCTGTGTATATGTTCCCTGTGTATATGTCTCTACTGTTTAATTTCCTGTGTGTCTCCCGTGTATATGTCTGCTGTGTATGTGTTCCCTGTGTATATGTTCCTCCATATATGTCTCATGTGTATAAGTCTACTATGTATATGTTCCTCTGTATATATTCCTGTGTATATGTCTCCTGTGTATATGTTCCTCTGTATATGTTACTGTGTATATGTTCCTCGGTAGGTGTTCCCTGTGTATATGTCTCCTGTGTATATATCTCCTGTGTATATGTCTCCTGTGCATATGTTCCCTCTGCATATGTCTCCTGTGTATATGTCTGCTGTGTATATGTCTCCTATGTATATGTTACCTGCATATATGTTTCCAGTGTATATGTTCCTGTGTATATGGCTCCAGTGTATATGTTCCCAGTATATATGTCTCCTGTTTATATGTTCCTGTGTTTTTGTCTCCTGTTTATATGTTCCCTGTGTATATGTCTCATGTGTATATGTTGCTGTGTATATATTCCCTGTGTATAGATCTCATGTTTGTTTGTTCCTGTGTATATGTCCCTGTGTATATGTCTCCTGTTTATATGACTGTGTATATGTGCCCGGTATATATGCCTTATGTGTATATTTCCCCTGTGTATATGTTCCCTGTGAATATGTTCCCTGTGTATATGGTCCCTGTGTATATGTATCCTCTGTATATGATCCCTGTGAATATTTCTTCTGTGTATATGTTCCCTGTGTATAAATTCAAATGTATATGTTTCCTGTGCAGATTTTCCCTGTGCACATCTTGCTGCCTTTACGGCTTCTGTGTATATATTCCCTGTATATATGTTTCCTATGTATATGTTCATTTTGTATATGTCTCCTGTGTATATATTCCCTGTGTATATGTCTCCTGTGTATATGTTCCCAATGTACATGACATCTGTGTATATGTTCCCTGTGTATATGTCTCCTGTGTATATTTTCCCAATGTACATGTCATCTGTGTATCTGTTCCCTGTGTATATGTCTCCTGTCTATATGTCTCCTGTGTATATGCCTTCTGTTTATATGTTCTTATGTATATGTCTCCTGATTATATGTCTCCTGTGTATATGATCTCTGTGTATATAAGTCTCCTGTGTATATGTTCCTCTGTATATGTTACTGTGTATATGTCTCATGTGCATATGTTCCTCTGTAGGTGACCCCTGTGTATGTGTCTCCTGTGTATATGTCTCCTGTGCATATGTTCCCTCTGCATATGTCTCCTGTGTATATGTCTGCTGTGTATATGTCTCCTATGTATATGTTACCTGCATATATGTCTCCAGTGTATATGTTCCTGTGTATATGGCTCCAGTGTATGTGTTCCCAGTATATAGGTGTCCCCTGTGTATGTGTTTCCTGTGCATATGTCTCCTGTGTATATGTCTCCTGTGTATATGTTCCCTGTGTATATGTTCCAGTGCATATGTCTCCTGTGTATATGTCCCCTGTGTATATGTTCCCTGTGTATATGTCTTCTGAGTGTATGTCTGCTGTGTCTATGTCTCCTGTGCATATGTAATCTGGGTATATGTTCCCTGTGTATATATTCCTGTGTATATGTTAGCAGCATATATGTCTCCAGTGTATATGATCCTGCATATATGGCTGCAGTGTATATGTTCCCAGTTTATATGTCTCCTGTTTATATGATCCTGTGTATATGTCTCCTGTGTATATGTTCCCTCTGTATATGCCTCATGTTTGTATGTTCCTGTGTATATGTTCTTGTCTATATGTCTCCTGCGTTTATGTTCACAGTGTGTATGTTCCTGTGTATATGTTCCCTCTGTATATGTTCCCTGTGTATAAACTCACTATGTATATGTTCCCTGTGCACATTTTCCATATGTATATGTTCCTGCGTATATGTCTTCTGTGTATATGTTCCCTGTGTATATGTTCACTGTATATATGTCTCCTATGTATATGTTCATTTTGTATATGTCTCTAATGTATATGTTCCCTGTTTATATGTCTCCTGTGTATATGTTCCCAGTGTACATGTCATCTGTGTATATGTTCCCTGTGTATATGTCTCCTGTGTATATCTTCCATATTTATATGTCTCCTGTGTATATGTTCCCAATGTACATGCCATCTGTGTATATGTTCCCTGTGAATAGGTCCCCTGTTTATATGTTCCTGTGTATATGTCTCCTGTTTATATGTTCCTGTGTATAAGTTCCTGTGTACATGTTCCCTGTGTATATGTCTCATGTTTATATGTTCCTGTATATATGTGTCCATTTTACATGTTCCTGTGTATATGTCTCATATGTACATGTTACCTGTATATACGTCTCTAGTGCATATGTTCCTGTGTAAATGTCTACTGTGTAAATGTCTGCTGCGTATAGGATCCCTGTGTATATGTTCCCTGTGTATATGTCTCCTGTGTATATGTTCCTGTGTATATGTCTCCTGTGTATATGTTCCCTGTGTATATGCCTCTAGTGTTTAATTTCCTGTGTAAGTGTCTCCAATGTATATGTCTACTGTGTATATGTTCCCTGTGTATATGTTCCTCCATATAAGTCTCCTGTGTATATGTTCCTGTGTATATGCCTCCTGTGTATATGCCTCCTGTGTATATGATCTCTGTGTATAAGTCTCATGTTTGTATGTTCCTGTGTATATGTTCCTGTGTATATGTCTCCTGTTTAGATGTTCCTGTTTATATATCTCATATGTGTATGATCTGTGTGTATATGTTCCTGTGTATATGTTCCATGTGTATATGAGCCTGTGTATATGTTCCCTGTGTATAGGCCTCTGTGTATATATCTCCTGCATATATGTTCCCTGTGTATATGTTCACTGTATATATGTCCTTGTTGTATGTTTTCCCTGTGTATGTGTACCATGTGCATATATTCCCTGTATATATGTCTCCTGTGTATATGTTCCCATGCATATGTTCCTGTGCATATGTTCCCTGTGTATATGTTCCTGTGTATATATTCCTGTGTATATGTTTTGTCTATTTGTCTCCTGTGTATATGTTCTTTATGTGTATGTGCCTGTGTATATGTGCCCTGTATATATGTCCTATGTGTATATTTTCCCTGTATATATGTTCCCTGTGAATATGTTCCCTCTGTATATGTTCCCTGTGTATAACTTCATATGTATATGTTTCCTGTGCAGATTTTCCCTGTGCACATCTTGCTGCCTTTATGGCTTCTGTGTATATGTTCCCTGTGTATATGTTCCCTGTATATATGCTTCCTATGTATATGTTCATTTTGTATATGTCTCCTGTGTATATGTTCCCTGTGTATATGTCTCCTGTTTATATGTTCCCTGTGTATATGTCTCACATGTATATGTCCCTGTGTATATGTTCTCTGTGTATATTTCTCATGTTTGTATGTTCCTGTGTATATGTTCATGTGTATATGTCTCCTGTTTATATGTTCACATATAAATTGGCCAGAAAAAGCGGCAAACCTGAGGATTGGGAGCAGTTTAGGATTCAGCAAAGGAGGACAAAGGGATTAATTAGGAGGGGGAAAATAGAGTATGAAAGTAAGCTTGCGTGGAACATAAAAACTGACTGTAAAAGCTTCTATAGATATGTGAAGAGAAAAAGATCAGTGAAGTCAAGCGTAGGTCACTTGCAGTCAGAATCAGGGGAATTTATAATGGGGAACAAAGAAAAGGCAGACCAATTAAATACATACTTTGGTTCTGTCTTCACAAAGGAGGACACAAATAAACTCCCAGAGATGTCGGGGAACATAGGGTCTAATGAGAGGGAGGAACTGAATGAAATCAGTATTTGTAGGGAAATGGTATTAGGGAAATTGACAGCATTGAAGGCCGATAAATCCCCAGGGCCTGATAATCTACATCCTAGGGTACTTAAGGAAGTGGCCCTAGAAATAGTAGATGCATTGCTGGTCATCTTCCAAAATTCTTTAGACTCTGGAACAGTTCCCATGGATTGGAGGGTAGCTAATGTAACCTCACTATTCAAAAAAGGTGGTAGAGAAAAACGAGGAATTATAGACCGGTAAGCCTGACATCGGTAGTGGGGAAAATGCTAGAGTCCATTGTAAAAGATGTAGTAGCAGAGCACTTGGAAAACAGTGACAGGATCAGACAAAGTCAACATGGATTTACAAAAGGTAAATCGTGCTTGACTAATCTACAGGAATTTTTTGAGGATGTAACTGGTAGAATAGATAAGGGAGAACCAGTGGATGTGGTGTATTTGGACTTTCAGATGGCTTTTGATAAGGTCCCGCATAAGAGATTAGCATCTAAAGTTAAAGCACATGGGATTGGGGGTAAGGTACTGACTTGGATAGAGAACTGGTTGGCAGACAGGAAGCAAAGTGTTGGAATAAACGGGTCTTTTTACGAGTGGCAGGCAGTGACTAGTGGGGTACCGCAGGGGTCGGTGCTAGGACCCCAGCTATTCACAATATATATTAATTATCTAGACGAGGGAACTAGATGTAATATCTCCAAGTTTGCAGACGACACAAAGCTGGGTGGGCGTGTGTGCTGTGAGGAGGACGCCAAGAAACTCCAGTATGATTTGGACAGGTTGGGTGATTGGGCAGATGCATGGCAGATACACTATAATGTGGATAAATGCGAGGTTATCTACTTTGGTGTCAAAAACAAGAAGGCAGATTATTATCTGAATGGAAATAGATTGGGAGAAGGGGAAGTGCAACGAGACCTGGGCGTCCTTGTGCACCAGTCGCTGAAGGTAAGCATGCAGGTGCAGCAGGCGGTTAAGAAGGCAAATGGTATGTTGGCCTTCATAGCGAGAGGATTCGAGTACAGGAGCAAGGATGTCTTGCTGCATTTGTACAGCGCCTTGCTGAGACCACACCTTGAGTATTGTGTGCAGTTTTGGTCACCTTATCTGAGGAAGGTTGTTCTTGCCATGGAGGGAGTGCAGCGAAGATTCACCAGACTGATACATGGGATGGCAGGAATGACGTATGAGGAGAGATTGGGTCATAGAAACATAGAAACATAGAGATAGGAACAGGAGTAGGCCATTCGGCCCTTCGAGCCTGCTCCGCCATTCAATGAGATCATGGCTGATCTTCGTCGATTGGGCTTATATTCACTGGAGTTTAGAAGAATGAGAGGGGATCTCATTGAAACTTATAAAATTCCAATAGGACTAGACAGACTAGATGCAGGAAGGATGTTCCTGATGGCGGGGGAGTCCAGAACCAGGGGTCACAGTCTAAAGATAAGTGGTAAGCCATTTAGGACAGAGATGAGGAGGAATTTCTTCACCCAGAGAGTGGTGAACCTGTGGAATTCTCTACCACAAAAGGCAGTTGAGGCCAATTCATTAAATATATTCAAGAAGGAGTTAGATATATTTCTTAAGGCTAAAGGGATCAAGGGATATGGGGAGAAAGCAGGGACAGGGTAATGAATTTGGATGATCAGCCATGATCTCATTAAATGGCGGAGCATGCTCGAGGGGCCGAATGGCCTACTTCTGCTCCTATCTGCTATTTTTCTATGTTTCTATGTCTCCTGTTTATATGTGCCTGTGTATATGTCTCCTGTTTATATGTTCCTGTGTATATGTCTTCTGTTTATATGTTCCTGTGTATATGTCTCCTGTTTATATGTTCCTGTGTATATGTCTCCCGTTTATATGTGCCCTGTGTATGTCTCCTCTTTATATGTTCCTGTGTATATGTCTCCTGTTTATATGTGTCCTGTGTAAATTTCACCAGTGTAAATGTCTCCTGTGTATATGTCTCCTATGTTTATGTCTCTAGTGTATATGTTCCATTGTATATGTCTCTAGTGTATATGTTCTCTATGTATATGTCTCCTGTGTATATGTCCCTGTTTGTAGGTCTCCTGTGTATATGACCCCTGTGTATATGTCTCCGGCTTATATGTCTCCTCTGTATATGATCTCTGTGTATAAGTCTCCTGTGTATTTGTTCCTCTGTATATGTTACTATGTATATGCCTCGTGTATATGTTCCTCTGTAGGTGTTCCCTGTGTATAGCTCTCCTTTGTACATGTCTCCTGTGTATGTCTCCTCTGTATATGTTCCCTCTGTATATGTCTCCCGTGTATATATCTGCTGTGTATATGTCTCCTGTTTATATGTTCCTGTGTATATGTCTCATGTTTATATGTTCCTGTGTATATGTCTTCTGTTTATATGTTCCTGTGTATATATCTCCTGTTTATATGTTCCCTGTGTATATGTCTCCTGTTTATATGTTCCCTGTGTATATGTCTCCTGTTTATATGTCCCCTGTGTATATGTCTCTTGTTTATATGTTCCTGTGTATATGTCTTCTGTTTATATGTTCCTGTGTATATGTCTCCAGTTTATACGCCTGATGTGTATATGTCTCCTTTGTACATGTCTCATGTGTATATGTCTCCTGTGTATATGTTCCCTGTGTATATGTCTCCAGTGTATATGCCTGCTGTGTATATGTTCCCTGTGTATATGTTCCAGTGCAAATGTCTCCTGTGTATATGTATACAGTGTATATGCTCCCTGTGTATATGTCTGCTGTGTATATGTCTCCTTTGTATATGTAATCTGTGTATATGTTCCCTGTGTATGTGCTCCTGTGTATATTTTACCTGCATATATGTCTCAAGTGTATGGCCTAGAAATTGAGTTTTGGCGCTGCCAGGGCTTTAGCGCCGGAAGTTAGTGCCGGAGCTAAGTCGCGCTGGTCGGGCCCAAAATTCACTGGTTCTGCGCCCAAACGGCTGCCGGCGCTGCTGAAAGCTGTTAGCGCCTGAAAACTGGCGCTATGCGCTGAATTTCGGCGCTATTCCGGCGCTGCGGCGCCCGCTGCGGTGCGGCAGGTTCGGGAAGTGCAGGCCTCCTCCTTCCCTTAAGGAGGAGCTGCCTGCACCCGGCCGCGGCCCGCGATAATCTTATTAAAAATGAGCCCGGCACCTCGGACAAGTGCCGGGCTTGCTTCTGTTCCGGGGGGGGGGGGGGGAAGTCCGGGGAGGGAGCTGCGGCCAGGCGGGCGGCGGGAAAGCGGCCGGCCGCCGCGGGGCCTTTAATGCGCCGGCGCAAACTTGTGCAAGGCACCTCTGCCAGAACGTTGCTTGCGGCTGCCACGGGCGAGGCGGCCGCAAGTCAATTTCGGCGCTGGGGCCCGTCACCACGGCAACCGGGACGCTGCGCACACCGATGACGTCATCGGTGCCGGCGCAGCGCTACCGGTCTACCGCGGCGGAAGGGCCCCAGGCAATTTAGGCGCCGGCGCCAATTGCAGCGCTAGGCCCTCTAGCGCCGCAAAATCGGCGCTAAGGGCACTGAATTTCTAGGCCTATATGTTTCTGCGTATATGGCTTCAGTGTATATGTTTCCAGTATATATATCACCTGTTTATATGTTCCTGTGTATATGTCTCCTGTTTATATGTTCCCTGTGTATATGTCTCAAGTGTACATGTTCCCTGTGTATATGTCTCATGTTTGTATGTTCCTGTGTATATGTCTCCTGTTTATATGTTCCTCTGTGTATTTCTCATATGTATATGATCAGTGTGTATATGTTCCTGTGTATACATTTCCTGTGTATAGGCTTCTGTGTATATGTTACTGTGTATATGTCTCCTTTGTATATTTTCCCAGTGTATATGTTCCCTGTGTATATGTCTCCTGTGTATGTGTTCCCAATGTACATGTCATCTGTGTATATGTTCACTGTGTATATGTCTCCTGTTTATATGTTGCTGTGTATATGTCTTCTGTTTATATGATCCTGTGTATATAACTTCTGTCTATATGTTCCTGTGTATATGTCTCTTCTTTATATGTTCCTCTGTATATGTCTCCTGTTTATATGTTCCTGTGTATATGTCTTCTATTTATATGTTCCTGTGTATATGTCTCTTCTTTATATGTTCCTCTGTATATGTCTCCTGTTTATATGTTTCTGTGTATATGTCTTCTATTTATATGTTCCTGTGTATATGTCTCCTGTTTCTATGGTCCTGTGTATATGTCTCATGTGTATATGTTCCTGTGTATATGTTCCCCGTGTATATGTCTCTTGTCTATATCTTCCTGTATACATGCTCCTGTGTATATGTCTGCTGTTTATATGTTCCTGAGTATATGACTCCTGTTTATATGTTCTTGTATGTATGTATCCATTTTATATATTCCTGTGTATATGCCTCCTCTGTATGTCTCCTGTGTACATGTTCGCTGTATATACATCTCTAGTGCATATGTCTGCTGTGCAAATGTCTACTGTGTGTATGTCTGCTGTGTATATGTTCCCTGTGTATAGGTTCCCTTTGTATATGTCTCCTGTGTATATGTTTGTGTATATGTCTTCTGTTTATATGTCACTGTGTATATGTCTGCTGTTTATATGTTCCTGTGTATATGTCTCATGTGTATATGTTCCTATGTATATGTTCCCTGTGTGTATGTCTCATGTTTATATGTTCCTCTGTATATGTTCCTGTGTATATGTCTCATATGTGCATGATCTGTGTGTATATGTTCCTGTGTATATGTTCCATGTGTATATGAGCCTGTGTATATGTTTCCTGTGTATATGTTCCTGTGTATATGTCTCCTTTTTTATATTTTCCCAGTGTATATGTTCCCTCTGTATATATCTCCTGTGTATGTGTTCCCAATGTACATGTCATCTGTGTATATGTTCACTGGGTATATCTCTCCTGTTTATATGTTGCTGTCTGTATGTCTTCTGTTTATATGGTACTGTGTATATATCTTCTGTCTATATGTGCCTGTGTATATGTGTACTGTTTATATGTTCCTGTGTATATGTCTTGTGTATATGTTCGTGTGTCTATGTTCCCTGTGTATATGTCTCATGTGTATATGTTCCTGTGTATATGTTCCCTGTGTATATGTCTCATGTGTATATGTTCCTGTGTATATGTGTACTGTTTATATGTTCCTGTGTATATGTCTCCTGTGTATATGTCTCATGTTTATATGTTCCTCTGTATATGTTCCTGTGTATATGTCTCATATGTGTATGATCTGTGTGTATGGCCTAGAAATTGGGTTTTGGCTTAGCCAGGGCTTTAGCGCCGGAAGTTAGTGCCGGTGCTAAGTCCCCCTGCGCGCGGCAAAAATTCAGTAGCGCCGCGCCCAAACGGCTGCCGGCGCTACTGAAGGGTCTTAGCGCCTGGAAAAGGGCGCTAACTGCCGTTTAGCGCCGCAATTCCGGCGCTGCGGCACCCGATGCGGTGCGGCAGGCTGGGGAAGTGCAGGCCTCCTCCTTCCGTTAAGGAGGAGCTGCCTGCACCGGGCCGCGGCCCGCGCAAATCTGTTTAAAAATGAGCCCGGCACCTCGGACAAGTGCCGGGCTTGCATCTGTTCCGGGGGGGGGGGGGAGAAGTCCGGGGAGGGAGCTGCGGGCAGGCGGCCGGCCGCCGCGGGGCCTTTAATGCGCCGGCGCAAACACATGTTGGACTCTGTTGCCAGAGTCTTAGTTGCGGCTGCCACGGGCGAGGCGGCCGCAACTGAATTTCGGCGCTGGGGCCCGTTGGCGTGGCAACCGGGACGCTGTGCACACTGATGACGTCATCGGTGCCGGCGCAGCGCTACCGGTGCAACGCCGCTTTAGGGCCCCGGGAATTTTTCAACTGGCCATAACTCTGGCGCTAGTCCCTCTAGCGCCTCAAAAGCGGCGCTAAGGCTAGTGAATTTCTAGGCCTATATGTTCCTGTGTATATGTTCCATGTGTATATGAGCCTGTGTATATGTTTCCTGTGTATATGTTCCTGTGTATATGGCTCCTTTGTATATTTTCCCAGTGTATATGTTCCCTCTGTATATATCTCCTGTGTATGTGTTCCCAATGTACATATCATCTGTGTATATGTTCACTGTGTATATCTCTCCTGTTTATATGTTGCTGTGTATATGTCTTCTGTTCATATGGTACTGTGTATATATCTTCTGTCTATATGTGCCTGTGTATATGTGTACTGTTTATATGTTCCTGTGTATATGTCTCATGTGTATATGTTCCTGTGTCTATGTTCACTGTGTATATGTCTCATGTGTATATGTTCCCTGTGTATATGTCTCATGTGTATATGTTCCTGTGTATATGTGTACTGTTTATATGTTCCTGTGTATATGTCTCCGGTTTATATGTTCCTGTGTATGTCTCATGTGTATATGTTCCTGTGTATATGTTCCCTGTGTATATGTCTCATGTTTATATGTTCCTCTGTATATGTTCTTGTGTATATGTCTCATATTTGTATGATCTGTGTGTATATGTTCCTGTGTATATGTTCCATGTGTATATGAGCCTGTGTATATGTTTCCTATGTATATGTTCCCTGTGTATATGTCTCCTGTGTATGTGATTCTGAGTATATGTCTTCTGTTTATATGTCCCTGTGTATAAGTCTCCTGTTTATACATTCCTGTGTATATGTTCCCTGTATATATGTCTCATGTTTATATGTTCCTCTGTATATGTTCACTGTGTATATCTCTCCTGTTTATATGTTGTTGTGTATATGTCTTCTGTTTATATGGTCCTGTGTATATATATTCTGTCTATATGTGCCTGTGTATATGTGTACTGTTTATATGTTCCTGTGTATATGTCTCATGTGCATATGTTCCTGTGTATATGTTCCCTGTGTATATGTCTCATGTTTATATGTTCCTCTGTATATGTTCCTGTGTATATGTCTCATATGTGTATGATCTGTGTGTATTTGTTCCTGTGTATATGTTCCATGTGTATATGAGCCTGTGTATATGTTTCCTGTATATATGTTCCTGTGTATATGTCTTCTTTGTATATTTTCCCAGTGTATATGTTCCCTCTGTATATATCTCCTGTGTATGTGTTCCCAATGTACATGTCATCTGTGTATATGTGTACTGTGTATATCTCTCCTGTTTATATGTTGCTGTGTATATGTCTTCTGTTCATATGGTACTGTGTATATATCTTCTGTCTATATGTGCCTGTGTATATGTGTACTGTTTATATGTTCCTGTGTATATGTCTCATGTGTATATGTTCCTGTGTCTATGTTCACTGTGTATATGTCTCATGTGTATATGTTCCCTGTGTATATGTCTCATGTGTATATGTTCCTGTGTATATGTGTACTGTTTATATGTTCCTGTGTATATGTCTCCTGTTTATATGTTCCTGTGTATGTCTCATGTGTATATGTTCCCTGTGTATATGTCTCATGTTTATATGTTCCTCTGTATATGTTCCTGTGTATATGTCTCATATTTGTATGATCTGTGTGTATATGTTCCTGTGTATATGTTCCATGTGTATATGAGCCTGTGTATATGTTTCCTATGTATATGTTCCCTGTGTATATGTCTCCTGTGTATGTGATTCTGAGTATATGTCTTCTGTTTATATGTCCCTGTGTATAAGTCTCCTGTTTATACATTCCTGTGTATATGTTCCCTGTATATATGTCTCATGTTTATATGTTCCTCTGTATATGTTCACTGTGTATATCTCTCCTGTTTATATGTTGTTGTGTATATGTCTTCTGTTTATATGGTCCTGTGTGTATATATTCTGTCTATATGTGCCTGTGTATATGTGTACTGTTTATATGTTCCTGTGTATATGTCTCGTGCATATGTTCCTGTGTATATGTTCCCTGTGTATATGTCTCATGTTTATATGTTCCTCTGTATATGTTCCTGTGTATATGTCTCATATGTGTATGATCTGTGTGTATATGTTCCTGTGTATATGTTCCATGTGTATATGAGCCTGTGTATATGTTTCCTGTATATATGTTCCTGTGTATATGTCTCCTTTGTATATTTTCCCATTGTATATGTTCCCTCTGTATATGTCTCCTGTGTATGTGTTCCCAATGTACATGCCATCTGTTTAGATGTTCACTGTGTATATCTCTCCTGTTTATATGTTGCTGTGTATATGTCTTCTGTTTATATGTTCCTCTGTGTATTTCTCATATGTATATGATCAGTGTGTATATGTTCCTGTGTATACATTTCCTGTGTATAGGCTTCTGTGTATATGTTACTGTGTATATGTCTCCTTTGTATATTTTCCCAGTGTATATGTTCCCTGTGTATATGTCTCCTGTGTATGTGTTCCCAATGTACATGTCATCTGTGTATATGTTCACTGTGTATATGTCTCCTGTTTATATGTTGCTGTGTATATGTCTTCTGTTTATATGATCCTGTGTATATAACTTCTGTCTATATGTTCCTGTGTATATGTCTCTTCTTTATATGTTCCTCTGTATATGTCTCCTGTTTATATGTTCCTGTGTATATGTCTTCTATTTATATGTTCCTGTGTATATGTCTCTTCTTTATATGTTCCTCTGTATATGTCTCCTGTTTATATGTTTCTGTGTATATGTCTTCTATTTATATGTTCCTGTGTATATGTCTCCTGTTTCTATGGTCCTGTGTATATGTCTCATGTGTATATGTTCCTGTGTATATGTTCCCCGTGTATATGTCTCTTGTCTATATCTTCCTGTATACATGCTCCTGTGTATATGTCTGCTGTTTATATGTTCCTGAGTATATGACTCCTGTTTATATGTTCTTGTATGTATGTATCCATTTTATATATTCCTGTGTATATGCCTCCTCTGTATGTCTCCTGTGTACATGTTCGCTGTATATACATCTCTAGTGCATATGTCTGCTGTGCAAATGTCTACTGTGTGTATGTCTGCTGTGTATATGTTCCCTGTGTATAGGTTCCCTTTGTATATGTCTCCTGTGTATATGTTTGTGTATATGTCTTCTGTTTATATGTCACTGTGTATATGTCTGCTGTTTATATGTTTCTGTGTATATGTCTCATGTGTATATGTTCCTGTGTATATGTTCCCTGTGTATATGTCTCATGTATATATGTTCCTGTGTACATGTTCCTGTGTATAGGTCTCCTGTTTGTATGTTCCTGTGTATATGTCTCCTGTTTATATGTTCCTGTGTATATGTATCCATTTTCTATTTTCCTCTGTAAATGCCTCCTCTGCATGTTTCCTGTGTATATGTCTCCTCTGTACATATTCTCTGTATGTACATCTCTAGTGTATATGTTCCTGTGTAAATGTCTAATGTGTATATGTCTGCTCTGTATATGCTCCCTGTGTATACGTTCCCTGTGTATATGTCTCCTGTGTATGTGATTCTGAGTATATGTCTACTGTTTATATGTCCCTGTGTATAAGTCTCCTGTTTATATGTTCCTGTGTATATGTTCCCTATATATATGTCTCATGTTTATATGTTCCTCTGTATATGTTCCTGTGTATATGTCTCATATGTATGGGATCTGTGTGTATATGTTGCTGTATATATGTTCATTGTGTATATGAGCCTGTGTATATGTTCCCTGTGCATAGTCTTCTGTGTATATGTTCCTGTTTATATGTCTCCTCTGTATATTTTCCCAGTGTATATGTTCCCTCTGTATATGTCTCCTGTTTATATGTTACTGTGCATATGTCTTCTGTTTATATGGTCCTGTGTATATATCTTCTGTCTATATGTTCTAGTGTATAAGTCTGCTGTTTATATGTTCCTGTGTATATGTCTCCTGTTTATATGTTCCCTGTGTATATGTCTACTGTTTATATGTTCCTGTGTATATGTCTCCTGTTTCTATGTTCCTGTTTATATGTCTCATGTGTATATGTTCCTCTGTATATGTACCCCGTGTATATGTCTCATGTCTATATGTTCCTGTGTATATGTCTCCTGTTTATACGTTCCTGTGTATATTTCTCCTGTGTCCATGTTCTCTGTATATATGACTCTAGTGTGTATGTTCCTGTGTAAATGTCTACTGTGTATATGTCTGCTGTGTATATGTTCCCTGTGTATATGTCTCCTGTGTATATGTTTCTGTGTATAGGTCTTCTGTTTACATGTCCCTGTGTAAATGTCTCCTGTTTATATGTTCTTGTGTATATGCCTCATGTTTATATGTTCCTCTGTATATGCTCCTGTGTATATGTCTCCTGTTTATATGGTCATGTGTATATGTCTCCTGTTTATATGTTCATGTGTATATGTATCCATTTTATATGTTCCTGTGTATATGTCTCCTGTGTAGATGTTCTCTGTATATACGTCTCTAGTGTATATGTTCCAGTGTATATGTCTCCTGTCTATATTTCTCCTGTGCATATGTCTCCTGTGTATATGTTCCCTGTGTATATGTTCCAGAACATATGTCTCCAGTGTATATGTCTCCTGTGTATATGTTCCCTGTGTATAATTCTCCTGTGTGTATGTCTGCTGTGTATGTGTCTTCTGTGTATATGTAATCTCTGTATATGTTAACCGTATAAAGGACTCCAGTGTATATGTTCCTGTGTATATGGCTCCAGTGTATATGTTCCCTGTATATATGTCTCCTGTTTATATGTTGCTGTGTATATGTTCCCTCTGTATATGTCTCCTATGTATAGGTCTGCGGTGTATATGTTCTTGTGCATATGTCTCCTGTGTATATGTTCCATTTGTATACGTTCCAGTGCATATGTCTCCTGTGTATATGTTCCCTGTCTATATGCCTCCTTTGTATATGTCTGCTGTGTATATGTCTCCTGTGCTTATGTCTCTAGTGTTTATTTTCCTCTGTATGTGTTCCCTGTGTATATGCCTCCTGTGTATAGTTTCCATGTGTATATGTCTCCTGTGCATATGTATCCTGAGTATATGTCTCCTGTGTAAATATCTTTGTTCCTGTGTATATGGCTCCAGTGTATAAGTTCCCAGTATATATGACTCCTGTGTATATGTCTCCTGTGTATATGTCTCCTGTGTATATGTCTGCTGTGTGTATGTCTCCTGTGTTTAAGTCTCCTGCGTATATGTCACGTGTATATATCTCCTGCGTATGTCTCCTGCATATATGTCTGCCGTATATATGTTCCCTGTGTATATGTTCCCTGTGTAAATGTCTTCTGTGTATATGCCTCCTGTGTATATGTTCCATGTGTATATGTCTCCTGTGCATATGTCTCCTGTGTAAATATGTTCTGTGTATATGTCTCTTCTGTATGTGTTCCCTGTGTATGTGTCTCATGTGTATATGTTCCTGTGTATATGTTCCCTGTGTATATGTCTCATGTTTATGTGTTCCTGAGTATATGTCTCCTAGTTATGAGTCTCCTGATTATATGTTTCTGTGACTATGTCGCCTGCATAAATGTCTCCTGTGTATGTCACCTGTGTTTATGTCTCCTGTGTATATGTCTCCTGTGTATATGTCCCCTGTGTATATTTTCCTGTGTATGTGTCTCCTGCGTATATATCTCCTGTGTATGTCTCATAAGAACATAAGAAATAGGAGCAGGAGTAGGCCAAGCAGCCCCTCGAGCCTGCTTCGCCATTCAATAAGATCATGGCTGATCTGATCCTAACCGCCAATCCACTATCACAGAACCATCTCCTGAATCTAACAGAATTAGACACACGAAATAGGAGCAGGATCAGGCTATACGGCCCCTGGGCCCGCTCCGCTACCCACAGGGCCATGACCGATCTGAACCTAGACTCATGTCCAAATTCCTGCCCGCTCCCCATAACCCTTAATTCCCTTTACTTCTAGGAAACTGTCTATTTCTGTTTTAAATTGATGTAATGATGTAGCTTCTACAGCTTTTTGGGGCAGCATATTCCATGGACCTACCACCCTCTGAGTGAAGTAGTTCCTCCTCATCTCAGTTTTGAAAGAGCAGCCCCTTATTCTAAGACTATGCCCCCTAGTTCTAGTTTCACCCATCATCGGGAACATCCTCCCCGCATCCACCCGATCCAACCCCTTCACAATCTTATATGTTTCAATAAGATCGCCTCTCATTCTTCTGAACTCCAATGAGTAGAGTCCCAATCTACTCAACCTCTCCTCATATGTCCATCCCCTCATCCCCGGGATTAACCGAGTGAACCTTCTTTGTACTGACTCGAGAGCAAGTATGTCCTTTCTTAAGTATGGACACCAAAACTGTATGCAGTATTCCAGGTGCGGTCTCACCAATACCTTGTACAACTGAAGCAATACCTCCCTATTTTTATATTCTATCCCCCTAGCAATGAAAGCCAACATTCCATTGGCCTTCTTAATCACTTGCTGCACCTGCATACTAACCTTTTGAGTTTTGTGCACCAGGACCCCCAGATCCCTTTGTACTTCAGTACTTTCCAGTTTCTTGCCATTAAGATAATAACTTGCTCTATGATTTTTCCTGCCAAAGTGCATAACCTCACACTTTCCAGTATTGTATTCCATCTGCCAAATCTCTGCCCACTTACTTAGCCTGTCTATGTCCCCTTGCAGGTTTTTTATGTCCTCCTCACTCACTACTTTCCCTTCCATCTTAGTATCATCTGCAAACTTTGATATGTTACACTCGGTCCCCTCCTCCAAATCGTTAATATAGATTGTAAAGAGTTGGGGACCCAGCACTGACCCCTGCGGAACACCACTAGTTACTGATTGCCAGTCTGAGAATGAACCATTTATCCCAACTCTCTGCCTTCTGTTAGATAGCCAATCCTCTATCCATGCCAGAATATTACCCCCAATCCCGTGATTTTTTATCTTAAGCAATAATCGTCTGTGTGGCACCTTGTCAAATGCCTTTTGGAAGTCTAAATACACTACGTCCACTGGTACCCCTTTATCCACCCTATATGTTACTTCCTCAAAGAACTCCAGCAAATTTGTCAAACATGACTTCCCCTTCATAAAACCATGCTGACTTTGTCCTATTAAATTATGATTATCCAAATGTCCTGTTACTGTCTCCTTAATAATGGACTCCAAAATTTTACCTACCACAGATGTTAGGCTAACCGGTCTATAGTTTCCAGCCTTCTGTCTACTGCCCTTTTTAAATAAAGGTGTTACATTAGCAGTTTTCCAGTCTGCCGGGACCTTTGCTGAGTCCAGGGAGTTTTGGAAAATTATTACCAATGCATCCACAATCCCTACCGTTACTTCCCTCAAGACCCTAGGATGTAAGCCATCAGGTCCAGGTGATTTATCCGCCTTGAGTCCCATTATTTTACCGAGTACCACTTCCTTAGTGATTTTGATCGTGTTTAGCTCCTCCCCCCCTTTAGTCCCCTGTTTGTCCAGTGTTGGGATATTCTTAGTGTCTTCTACTGTAAAGACTGATACAAAATATTCATTCAGTGTTTTTGCCATCTCCATATTTCCCACCATTAATTTCCCAGTCTCATCCTCTAAGGGACCAACATTTACTTTAGCCACCCTTTTTCTTTTTATATAACTATAAAAACTCTTACTATCTGTTTTTATATTTTTGGCTAATTTACTTTCATAATCTATCTTCCCTTTCTTAATCAATCTTTTTGTTATTTTTTGCTGTCTTTTAAAGTTTTCCCAATCCTCTATCCTCCCACTAGATTTGGCTACCTTATATGCCCTTGTTTTTAGCCACAGATGGCTGTCTTTTCTTTTACACCCTTTTCTTCTCAGTGGAATATATATTTTTTGGAAGTTGTAAAATAACTCCTTAAATGTACACCACTGATCATGTATCGTCTTACCCTTTAATCTATTTTCCCAGTCCACTCTAATCAATTCCGCTGTCATACCTTCATAGTCTCCTTTATTCAAGCTTAGCACGCTTGTTTGAGATCCAACCTTCTCACCCTCTAATTGAATATGGAATTCAACCATGTTATGGTCACTCATTCCAAGGGGATCCTTTACTAGGACATTCTCCTGTGTATATGTTCCCTGTGTATATGTTCCCTGTGTATATGTCACCTATTTATATGTCCCTGTGTATTTGTCTCCTGTGTATGTGTTCCCTGTGTATATGTCTTCCGTTTATATGTCCCTGTGTACATGTTTCCTGTGTATATGTCTCCTATGTTTATGTCTCTAGTGTATATATTCCATTGTTTATGTCTCTAGTGTATATGTTCCCTATGTATATGTCTCCTGTGTATATGTTCCTGTTTATATGTCTCCTGTGTAAATGTTTCCTGTGTATATAACTGCTGTGTATATGTCTCCTGTGTATATGTCTGCTGTGTATATGTCCCTGTTTATATGTCTCCAGTGTAATTGTCTCCTGTGTATATGTTCCTGTCTATATGTTGCTGTGTATATGTCTCCTGTGTATATGTTCCCTGTGTATATGTCTCCTGTATATAGGTTTCCTGTGTATATGTCTCCTGTGTATATGTTGCCTGTGTATATGTCTCTAGTGTATATGTTCCTGTGTAAATCTCACCTGTCTATGTGTCTCCTGTGTATATGTTCCTCTGTACATGTTCCCTGTGTATTTGTCTCTAGTGTATATGTTCCTGTGTAATTGTCTCCTGTGTAAATGTCTCCTGTGTATATGTTCCCTGTGTATGTCTCCTGTGTAAATGTCTCCTGTGTAAATGTCTCCTGCGTAAATGTCTCCTGTGTAAATGTCTCCTGCGTAAATGTCTCCTGTGTGTCTCCTGTGTATATGTCTCTTGTGTATATGATCTGATGTATATGTCTTCTGTTTATATGTTCCCTCTGTATATGTTCCCTGTGTATATGTCTCCTGTAAGAAATCACACAACACCAGGTTATAGTCCAACAGCTTTATTTGAAATCACAGCTTGATTTCAAATAAAGCTGTTGGACTATAACCTGGTGTTGTGTGATTTCTTACATTTGTCCACCCCAGTCCAACTCCGGCATCTCCACACTATATGTCTCCTGTGTGTATGTTCCTGTGCATATGTCTTCTGTGTCTATGTTCCCACTGTATATGTTCCTTGTGTATATGTCTGCTGTATATATGTCTGCTATGTCTATGTCTAATGTGTATATCTTCCTGTGTATATGTCTCCTGTGTATATGCCCCCTGAGTATATGTTCCCTGTGTATATGTCTTCTTTTTATATGTCTCCTGTGTAAATGTCTCCTGTGTATATGTCTCCTATGTATATGTTCCATGTGTATATGTTCCCTGTGTATATGTCTCCTGTGTATATGTCTCTAGAGTATATGTTCCTGTATAATTGTCTCCTGTGTGTTTGTCTCCTGTGTATATGTTTTGTGTGTATATATTCCCTGTGTATATGTCTCTACTGTATATGTTCCTGTGTAAATCTCACTGGAGTATATGTCTCCTGTGTATATGTTCCATGTGTATGTGTTCCCTCTATATATGTCTCCTGTGTATATGTCTCATGTGTATATGTCTCTAGTGTATATGTTCCTGTATAATTCACTCCTGTGTTTTTGTCTCCTGTGTATATGTCACCTGTGTATATGTTTTGTGTATATATGTTCCCTGTGTATTTGTCTCTAGTGTATATGTTCCTGTGTAAATATCTCCTGTGTAGATGTTTCTCTGTATATGTTTCCTGTGTAGTTGTCTCTAGTGTATATGTTCCTGTGTAAATGTAACCTGTGTATATGTCTCCTGAGTATATGTCTCCTATGTATACGTTCCTGTGTATAATTCTCCTGTGTATATGTCCCCTGAGTATATGTACCCTGTGTATGTCTTTTTTTTATATGTCCGTGTAAATGGCTCCTGTGTATGTGTTCCTCTGTATATGTTCCCTGTGTATTTGTCTCTAGTGTATATGTGCCTGTGTAAATCTAGCTTGTGTATATGTCTCCTGAATATATGTCTCCTATATATGTTCCTGTGTATATGTCTCCTGTGTAAATGTCTCCTGTATATATGTCTTCTGTGTATATGTTCCTTCTGTATATGTCTCCTGTTTATATATCTCATGTGTATATGTTCCCTGTGTATGTGTCTCCTGTGTATATGTCTCCAGTGTATATGATCTGATGTATATGGCTTCTGTTTATATGTTCCCTCTGTGCATATGTCTCCTGTGTATATGTTCCATCTGTATTTGTCTCGAGTGTATATGTCTCCTGTGTACATGTTCCCTGTGTTTATGTCTCCTATGTATATGTTTCCTGTGTATATGTTCACTGTGTATATGTCTCTAGTGTATATGTTCCTGTGTAAACCTCAGATGTGTGTATGTCATGTGTATATGTTCCCTGTGTTTATGTCTCCTGTGTACATATTTCCTGTGTATATGTTCCCTGTGTATGTCTCTAGTATATATGTTCCTGTGTAAATCTCAGCTGTGTGTATGTCTCCTGTGTATATGTTCCTCTGTATATGTTACCTGCGTATTTGTCTCCTGTGTATATGTCTCCTGTCTATATGTCTCCTACATATATGTCTCCTGTGTAAATGTTCCTGGGTATATGTCCCCTGTGTATATGTTCCTGTGTAAATTTCAGCTGTGTGTATGTCTCCTGTGTATATGTTCCCTCTGTATATGTTCCCTGTGTATATGTCTCCTATGTATATGTTCTTGTGCATATGGCTTGCTGTGTATATGTCCCCTGTGTATATGTTGCATGTGTATATGTTCCCTGTGTATATGTCTCCTGTGTATATGTCTCTCGTGTATATGTTCCTGTATAATTGTCTCCTGTGTTTTTGTCTCCTTTGTATATGTCTCCTGTGTATATGTTCCCTGTGTATATGTCTCCTGTGCATATGTTTCCTGTGTATATGTTTCTTGTGTATATCTCTCTAGTGTATATGTTCCTGTGTAAATCTCACCGGAGTATATGTCTCCTCTGTATATATTTCTCTGTATATTTTCCCTGTGTATTTGTCTCTGGTGTATATGTTCCTGTGTAAATGTCTCCTGTGTATATGCCTTCTGTGTATATGTTCCCTCTGTATTTGTCTCTAGTGTAAATGTGTCCTGTGTATATGTCTCCTGTGTATATGTTCCCTGTGTTTATGTCTCCTGTGTATATGTTTCCTGTGTATATGTTCCCTGTGTTTATCTAGTGTATATGTTCCTGTGTAAATCTCACCTGTGTATGTCTCCTGTGTATATGTTCCCTGTGTTTATGTCTCCTGTGTATATGTTTCCTGTGTATACGTTCCCTCTGTATATGTCTCGTGTATATGGTCCACTGTATATGTTACCTGTGTATTTGTCTCCTGCATATATGTCCCCTGTGTATATCTTCTCTGTGTATATGTCTCCTGTGTATATGTCTCCTGTCTATATGAACTGATGTTTATGTCTTCTGTTTATATGCTCCCTCTGCATATGTTCCCTGTGTATTTGTCTCCTGTGTATATGTCGACAGTGTATATGTTCCTGTCTATATCTTCCTGTGTATATGTCTGCTGTGTATATGTTCCTTGTGTATATGTCTCTAGTGTATATGTTCCTGTGTAAATCACACCAGAGGATATGACTCCTGTGTATATGTTCCTCTGTATATGTTCCCTGTGTATTTGTCTCTAGTGTATATGTTCCTGTGTAAATATCTCCTGTGTATATGTCTCCTGAGTATATGTCTCCTGTGTACATGTCCCTGTGTAAATGTCTCCTGTGTATATGTCTCCTGTGTATATGATCTGATGTGTATGTCTCCTGTGTATATGTTCCCTCTGTATATGTCTCCTGTGTATATGTTCCCTCTTATTTGTCTCTAGTGTAAATGTCTCTTCTGTATATGTCTCCTGTGTATATGCTCCCTGTGTTTATGTCTCTAGTGTATATGTTCCTGTGTAAATCTCACCTGTGTGTATGTCTCCTGTGTATATGTTCCCTGTGTTTATGTCTCCTGTGTGTATGTATCCTGTCTACATTTTCCCTGTGTATATGTCTCCTGCATATATGTCTCCTGTGTATATGTTCCTCTGTATATGTTCCCTGTGTATTTGTCTCTAGTGTATATGTTCCTGTGTAAAGGTCTCCTGTGTATATGTCTCCTGAGTATATGTCTCCTGAGTATATGTCTCCTGTGTACATGTTCCTGTGTATATGTCTCCTGTGTATATGTCGCCTTTGTATATGTCTCCTGTGTAAATGTCTCCTGTGTATATGCCTTCTGTGTATATGTTCCCTGCAGATATGTCTCCGGTTTAAATATCTCCCGTGTGTATGTCTGTGTATATGATCTGATGTATATGTCTCCTCTGTATATGTTTCCTCTGTATATGTCTCCTGTGTATATGTTCCCTCTGTATTTGTCTCTAGTGTAAATGTCTCCTGTGTATATCTTCCCTGTATTTTTGCCTCCTGTGTATATGGTTCCTGTGTATATGTTCCCTGTGTATATTTCTCTAGTGTATATGTTCCAGTGTATATGAACTGAAGTATATGTCTTCTGTTTATATGTTCCATCTGTATATGTACCCTGTGTATTTGTGTCCTGTGTATATGTCTCCTGTGTATATGTTCCTGTCTATATGTTCCTGTGTATATGTCTCCTGTGTATATGTCTCCTGTGTATATGTTCCCTGTGTATATATCTCCTGCGTATATGTCTCTAGTGTATATGTTCCTGTGTATATGTCCCCTGTGTATATCTTCCCTGTGTATATGACTCCTGTGCATATGTTTCCTGTGTACATGTTTCCTGTGTATATGTCTCTAGTGTATATGTTCCTGTGTAAATCTCACCGGAGTATATGTCTCCTGTGTACATGTTCCTCTGTATATGTTCCCTGTGTATTTGCCTCTAGTGTATATGTTCCTGTGTAAATGTCTCCTGTGTATATGTCTCCTGAGTATATGTCTCCTGCATACATGTTCCTCTGTATATGTCTCCTGTGTATATGTCCCCTGTGTAAATGACTCCTGTGTAAATGTCTCCTGTGTATATGCATTCTGTGTATATGTTCCCTGTGTATGTGTCTCCTGTTTATATATCTCCTCTGTGTATGTATATGTCTCCTATGTATATGTTCCCTCTGTATATGTCTCCTGTGTATATGTACCCTGTGTATTTGTCTCTAGTGTAAATGTCTCCTGTGTATATCTTCCCTGTGTTTATGTCTCCTGTGTATATGTTTCCTGTGTATATAAGTACCCTGTGTATATCTCTCTAGTGTATATGTTCCTGTGTAAATCTCACCTGTGTGTATGTCTCCTGTGTATATGTTCCCTGTGTATATGTTCCCTCTGTATATATCTCCTGTGTATAGTCCCTCTGTATATGTTACCTGTGTATTTGTCTCCTGTGTATAAGTCTCCTGTGTATATGTAACCTGCATATCTGTTTCCTGTGTATATGTTCCCTGTGTATATGACTCCTGCATATATGTATCCTGTGTATATGTTCCCTGTGTATATGTCTCCTGTGTATATGAACCGATGTATATGTCTTCTGTTTATATGTTCCCTCTGTATATGTTCCCTGTGTATTTGTCTCCTGCGTATATGTCTCCTGTGTATATGTTCCTGTCTATATGTTCCTGTGTATATGTTCCACTGTATATGTTCCCTGTGTATTTGTCTCTAGTGTATATGTTCCTGTGTAAATGACTCCTGTGTATATGTCTCCTGAGTATATGTCTGCTGCGTATATGTCTCCTGAGTATATGTCTCCTGTGTACATGTTCCTCTGTATATGTCTCCTGTGTATATGTCCCCTGTGTATATGTCTCCTGTGCAAATGTCTCCTGTGTATATGAGCTGATGTATATGTCTTCTGTGTATATGTTCCCTCTGTACATGTCTCCTGTGTATATGTTCCGTCTGTATTTGCCTCTAGTGCAAATGTCTCCTGTGTATATGTCACCTGTGTGTATGTTCCCTGTGTTTATGTCTCCTGTGTATATGTTTCCTATGTATATGTTCCCTGTGTATATGTCTCTAGTGTATATGTTCCTGTGTAAATCGCATCTGTGTGTATGTCTCATGTGTATATGTTCCTGTGTTTATGTTTCCTGTGTATATGTGTCCTGTGTATATGTTCCCTCTGTATATGTCTCCTCTGTATATGTTCCTCTCTATATGTTACCTGTGTATTTGTCTCCTTTGTATATATCTCCTGTGTATATGTCTCCTGCATATATTGCCTGTATATATGTTCCTGGGTATATGACTCCTGATTATATGTCTCCTGTGTATATGTTCCCTGTGTATGTGTCTCCTGTGTATATGATCTGATGTATATGTCTTCTGTTTATATGTTCCCTCTGTATATGTTCCCTGTGTATATGTCTCTAGTGTATATGTCGCCTGTGTATATGTTGCTGTCTATATGTTCCTGTTTATATTTTTCCTGTGTATATGTTCCTTGCATATATTTCTCTCGTGTATATGTCTCATGTGTATATGTCTCCAGTGTATATGTCCCCTGTATATATGTTCCCTGTGTATATGTCTGCTGTGTATATGTTCCCTCTGTATATGGCTCCTGTGTATATATCTTCTGTGTATATGTCTCCTGTGTATATATAACCTGTGTATATGTTCGCTGAGTATATGTCTCTAGCGTATATGTCCGTGTAAATCTCACCTCTGTATATGTCTCCTGTGTATATGTTCCTCTGTATATGTTCCCTGTGTATTTGTCTCCTGTGTATATACCTCCTGTGTATATGTTCCATGTGTATATGTCTCCTGTGTAAATATTTCCTGTGTATATGTCTCCTGTGTATATCTTGCATGTGTATATGTCTACTGTGTATATGTTCCATGTGTATATGTCTCCTGTGTATATGTTCCATGTGTATATGTCTCCTGTGTATATGTTCCCTGTCTATATGTTCCTGAGCATATGTCTCCTGTGTAGGAGTCTCCTGTGTATGTCTCCTATGTTTATGTCTCCTGTGAATATGTCGTCTGTGTAAATGTTTCCTGTGTATATGTTCCCTGCATATATGTCTCTAGTGTATATGTCCCTGTGTAAATCTCACATGTGTATATATCTCCTGTGTATATGTTCCTCTGTATATGTTCCTGTTTATATGTCTCCTGTGTAAATGCCTCCTGTGTTAATGTCTCCTGTGTATATGCCTCCTGTGTATATGTTCCATGTGTATATTTCTCCTGTGGATATGTCTCCTGTGTGTATGTCTCCTGTGTGTATGTCTCCTGTGCATATGTCTCCTGTGTATATGTTCCCTGTGTATATGTTTCTAGTGTATAACTTGCTGTGTAAATCTCACCTGTGTATGTGTCTCCTGTATATATGTTCCCTGTGTATATGTCTCCTATGTATATGTTTCCTGTGTATATGTTCCCGGCGTATATTTCTCTCGTGTATATGTCTCATGTGTATATGTCTCCTCTGTATATGAACTGATGTATATGTCTTCTGTTTATATGTTCCCTCTGTATATGTTCCCTATGTATATCTCTCCTGTGTATATGTTCCCTCTGTATATGTTCCCTGTGTATTTGTCTCCTGTGCATATGTCTCCTGTGTATAGGTCTCCTGTATATATGTTCCCTATGTATATGTCTGCTGTATATATGTTCACTCTGTATATGTCTCCTGTGTATATATCTCCTGTGTATATGTTCCCTGTGTATATGTCTCCTGTGTAAATGTTTCCTGTGTATATGTTCCCTGCATATGTGTCTCTAGTGTATATGTCCCTGTGTAAATCTCACATGTGTATATATCTCCTGTGTATATGTTCCTCTGTATATGTTCCTGTTTATATGACTCCTGTGTAAATGCCTCCTGTGTTAATGTCTCCTGTGTATATGTCTCCTGTGTATATGTTCCATGTGTATATTTCTCCTGTGGATATGTCTCCTGTGTGTATGTCTCCTGTGTATATGTCTCCTGTGTAAATATTTTCTGTGTATATGTCTCCTGTGTATATGTTCCCTGTGTATATGTCGCATGTGTATATGTTCCTGTGTATATGTTCCCTGTGTATATGTCTCATGTTTATATGTTCCTGAGTGTATGTCTCCTGTGTATATTTTCCTGTGTATATGTTCCTGTGTATGTGTCTCCTACATAAATGTCTCCTGTGTATGTCTCCTGTGTATATGTTCCCTGTGTATATGTTCCCTGTGTATATGTCACCTGTTTATATGTCCCTGTGTACTTGTCTCCTGTGTACATGTTTCCTGTGTATATGTCTCCTGTGTATATGTCACTAGTGTATATGTTCCAGTGTATATGTCTCTAGAATATATGTTTCCTGTGTATGTGTCTCCTGTTTATATGTCTCCTGTGAAAATGTCACCAATGTAAATATCTCCTGTATATATGTCTCTAGTGTATATGTTCCACTGTATATGTCTCTAGTGTATATGTTCCCTATGTACATGTTTATTTGTCTCCTGTGTATATGCCCCCTGTTTATATGTTCCTGTGTAATTGTTTCCTGTGTTTTGTATCCTGTGTATACGTTCCCTGTGTATATATCTCCTGTATATATGTTTCCTGTGTATATGTTCCCTGTGTATATGTTTCTAGTGTATAACTTCCTGTGTAAATCTCACCTGTGTATGTGTCTCTTGTATATATGTTCCCTGTGTATATGTCTCCTATGTATATGTTTCCTGTGTATATGTTCCCGGCGTATATTTCTCTCGTGTATATGTCTCATGTGTATATGTCTCCTCTGTATATGAACTGATGTATATGTCTTCTGTTTATATGTTCCCTCTGTATATGTTCCCTGTGTATATCTCTCCTGTGTATATGTTCCCTCTGTATATGTTCCCTGTGTATTTGTCTCCTGTGCATATGTCTCCTGTGTATAGGTCTCCTGTATATATGTTCCCTATGTATATGTCTGCTGTATATATGTTCACTCTGTATATGTCTCCTGTGTATATATCTCCTGTGTATATGTCTTTTGTGTATATGTTCCCTGTTTATGTGTCTCCTGTGTATATGTCTCCTGTGTATTTGTCTCCTGTGTATATGAACTGATGTATATGTCTTCTGTGTATATGTTCCCTCTGTACATGTCTCCTGTGTATATGTTCCCTCTGTATTTGCCTCTAGTGCAAATGTCTCCTGTGTATGTCACCTGTGTGTATGTTCCCTGTGTTTATGTCTCCTGTGTATATGTTTCCTATGTATATGTTCCCTGTGTATATGTCTCTAGTGTATATGTTCCTGTGTAAATCGCATCTGTGTGTATGTCACATGTGTATATGTTCCTGTGTTTATGTTTCCTGTGTATATGTGTCCTGTGTATATGTTCCCTCTGTATATGTCTCCTCTGTATATGTTCCTCTCTATATGTTACCTGTGTATTTGTCTCCTTTGTATATATCTCCTGTGTATATGTCTCCTGCATATATTGCCTGTATATATGTTCCTGGGTATATGACTCCTGATTATATGTCTCCTGTGTATATGTTCCCTGTGTATGTGTCTCCTGTGTATATGATCTGATGTATATGTCTTCTGTTTATATGTTCCCTCTGTATATGTTCCCTGTGTATATGTCTCTAGTGTATATGTCGCCTGTGTATATGTTCCTGTCTATATGTTCCTGTTTATATTTTTCCTGTGTATATGTTCCTTGCATATATTTCTCTCGTGTATATGTCTCATGTGTATATGTCTCCAGTGTATATGTCTCCTGTATATATGTTCCCTGTGTATATGTCTGCTGTGTATATGTTCCCTCTGTATATGGCTCCTGTGTATATATCTTCTGTGTATATGTCTCCTGTGTATATATAACCTGTGTATATGTTCGCTGAGTATATGTCTCTAGCGTATATGTCCGTGTAAATCTCACCTCTGTATATGTCTCCTGTGTATATGTTCCTCTGTATATGTTCCCTGTGTATTTGTCTCCTGTGTATATACCTCCTGTGTATATGTTCCATGTGTATATGTCTCCTGTGTAAATATTTCCTGTGTATATGTCTCCTGTGTATATCTTGCATGTGTATATGTCTACTGTGTATATGTTCCATGTGTATATGTCTCCTGTGTATATGTTCCATGTGTATATGTCTCCTGTGTATATGTTCCCTGTCTATATGTTCCTGAGCATATGTCTCCTGTGTAGGAGTCTCCTGTGTATGTCTCCTATGTTTATGTCTCCTGTGAATATGTCTCCTGTGTAAATGTTTCCTGTGTATATGTTCCCTGCATATATGTCTCTAGTGTATATGTCCCTGTGTAAATCTCACATGTGTATATATCTCCTGTGTATATGTTCCTCTGTATATGTTCCTGTTTATATGTCTCCTGTGTAAATGCCTCCTGTGTTAATGTCTCCTGTGTATATGTCTCCTGTGTATATGTTCCATGTGTATATTTCTCCTGTGGATATGTCTCCTGTGTGTATGTCTCCTGTGTGTATGTCTCCTGTGTATATGTCTCCTGTGTAAATATTTTCTGTGCATATGTCTCCTGTGTATATGTTCCCTGTGTATATGTTTCTAGTGTATAACTTGCTGTGTAAATCTCACCTGTGTATGTGTCTCCTGTATATATGTTCCCTGTGTATATGTCTCCTATGTATATGTTTCCTGTGTATATGTTCCCAGCGTATATTTCTCTCGTGTATATGTCTCATGTGTATATGTCTCCTCTGTATATGAACTGATGTATATGTCTTCTGTTTATATGTTCCCTCTGTATATGTTCCCTGTGTATTTGTCTCCTGTGCATATGTCTCCTGTGTATAGGTCTCCTGTATATATGTTCCCTATGTATATGTCTGCTGTATATATGTTCACTCTGTATATGTCTCCTGTGTATATATCTCCTGTGTATATATTCCCTGTGTATATGTCTCCTGTGTAAATGTTTCCTGTGTATATGTACCCTGCATATGTGTCTCTAGTGTATATGTCCCTGTGTAAATCTCACATGTGTATATATCTCCTGTGTATATGTTCCTCTGTATATGTTCCTGTTTATATGACTCCTGTGTAAATGCCTCCTGTGTTAATGTCTCCTGTGTATATGTCTCCTGTGTATATGTTCCATGTGTATATTTCTCCTGTGGATATGTCTCCTGTGTGTATGTCTCCTGTGTATATGTCTCCTGTGTAAATATTTTCTGTGTATATGCCTCCTGTGTATATGTTCCCTGTGTATATGTCTCATGTGTATATGTTCCTGTGTATATGTTCCCTGTGTATATGTCTCATGTTTATATGTTCCTGAGTGTATGTCTCCTGTGTATATTTTCCTGTGTATATGTTCCTGTGTATGTGTCTCCTACATAAATGTCTCCTGTGTATGTCTCCTGTGTATATGTTCCCTGTGTATATGTTCCCTGTGTATATGTCACCTGTTTATATGTCCCTGTGTACTTGTCTCCTGTGTACATGTTTCCTGTGTATATGTCTCCTGTGTATATGTCACTAGTGTATATGTTCCAGTGTATATGTCTCTAGAATATATGTTTCCTGTGTATGTGTCTCCTGTTTATATGTCTCCTGTGAAAATGTCACCAATGTAAATATCTCCTGTATATATGTCTCTAGTGTATATGTTCCACTGTATATGTCTCTAGTGTATATGTTCCCTATGTACATGTTTATTTGTCTCCTGTGTATATGCCCCCTGTTTATATGTTCCTGTGTAATTGTTTCCTGTGTTTTGTATCCTGTGTATACGTTCCCTGTGTATATATCTCCTGTATATATGTTTCCTGTGTATATGTTCCCTGTGTATATGTTTCCAGTGTATAACTTCCTGTGTAAATCTCACCTGTGTATGTGTCTCCTGTATATATGTTCCCTGTGTATATGTCTCCTATGTATATGTTTCCTGTGTATATGTTCCCGGCGTATATTTCTCTCGTGTATATGTCTCATGTGTATATGTCTCCTCTGTATATGAACTGATGCATATGTCTTCTGTTTATATGTTCCCTCTGTATATGTTCCCTGTGTATATCTCTCCTGTGTATATGTTCCCTCTGTATATGTTCCCTGTGTATTTGTCTCCTGTGCATATGTCTCCTATGTATATGTTCCTCTGTATATGTTCCCTGTGTATTTGTCTCTAGTGTATATGTCTCCTGTCTAAACATCTCCTGTATATATGTCTCCTGTGTATATGCCTCCTGTGTATATGTCTCCTGTGTATATGTCTCCTGTGTATATGTTCCATGTGTATATGTCTCCTGTGTAAATATTTCCTGTGTATATGCCTCCTGTGTATATGTTCCATGTGTATATGTCTCCTGTGTAAATATTTTCTGTGTATATGTCTCCTGTGTATATCTTCCATGTGTATATGTCTACTGTGTATATGTTCCATGTGTATATGTCTCCTGTGTATATGTTCCCTGTGTATAGGTCTCCTGTGTAAATGTTTCCTGTGTCTATGTTCCCTGCGTATATGTCTCTAGTGTATATGTCCCTGTTTAAATCTCACGTGTATATGTCTCCAGTGTATATGTTCCTCTGTATATGTTCCTGTTTATATGTCTCCTGTGTAAATGCGTCCTGTGTAAAGGTCTCCTGTGTGTATGTCTCCTCTGTATATGTCTCCTGTGTAAATATTTTCTGTCTATACGTCTCCTGTGTATATGTTCCCTGTGTATATGTCTCATGTGTATATGTTCCTGTGTATAAGTTCCCTGTGTATATGTCTCATGTTTATAAGTTCCTGAGTGTATGTCTCCTGTGTATGTCTCCTGTGTATATGTTCCCTGTGTATATGTTCCCTGTGTATATGTCACCTGTTTATATGTCCCTGTGTATCTGTCTCCTGTGTATATGTTCCCTGTGTATATGTTCCCTGTGTATATGTTTCTAGTGTATATGTTCCTGTGTAAATCTTACCTGTGTATGTGTCTCCTGTATATATGTTCCCTGCGTATTTGTCTCCAGTGTATATGTTCCTGTGTAAATGTGTCCTGTGTCTATGACTCCTGTGTATATGTCTATGTGTCTCCTGTGTATATGTTCCTCTGTATATGTTCCCTGTGTATTTGTCTCTAGTGTATATGTTCCTGTGTAAATGTCTCCTGTGTAAATGTCTCCTGTGTATATGTTCCGTGTGTATATGTCTCCTGTGTATATGTGTCCTGTGTAAATCTCTCCTGTTTATATGTCTCCTGTGTATATGTTCCCCGTGTATATGTCTCCTGTGTATATGTTCCCTGTGTATATGTCTCCTGTGTATATGTTCCCTGTGTATATGTTTCTAGTGTATATGTTCCTGTGTAAATCTCACCTGTGTATGTGTCTCCTGTATATATGTTCCCTGTGTATATGTCTCCTATGTATATGTTTCCTATGTATATGTTCCCTGCGTATATTTACTCGTGTATATGTCTCATGTGTATATGTCTCCTCTGTATATGAACTGATGTATATGTCTTCTGTTTATATGTTCCCTCTGTATATGTTCTCTGTGTATTTGTCTCTAGTGTATATGTTCCTGTGTGAATGCCTCCTGTGTAAATGTCTCCTGTGTATATGTTCCCTGTGTATATGTCTCCTGTGTAAATGTCTCCTGTGTAAATCTCTCCTGTTTATATGTCTCCTGTGTATATGTTCCCCGTGTATATGTCTCCTGTGTATATGTTCCCTGTGTATATGTCTCCTGTGTATATGTTCCCTGTGTATACGTTCCCTGTGTATATGTCTCCAGTGTTTATGTCTATAGTATATATGTTCCATTGTATATGTCTCTAGTGTATATGTTCCCTATGTACATGTCTCCTGTGTATGAGACTCCTGTGTATATGTTCCCTGTTTATATGTTCCTGTGTAATTGTTTCCTGTGTTTTGTCTCCTGTGTATACGTTCCCTGTGTATATAACTCCTGTATATATGTTTCCTGTGTATATGTTCCCTGTGTATATGTTTCTAGTGTATATGTTCCTGTGTAAATCTCACCTGTGTATGTGTCTCCTGTATATATGTTCCCTGTGTATATGTCTCCTATGTATATGTTTCCTGTGTATATGTTCCCTGCGTATATTTCTCTCGTGTATATGTCTCATGTGTATATGTCTCCTCTGTATATGAACTGATGTATATGTCTTCTGTTTATATGTTCCCTCTGTATATGTTCCCTGTGTATATCTCTCCTGTGTATATGTTCCCTCTGTATATGTTCCCTGTGTATTTGTCTCCTGTGCATATGTCTCCTGTGTATTGGTCCCCTGTATATATGTTCCCTGTGTATTTGTCTCTTGTGTATATGTCTCCTGTGTATATGTCTCCTGTATATATGTTCCCTATGTATATGTCTGCTGTGTATATGTTCCCTCTGTATATGTCTCCTGTGTATATATCTCCTGTGTATATGTCTTTTGTGTATATGTTCCCTGTTTATGTGTCTCCTGTGTATATGTCTCCTGTGTATATGAACTGATGTATATGTCTTCTCTTTATATGTTCCCTCGGTATATGTTCCCTGTGTATATGTCTCATGAGTATATGTTCCTGTCTATATGTTCCTATGTATATGTCTCCTGTGTATATATATCCTGTGTATATGGTCGCTGTGTATATGTCTCTAGTGTATATGTCCTTGTGGAAATCTCACCTGTGTATATGTCTCCTGCATATATGTTCCTCTGTATATGTTCCCTGTGTATTTGTCTCTAGTGTATATGTCTCCTGTCTAAATATCTCAGGTATATATGTCTCCTGTGTATATGCCTCCTGTGTATATGTCTCCTGTGTATATGTCTCCTGTGTATATGTTCCATGTATATATGTCTCCTGTGTAAATATTTCCTGTGTATATGTCTCCTCTGTATATGTTCCATGTGTATGTCTCCTGTGTAAATATTTTCTGTGTACATGTCTCCTGTGTATATCTTCCATGTGTATATGTCTACTGTGTATATGCTCCATGTGTATATGTCTCCTGTGTATATGTTCCATGTGTATATGTCTCCTGTGTATATGTTCCCTGTCTATATGTTCCTGAGTATATGTCTCCTGTGTATGAGCCTCCTGTGTATTTCTCCTATGTATATTGTCTCCTGTGTATATGTCTCCTGTGTATATGTTCCCTGCATATATGTCTCTAGTGTATATGCCCCTGTGTAAATCTCACATGTGTATATGTCTCCAGTGTATATGTTCCTCTGTATATGTTCCTGTTTATATGTCTCCTGTGTAAATGCCTCCTGTGTAAATGTCTCCTGTGTAAATGTCTCCTGTGTATATGTTCCATGTGTATATTTCTCCTGTGTATATGTCTCCTGTGTAAATATTTTCTGTGTATATGTCTCCTGTGTATATGTCTCATGTGTATATGTTCCTGTGTATAAGTTCCCTGTGTATATGTCTCATGTTTATAAGTTCCTGAGTGTATGTCTCCTGTGTATGTCTCCTGTCTATATGGTCCCTGTCTATATATTCCCTGTGTATATGTCTCCTGTTTATATGTTGCTGTGTACCTGTCTCCTGTGTATATGTTCCCTGTGTATATGTCACCTGTTTATATGTCCCTGTGTACTTGTCTCCTGTGTACATGTTTCCTGTGTATATGTTTCCTGTGTATATGTTCCCTGTGTATATGTTTCTAGTGTATATGTTCCTGTGTAAATCTCACCTGTGTATGTGTCTCCTGTATATATGTTCACTGTGTATTTGTCTCTAGTGTATATGTTCCTGTGTAAATGTGTCCTGTGTATATGACTCCTGTGTATATGTCGCCTGTGTATATGTTCCCTGTGTATATGTCTCCTGTGTAAAAGTCTCCTGTGTAAATGTCTCCTGTGTAAATCTCTCTTGATTATATGTCTCCTGTGTATATGTTCCCCGTATATATGTCTCCTGTGTATATGTCTCCTGTGTATATGTTTCCTGTGTATATGTTCCCTGTGTATATGTTCCCTGTGTATATGTCCCCTGTGTATATGTCTCTAGAACATAAGGACATAAGAACATAAGAAATAGGAGCAGGAGTAGGCCAATCGGCACCTCGAGCCTGCTCCACCATTCAATAAGATCATGGCTGATCTGATCCTAACCTCAAATCTACTATCACTCTCCATCCCACCCGAACCCATGTGATCTCCCGGGAGAGGCGAAAAACCAGATAAAAAAAACCAATGGCCAATTTGGGAGAAAAAATCTGGGAAATTCCTCTCTGATCCATCTAGGCGATCGAAATTCATCCAGGAGATCACTCTGTCCCTATATTTTCTACAGTACTTACCTTCTGTAAAAGGCGATCTCCACCCCAGCCAGGAACAGGAATAGAACCATCTCCTGAAATCTAACACAGAATTAGAACACCAGAAGTAGGAGCAGAACCAGGCTACATGGCCCCTGGGCCCGCTCCGCTACCCATAGGGCCATGACCATTCCGAACCTAAACTCATGTCCAATTTCCTGCCCGCTCCCCGTAACCCTTAATTCCCTTTACTTCTAGGAAACTATCTATTTCTGTTTTAAATTTATTTAATGATGTAGCTTCCACAGCTTTCTGGGGCAGCAAATTCCACAAACCTACTACCCTCTGAGTGAAGAAGTTTCTCTTCATCTCAGTTTTGAAAGAGCAGCCCCTTAGTCTAAGATTATGCCCCCTAGTTCTAGTTTCCCCCATCATTGGGAACATCCTCACCGCATCCACCCGATCAAGCCCCTTCACAATTTTATATGTTTCAATAAGATCGCCTCTCATTCTTCTGAACTCCAATGAGTAGAATCCCAATCTACTCAACCTCTCCTCATATGTCCACCCCCTCATCCCCGGGATTAACCGAGTGAACCTTCTTTGTACTGACTCGAGAGCAAGTATGTCTTTTCTTAAGTATGGACACCAAAACTGTATGCAGTATTCCAGGTGCCGTCTCACCAATACCTTGTACAACTGCAGCAATACCTCCCTGTTTTTATATTCTATCCCCCTAGCAATAAAAGCCAACATTCCATTGGCCTTATTGATCACTTGCTGCACCTGCATACTAACTTTTTGGGTTTCGTGCACCAGGACCCCCAGATCCCTTTGTACTACAGTACTTTCCAGTTTCTTGCCATTAAGATAATAACTTGCTCTATGATTTTTCCTACCAAAGTGCATAACCTCACACTTTCCAGTATTGTATTCCATCTGCCAAATCTCTGCCCACTTACTTAGCCTGTCTATGTCCCTTTGTGTATAGTGTATATGTTCCTGTATAATTGTCTGCTGTGATTTTGTCTCCTGTGTATATGTCTCCTGTGTATATGTTCCTGTGTAAATGTCTCCTGTGTATATGTCTCCTGTGTATATGTCTCCTGTGTAAATGTCTTCTGTGTATATGTTCCCTGTGTATACGTCTCCTGTGTATATGTTCCTGTGTATATGTCTCCAGTGTATATGTTCCCTGTGTTTATGTCTGCTGTGTATATGTTTCTTGTGTATATGTTCCCTGTGTATATGTCTCCAGTGTATATGTCCCCTGTGTTTATGTCTCCTGTGTATATGTTCCTCTGTATATGTTCCCTGTGTATATGTCTCCTGTGTATATGTCCCCTGTGTATATGTCTCCTGCATATATGTTCCATGTGTATATGTTCCCTGTGTATATGTCTCCTGTGTATATGTTCCTGTGTATATTTCTCCTGTGTATACGTCTCCTGTGTATATGACGCCTGTGTATATGATCTGATGTATGTGACTTCTGTGTAAATGTTCCTCTGTATATGTTACCTGTGCATATGTCTCCTGTGTATATGTTCCCTGTGTATATGTCTCCTGTGTATATGTTCCTGTGTATAT
This sequence comes from Somniosus microcephalus, assembly GCF_052327205.1. Lineage (NCBI taxonomy): Eukaryota > Metazoa > Chordata > Chondrichthyes > Squaliformes > Somniosidae > Somniosus > Somniosus microcephalus. The sequence goes on from NC_140995.1 coordinate 50,444,647, forward strand.
GTCCCCTGTGTATATGTTCCTTGTGTATATGTCTCCTGTGTATATGATCTGATGTATATGAATTCTGTTTATATTTTCCCTCTGCATGTGTTCCCTGTGTATATGTCTCCTGTGTATATGTCTCCTGTGTATATGTCTCCTGTGTACATGTTCCTGTGTATATGTCTCCTGCATATATGTCTCCTGTGTATATATCTCCTGTGTATATGTCTCCTGTGTATATGTCCCCTGTGTATAAATCTCCTGTTTATATATCTCCTGTGTATATGTTCCCTGTGTATGTGTCTCCTGTGTATATGTCTCCTGTGTATATGTCTCCTGTGTCCATGTTCCTGTGTATATGTCTCCTGTGTATATGTTCCCTGTGTATATGTCTCCTGTGTAAATGTCTCATGTGTATATGTCCCCTGTATATATGTTCCCTGTGCTTATGTCTCCTGTGTATATGTCTCCTGTGTATATGTGTCCTGTGTATATGTTCCTGTGTATATGTCTCCTGTGTATATGCCTCCTGTGTATATGCCTCCTGTGTATATGTTCCCTCTGTATATGTTCCTTGTGTATATGTCTCCTGTGTCTATGCCTCCTATGTATATCTTCCTGTGTATAAGTCTCCTGTGTATATGTTCCCTGTGTATATGTTCTCTGTCTATATGTCTCCTGTTTATTTCATCCTGTGTATATGTTCCTGTGTATATCTTGTCTGTGTATATGTTCCCTGTTTATTTGTTCTCTGTGTATATGATCCCTGTTTATATGTACCCTGTGTATAGATATCATTAGAGCAGAGAAAGTTAAGGGTGGAATTAATAGAGGTGGTGAACGTCATGAGGGAGAATCTGTTTCCACTGGCAGAAGGGTTGGTAACCAAAAGACACAGATTGAATATAATTGGCAAAAGAACCGAAGGTGAGATGAGTGAAAAAAATTCACACAGCGAGTTGTTGTGACCTGAAATGCACTGTCTGAAATGTTGGTGGATGCAGAATCAGTATTAACTTTCAAAAGTGAATTGGATAAATAATTGAATTGGAAAAATTTGCAGTGCTATGGGGAAGTGCAGGGGAATGGGGCTAATTGGATAGCTCTTTCAAAGAGCCGGCACAGGTACAATGGTCTGAATGGCCTCTTTTGGTGCTGTCTCATTCTATGATTCTCTGAATTTTCGCGGCTTGCTCAAGACGTGTGGGTGACGATTTGACCTTTGTTTCAGCGCCCTACGAGATATGTGCTGAGGACTATCTGATGGCCTTGGTGTGGAGGAGAACAGCAGCCGGGGACTTTGCATTCAACAGATGCCCATCCAATGCGACAGGTATTGTGAAATCACACAGCTTCCCGTTCAGTGAGAAAGGGCCTTTGGGAAACTTGTACATATAAAAGAGTAAATCATTTCATTCGTGCTCTTTTAAAAAATAAATTGAAAAATTCATGCAGTTGTGTAACACCAGTCAATTGTTTTGAGAATGTGTTATATATCAAATGATTTAGATTAAATTAATGAGGATCAATTGATTTAACTTGGCTCCTGCATTTAACAGGCTATTGACTTTCTTTTCTCCCGCTGCATTTCTTTGTCAATGCTGCCATTTATTTCTGCCTTCTCTGTGACTTACAGGCACCACTAGCAGACGCTGCTCCCTCGATCGTAATGGAATTGCCTACTGGGAGCCACCCAGCTTTGCGAGATGCATATCAAACGAGTACAGATACTTACAACATTCAGTAGGTGCAAAGTCAGCTGCAGTACTTCTCGTTTACTGAGAATAGGCAGAGAATGGAGCAATCCTCCTCTGCGTTTAACTGATGACAAATATGTGTTAAAATTTATCAAAAAATGCGCTAGCTTATTCATCAATGAACGCCAAATAGCCCATCAGGCAGGTTTCGGGGGGGAAAGCACCATGAAAGACTTAATGCTGACAGTTTTCCGCTCTGTTGTTTAATCATGCAGCAAAAACAATGAAATTCATCCCACTGAGTGAACCATCAAATATCTATATTTGACATTAGCAGAATAATGGCGGGACTAAAAGGGTTAACTTACGAGGACAGGTTATACAGGCTTATATTCCCTTGAGTATAGAAGATTAAGGATTGATGTAATTGAAGTGTTTAAGATGATTAAAGGAACTGATAGGATAGATAGAGAGAAACTATTTCCTCTGGTGGGGATGTCCAGAACAAGGGGGCATAACCTTAAAGTTAGAGCCAGGCCGTTCAGGGGTGATGTCAAGAAGCACTTCTTCACACAAAGGGTAGTGGAAATCTGGAACACTCTCCCCAAAAAAGTTGTCGAGACTGGGGGGTCAATTGAAAATGCCAAAACTGAGATTGATAGATTTTTGCTAAGTTAAGGGTATTAATCGTTATGGAACCAAGGCAGGTAGATGGAGTTCAGATTCAGATCAGCCATGACCTAATTGAATGGTGGAACAGGCTCTAGGGCTAAATGGTCTACTCCTGTTCCTATTTTTATGTGTTCCTCTGTTCTTATGTTCTTAAACCCGTTTACAACTGAAAGCCATTTCATGTAATTCCTACTGTAATTCCTAGTTCAGGGAAGATATGGAGAGTGGGCAGAAATTCCCACTGTGCTGGAACAAAACTTCCACCTGCTATTTTGTCGCCACAATGGCCCATCCCCAAAATTATAGGTACGGGGTCATTACTGTTTTAAGGGCGGACTCCCTTATAGAAACATAGAAACATAGAAGATAGGAGCAGGAGTAGGCCACTCGGCCCTTCGAGCCTGCTCCGCTATTCAACGAGATCATGGCTGATCATCCAAACCCTAGCACCCGGTCCCTACACCAACAGCCATCCCACCCAAGCCCTATCCCCGTAACCCTGTAACCCCACGTATTTAATCCCCCCTAACACTAAGGGTCAATTTTTTTATCATGGCCAATCAACCTAACCCGCACATCTTTGGACTGTGGGAGGAAACCGGAGCACCCGGAGGAAACCCACGCAAACACAGGGAGAATGTGCAAACTCCACACAGATAGTCACCCGAGGCCGGATTTGAACCCGGGTCCCTGGCGCTGTGAGGCAACAGTGCTAACCACTATGCCAGTAAAAGAAAGAACTTGCGTTTATATAACGCCTTTCACAACCTCAGGACATCCCAAGCGCTTTACAGCCAATAAAGCACTTTTTAAAAAAGTGTAGTCATTGTTGTAATGTAGGAAGCACGGCAATTTGCGCACAGCAAGCTCCCACAAACAGCAGTGTGATAATGACCAGATCAAGTGCTTTTGTTATGTTGAGTGAGGGATAAATATTGGCCAGGACACTGGGGATAACTCCCCTGCTCTTCTTTGAAATAGTGCCACGGGAACTTTTATATCCACCCGAGAGAGCAGGTGGGGCCTCGGATTAAAATCTCATCTGAAAGACGGCACCTTTGAGTGTGCAGCGCTCCCTCAGTACTGCACTAGAGTGTCAGCCTAGATTTTGTGCTGAAATTTCTGGAGTGAGACTTGAACCCACATCCTTCAGACACAGAGGTGCGAGTGCTACAACTGAGGCAAGGCTGGCACCACGGGTACCCTAGGGAATCTACCTCCAGGCTTCCAATCTCCGACACCACCTCCTTACCTATGAATTTGCCCTGCATTTACACCAAAGCAATTCTAAATTGAAAAGCAGGGATGTTCTTTTAAATTGCACAGCAGAAAGCTCTTCAGTCAGGGTACAGCTCAGTGTTGAACCTCCCATAGCAGTGCTTGTGCTCTTGATTCAGTTCCACATAGATCACAGCACGAAAGGGGACGTTAACCTTCCAACAAAGGCACAGCCTGGGTTCAAACAAGATAAAAACAGGCTATTCATCTTATCCACTTTTGTTATGTCAACCCAGGCCCTCTTTAGGCCTCAATCCACCCACTCTTTTAAATTACATTGAACCCACACCACTTGTTGAATCAGGAATTGATTAATCCTATCCTGGGTTCTTCAGCAAGCGTGTGGTTTTATATCTTCCAGTTTATCACCTGCCATTGTGAATCCGGCAAGGTTATCACAAAACATTGTAGCCACAGCTTGCCGCAGCTCCTAGTTATCCAATTGTGACCAGAATTCACTACAGTGAGGGGAATGAGGACAGTGACTCTGGGGCGTGGTTTAGTTAAAATTTTACTTGTGGGGGGCTAAATTCGGTTGATTTGCACCTCACGTTAGCGTCCTGTGGGTGCTAACGTGGCGCAAATCAACTAGCGCCCGGGACTTCCTGTTAAAGTGGGGCAAGTTAAAGTGAGACAGGTGGAGCGACTTCCTGTTAAAGTGAGGCAGGTGGGGGGACTTCCTGTTAAAGTGGGGCAGGTGGAGGGACTTCCTGTTAAAGTGGGGCAGGTGGAGGGTCTTCCTGTCATCGCCGTGCGCAGCGCCCCACTCTCGCCCCAGCTGCAATATTGGGTGGTGTCCCCCGACTTACCACTGGACGCAAAGTCCACCGGGGTCAGGGGGGCCTACCTGCGCCCGGGGCAGCGCTAGTTAAAGGGGAGGTGGCGGGCGGCCATTTTTGTTGCTGGCCACCTGCCAGCACCTGCCCCCGTTGCTGTCTGCGGCCCCTGTGAAGTCTCCCCGCCAGGTGCCGGCTGCTCTCTTAACAAGAGCAGGAAGGCCTGCATGGCACTGCGGCACGCCGTGCCATGATATCACCTCGCAGCGCCCCAAAAGGGACGCTGGGCGCTTCCAGGAGCACCCCTCCTCCCTCTCGGGGCGATACCTGGGAAAATCGGCCGCGGAGGCGCTAAATTTTTTGGGGTGGTAAAATTAGCGCCCCAGCGAAGGTAGCACCCGCTAGCCAATTTTAACCCCGTGATGTTTAAAGCGGTGCAGGTGCATGGACTTCCTGTTAAAAAGAGGCAATGGAGGGACTTCCTGTTAAAGTGAGGCAGGTGGAGGCATTTCCTGTTAAAGCGAGACAATGGTGGGACTTCTTGTTAAAATGAAACAGCTGGAGGGACTTCCTCTTAAAGTGGGGCGATGGAGGGACTTCCTCTTAAAGTGAGGCAATCGAGGGACTTCCTGTTAAAGTGGGGCAGGTGGAGGGACTTCATGTTAAATTGAGGCAGGTGGAGAGACTTCCTGTTAAAGTAGGGCAGGTGGAGGGACTCCCTGTTAAAGTGAGGCAAATGGAGGAACTTCCTGTTAAACTGGGGCAATGGAGGGACTTCCTGTTAAAGTGGGGCAATGGAGGGACTTCCTGTTAAAGTGAGGCAGGTGGAGGGACTTCCTGTTAAAAGTGGGGCAGGTGGAGGGACTTCCTGTTAAAGTGAGGCAATGGAGGACTTCCTGCTAAAAGTGGGGTAGGTGGAGGGACTTCCTGTTAAAACAGAGGAAGGTGGAGGGACGTCCTGTTAAAGTGAGGCAAGTGGAGGTACTTCCTGTCAAAGTGAGGCAGGTGGAGGAACTTCCTGTTAAAGTGAGGCAAGTGGAGGAGCTTCCTGTTAAAGTGAGGCAATGGAGGGACTTCCTGTCAAAGTGAGGCAGATGGAGGAACTTCCTGTTAAAGTGAGGCAAGTGGAGGAGCTTCCTGTTAAAGTGAGGCAATGGAGGGACTTCCTGTCAAAGTGAGGCAGGTGGAGGAACTTCCTGTTAAAGTGAGGCATGTGGAGGGACTTCCTGTTAAAGTGAGGCAAGTGGAGGGACTTCCTGTTAAAGTGAGGCAAGTGGAGGGACTTCCTGTTAAAGTGGGGCAGGTGGAGGGACTTCCTGTTAAAGTGGGGCAGGTGGAGAGACTTCCTGTTAAAGTGGGGCAGCTGGGGGGACTTCCTGTTAAAGTGAGGCAGGTGGAGGGACTTCCTGTTAAAGTGGGGCAGGTGGAGGGACTTCCTGTTAAAGCGAGGCAGGTGGAGGGACTTCCTTTTAAAGTGGAGCAAGTGGAGGGGCTTCCTGTTAAGTGGGGCAGGTGGAGGGACTTCCTGTTAAAGTGAGGCAAGAGGAGGGACTTCCTGTTAAAGTGAGGCAAGTGGAGGGACTTCCTGTTAAAGTGAGGGAAGTGGAGGGACTTCCTGTTAAAGTGGGGCAGGTGGAGGGACTTCCTGTTAAAGTGAAGCATGTGGAGGAACTTCCTGTTAAAGTGGGGCAGGTGGAGGGACTTCCTGTTAAAGTGGGGCAAATGGAGGGACTTCCTGTTAAAGTGGGGCAGGTGGAGGAACTTCCTGTTAAAGTGGGGCAGGTGGAGGGACTTCCTGTTAAAGTGGGGCAGGTGGAGGGACTTCCTGCAAAAGTGGGGCAGGTGGAGGGACTTCCTGTTAAAGTGGGGCAGGTGGAGGGACTTCCTGTTAAAGTGGGGCAGGTGGAGGGACTTCCTGTTAAAGTGGGGCAGGTGGAGGAACTTCCTGTTAAAGTGGGGCAGGTGGAGGGACTTCCTGTTAAAGTGGGGCAGGTGGAGGAACTTCCTGTTAAAGTGGGGCAGGTGGAGGGACTTCCTGTTAAAGTGGGGCAGGTGGAGGGACTTCCTGCAAAAGTGGGGCAGGTGGAGGGACTTCCTGTTAAAGTGGGGCAGGTGGAGGGACTTCCTGTTAAAGTGGGGCAGGTGGAGGGACTTCCTGTTAAAGTGGGGCAGGTGGAGAGACTTCTTGTTATAGCACTGAGTGCAGCCTCACAGAGTGAACAACTGCGAGTTTGAACGGCAGCGGACCTGAAAGAGAGTAGACTGAGGCCCGAGAGCGGGGATTAAAGCAGCAACAGGCCTGCATCAACAAGAGAAAATGGCAGTGTGACATTACAGGTAAGGCAGGTAAGTGATTGGTAGTGACTGTGGGCTAAGTGTTAAGATAGTGACTGTGGGCTAAGTTTTAAGTTAACATATAACATATAATGAAATTTTAAAAACTTAATTTAATTAATGTAATAAATGAAACGATGTAAATAATTTGATTAATACTAAACTAATTAATTAAACAAATAAAATAATGGGAGAACAGGAGATGTGTTGCTGCTGCAATATATGGGAGCCTGTGGACATTTTTGTCCAGGGCGACTACATCTGCGGTAAGTGTCTGCGGCTCAAGGAACTTCGACTCCGAGTTGAGGAGCTGGAGTCCGAGCTGCGGACATTGCGAGACATCAGGGAGGGAGAAAGTTACCTGGAACTTTAGGTCCAGGAGGCAGCCACACCCCTTAGATTAAATACTTTAGAATTGACACGTGGTCAGGGACAGGAGGGTGTGACTGTGAGTGAGGCAGCTACGGGGATCCAGGAGGTCGTATTGCAGGAGCATCAGTCCCTGCACTTGTCCAATAGATTCGAGGTTCTTGCAACCCTTGTGGACCAGTGTGGTGACTGCAGGGAAGAGGAGCAAACTGACCACGGCACCGTGGTACAGGAAGCTGTTCAAGTGAGGGTAGTAAAAAGGTTGTAGTAGGTGATAGTATAGTTAGAGGGATGGACACTGTTCCCTGTAGCAGGAGCATGAGTCCCGAAGGCTGTGTTGCCTACCCGGTGCCAGGGTAATGGACATCTCCTCCGGGCTGGAGAAGAACTTGGAGTGGGAGGGGGAGGATCCGGTTGCCGTGGCCCACGTAGATACCAACGACATAGGTAGGACAAAGAAAGAGGTTCTGCTGAGAGAGTTTGAGCAGCTAGGGACTAAATTAAAAAGCAGAACCACAAAGGCCATAACCTCTGGATTATTACCGGAGCCACAAGCAAATTTGCATAGGGTCAATAGGATCAGGGAGATGAATGCGTGGCTCAAAGATTGGTGTGGAAGAAGTGGGTTTCGATTCTTGGGGCACTGGCACCAGCACTGGGGAAAGAGAGAGCTGTTCCTTTGGACAGACTACACCTGAACCATGCTGGGACCAGAGTTCTAGCAAATCGAATAACTAGGGAAGTAGATAGGGCTTTAAACTAAATAAGGGGGGGGGGGCAGAGGGTCCTGGTGGAGAGAAATCTAGAATGCTAAAGCGAAAAGACATGGAAGCAGTACAGGAAAGTGATTGGGGTATGGATAACCAGATTGTGTCAGGAAGGGACAGAGCGTACAAACAAAGGAGTGCACTAACAAATAGGGTCCGGGTAAGAAAAAATGATAATAAGACAAATAGGGCCAAAGTACAAAAAAAATGTTAAGCTGTCTAAAAATGTTAAAAAGACAAAACGAAAGGCACTGTATCTGAATGCACGAAGCATTCATAATAATGTAGACGAATTAACAGCGCAAATAGATGTAAACGGATACGATATAATTCCGATTACGGAGACATGGCTGCAGGGTGACCAAGGCTGGGAGCTGAATATCCAAGGATATTCTATATTTAGGAAGGACAGGTGAAAAGGAAAAGGAGGTGGGGTGACCTTGTTAGTAAAGGATGAAATCAGAGCAATAGTGAGAAAGGATATTGGCTCAGAATATCAAGATGTATAATCAGTCTGGGTGAATTAAGCACCAAGAGGCAGAAAACATTGGTGGGAGTTGTCTATAGGCCTCCAAACAGTAGTGGTAATGTAGGGGATGGCATCAAACAGGAAATTAGAGATACATGTAACAAGGGTACTACAGCAATCATGAGTGACTTTAATTTACATATAGACTGGCCAAACCAAATTAGCAATAATACTGTGGAGGATGAATTCCTGGAGTGTGTACGAGATGGATTTTTAGACCAGTACATGAGGAGCCAACTAGGGAACAGGTTATCCTAGAGTGGGTATTGTGCAATGAGAAGGGGTTAATTAATAATCTTGTTGTGTGGGGTCCTTTAGGGAAGAGTGACCATAACATGATAGAATTCTTCATTAAAATGGAAAGTGAAGAAGTCCAATCCGAAACTAGGGTCCTAAATCTAAACAAAGGAAACTACAAAGGTATGAGGACTGAGTTGGCTATGATAGATCGGGGAGCTTCATTAAAAGGCATGATGGTGGATAGGCAATGGCTAACATTTAAGGAATGAATGCATGAATTGCAACAGTTATACATTCCTTTCTGGCGCAAAAACACAAAAGGAAAAGCGGACCAACCATGGCTAACAAAAGAAATTAAGGATAGTATTACATCCAAAGAGGGGTCATATAAAGTTGCCAGAAAAAGCAGCAAATCTGAGGATTGGGAGCAGCTTAGAGTTCAGCAAAAAAGGACCAAGAGATTGATTAAGAGGGGAAAAATAGAGTATGAGAGTAAACTTGCAAGGAACATAAAAGCAGATTGTAAAAGCTTTTACAAGTATGTAAAAAGAAAAGATTACTGAAGACAAATGTAGGTCCCTTACAGTCAGAAACGGGAGAATTTATAATGGGGAACAATGAAATGGCAGAGCAATTAAACAAATACTTTGGTTCTGTCTTCATGGAAGAGGACACAAATAACTTCCCAGAAATGCTAGGGAACCAAGGGTGTAGTGAGAAGGAGGAATTAAAGGAAATTAGTATTAGTAAAAAAATAGTGCTGGAGAAATTAATGGGACTGAAAGCTGATAAATCCCCAGGGCCTGATAATCTGCATCCCAGAGTACTAAATGAGGTAGTCATGGAAATAGTGGATGCATTGGTTGTCATCTTCCAAAATTCTATAGATTATGGAACATTTCCTGCAGATTGTAACCCCACTATTTAAAAAAGGAGGGAGAGAGAAAACAGGGAACTACAGATCGGTTAGCCTAACATCAGTAGCAGGGAAAATGCTAGAGTCTATAATAAAGGATGTGATAACAGGACACGTAGAAAATATCAACAGGATTAGACAAAGTCAACATGGATTTATGAAAGGGAAATCGTGTTTGACAAACCGACTGGAGTTTTTTGAGGATGTAACTGGTAGAATAGATAAGGGAGAACCAGTAGATGTGGTGTATTTGGATTTTCAGAAGGCCTTTGATAAAGTCCCACATAAGAGGTTAGTGTGCAAAATTAAAGAACATGGGATTGGGGTAATATATTGGCATGGATTGAAAATTGGTTAACAGATAGGAAACAGAGAGTAGGAATAAATGGGTCTTTTTCGGGGTGGCAGGTGGTGACTAGTGGGGTACCGCAGGGATCAATGCTTGGGCCCCAGCTATTCACAATGATTTGGATGAGGGAACCAAATGTAATATTTCCAAGTTTGCTGATAACACAAAGCTAGGTGGGATTGTGAGTTGTGAGGAGGATGCAAAAAGGCTTCAAGGCAATTTAGACAAGTTGAGTGAGTGGGCAAATACATGGCAGATGCAGTATAATGTGGATAAATGTGAAGTTATCCACTTCAGTAGGAAAAACAGAAAGGGAGAGTATTATTTAAATGGTGATAGATTGGGAAATGTTGATGTACAAAGGGACCTGGGTGTCGTTGTACATCAGTCTCTGAAAGCAAACATGCAGGTGCAGCAAACAGTTAGGAAGGCAAATGGTATGTTGGCCTTCATTGCAGGAGGATTTGAGTACAGGAGCAAGGATGTCTTACTACAGTTGTACAGGGCCTTGGTGAGACCACACCTGGAGCACTGTGTGCAGTTTTGGTCTCCTTACCTAAGAAAGGATATACTTGCCATAGAGTGAGTGCAGCAAATGTTCACCAGACTGATTGCTGGGATGACAGGACTGTCATATGAGGAGAGATTGGGTCGACTAGGCCTGTATTCACTAGAGTTTAGAAGAATGAGAGGGGATCTCATTGAAACGTATAAAATTCTGACAGGGCTAGACAGATTGGATGCAGGGAGGATGTTTCCCCTGGCTGGGGGATCTTGAATGAGGGTCACAGTCTCAGGATATGGGGTAGGATATTTAGGTCTGAGATGAGGAGGAATTTCTTCACTCAGTGGGTGGTGAACCTGTGGAATTATCTACCACAGAAGGCTGTGGAGGCCAAGTCACTGAATATATTTAAGAAGGAGATAGATAGATTTCTAGACACAAAAGGCATCGAGGGGTATGGGGAGAGAGCGGGAATATGGCATTGAGATAGAGGATCAGCCATGATCATATTGAATAGAGGAGCAGGCTCGAAGGGCCGAATGGCCTACTCCTGCTCCTATTTCTTTTTCTAAAGTGGGGCAGTTGGAGGGATTTCCTGTTAAAGTGAGGCAGGTGGAGGGACTTCCTGTTATGTAAGGCAGGTGGAGGGACTTCCTGTTAAAGTGGGGCAGGTGGAGGTGACTTCCTGTTAAAGTGAGGCAGGTGGAGGTGGCTTCCTGTTAAAGTGAGGCAGGTGGAGGTGACTTCCTGTTAAAGTGGGGCAGGTGGAGGTGACTTCCTGTTAAAGTGGGGCAGGTGGAGGTGACTTCCTGTTAAAGTGAGGCAGGTGGAGGTGACTTCCTGTTAAAGTGGGGCAGGTGGAGGGACTTCCTGTTAAAGTGGGGCAGGTGGAGGTGACTTCCTGTTAAAGTGGGGCAGGTGGAGGTGACTTCCTGTTAAAGTGGGGCAGGTGGAGGTGACTTCCTGTTAAAGTGAGGCAGGTGGAGGTGGCTTCCTGTTAAAGTGAGGCAGGTGGAGGTGACTTCCTGTTAAAGTGGGGCAGGTGGAGGGACTTCCTGTTAAAGTGAGGCAGGTGGAGGTGACTTCCTGTTAAAGTAGGCCGGTGGAGGTGACTTCATGTTAAAGTGAGGCAGGTGGAGGGACTTCCTGTTAAAGTGAGTCAGGTGGAGGGACTTCCTGTTAAAGTGAGGCAGGTGGAGGGACTTCCTGTTAAAGTGGGGCAGGTGGAGGTGACTTCCTGTTAAAGTGAGGCAGGTGGAGGGACTTCCTGTTAAAGTGAGGCAGGTGGAGGTGACTTCCTGTTAAAGTGAGGCAGGTGGAGGTGACTTCCTGTTAAAGTGAGGCAGGTGAAGGTGACTTCCTGTTAAAGTGGGGCAGGTGGAGGTGACTTCCTGTTAAAGTGAGGCAGGTGGAGGTGACTTCCTGTTAAAGTGAGGCAGGTGGAGGTGACTTCCTGTTAAAGTGGGGCAGGTGGAGGTGACTTCCTGTTAAAGTGGGGCAGGTGGAGGTGACTTCCTGTTAAAGTGAGGCAGGTGGAGGGTTTTCCTGTTAAAGTGAGGCAGGTGGAGGTGACTTCCTGTTAAAGTGAGGCAGGTGGAGGTGACTTCCTGTTAAAGTGGGGCAGGTGGAGGTGACTTCCTGTTAAAGTGGGGCAGGTGGAGGTGACTTCCTGTTAAAGTGAGGCAGGTGGAGGGTTTTCCTGTTAAAGTGAGGCAGGTGGAGGTGACTGCCTGTTAAAGTGGGGTTGGTGGTGAGATGTGTTGTTTACGAATGGGAGCCCAAGATGGAGTGCTAGAGGTAGAGGAACTGAACAATAGATTTTTGGAGCAAACAGATCAGACCAATTTTCAGTCTAAAATGAGCTTGCACGAACTTACTTATAAAATTTTAATTAATTCAAATGGTCCCTCATGCGATTTTGTGTCTATATAGGTTGGGACCTTGCTGTGCTCTCAGTTGAAGTGGGTGAATGGGAGGTCTATGCACCTTCCTAAAGGTGTAGATGTTTTGTATTCTTTATTTTCACTCTATAACCTGTTCTTCAGTGCAGTTTTTTTGACACCAGAATCGGTTTTCCAGGGAAACAGAAACTGCTGAATATCAGCAGAACAGAGAGATCATACCAGAACTTAAAACTTGTCTCACTGGAGCCAGGAGGGACAAGAGTGCTTCTCTGGACCCCACCAACAATGTTTGACTGCTGCCTACCCGGACTCCCCCCTCCTTGTGACCCGTGAAACAAGTCTTAAAGAGAGATGTAGCGAGGCAGAGAGGTTTAGGGAGAGTATTCCAGATCTTAGGGCCTTGGTAGCTGAAGGCACAACCACCAATGGTGGAGCGATGAAAATCGGGGATGCGCAAGAGGCCAGAATTGGAGGAGCGCAGAGAAATTCAATTAAGTACAGGAGCATAGGAACAGAAGTAGGCCATTCAGACCCTTGAGCTTCTTCCTGCCATTCAATTAGATTATGGCCGATCTGTATCTTTGTGGTATCTTGAGGTGGCCATAGATGGAGACGGACACAGGTTAACTCCGTAACATGGTTTAATCAACACTTGCACAATAAAGCTTCTGCCATGAGGCAGCAAAAACAAAGAGTACAACCAGTACAGACCAGACTTAACTCAGGAGACCAATTGCCACAGCACCACCTGGTGGATCAGGTTACTCATAACCTCCCAGGTTACTACACTCCTCCCCCCTTAAGATTGCTGTATGCAATTCTTAAACAATAACCCTTACTAGGTACTACGTTTTAATTAACCAGTATGCTCTAACCATGGTTAACCCCTGACTAATTTAACAGGTTTGTATAAGTCTTTCTGGTTGCTTGCGAATCCTTTGTGAACGTCTTAATTCCACTTGTGGTGGATTCTCAGATTCACTCGCACTTGAGATTGGAGTAGTCTCTGATGTTGGTTTTACTCTGTCCCGCTGTGGCCTGGCAGTACCAGTGTCCACTGGCACCTTATAAGCCGTGCTGGGTCCTGGAACAGCCTCCTCTACTGCCCTTTGTTCCATCTGAGGCTGTTCCCCCTGCTGCCGGCTGAAAAGCTGATCCACATGCCGACAAATCCCTCGACCATCCCCTAGTAACACGGAGTACGACACAGGTCCTGTAATGTCCTGGATTAGTCCTGGTATCCATTTAGGTCCATAGCCGAAGTTCCGGGTGTACACAGAGTCCCCTATGGCAAAATGGCGAGCTTTAGTATGTTTGTCATGGTACGCTTTTTGGTTTGTTTGTTTTGTCACAACCTTGCTTTTGAGATCTGGGTGTATCAGGTCTAACGTGCACCGTAACTTTCTCCCCATCATCAACTCAGCCGGAGAAAGCCCCGTGGTAGCTTGGGGTGTTATACGATAACTAAGTAAGGCTCTATAGAGCTTGGTCTCCAGGGTGTCACCTGAGCTCTTCCTCATGAGCACCTTAAAAGTCTGCACGGCTCGCTCGGCTAACCCATTTGAGGCTGGGTGATATGGAGCCGAGGTGACATGTGTGATTCCATTCCTTACCATGAATTCTTTGCTCCCTTCACTAACAAAACACTGTGCATTGTCGGATACAATCATTTCTGGAATACCATGCGTGCTGAAGCTGTTCCTGAGACAATCCAGTGTGGCATCAGTCGTTGCAGAGCTCACTGGATAAACGTCGATCCACTTTGAGTGAGCGTCTACCAGCACCAAAAACATTTTGCCCATTAAAGGTCCCGCATAGTCTATGTGAATTCTCCTCCAGGGTTTGCTGGGCCACTCCCAGGGATGGAGTGGTGCCCTGGCAGGTGCTTTCCTCTGTTCCTGATATATAGTTTTCCTTTGACTCAATTTCAGCATCCAAGTTAGGCCACCACAGGTAGCTCCTAGCCAGTCCTTTCATCCTAGTCATTCCTGGGTGCGATTGATGCAACTGTTCCATCAAAGTAGAGCGTCCCCGCTCTGGGACTATGATACATGCTCCGCATAGCACACATCCATCTTGGACACTGAGCTCGTGCTGTCTCTGTCTGTACGGCACGAACTCCGGTCCCTCACGGTGATCTGGCCAGCCTTTCAACACATACTCACGGACCCTTGACAGACGGGGTCCTTGGCTGTCCAGCCCTGGATTTGCACTGAAGTAATCAGGGGACTGATCTCCTGATCCAGCATCAGGACGTGCTCCTCAGGGGAAGTACTGTGAGGAGATTTTGAGAGGGGCAGGCGGCTGAGAGCATCAGCATTCCCGTTTTCCTTGCCGGCTCTGTATGTGATCACATATTCATAGGCTCTTAGTATTACTGCCCATCTCATTATTCTCTGTGATGCCATTTGAGGCACCGCTTTCATCTCATTCAGTAAGCTAATAAGAGGCTTGTGGTCAGTATTGATTACAAACTTCCTCCCATATATGTACTTATGGAATTTCTTTACACCAAATATAATGGCTAACCCCTCTTTATCAAGCTGTGAATAGTTCTTTTCCGCAGCTGTGAGCGTGCGTGAAACAAACCCGATGGGCCTTTCCGCTCCATCTGGCATGCGGTGGGCCAACACTGCCCCCACTCCATAGGGTGATGCGTCGCAGGACATTATCAGCTCCTTCTTCTCGTCGTAATGCACTAACACCCTGCTGGACTGAAGTAGCTCCTTTGACTGCTGAAACGCTTTCGCTTGCTCTGGCCCCCAACGCCATGGCTCCTCCTTTCTCAGCAGTTTGTGCAGGGGTGCCAGCAGCATCGATAAGTTTGGAAGAAACCGGTTATAATAATTCAGGAGCCCTAGATAGGCTTTCAGTTCAGTCACTGAGGTGGGTGCAGGTGCATCCTGCACTGCCCGCACTTTCCCTGGTAATGGATAGAGGCCTGTGGCATCCACCCGATGTCCCAGGAATGTAACTTCCTTCTCCATGAAACTACACTTACTCCATTTCAGGCGTAGCCCCACCTCTTCCAGCCGCTGTAGCACTTTGTCCAGTGTTTTTACGTGATCCTGATCATCACTTCCTGTTAGCAGAATATCATCTAAGTACACGGCCACCTTTGGAATGCCCTGCAGAATGCCCTCCATAGTCCATTGGAATATTGCTGGGCTAGAACTGACACCAAATGGTAACCTGGCATGCGTGAACAGCCCCTTGTGCGTGTTCACCGTGACAAACTTTTTTGATTCTTCATCTAGCAATATCTGCTGATACGCATGACTCATGTCCAGTTTGCTGAATCTTTCTCCCCCAGCGAGCGATGTTAACATGTCCTCCATTCTCGGAATGGGACACTGTTCCAGTGATGATACTCTGTTCACTGTTAACTTATAGTCACCACACACCCTTACGTTACCGTCGGGCTTCAATACCGGGACTATTGGTGCCGCCCAGTCTGAAAATTTCTCTGGTTCTTTTACTTTGTCCTTTAGCAGGTGATTTAGTTCCGCCTCAACCTTGGTTTTCATTGCAAAAGGTACCGACCTTGGTTTAAAGAAACGAGGCGTGGCATCACTGGCTACATGAATCTTGGCTGTGGCTCCCCTTAAGGTGCCCAGTTCGTCCTTGAACACTAACTCATGCTTCATCAGCACTTCTTGCAGTGCCTCTGTACTGTCCTCCATTTTATTCATTGCCTGCCAGTCCACACTCAACTCACTGATCCACCCTCGCCCTAACAGGTTTGGCCCTGACCCTGCTACCACTATCACCATAAGCTCTTTGGTGACTCCTTTGTGTTCCACTTGTACTTCGGCCGCCCCCAAAATGTCCACCTTCTGTCCTGTGTAGGTTTTGAGACTAATGGGGCATGTACCTAGCTCTGGTACTTTTGCTTCCCCCCATAGCTTGGCGTACTCAGTCTGCGACATTATGGTTACACTACATCCGGTGTCAATCTCAAACTTTACTTGACCTCCGTTCACTATCAAATACTGAGTGAGAGGGGGTACGTTGGGCCCTGAAGTGTCTATACTGTATATAGTGAAAACCTCCTCACTAGACTCACTAGACTCTTCCTCCTCTTGTATGTAATTTGCCCGCTTTGTGTACTTCTCCCTCCCCCCTTTAGCATGCTTTGCCCCTTTAGCACTGCTTCTCTCACTCACTTCCCTTTTACAGACTTTCTTTAAGTGCCCTATTTTTCCACAATTGTGGCACTTTGCCTTTGCAAACCTGCAGTCCTTTGCATAATGGCTCGTCCCGCCACATCGGTAGCAATCCCCAACCCTGACTGGTGGACTTTTCGCGCCAGCTTCCATCTTGAAAACAGCTCCTCCCACTGGTTTACTGCATTTCTCCTTGCTCATACTGTTTAAGTCCTTAATGTCCTTGTTAGCCGTCTCCATGGCTTGTGCTTTTTTAAGTGCCATCTCAAACGTTAATCCTTCTTCTGACAGCAACCTTTGCTGTATACTGTCGTCATTAACTCCGCATACTAGTCTGTCCCTTAACATGACTGTGAGCGTATTTCCAAAATTACAGTCCTGTGCGAGCTTCTGAAGCTCCTCCACATACTCAGTAACGCTTTCTTCCGGCCTCCTAATCCTCGAATTGAATTTCCATCTCTGTACTATTTCACTAGGTTTCGGATTGAAATGATTCTTTAGTAGACTCACCAACTCGTCAAAAGATTTTTCTCCTGGCCACTCCGGGCTCAGCAGATTCCTCATCTGTGTATAGGTTTGCGCTCCCACACAACTCAGTAAAATGGCCCTTTTCTTTTCAGCACTGTCCACTTCATTTGCCATAAAGAAATGGCTCAGTATTTCACAATACTCCTCCCAAGACTGCGACTTGCTGTCAAAAGGTGCCACGGAGCCTACCGTTCCTGCCATCCTTGGAGTCAGGTCACTTCAGCCAAAAAATCAGACTCCGTTTCGACTCCCACGGCCTAGCCTCGTGATTTTCCGACTAGTTTGCTAACCAACCCAAGCACCTCTTCCGAATACTCCATAACTATGACTGATCCACCAAAACTTTTCCATCCTTTATTCTCGTTGCCATATGTGGTATCTTGAGGTGGCCATAGATGGAGACGGACACAGGTTAACTCCGTAACATGGTTTAATCAACACTTGCACATTAAAGCTTCTGCCATGAGGCAGCAAAAATAAAGAGTACAACCAGTACAGACCAGACTTAACTCAGGAGACCAATTGCCACAGCACCACCTGGTGGATCAGGTTACTCATAACCTCCCAGGTTACTACAATCTTAACTCCATTTTAAGTATGATTGCTTGAGGCCCTGATTGCTGTATTGTAAATTTCCAGCTGACTAGGTATAATGCTTTGTTTAAACTGAGAACTACCGCTCTGAGCTGTAGTATGATCACAGACTGAGGATTTCAGATGCACTTAAATGCAGTCACTGCACGAAAAATTCCTTTGATATATTCACATTCATTTTACCTGGTATGTGAAGAAATTTCTGAACCATTGAAAGCTATGTTTTATGTAGCTCTCTTGAGGGTCGAGTGAGCTTTTTCAGTGACTGGCTCAGCCATATAGGCCCCAGGTTCGATCTCTGAGGTAGCCAATGCCAGCCAGAGTGATACCGGGGCTTCGAGGGCTATATTGTGAGGACAGGTTGCATATGCCTTGGCTAGTGTTCCCTTGAGTTTTGGAGATTGAGGGGTGATCCGATCAAATCGTTTAAAATGTTAAAAGGATTCGATAGGGTCGATATGGAGAAACTATTTCCTCTGGGTTTTTTTTAATTTGCTTATGGGATCTGGGTGTCACGGGCAAGGCCGGCATTTGTTGCCCATCCCTAGTTACCCTTGAGAAGGTGGTGGTGAGCTGCCTTCTTGAACCGCTGCAGTCCGAGTGGTGAAGGTACTCCCACAGTTAGGTAGGCAGTTCCAGGATTTTGACCCAGCGACGATGAAGGATCGGCAATATATTTCCAAGTCAGGATGGTGTGTGACTTGGAGGGGAACTTGGAGGTGGTGGTGTTGCCATGCGCCTGTTGCTGCAGTGCATTTGTAGATGGTTGGGGAATCAAGAGCAAGAGGGCACAATCTTAAAGTTAGAGCTGGACCATTCAGGAACGAAATCAGGAAGCACTTCTTGACACAAAGTGTAATAGAATTTTGAATCCCCCCCCCCCCGCCTCCCAAAGGGCTGTGGATTCTGGAATAATTGGATCTTTCAAGACTGAAGCAAATAGAGCTTTGTTGGGTAAAGGTATCAAGGAATATGGAGCAAAGGCGGATAAATGGAGTTAAGGTACAGATCAGTCATGATCTAATTGAAGGGCAGGGAAGGCTTGAGGGGCTGAATGGCCTACTTCTGTTCCTATGTACCAAGGTGGCAGCAGGGATTCTACAATTGGCCTCGGTGCCCTTGAGTTGGAGAGGACACAATTGGCCAGGGTTCCTGCTCCTGTTATTATCTGGCCACACAATGCTGGATACGTTCATGTGTATGGGCATCAGGTGAGGGTGGGATTGAGTTCAGCAGTGATGTTTACCATAGTTAAGTAGCTGCATGGATCAGAGATGAATAATGGTCACTAGGAAAAAGTGCAGGAGAATGACCAGTGCTTCGGGAACTGTACCCCAGCCAGGAGTTAGTAACTTCAGGAAAGGAGGGAACATAAGAACATAAGAAATAGGAGCTGGAGTAGGCCATTTTACCCTTTGAGCCTGCTCCGCCATTTAATAAGATCATGGCTGATCTTCGACCTCAACTCCACCTTCCCACACATCCCCAAATCCCTTGATACCCTTAATATCCAAAAATCTATTGATTTCTGTCTTGAATATACTCAATGACTGAGCAGCCACAGCCCTCTGGGATAGAGAATTCCAAAGATTCACTACCCTCTGAGTGAAGACATTTCTCATCTCAGTCCTAAATGGCTGACCCCTTATTCTGAGACTGTGACCCCTAGTTTTAGACTCCCAAGCTATCTTCCTAGCATCTACCCTGTCAAGCCCTGTAAGAATTTCATGGGGTAAAAATTGGGTAGTGTTCCCTTTGGGGTTAGCGCCCCAAAAAATTTAGCGCCCCCGCGGCCGATTTTCCCAGGCTTAATAAGGTTTAATACTCAGCACAGAAAATTAGTCAGTAAAAAAATAATGACACTTTCTATCTCATCTGTGCCTTGTATATTGAACAAAGCTTCAGGCAAAGAGAAGTCTTCTGCCCATGTAAAATATGGATGGAATCCTTACAATCATGTTCAAAGGTTTAAAACGAGAAACAGCTTAGAAACCAGGGAAACTGGAAGCGCCCCGTGTCCCTCTTGGGGCGCTGCGAGCCAATATCGCGACGCTACATGCCGCGGTACTGCAGGCCTTCCTCCCCTTATTAAATGGGAGAGGCCTTGCGTAGCGCGTCCCGGCGCCCAGCTGGGCCACCAGGGATCGGGAGTGCTGGCAAAGGAGCCCGGCACTCCTCGAGTACCGGGCTCGCAGTGAGCAGCTGGCACCCCGCGGGGGAGCTTCACGAGGGCTGGGGACGGCAATGGGGGCAGGTGCTAGCAGGCGGCCGCAACAAAAATGGCCGCCCGCCACCTCCCCTTTAACTAATGCCGCCCTGGCCGCAGGTAGGTCCCCCTGACCCCAGCGGATATAGCGTCTGGCGGTACGTCGGGGGGCGCCACCCAATATTACAGCCGGGGCGCGAGTGGGGCGCTGCGCATGGCGATAACGTCATCGCCAGCGGCGCTAACAATTAGCACTGCAGCCAACCTCGCACTTAATTTTGTGGGAGGCGTTAGCGGTGCCACGCCCAGGCGTTAGTTGATTTGTGCCCCGTCAGGGGCGCTAACGGGAGGCGCAAATCAACCGAATTTAGGCCTCCATATGTTTCAATAAGGTGACCTGTCATTCTTTTAAATGCCAGGGAATTTTAAGCCTAGTTGCCTCAATCTCTCCTCATAGGACAATCCCCTCATCCTAGGAATAAGTCTGGTGAACCTTCGTTGCACTCCCTCTATGGCAATTATATCCTTCCTTAGTTAAGGAGACCAAACTGTGCACAGTACTCCAGGTATGGTCTCACCAAGGCCCTATATAATTGTAGTAAGACAACTAGGGGGAAAAGTTCGGTTGATTTGCGCCTCCCATTAGCGCCCTAAGAGGGCGCTAATGGGGTGCAAAGCGACTAGCACCTGGGAACGGTGCCGCCAACGCCTCCCATGAAATTCAGCGGGAGGTTAGTGGCGGCGGTAATCATTAGTGCCCCACAGCGCTGCTCCTCCAGCAATGATGTCATCGCCATGCACAGCGCCCCTGCTGTGATCTTCGGTAGCGCCCCTGGCTTAGCGCCGGACACTATGTCCGACAGGGTCAGGGGGGCCTACCTGCGGCGGGGCGGTGTATATTAAAGGGGAGGTGCCGGGCGGTCATTTTTGTTGCTGGCCGCCTGCCAGCACCAGCCCCCGTTGCTGTCCCCGGCCTTCTGTGCAGCCCCTCCGCGGGGTACCGGCTGTACTCCATGAGCCCGGCACTTCTCTTGTGTGCCGGGCCTTTTGCCGGCACTCCGATCCCTGGTGGCCCAGCTGGGCCCCGGGTTGCGCTGCGCAAGGCCCTTCCCCTTTAATAAGGGGAGGAAGGCCTGCAGTACCGCGGCGCGACGTGCCGCAGAGCGTGGCGCTGTGGCACATAGCACCGTGATATTCACTCGCTGCACCCCAAGAGCGAGGCGAGGCACTTCCAGTAGCGCCCCGCCTCCCTTTTGGGGCGCTACCATTGAATTTCGGACACGGGGACGCTAATTTTTTCGGGGGCGCCTAAAATACCACCCCAGCAAAGTTAGCGCCCCAAAGGGGACACAACCCAATTTCCCCCCCCTAGTTCTCACCCAGTACTTACCAGAGACTTCCACTCTCTCCAAATTCCCAACTTTTACACTCTGTTTAGGTGCATTCTGCTTAAGACCACTCTGTGCAGACCACCCTGGGAAGGGGAAAGAATTGCCATGGATTATTTTTGCGAATGCATTTTATGTGTGTGTTTCCTTTAGGTTAAGGAGCATCTTGCAAAGGGACAAAGGACACTGGCAGGCGAAGGGATGTCTCAAGTCACCAAAACCCTCTTGGATTTAACCCAGAGAAGGAACTTCTATGGCGGGGATCTATTGACCTGTGTTGAAATTCTTCGAAATGTCACTGATACCTTTAAAAGAGCAAGTTATATCCCTTCATCCGATGATGTACAGGTAACATCTCTGTCCACTTAACATAGAAAGATTTTTGGAAATGTTATTGTTGCAAATACAAGAAGTGATTTTTGTCTTCAGCGGTCGGGAGGTAATCTGATGGAACGAATCAGAAAGAGTAGGGTTAACAACCCTCCAGGATTGGCCTGGAGTCTCCAGGAATTAAAAATAATCTCCTGGACACTGCTGTGAGCAACCAGGGAGAAAAATCATAGGGGCAGAAAAATATATATATGTTTTCATTTTCTTTGAACACTTTTGTTTATTAGATATAAAAATATTGGAGAGGGGGAAAAAACTGTTTGACTGAGAGTCAAGAATCATTCAACTGGGTAACAATTAATGTGGAAAAGGCGGGGCATCACAAATAGGGAATTCAGAAGGAACCTCTTTACCCAGAGAGTGGTGAGAATGTGGAACTCGCTATCACAGGGAGTGGTTGAAGCGAATAGTATAGATGCATTTAAGGGGAGGTTAGATAACCATTTGAGGGAGAAGGGAATAGAGGGTTATGCTGATCGAGTTAGATAAGGAAAGACGGGAGGAGGCTCGAGTGGAGCATAAACGCTGGCATGGACTGGTTGGGCCGAATGGCCTGTTTCTGTGCCGTACATCCTATGTAATCCTATGTGCCAGGCGGCCAATGGCGGGAGAGTGGGGGCGGGGCAGTTGGAGGCCGAAGGTCATGTGATGAAACCTCCAGGAATACGTCCAACCAGAGTTGGTAACCCTACCCGTCCATTGTAGAACCGATCCCAATGATGAAGGTGGTGAAGGTGAGAATTACCCCCATAATGTGTAAAACTCTCAGTCAATGTAAACGATATGGAGCAAAAAGGAATGCACAAATACTGGAAAAAGGGGTGAGAAGATGAAGAACTATGACAGGTCAATCAGCATCTGAAAGGGAAAGGTTAACATTCCAGGTGTTCCTACTGAAACCTTTATGGCCTGGCCTTTCTCCCAACACTTTTAATGTGCTTGTGCCAAAAAAAAGCAGTTCACATCAGCCAGCCAAGTCTCTGATGAACCAAAACCTGCCTTCATATACTGCCTGTGGGGTGGATTTTCAGGCCTCCTCACCTGGCAGTAATGGGGCGGTAGTTCCCCAAAAGCGGTGGGAAATGACCTACTGCTCCCCTGTCACTGTTGCCGCAGCAACGTTCTCCTAGGGCTTATTGATAAACAAGCCTGTCTTCATCTTGAAGACAGCCTCCATCTTAACTCTAGCTATATCTAGAAACATTTACCCCATATATCTACGATCATATAAAAATACACCAGTGAAGTCTCCCGGAACATCACAGAATCACAACCTTGCTAATCGTTTCAGCTGCTGATTGACCCACTGTTCATGTCCTATAGTTAGTTTACAAAGCAAATTACTTTGAGTAACCCGAAATCATAGATTCCTAGGGTCCAAACATCCAATGGCCAGGGACAGTGGAGTGGGCGGCAGCAGGGGGGGGGGGAGTGCAAGACGATCCCTACAGGGGACAGGGAACTGGAATTTGGGCAGATCCTGGATTCACCAGGTTTCCACCCATATAATGTGCATTCTGCAGGGAGGCATTTCTTAAGCCCACTCCCCTTATGTCCTTGATAAATGTTGGAGGCATGTTGTGGGGTGGGGGGTGGAGCTTCTAGGCTGCTGAGAGCAGGTACGGGTTCCATTTTGGGCCTTCTGAAGGCAGCAGGGTAGCTCTGTAATGTTTAGGCACCTAATTGGGGTGGGCACCTAATTGGGGTGAGCACCTAATTGGGGTGAGCACCTAATTGGGGTGGGCACCTAATTGGGGTGAGCACCTAATTGGGGCGAGCACCTCTGTTGTGCCCCTACAGATGTGGGCCGTTACTCCTAGCATATACATGAGCTCATTTCCATGATTTGGGATGGGGTGAGGGGTCAACGGCTGCACAAAGTGGTGGCCCACCTCACTGGACTACCATCCCCTTACAAGGGTCCACTGAATTTTCAGGCCCTTGGATTTTTGGTGCGCTTGGCTAATTACTTGTCAGAGCTGAAAATGAAGTATTTGTACTCACTCCAATAATAATACCTCTCACCGCAGTACAAAGAAAAGTGCAATGCTCTTTGTAACTGTGGAATTACTGAGTGATTTGCCTTTAAACTCATGACTCTGAAATTTATAATTTATAAACAAGAAGTCAGGTCTGATGAAGTGTTAGAATTATGATCTATTTATTCAGTTGCAATTTGGCTTTTGATAAAGACCAAGATTAATACCTGAAGTACCTACAATTTTTGGCTTTGAACTTGTGTGTTAATTTTCCAAAGATCTAATTTATTTTGACAGTTACTATATGAGTCCTACCCTTTCTCCACAGAATTTCTTTCAAATCATCAGTAACCTTCTTGAAGAGGAAAACCGGGAAAAATGGGAAGATGCACAACAGGTATAACTTACAGTTTGCATTGATACAGCGCCTTTAATGTTGAAAATATCCCCAAGCACTTAACAGAGGAGCTAAAAATGGACACGATATATATGGAGCAGGATTTTGAAGATGAGGTAGGGAGGGAGCTCCAGTGTGTAGGCCGAACTCTGTCACGAGAAGGTGGGGTGGAGCCAGGGGGAATACACGCTAATATCTGTGCAAAGGTTTGACTTCCTGCTGGGCGCATTTTAACTGCTAACTATCTGTAAGGAATTAGCCACACGCTAGCGGGGTTGGGGTTATTTGTCTCTGGCCAGTCAGAAGCCTCTGAGCTGCTCCAGGGACCCCCTTGCGGTTTTGAAGCGCTCCCCTATTCCTGAGTTCTGACCGCTGGACTTATTCGGTAGCGATGTAGACAGAAAACAACGTGACTCGTGGTTTGGGTGCAAAACAGACCAGTATTTATTGAAAACAAAAGAAAGAAACACCTTAGAAAATCAATATAGCTCTTATGCCTGGTACAACACTTTTGCTTAAACGCAGTACACTTAGTGTCCACTAGAGGGCTCCCTGCCCAGTGCAACACTACCTTATTTTAAATACAGTACATTAATATAGACTTTTAAAAAATAGCTACACAGCGTTCACCACAGCACCACAGCTTGATACAACACCCCTTTTAATACAGTTTTACATACAGTACTTTAAAACGGCTACTCCTTTTTAATACGGTTTTAAATACCGAATTCAATGTTCACTATAGCACTTCTCTGCTAGGTGCAACACTGTCTTGCTTAAATAGGGGAGGAGAAACGGACACAACGAAGGAAATCGACTAAAATCACAATTCTAATGAAATTCCCACTTTACTCCCACCCCTATACCTATCCTAAGTTGCCTTGTGGAAGGCCAGAAAAATATATGCTCACCACTGGAAATGCCTGCTCCGTGTCCTGCGAACTTAGATCTTCACTGCCCCGAAGTGAAAAACACCCCAGTGTTTTAAAAGTAAACTGCTGGTGTTTCGCTTCTACAGGCAGACTCCCACGCTGTAGAGGAACACGGAGGTGAGGCCAGAGAGAGAGAGATGCTTCTGGGAAGCTATCTTTTATACCCCCATTTGGGGCCCGCCCAGATCCGGATGTTTCTGGGTTAAAACAGAAGGGATCCAACTGCCCCATTGTCCAGTAATGGGTTTGAATGTGTTCTCCCATTCATTTAAACGGTTTCTCCTCAGTTTGGATGTGTCCACTTGATATACAAACAAATGCTAATAGCATTCAATTTCTTTGTAAACAAAGCATTGTCCTGTGGTCATCTGGAACCGCAATTGATTGACAGTCTTGAGTGCTTAGCAAACAAAGTTCCTTTGTTCATGCTGGCAGTTTCAAGCACTTGATCTTAGAGTCAACATTGTATAACGTTCTGTAAACAGGCATCGATTGTCCTGCTGCAGGGTGGGGGGAAACTCCCCTTTGATTGACAGATTTGACTGCCATTGAACCTTTCTTCACAGACACAGACAGCTGTTTTCCAAGTCCTTTGTCTTCGGCCATGCGGTCTAACGGCCATTTTTGATCCCTGAAACTTTTAAAGGTGTATCACCCAGGGATTCTTTAATCAAAGAAATTAATCTTCGGAGCTGTAAATTATTGTGAATTCTTACAGTCCCCCATCGGATACTAAAACTTGCTTGTAGTATCCTTGCCAAAAGTGAGCAATAATTTCTGACCCCCCCCACAAACAACCTTCCCTTATACTTAACTAAATCTATCTTTGATCCCCCGACACCTCCATCTCCCCTGCCCAGAGAGAATCGTAGTACGGCAGGCATCTATTGACAGAAAACCCAAAATTAATTAAATAATCAATACACGGAGGGGTCCAGTGCCCCTGCACCACTTATATTCACAGTAAGTCAAGCATGGAGGAGGTCCTATGCCTCTGCACCGCTTATATTCATAATAAGTCAAGCATGGAGGGGGTCCTACGCCCTGCACCGTTTGTAACATAATTTCAACATCTTTAAAGGGATTGTCATCCAGCCAACATGTCTGCTAAAAAGATGGAAGACAAACGAGCTTCCTTTAACTACAAACAAGCAGTGAAATAATTAACCAGTTCTATAAATTCTTAGTCTTAAAATTGTATTTCCAGCAGCATTTTTAAATGTTGTGCGCATCTGATTCCTGCAGACCCCTTCCTTCGTGGACTAGGGGTGCTTCCTCTCGCGAAACCCATGACTCGTTGGTCCCTGGTACCTTCCAGAACTCTGGAAAACAAAAGAAAACATCTCGCCAGGTCCCCTGGCTCGGGGAAGTGTAATCAGGTCCCGTGACCTTGATCCACAATACAATCCTGGAACCATACCACACTCAAGACTTATACACTAATATATCACTGAAATTAAAATTAACACGTTCTACCTTAACACACGTTCTACCTTAATAACATGTTCTACCTTAATACACATTCTACCTCAATAACATGTTCCACCTTAATACACGTTCTACCTTAACAAAGCTATATACAAGTGCCGCCCGTCTCCGGGCGGCCAGCTCAGTCCCTGGTTGGGTTGCCACAGGCTGCTCCCTGTGGCATGGCTGGACTGATTGCAGCTTCTGGTCCCTTGCAGCTTATGGTTACTGGTTGGGGACCTCTGCTCTTTGGCTTCTCCCTGGTTCGGGAGACCGCCCTACTCCACTGAAAAGTGGGTGACCATACTTTCTTGGGCTGGGGCACCTGAAAAGACCTCCTAGGGAGTGTTGCCAGGGGAGCTACCCTGGCGAGCAGACCCTTAGCTCGGGTCACACTCCCTGCTGGCTGGGGACCTCCTCCTTCGGGTCCCTCCCTTCCCAAACCTGGGCTGGGGACAGGCAATCCCTTGCCACTGGCTGCCTGTGGCTGAGAGCCTTCCCCTTCAGGTCTAAAACCTGGTTCAGGCTCCTCCCTGGAGTCCCACAAGAGAGGAGGAATTGCTCGGGCCAAGTGCTGGGGAGCTTCTATAATCCCAGCTGCCTGTTCCCCTGCCCCCTGCTTAAACAAACCGCACTGTTTGATATAACTGGCTGCCTGCCAGTAATCCTGTTCAAAATCGTGCATAGCTCTTCCCCTAACGCAAGCCATGGTGTGGAGATGCCGGAGTTGGACTGGGGTGGACAAATGTAAGAAATCACACAACACCAGGTTATAGTCCAGCAGCTTTATTTGAAATCACAAGCTTTCGGAGCGCTGCTCCTTCTTCAGGTGAAGTGGAGAAATGCATAAAGACACAGCTTATATAGTCAGAGAATCATGTCAGATGTTTACAGGTAACCTTTCCAACTGCCATTTATCGCACCTCGGCAGAGAGATAATCACAGCAGTCAAAGGTGTGAATGGTGTCCAAACAGGTCAGTCAGGGAAACATTACATCAAAGAACAATGAGGTGGGGTCACAAGGGGTCAAATATTGCAGATGCTGGGGTCTGTATGAAAAACAAAAAAACAGACAAAAAACATTTTTTTTGGCTGGAAATCACAGCAGGTCCAGCCGCATCTATGTAGAGAGAACAAGCCAATGTCGACTCGAGTCTGGATGACCCTGCATCAGGTGGGGTTACATGTAGCGTGACATGAACCCAAGATCTCGGTTGAGGCCGTCCTCATGGGTGCGGAACTTGGCTATCAGTTTCTGCTCGACGATTTTGCGTTGTCGTGTGTCTCGAAGGCCACCTTGGAGAATGCTTACCCGAAGATCGGAGGCTGAATGTCCTTGACTGCTGAAGTGTTCCCCGACTGGGAAGGAACACTCCTGCCTGGTGATTGTTGCGCGGTGTCCGTTCATCCGTTGTCGCAGTGTCTGCATGGTCTCGCCGATGTACCATGCTCCGGGGCATCCTTTCCTGCAACGTATGAGGTAGACAACGTTGGCCGAGTCACATGAGTATGTACCATGTACCTGGTGGGTGGTGTCCTCACGTGTGATGATGGTATCTGTGTTGATGATCTGGCATGTCTTGCAGAGGTTGCTGTGGCAGGGTTGTGTGGTGTCGTGGTCGCTGTTCTCCTGGAAGCTGGGTAATTTGCTGCGAACGATGGTCTGTTTGAGGTTAGGCGGCTGTTTGAAAGCGAGTAGTGGAGGCGTGGGGATGGCCTTAGCGAGGTGTTCGTCGTCATCGATGACATGTTGAAGGCTGCGAAGCCACAGAGCTTGCCTGTGCAGCCTGTGAACTTGGACCTGCTGTGGGCTGGGGATTACTATTCTCAGGTTTGCTCCCAGCTGCCTGTTTCCCTGTGGGTCCCATTAAGCTAAATGGGACCTTGTTAGACCGGGGTGAGTGGGTCAGGTCCTCCGAGTGGACCACCGTGCTGGAGGCTCCAGTGTCCACCGAATATCTCCCCTGCACCATCTCCACCCCCATCTCAACATAGGGCCTGCTCCCCTCAGCATTTTCACAGGGACACAGGTCAACAGGCTGCACTGACTCTCGTCATTGCTGGGAGTGAGGTGGGGCAGATGGAGTTAAAACACCGGTGGTGGCTGCTACTCCCCCCTGGCCAGTCAGAAGAGACCGTAGGGACTGTAAAAAGAACTCAACTGCTGCGGGAGGGAGGTCTGGCCCTGCCTTTTGGGCTGGGGCTGTGGGATCCTTTCCCCTGTCCTTCCAAGGATTTTTACAGTCTTTTCTCCAGTGACCGTCTTTCCCATACCTGTTGCAATTTAACCTAGCCTGAGTGGGCCGGTTCCCCTCCTGGTGCCACTCTCTCTTACTCTGGCTCCCAGGTTTAACCTCATGGACTCTTCCCTTGGGTTGGGGAGCCTCGATACCCCTCATGTTCCTGAAGGCTACTGTGAGCCGGCGGATCACCGCTTCTTCAGTGGTCTGGGGGTCTCGGGGGTCAAACCAAGCCATGACCTGGGCTTGGATCTGGGGTAGGCTGTTTATCATGAGACACCGGAGCCAGTGAGTCAATTGGACTGGGTCCAGTGCTGCCCGCCCTGGCATTCCCGGGCATGCGCTCCGGTACACTGGCCACAGCCTGTCTGCGAACGCCTGCGGGGACTCCCCTGGGAGCTGCACTGTTCTTTCCACCCAAGCGAACGGGCTACCATCATTGAGTCCCATGGCTTCCAATACCTCATTCTTGAGACCCTCATAATCCCTCTGCCCCCTTTTGCACTCGCCAGATAGGGACTGGAGGAGATCACCTGCCAGGGAAAACAGCAGCATTTTTGCTTGCTCTGCCTCATTGCAGTCGTTTACACAAGCTGCTTGCTCTATCTCCCTGAAGTGCAGAGAGGGGTCTCCCTTTTTAGTGAGCTTGGGGACGTGGCTAACCATGTCCCTGAGCTGGTGGGTGCCATACAGCACCAGAAACTGGTTCTGGATGGCCCCTGGGTCATCTTCATCAACGGGTGGACCGTACCTCCATTGTCGGAGGGGGTACACTGGTCCTGGTCCCGGCCTATCTAGCGGGGCCTGCTGTGCTTCCTCTACCTTCCCATCCTCCACCCCCCTTTGCTGCCAGAGGTCATGAAAGCTCGGAACCGTGGGTGGCGGTCGTGGGACCTCTGATTCCCTGACCAACCTTTCCCTGGGTGTTGCCTGTGGGGCTGTTTTACTTAGGTTGCCAGTAAAATCCAGCTGACCTGCCTTCGGGCTGATCAGGCATATCATCCCCTTTGCTCTTTTTAAAGCCATACTCAGGCTTTCTATCTCTGCTCTACAGGGGCCATGATCTGCTTCCTCAAACCCTTGCTCGCAGGCCAGCTTATATGCTGCCTTTACTTCCCTAACCTTCCCCTCCTGCTCTTTTAATTCTTGTATGAGGCGACGTTCTCCTCCCGCAGCCTCATCTCATTGTTCTTGGCCTCTGCAACTAGGCACTTCAGGTACTCTGACTCGTGCCTCGTGTGGCTTTTGCCCTCACTAAACTGAACTACCAGGCACTCTACCTTGGCCTGGTATTCTTCAACCTCCCTTTCCCTATCCCAACTCTCTGCCCTGGCTTCCCTAAGCCTGCGGGTAACCTCCCCAAGCCTGCGGGAACCTAACCACAAACAAACCAGTGGGATAAAAAGAAACCCAATAACTGCTGCTCTTTCCAGACCCAAACCACTGTCTGCCACATCACACACCGTTGCTGAGGGTCCTGCCATGGTCGCCATTTTGTAAGGAATTAGCCACACGCTAGCGGGGTTGGGGTTATTTGTCTCTGGCCAGTCAGAAGCCTCTGAGCTGCTCCAGGGACCCCCTTGCGGTTTCAAAGTGCTCCCCTATTCCTGAGTTCTGACCGCCGGACTTATTCGGTAGCGATGCAGACAGAAAACAACATGACTCATGGTTTGGGTGCAAAACAGACCAGTATTTATTGAAAACAAAAGAAAGAAACAACTTAGAAAAATCGATATAGCTCTTATGCCTGGTACAACACTTTTGCTTCAATGCAGTACACTTAGTGCCCACTAGAGGGCTCCCTGCCCAGTGCAACACTACCTTATTTTAAATACAGTACTTTAATATAGACTTTAAAAAATAGCTACACAGCGTTCACCACAGCACTACAGCTTGATGCAACACCCCTTTTAATACAGTTTTACATACAGTACATTAAAACGGCTACTCCTTTTTAATACAGTTTTAAATACTGAATTCAATGTTCACTATAGCACTTCTCTGCTAGGTGCAACACTGTCTTGCTTAAATAGGGGAGGAGAAACGGACACAATGAAGGAAATCGACTAAAATCACAATTCTAACGAAATTCCCACTTTACTCCCACCCCTATACCTATCCTAAGTTGCCTTGTGGAAGGCCAGAAAAATATATGCTCACCACTGGAAATGCCTCCTCCATGTCCTGTAAACTTAGATCTTCACTGCCCCGAAGTGAAAAACACCCCAGTGTTTTAAAAGTAAACTGCTGGTGTTTCGCTTCTACAGGCAGACTCCCACGCTGTAGAGGAACACGGAGGCGAGGCCAGAGAGAGAGAGATGCTTCTGGGAAGCTATCTTTTATACCCCCATTTGGGGCCCGCCCAGATCCGGATGTTTCTGGGTTAAAACAGAAGGGATCCAACTGCCCCATTGTCCAGTAATGGGTTTGAATGTGTTCTCCCATTCATTTAAATGTTTTCTCCTCAGTTTGGATGTGTCCACTTGATATGCAAACAAATGCTAATAGCATTCAATTTCTTTGTAAACAAAGCATTGTCCTGTGGTCATCTGGAATCGCAACTGATTGACAGTCTGGAGTGCTTAGCAAACAAAGTTCCTTTGTTCATGCTGGCAGTTTCAAGCACTTGATCTTAGAGTCAACATTGTATAACGTTCTGTAAACAGGCATCGATTGTCCTGCTGCAGGGCGGGGGGAAACTCCCCTTTGATTGACAGATTTGACTGCCATTGAACCTTTCTTCACAGACACAGAAAGCTGTTTTCCAAGTCCTTTGTCTTCGGCCATGCGGTCTGACGGCCATTTTTGATTCCTGAAATTTTTAAAGGTGTATCACCCAGGGATTCTTTAATCAAAGAAATTAATCTTCGGAGCTGTAAATTATTGCGAATTCTTACACATCTGAAGACACTGATAGACCACTTCACAGAACACCAAGAACATAGGGCATCGGGCTAGAGTTCAAACCTGCAGTCTAGGAAACTGCGCACAAATTGCGCGCATTGGGGGGTGATCTCACCGAGCCCACATTGTAAGCGG
This sequence comes from Somniosus microcephalus, assembly GCF_052327205.1. Classification (NCBI taxonomy): domain Eukaryota; kingdom Metazoa; phylum Chordata; class Chondrichthyes; order Squaliformes; family Somniosidae; genus Somniosus; species Somniosus microcephalus. The sequence continues at coordinate 50,476,292 of NC_140995.1, forward strand.
GTTTGGGAAATCTGAGCTGCAGTGTTGTAGCCCTGTATCTTACCCATGCTCCTTTCGACGGGATTCGCCACTGGGACTGTGGAATTGGTGAATTTACCCTTGTATGTATAAAAGACTTGCTGAGATGCAAATTGCTCATTGATTTGGTAGGAGTTGACTTGGATACAGCAAGCTAAAGTAAAAGGGATGATTGATACCGAGTGTTAGGCTTGCACTAACCTGTGGAACTATCTTACAGAGGAAGTAGTCACTTGGATGCAAGAGTTTAAATACTGAGTCGGCTGTCAGAGCCAAGGGTGTTGGAAGATGCTATCGGTTGTGGGAAAGTCTCTGGCTTGCCTGTTGCCACTCCATTCCCCAGGTTCTTTTTGGCACCCTCAACAATTGCCGATAATGGCACAGCAATGGTAATGGAGTGAGCTGAGAACAGTGAGGGCTTTAAAAATGGGAATTTGGTGAGAGTGGGAATTGGGCACGGGGGGGGCGGCAGAAGGGTGCTAAGTAAATTATCTGAGGATCTAAAGCATTTTAAACTAACCTGCCCATTGGGAAACTGGTGACATCAGGTGCAACACTGGTTTTACACCCCGCCCGATATTGGGCAGGGTGTAAAACTGACGTTGCACCCGAGCCCACGGGTTTCCCGCCTGGGGAGTTAGGTTACAATAACCTGCTAAATATTCAATTATTTACTCTTCCATAACTATATGGTAGATTAAGCAGCAACTAAACTTAAAAAATAGAAATGAATCAATAAGAGCCAAGGACAAAATCCTAACTAGCAGCTTTAAGTAAGTAATAAAATTAAATATGTAAAAACTGGCATCAATAAGAGAAAGAAATAGGCTAATTAAACTAAACTGAGCAATAAAAAGTACCCATAAGAAATCAAATTAAATCTAACTGATAATCAAAATTTCGTATTAAAGGTGCATCGGTTTCGCTGGAAATAGATAAATAAATAACTGCTGTACAATCAATAGAAAAGAAAGAATGAAAGAACAGATAATGGCAGCACAGACATTGTGTCAGGTGTAAGGAATGACCCAGACTCTGCCTCGCCTCGCCACCAGAGGGCTCCATGAACTCTCTTAATTGTGTCCTTCTTTATTCATTATTGTATTCACCTGTGCATTGTTAGATGCCTACTATTTAAGTGGTGTTCACTTTATGTTCTTTGCTCAGTCTTGAGTTGCACTGCCTGGAGATACCTTGTGCTGGTCTGCTTGCCTGTATTCTGTACTATTGTTATTTTGTTTATGTCAAGTAAAGTCTACCTTTATTTTGCAACCTTACCTCTGCCTCAGTTTGCCTTACTGCAGTTGGGTCCACCGAGTTCCGATCCTTACAGTCAGGACTGCAGAATGTGGGAACTTGTGGGCAGCGAGCAATGTTCACTATAAGGTGTGCGGCCGCGCACCTCTCTGCTGATCCCACACAGCCGGGGACCTTCTTTTTCAGTGTAAAGTTTCACACATGTGTGACGCTGTGAATGGGCCGTGCAGTCCCTTAAAGGGCTACATTGGCAATGAGACTGTCCCAGATGACCACACCTGTGGGATATGTCTATCCCTTGATTCACTTCAGCTTAGAATCATTGCCCTTGAAGAGACACTCCGAGCAGGAGGAATATCTGGATAGTTTACTCCAGAATACAGTTCCACCACATAGAGTAATGCAGGTATAAGAGAAAGAATGTGTGACTGACAGTCAGCAGGGTAACGGGAATCTATTGGAAGCAGAGAAGGAGATACTGCAGAATTTGGTCCAGATGTATTTGCTACCTGTGGGGAATGATCTACTCGCTAAGATAAGGAAGAAAGCTGTGGGGTTGACAGCCAGAATGCTAACCAAGGGGAAACATTTGAAAAGATACTGAAATATAAAGTAAGTCCCGACATCCAACTATGAAATATCTCTGTCCACCTTAGTTAGCACACAGGCTAGCATTTCAGCTCATTATACTCGTTAACAAACTGGTGTGGCCCTGAGTTAGTTTAAAACAGTTGATGATGCTGAATTGATCAAGCTAAACTAGCTGGAGAGTATGTGGACTGGTGAGGACATGTCCTAAGTTTGGTGAGATATCAACTCATCTGATAAACCCCACCCAGCAACTTCAGAATGTGTTTGCCTCGACCAAGTCCAGATCACCAGTGTTATGTTGGTAGAGTGCCTGTTGGCACCACTGTGTCAGCCAATGAGTTGGAGGTGGAACTTATGGCAGGACTCAGGTAAACAGTCTATTTTACAGCAAACAAAATCTATTTACTCAGCAAACAGCAAACAGAATCTATTTAAAAAGAGTCTCAATGAACTACAGCAAACAGAACTCATGACCAAAACTACAGCAATGTTTCCTGATAAGGACAGTGTTATTTCTCCAGCATAATGCAATGAGTGGAGGATAGTTACATACAAATTATGTGTGTAAAATTGACCTCAGTCACTTACACTAGGTGTGATTGACGAGGGAATCTTTTTTAATTCATTCATTCACGGGATGTGGGCGCTGCTGGCAAGGCCACCATTTATTGCCCATCCCTAATTGCTGTTGAGAAGGCGGTGGAGAGTTGCCTTCCTGAACTACTGCAGTCCGTGTGGTGAATGTACTCCCACTGTGCTGTTAGGGAGGGAGTTCCAGGATTTTGACCCTGCGACGATGAAGGAACAGCGATATATTTCCAAGTCAGGATGCTGTGAATTACCCAATGGTCAGAATTACCCAATCATCTCCATTCTGCCTGGAAATAGTGGTGTCACTATATGTAGCCACGAGGAGGAGACAAAATGGATGAAGACTGCAGAAAAATAATTCATTAAATCAGCCTTTAATAGGTGAGTTGGTGCAGGTTAGCACTGAATAGGTTGTTGTATAATAATTTGCTCAGGCCATATGGTTGGTATTGACTGCGCTAACCAAAATAAAGTATGAACCGTTTCCTCCCAGATCATCTTACGTCCCTCCTCATTGTGACTTGCTCGGCTCGAAAAATCAAGTCTACAATTTTTGTAAAATCAGGTCTGTCCTGTTGAATGCAGTCAACGCATCAATTGTGAATAGAATACATCAATTTGTATATAAGTTTGGAATGAGTGTAAGTGATGTTTTGTTTTTTCTGTTTGCTCAGGTCTATCCTGGTTCGGTGGAGTTAATGCAGGTTATTGAAGATTTCATACACGTTGTCGGCATGGGGATGATGGACTTTCACAACTCCTACTTAATGACTGGAAACTTAGGTGGGTGAGATTTAGAAAACCTTTTGTCTGGAGTTTGCTGATGGTTAGCCCCTCTGCTCTGGCAAGTGTTTCCACGGCTGGAGCTCAGCTTTACAGCAACTATGTATTATTTACCAAACAGCCACCTCAATGAAGTGTTTATTTGGACTTGGGCAAATGCTGTTCACTCTTCAGGCTCCCTTTGAAGGTTTTAAACAAACTTGATTAATGCCAGTGTGTAGTGAGGGCTACCTTTGCTAGCCTGGTCTCTCTCTCTTTCTCAAATGTCTCTCTCTGGTGTTTCATTTTTCAGTCTTGCTTTGTTCCTGCTATACCTTTATATTTATGATGAAGTACAAGGATATAAGTGCTGGGAAATAATATAATTTCCTAATTTTGGATCAAGAAGAGATTGGCCCGGATTTTCCGGGGCCTATGATCGCATACGGGGTGCGTACGCGGCTGTAAGTGCCCCGCAAGCTCTGGGTTTACACATGGGCTGCGCATGCGTGAAAACCTGGAACTTGCAATCTGTCAAGAATCTGATCCTCTGCGTCTCCAGGATATGGACATCCGCTGGCGCAGGGTTGGGCTATTTGCCCAACTCTTGCCCAGCGAATGCCCATGAAACTCTTACGCCTGGTAAACGCAGGCATAAGGCTTGCTTTTACCACCGTAAGGGTGAAAATAAATATTAAAATTAATTTTTTAATCATTTTAACATTCAAAAACCTTTAAAATTAGTTTGTTATTTTTGACCCCTTAAAAAATGTTTACATTTATTTTTCAAAAAATTACATTTTTGTTTTAAATGTTTAATGAAATTTTATTTTAATTAATTTTAAACATGTAATTTTTTAAAATTTCAGTGTTGTGTACATGTATTTTTTGGGCGATTCCTATTATGCTGATGGGGATTCCATACGTAAATGGAATTCCCATAAGCCTAATGGGAATCCCCTTCCTGATTGGTTGGGCCGGCCCACATGATCCCAGGAGCGCTTGCAAACTGCTTGCGCCCCTGAGATACCTGGGCCTTTACACAGGCCTACATGACGAGTCCCAGGAGTGCGAGTCTCCGTGGATCCAGGACCATCAGGTAGGTGCGTAGATTAATTACCGTTCAGAGGCATCCGCCCGCGGGAAGCCTCCGACCGCAAACTCAGGCCCATTATGTCATGTGAAGAGACGAGAGAAGTTGAGATTGTTGTCTTTGGAGCAGAGAAGGTTAAGAGGACATTTAATAGAGGTGTTCAAAATTATGAGAGTTTGTGATAGAGTAAATAAGGAGAAACTATTTCCAATGGCAGAAGGGTCAGTAACCAGAGGACACAGATTTAAGGTAAATTTGCAAAAGGACCAGAGTGGAGATGAGGAGAATTTTTTTACGCAGCTATTTGGCATAATCTGGAATGCACTGCCTGAAAGGGAAGCAAATTCAATAATACCTTTCAAAAGGGAATTAGATATATACTTGCAGGGCTGTGGGGAAAATGCAGGGGAGTGGGACTAATTGGATTGCTTGTTCAAAGAGCCGGCATAGGCACGATGGGCCAAATGGTCTCCTTCTGTACTGTATGATTCTACAATGTTATGATTCTAAGATCTACTAAGTCAGGTATATGGTAGCATACAGGGTAGAACACTTTTGCACAACTACATCCTTTGATTCTCATGGGCACTCCCCACTGCGGCTAAGGTACTGGAGGAATAAGTTTTTAACACACCAAATGGCCTCTTCTCAACGCTGCGATTGTTTCCAATGGGAATCTTTCTATTTCCCGCACTAACTAAACTGCTGGGGGGAAAAATTGGGTTGATTTGTGCCTCTCGTTAGTGCCCCCGGGCGCGGTGCCGATAACGCCTCCCGCGAAATTCAGCGGGAGGTTAGCGGTGGCAGTAACCTATAGTGCCCCACGGCACTGCGCCTGCGGCGATGATTTCATCGCCATGCGCAGCGCCCCGGCCGCAAACATCGCTTGTGCCCCCTGACCTATCACCGGACAAAATGTCTGACAGAGTCAGGGGGGTGTATTTGCAGCGGCGGCAGCACTAGTAAAAGGGGCAGATGTCGGCAGACATTATTTTTTGGCCGACTGCCAGCACCTGCCCCCTTCCCCTTTTTTCATCAGGGTGCTGGCCGCGATCGCTCAGCCTGGCACCACTCTTGAGTGCCAGGCTGCTTTCCCGGCACCCTACTCCCCAGTGGTCTAGCAGGGCACCAGTGCACGCAGCGCTAGGCCCTTCTCCTTTAATCAGGGGAGGGAGGCCTGCAATGACGCGGCACTACGTGCCCACGCGCGTGGTGCTGTTGCACATAGCGCCGCGATATTCAGTTGTAGCACCCCAGGAAAGAAGTGGAGAGCTTCCAGTAGCGCCCCATCTCCTGCTACAACTGAATTTCAGGCGGAGGGGTGCTAATTTTTTCAGGGCGCTAAAATTAGAGCCCCGGCGACGTTAGTGACCCAAATGATGTGACACCCAATTTTTCCCCCCTGGTCTCTATAAGTGAGCTGGGGTATTTCTGCACTGTAAATGGGACAACTTCATTTCCCATGGGAGGAAAATTTTTTTAGTCCCATAGGTTTGAGCTGATTCTAAGCTTATTCCCAGAGGTGAAAAGCCATGACAGTAACTTTTCCAACTTCCTGCTCCTGGTGCAGAACTTCATGCGCCAGGGATGCCTGTCAGGTGCAGAGATCAGCAGCTCCCACAGGATTTCCCATCAATTAAATTGGATGGGGGGCAGGGTGGGAAATCCTACAGGGTCCACTGGCCTTCATGTCCAATTTCCTGATCCGCACACTGAGGACGTGATGCTTTGTACCAGGAGCGTGGGTTCCTAGGCTCTTGAAATTCCACAGGGTGGTTCTCCTGGCCTCTTGCCATAATTCCAGTGGGAGATTGGTGGAACCACCCCATATAAAATGGTGGAGGCCCCACACCATGACTAGAGACTGGGGAATCCTCGCAGAATTTCAGGGGTCATAACATTCATCCAAATATGTTAATCAACTCCTTCCCCATGGTTTCCCTGCTGCCTGTGATAGTAACTCTATCTTTACAATCCTGGCTTTCACCTTGTTATTCCAGCCGCTTCACTGGTATCTCCAAGTACTGTTCTTTTCTATCTCCCAGCTCTATCCTGGACATTTTCCCTGCACTATCATGGTGACTTGCCCCTATTCTAACTCTCACCATGGCCCATATCCTAACTCGCACCATGACCCACTCACGGATCACACTTGTGCTCGTTGACCTACATTGGCTCCCAGTCTGGCAACGCCGCGATTTAAAAATTCACATCCTTGTTTTCAAATCCCTCCATGGCCTTGCCCCTCCCTTTATCTGTAATCTCCTACAGCCTCTGAGATCTTTGCACTCCTCCAACTCTGGCCTCTTGCGCATCCCCGAATTTTATCGCTCCACCATTGCTGGCTGTGCCTTCAGCTGCCTCGGCCCTAAGCTCTGGCATTCCCTCCCTAAACCACTCCACCTCTCTCTCCTCCTTTAAGCTGCTCCTTAAACTTACCTCTTTGACCATGCTTTCATTCATCTGTCATAATACCTCCTTAAATAAAAATAGAAAATGCTGGAAATGCTCAGCAGGCCAGGCAACATCTGTGGAGAGAGAAACAGAGTTAGCGTTTCAGGTCGTGACCTTTCATCAGAACTCCTTATGTGGCTCGGTGTCAAATTTTGTCTAAACGCTCCTGTGAAGGACATTGGGATGTTTTATTATGTTAAAGGTGCTATATAAATGCAAGCTGTTGTTGTTGACATTTAAATTTTTGGGTCGACTCAGGTGAAGTGACCCTGCTGCTCGCAACGCTACTAAAGTATTATTTTCACGTAGATGTAAAAAGACGCTGTGGTCACCCCGCAGCCACAGAGAGTTCAGGGGGATCGTAAGTGGGTGGCAATCTGGCAGGGTAGGAAGAAGAGGCAGGCATTGCAGGGTTCCTCTGGAAATGTGGCACTCACAAACAGGACGACCCACCTCGAAGGAGTGCAGTCTGGAGCAAATCCATGATGCTGTGAGGCAAATGACTGCAAAGGAGGGCACAGCAAAGTGTAGAAATGGAGTTGCGATAGGAGACTCGATAGTCAGGGGGATAAACAGGCCTTTCTGCAACCACCGACGTACCAGGTTAAAGGATAGCACAGAACCGGTGCAGAATATTTTGCGGCGGGAAGGGGAACAACCAGAAATTGAGGTCCATGTTGGAATCGATGACATAAGAAAGAAAAGGGTTCTACAGATACAGTTTCAGAGCTGGGTGTGCTGTTCCTCACCACATGTGTCATCATCTTCATTATCAACCTGATTGACAGGGTTGGTTTCCAGTCGGGTGGGGAGGACTCCGGAGCAGGACTCTGGAGCAGGTAGGGCCGATCCCAGGGAGGGTGGGGGGTTGGTCCAATCCCATGGGGAAGTCCAATCTCTGAACCTGGGAGTCTTTGTATGGGAGGGTGATCTGATGTGGTGGGGTGGCGGGGGGAGAGCTTGGGTGTCCGGGGAAGAAGCACTCCTGTTCATCCTGGCCCACAAGCAGTGCTGTAAAGGCACTTACCTCCGGCCCAATGCTGTCTTTGCCTCCCTTCAGCTGCCGGGTTTCCCGAGGCCTGGAAAACCCGGCCGGCCAGGGTTAAACCTGCAAAGCAAGTTAAATCAGAGGCTGCCTGCCTCATTAAAATATTTAAATTGCCATCCCTTCTCCTGGCTGCCCACCTCCATTAAACCCGGAAGTGGGCGGGTTGGAGGCGGGTTTCAGATTTTTTAAATATTAACATCTGGCCCGACCGCAACCCACCCATTTTTTGGTGTTAAAATTCACCCCTATGGGTTCAATTTTCAGGAACGCATATCAGGAATTGGTCACATACTCTACCCCCACGATTTTCTTTCTATTCAAAATGACCCTCATGTGATTCTGGTGGTGCTGGGGAGGTGGGAAAGAGGTTACATCTTGGGAATGGTGTCTGTGGGAGGCAGCAGGCCAGGTATCAATAGTAGAGATGTGAAAGTGGATTAATATTCTGGAGTTTTGTCTACAAATCTTTGGGGATCAGGGAGTGTTTATGCAGAGCTTTCCCTCAGCTGATTAAACAGATGGGATAGAATCCTTGATAGGGTGGATCGCAAGTGGCCTGTGAACAAAGTAAGCTCAATGACCGAGTGGCATTTTCCCATTTCATGCCTCCTTATGTTAGGTGAGTTTCTGTTTCATCAGCATCTTCTCCCATTATCATTACCAGTGTAATAGGATGCAAAGATCTGCTCCTTATTGAAGCTATAAATTCAAATAATTGCCCAGAAATTTGGGTCTCCACGGGTGAGTATGCACGGGGTACTCACCCGTAGGCCGAATGGAAGTGCCGGTTTTCTGCATGCGCGGGAAACTGGCACTTCCGATCCTCTGAACGAAGGGGTTCAGAGTTTGAACGCGTGCGCAGGAGAGGCTGCGCGTGCGCTTTGAACTTAGGTTTTTTTTGCAGGTTTTCCCGGGATCGTAAGCCTGCAGTATTTAGAAATGTTCCAGAAATTCGGGTCTCCACGGGTGAGTACGCACGGGGTACTCACCCGTAGGCTGAATGGAAGTGCCGGTTTTCTGCATGCACTGCGCATGCACAGGAAACCAGCACTTCCAATCCTCTGAACGAAGGGGTTCAGAGGTCAAACGCGCATGCAGGAGGGGCTGCGCGTGCGCTTTGAACTTAGGTTTTTTTTGCAGATTTTCCCGGGATCGTAAGCCTGCAGGATTTAGAAATGTAAAAAGCAGGCATAAGGCTGCTTTTTACAAGGTAAGTGGTCAATTAATTAAAATTGAAACATTTTTTCCACAGGTTTATTATTTTTAAATACTTTAAAGCAAGGTAAGTTTATTTTTAGCCCCGTTAGAATGTAAAATTATTTTTTTCAAAAATTTAAATTATTGTTTAAAATAGTTATTTAATGTAATTTATAGTTTATTTAAAAAGTGTGATTTAAAAAAAAAATTATTTGAAGGTTTACTGCTATTTTGGGGCCCGTAGTATTTATAAGTCTTGCCAGGTTTTCCTGTCAATCTTATGAATGGGCTTTTCCCTCCTCCGATTGGCTGCTCATGGCTCAGGTGATCCCAGGGGACGCATCGCACTAACTGTGCCCCTGGGATACGCAAGCACAGCGCGCCGGCAGCTGGACCAGGCCTCGGATCGGAATTCCACGGGGCCCTACAGCTCAACTGCCGGCGCGCAAGGTAAGTGCAGGTCGGGGGCTTACACCCGCGGGAATTTCTGGGCCCATGTAACTAATTGCTTCCTGGATGACTTCATTTTCTGATGTGAGCATGACTCAGCGCATTCAAAAGCAAAATGTAGGTGGCTTGGCAGTAAATATACACTGTTATCATCACAAATCTCTTTAAAATCCTTTCATGCGCTACAGTCCAAAAGAAAGGCCAATATTCTTTATGCGAGCCTGCTTTCATTTATTGGAGTGGTGTACTGTTGCCATACAGCTAATTCCCAAACAACCAAACCCACCCGACAAGATTCAGTATAGACTATCTGCCTAAGATGAGGTTTCATAGAGAAAGATGCATCACATTTCATAACAACTAACATTTATTTAGCACCTTTAACCTATTAAAATGTCCCAAGGTGCTTCACAGAAATGTTATCAAACAGAATTTGACACCGAGCCACATAAGGAGATATTAGAACAGGTGGTCAAAGGGGTAGGTTTTAAGGAGCGTCTTAAAGGAGGAGAGTGAGGTAGAAAGGTGGAGAGGTTGAGGGAGGGAACTCCAGAGCTAAGGGCCTAGACAGCTGAAGGCACAACCACCAATGGTGGAGCGATTAAAATCGGGGATGCGCAAAAAGTTTGAATTGGAGGAGCGCAGAGTGCTCCCACCCATTGCCATTTTAACTCCCGAGGTTTAGGAGGCATTGGATGCGCTCACCACAGGTAGACAAGGGCCTCATAAATACGCTGAAGTTGGGTCCGCTGATGCAGTTAGGACCCCTGCGCCATTTTAACTCGCGAGACGCGCTAAGTGCCAGAGCTGCCAATGAATGCTGGCAGAAAACAAGGGCGGCGACCAGATGAGGCCCAAAAAAATTAGTAACATATATTTTATTTTTGGTTTCCTTGTGGGCCGAGAGGAGCAGGAGCACTCCTATGAGAGCCACAATGAAGCCTTGGGCCTCACCTGTCCCGGGCCTTCCTCCGTCCCCTCCATCCCTCTCCTCCCCCGACTGGGATCGCCTCTGGTTCATCGCCTACTTTATGCCGGGGACCGTTCCCTCGGGTTTCTGGTAGCGGCATCCGGCCGCGCAAAATCCCACTCCCACCTGCCGGCCAGGTAACGATTCCTGCCGGGCTCGGGCGGGGGTCCGGCTCAGAACATTGACATGAGGTCTGGGAGGTAAACTGGCCCGGGTCTCATGCCGGTACCATCAGGAGCGCTTCCCACTGGCCCCGACCTCAAGAAGTATCTTGATTAATGAAAGAAAGAATTTGCATTGATATAGCACCTTTCATAACCTCAGGATGTCCCAAAATTCTTTACAGCCAATGAAGTATTTTGGAAGTGTAGTCACTGTTGTAATGTAGGAAATGCAGCAGCCAATTTGCACACACCAAGCTCCCACAAACAGCAATGTGATAATGACCAGATCATCTGTATTAATAATTTTGGTTGAGGGATAAATAATGATCAATGACACCGGGGAGAACTCCCCTGCTCATCTTCAAAATAGTGCCATGGGATCTTTAACGTTTACCTGAGAGAGCAGACAGGGCCTCGGTTTAACGTTTCATCCGAAAGACGGCACCTCCGACAGTCAGTGCTCCCTCAGTACTGCACTGGAGTGTCAGCCTAGATTTTGTGCTCAAGTCTCTGGATTGGGCCTTGAACACACGAGTGCTACCAACTGAGCTATGGCTGTCCTCTATTAGCTGAGTTCCCATTATTTGTTACCACAGTTTGGCTGTGGTCCCTTCGAATGCAAACCACATGCAAGGCCAGATGAGGGCAGCTGCAAATAATGCTGTCACAGGAGGTCCTAGTCTTGAGGAGGCCCTGATGCTGATCTACATAAGAGTTATGCAACTCCGACTTACCTTTTCAATCTTTATAGGCTGCTTAATATCTATTGATCAGGTGTTCAGGGGCCAGAGAGTGGAAAGGTGTCTCATACAGCAGATTGTTTAGTAATTCAGGGGTCTGGTGAGTGGAGGATGTCTTATATAGCACATTGATCAGCTGCTTAGAGGCCCAGGGAGTGGTGGGCTACCTTAAGCTAAGTAGATCTTAGGGGAAATTCAGTGCTTCTAGCGCTATTGAAGTGAGGCCGATTCTCCAACCCATGCTCTTTTTGAACACCTCTGCAAGAAGTGCTGAATTTACTCTTACCTTATATTTAATTTTGTGCCCTGGAAAAAAGTCAATACATGGATTAGGGAGATTCACCAGATTGCACCACCTTGCAAGTAAATCGCTAAATTTTCTAAATGAATGCACATCTGGATCCACCGAGAATAAGAGCCCACTCATCTAGTGCTTGACCTTCAGTGTCTCAGAGATAGGAGTGGACAGCAGCTGTGGCAGTGTGGGATTTTAAATCTCATTCCGTCAGCCCTGACTATATGGAACTAAGATGAGGGAATGTGGAAAATGTCCAATTAGAGCCTTGCTCCTTTGTAGTGGTGGCAGTACTGAGGGAGTGCTGCACTGTCGGAGGTGCCATCTTTCGGATGAAACGTTAAGCCGAGGCCCCGTCTGCCCTCACAGGTGGATGTAAAAGATCCCATGGCACTATTTGAAGAAGAACATTGGAGTTCTCCCTGGTGTCCTGGCCAATATTTATCCATCAACCCACACCACTAAAAAAAAACAGTTTATCTGGTTATTGTCACATTGCTGTTTGTGGGAGCTTGCTGTGTGCAAATTGGCTGCTGCGTTTCCTACATTACAACAGTGACTATACTTCAAAAAAGTAGGTCATTGTCTGTAAAATGCTTTGGGACATCCTGAGGTCATGAAAGGCGCTATATAAATGCAAGTTATTTCTTTCCTTCTCTCTGTCGAAGGTATATTCATCCTCCATCTTTACATTATTCCCTCTTGAAACAATAATTAAGCCTTCTGGTTTTCAGAACTGTATAAGATTGTGTGTCAATTTATTTCATGTACTTTTTTGTTATTTGCACTGGGAGCTCAGGAAAAAAATGCAATTAATTTCACTCTTTCCATGCTGGAAGTAGGAGGTCTTGGCAATGCTGATGATTAATATGTCTCTTTCTGAAGAGAGGAGCCAAGCTTGAATCAATCATTTGGATTTAGTTAATGTCAGGATGTTTCAACCCACAGGAGTCAGTCTAAATTGGAAGAACACCATATGCTGATGGAGTGGAGTGGCTCAAAATAGGCAGTGCCTCAAACTTGTCCAGATACCAAATCTTGAATAGAACAAGGGCATTATTTAAAACTGGGAGCACTGGACGACAGAAACTGTAAAAAACAGGCTCTGTATTAGCAGCACCTCTGGGCCTGTGTGACATGTTCATATTATTGATGTTGGTGTTCAGTCTACTCACCACAGCACTGGCTCATTGTCATGGGTCTAATTACCCCACTCCCACTGACCCACCCTTGTCTACACCATTCCTAAACTGACTTTATTTTGACTGCTATGCTGAATTGTCTATTTAAGTCTGCTGAGCACTGCGACATTTGGAGCTCTTTTGATTAGAAGCCAGGTAGAAAGAAAACAGTTTGCACTGCTGGCTGCCAGCTGGAGAGATTCACATTAAATACAGGTTCACACCAGGAGCAAATCGGATACCGAACAAGGAGCAAGAAAAGGAAGTCTGTGGAACCAACTTGAAAACAACAACATCTTGTATATTTATATACAGTAGTGCCTTTAACATAGTAAAATGTCCCATGGCGTTTCACAGGAGCGTTAGCAAAGAAAGTTTGACGCCGAGCCACATAAGGAGATACTGTATTAGGACATGTGACCAAAAGCTTGGTCAAAGAGGTTGGTTTTAAACATAGAAACATAGAAGATACGAGCAGGGGTAGGCCATTCGGTCCTTCGAGCCCGCTCCACCATTCAATGAGATCATGGCTGATCATCCAAATTCAGTACCCTGTCCCTGCCTTCTCCCCATATCCCTTGATCCCTTTAGCCTTAAGAAATATATCCAACTCTTTCTTGAATATATTTAATGAACTGGCCTCCACCGCCCTCTGTGGCAGAGAATTCCACAGGTTCACCACTCTCTGAGTGAAGAAATTCCTCCTCATTTCAGTCCTAAATGGCTTACCCCTTATCCTTAGACTATGACCCCTGGTTCTGGACTCCCCGGCCATCAGAAACATCCTTCCTGCATCTAGACTGTCCAGGCCTGACAGAATTTTATAGGTTTCGATGAGATCCCCTCTCAATCTTCTAAACTCCAGTGAGTATAAGCCCAATTGACACAATCTCTCCTCATACGTCATTCCTGCCATCCCAGGTATCAGCCTGGTGAATCTTCGCTGCACTCCTTCCATGGCAAGAACGTCCTTCCTCAGGTAAAGCGACCAAAACTGCACACAATACTCAAGGTGTGGTCTCACCAAGGCCCTGTACAACTGCAGCAAGACATCCTTGTTCCTGTACTCGAACCCTCTTGCTACGAAGGCCAACATACCATTTGCCTTCTTAACCGCCTGCTGCACCTGCATGCTTACCTTCAGCGACTGGTGCACAAGAACACCCAGGTCGCTTTGCACTTCCCCTTCTCCCAATCTATTGCCATTCAAATAATAATCTGCCTTCCTGTTTTTGCCACCAAAGTGGATAACCTCACATTTATCCACATTATAGTGCATTTGCCATGTTTCTGCCCAATCACCCAACCTGTCCAAATCGTACTGGAGCTTCACGACATCCTCCTCACAGCTTACCCTCCCACCCAGCTTTGTGTCGTCTGCAAATTTGGAGATATTACATCCAATTCCCTCGTCCAGATCATTAATATATATTGTGAACAGCTGGGGTCCTAGCACCGATCCCTGCAGTACCCCACTAGTCACTGCCTGCCACTCGGAAAATGACTCGTTTATTCCAACTCTTTGCTTTCTGTCTGCCAACCAGTTCTCTATCCAAGTCAATACCTTGCCCCCAATCCCATGTGCCTTAATTTTGTACGCTAATCTCTTATGTGGGACCTTATCGAAAGCCTTCTGAAAGTCCAAATACACCACATCCACTGGTTCTCCCTTATCTATTTTACCAGTTACATCCTCAAAAAATTCCAGTAGATTAGTCAAGCATGATTTACCTTTTGTACATCCATGTTGACTTTGTCCGATCCTGTCACTGCTTTCCAAGTGCTCTGCTATTACATCTTTTATAATAGACTCTAGCATTTTCCCCACTACCGATGTCAGGCTTACCGGTCTGTAATTCCCCGCTTTTTCTCTACCACCTTTTTTGAATAGTGGGGAAGAGCGTCTTACAGGAGGAGAGAGAGGTAGAGAGGCGGAGAGGTTTAGGGTGGTAATTCTACAATTTATGGCCTAAGCAGCTGTGGGCACAGCCACCAATGGTGGAGCACTGAAAAACGGGGATGCGCAAGTGCCCAGAATTGGAAGAGTGCATTGGAATTCAATGAACTATAGGGATGTAGGAACATAGGAACAGGAGTAGGTCATTCAGCCCCTCGAACTGGCTCCACCATTCAATTAGATCATTGCCTATCTTTATCTTAACTCCACTTTAAGTATGATTGCTTTAGGCCCTGATTGCTGTATTTTAAAGTACCAGCCAGCTTTGTTGCCAGTATAATGCTTTGTTTAAACAGACTGCCGAATCTCCCTTGGCGTTGAAAACAGATACAAATTTCAAAAGAAATAAAATGTAATGAATAGTATGCTCCCTAGCAACTGCAGGTAGACAAATGATGTCATAGATTTATGCATTTCAGTTACAGAAGTAAATGCATGAACATAATGGACTTGATCTTTCTAGAGCCCATGCTGTTAGAGATTTTTATATTTGTTCCCCAAATGTGGGTGTCGCTGGCAAGGCCAGCATTTATTGCCCATCCCTAGTTGCCCTTGAGAAGGTGGCGGTGAGCTGCCTTCTTGAACCGCTGCAGTCCGTGTGGTGAAGGTACTCCCACAGTGCTGTTAGGGAGGGAGTTCCAGGATTTTGACCAAGTGACAATGAAGGAACGGCGATATATTTACAAGTCAGGATGGTGTGTAACTTGGAGGGGATCTTGCAGGTGATGGTGTTCCCATGCGCCTGCTGTCCTAGGTGGTAGAGGTCGTGGGTTTGGGAGGTGCTGCCAAAGAAGCCTTGGTGAGTTGCTGCAGTGCATCTTGTAGATGGTACACACAGCAGCCATGGTGCATGGGTGGTGGAGGGAGTGAATGTTTAAGGTGGTGGACGGGGTGCCAATCAAGCGGGCTGCTATGTCCTGGATGGTGTTGAACTTTTTAAGTGTTGTTAGAGCTGCACTCATCCAGGCAAGTGGAGAGCATTCCATCAGACTCCTGACTTGTGCCTTGTAGATGGTGGAAAGGCTTTGGAGAGTCAGGAGTTGAGACACTCGCCGCAGAATAGCCGGCGTCTGATCCGCTCTTGTTGCCACAGTATTTATGTGGCTGGTCCAGTTAAGTTTCTGGTCAATGGTGAGCCCCAGGATGTTGATGGTGGGGTATTCAGAAATGGTAATGCTGTTGAATGTCAAGGGCAGTGGTTAGACTCTTGGTTGTTGGAAATAGTCATTGCCTGGCACTTCTGTGACACGAATATTACTTGCCGCTTATCAGCCCAAGCCTGAATGTCACCCAGATCTTGGTGCACGCAGGCATGGACTGCTTCATTATATGAGGAGTTGCGAATGGAACTGAACACTGTGCAGTCATCAGCGAACATCCCCACTTCTGATCTTATGATGGAGGGAAGGTCATTGATGCAGCAGCTGAAGAGGGGTGGGCCTAGGACACTGCCCTGAGGAACTCCTGCAGTAATGCCTTGGGGCGGAGATGACTGACCTCCAACAACCACAACCATCTTCCTTTGTGATAGGTATGACTCCAGCCAGTGGATAGTTTTCCCACTGATTCCCATTGACTTCAATTTTACTAAGGCTCCTTGATGCCACACTCGGTCAAATGCTGCCTTGCTGTCAAGGGCAGTCACTCGCACTTCACCTCTGGAATTCAGCTCTTTTGTCCATGTTTGGGTTAAGGCTGTAATGAGGTCTGGAGCCGAGTGGTCCTGTCGTAACCCAAACTGGGCATCGGTGAGCAGGTTATTGGTGAGTAAGTGGCACTTGATAGCACTGTCGATGACACCTTCCATCACTTTGCTGATGATTGAGAGTAGACTGATGGGGTGGTAATTGGTCGGATTGGATTTGTCCTGCTTTTTTGTGGACAGGATATACCTGGGCAGTTCTCCAAATTATCGGGTAGGTGCCAGTGTTGTAACTGTACTGGAACAGCTTGGCTAGAGACGCGGCTAGTTATGGAGCAGAAGTCTTCAGCACGACAGCTGGAATGTTATCAGGGCCCATATGGATCATCCACTCGGCACTTCTGACTTAAGATGGTTGCAAACACTTCAGCGTTGTCTTCGGCACTCATGTGCTGGGCTCCGCCATCATTGAGAATGGGGATATTCTGTGCTTTCATTGTGCTGTGCCCTTTCATGCTAAAATTGTGCATGCAATTCAAGCGAAGTCAGGATAGGACTTTGAAATTTTCACGACTTTAAGGCCTTAAAATGGAGGCCTCAGTGGTTCAGAACAGAGGGGGAGAAATTCCGCTCGAGGGCATTTGGGGCGCTAAGTCAAAAATGTTTGAAAAGTTAGCGCCAGGCGCTAACCTTTTCAAACATTTGAGAAATCCCAATTTTTTGCTCCAAGAGGGAAGTGGAGTGCCGCGAAATTCAGTAGTAGCGCCCCAAGCAGGAGGTGGAGGGCTTTCCAGTAGCACCACACCTCCTGCTTGGGACGCTACTACTGAATTTACGGCGGAGGTGCGCTAACGTTTCCGGGGCGCGAGCGATGTTAGCGCCCCTAAATGGGCGCCACCCAATTTTTCCCCCATTATCTTTTCGCTCATCCGATTGCTGCTTGTAGGACCCTGCTGTGCACTAATTGGCTGCAGTGTATACCTACATTATAACAGTGACTATATTTCATTGGCTTGGGGACAGCCTGAGGAGGTGAAAGATGCAATTAAAAGTAAGTTCTTTCTTCAACTAGAAAGCAAATTAAAAGCTTTGCAGTTTAAAGGCATGCATGTGATACTTATATTCTGTGAAATGGTCACAAGCCACTAACCTGACATTCACAGCAACAATCAAAAATGTAATGTGAATTGGGGCTGAGTTTCTGCAGCGGCTCTCGTACTCTAGATATCTGTTTGAACAACGTCCCTGTCCTTTCCCTTTCTTACATTCCTGTTTAATTCTGTATTCTCAACAAAGCTGGGCGATTCACGAACCCTTATCATTGTCATTAATAAATATTTGATTCTACGTGCTATGTTTCCAAACCAGTTGTTGATACTTTCATGCAGCCAGCTCCAATGAGTCTAATAAATTCAATAAGGAGAAACTTCTTTACCCAGTGAGTGGTGAGAATTTTTTTTTTATTCGTTCCTAGAATGTGGGCGTCGCTGGCAAAGTCAGCCTTTATTGACCACCCCTAATTGCCCTTGAGAAGGTGGTGGTGAGCTGCCTTCTTGAACTGCTGCAGTCCGAGTGGTGAAGGTACTCCCACAGTGCTGTTAGGGAGGGAGTTCCGAATACTTAAAATTTTGCCCAAAACAGTGGCCCGTATTTTCCGATCGGAGGCTTCTTGCGTGCGGAGGCCTCCGGAATCTGGAAAAAATCTATGGACTTATCTGAGGGCTCCCGAGGTGCGTATGCTTCTGCTCCTGGGCCTCTCCAAACTCAAAATGCGCAGGGCCCACGTATCCCAGAGGCGCATGCGGTTTGCAAGCGTCCCTGGGATCACGTGGGCCATGGGGAGCCAAGAGGAGAAGGGTATTCCCCTTCATACACTTGACAGATAGACCTGTCAAATATATGAATGGAGCTCACCCCAAAAACACAGTAAATTTAAAAAAAGACCATCACAGTTTTAAAATGAGTTGAAATTACAATAAATTAAATATTTTAAACAAAAATTAAATTTTTTGAAAAAAATAATTAAAGTTTTTTACGGGGCTAAAAATAAACTTAACTTTTTTTAAAGTATTTTTAAATGATAAATGAGTGAAAAAAAATGTTTTTTTTTACTTTTTTCAACTCTTATGCTGTAAATGCAGGCCTTACACCTGCTTTTACCAAGCGTAAGATTTCTAAGGGTTTTCTGTGGGCGGAGGTTCTCCAGAAAGCGGAACTATTCGCCCGTAAAGGCCCTTCTCTAGTGCAGGTGTCCGATCTGTCAAGAGCATTCTTGACATATCGGAAATATTGGTTTTCGCATGCCTGAAACCGGCATTTCCGATGTCCCTACGGGTGTGTACACAGCTCATACACACCCGTAGGCATCGGAAAATACGGCCCAGTGTCTTTTCCATTCATATATGGTAAGTTTGATCCTCAATGATTTGTCTGCTGTGAATGCTGTTGGAGAACCTTCTTATCTTGTATGAGGCCTGTTATGTAGAAACATAGAAAATCTCAAGGCCGGAAGAGACTAAAGGCTAGGATCTCCACATCCCCCATCCTTGCCAATTTGCACCTAAAATCTCTCTTGTTCAACTAATCTAAAAACCGACCACTGCCTCAGTGAAAAAATGTTTTCTTCCTTCCTCAATCTATGATTTTTCTGATTACAAATTCCCTTCCAACTAGAATGATAGAGTCATAGGCCTAGAAATTCAGTGGGCTGCGCCACCCGTTGGCGCCCAAAGAGGGCGCTTAGTGGGTTTTGCGCTACTGGCCATGCCTCCCGCTAAATTTAGCGGGACACTAATGGCGGCACTAGCCATTAGCGCTGCGCTGCCACCGATGACGTGATCGGTGTGCGCAGCGCCTCGCTACCGCCCCGATCGCAAAATTTGGTAGCGCCCCCCTGCTTTAACACCGGTCGCAATTTGCGACCGGTTCAGGGGGGCCTACCTGCGGTGGTAGAAGCGTGGAGGTGCGGGGCGGCCATTTATTTTGCTGGCTGCCTGCCAGTATCTCTTCGCACCGCCGTCCCCGGCCTCCTGAGCACCCCCCCCGCCCTGCGTTGTGCCGGCTGTGTCCCAAGAGCCTGACACTTCGCCTCGGTGCCGGGCTCTTTTGCCGGCACTCGCGATTGCCGATCGCGCTGCAGCAGGCCCCTCCCCTTTAAGAAGGGGAGGAAGGCCTGCAGTACCGCAGCGCGCCGTGCCACAGCGTGTGGTGCTGCGGCACGTTGCGCTGCGATTTTCAGTTGCAGCACCCCAAGAGGGATGCGGGGCACCTCGAGTAACGCTGCGCTTCCATCTGGGGCGCTGAAACTGAATTTCTGGCGGGCGTTCGCGACTCCTTCCGGGGCGGTACTTCCGGTGCCCTGGCGAGACTGGCGCTTCTAGGCCATAGAATTTTACAGCACAGAAAGATCCCTATTGACCCATCAGACCTGTGCCAACTGTCTGGAAGAGGATTTCGCCACATTCCCCTGCCTTTTCCCCATACCCTTCTTTTTCCAATAGTTATCCATTTCACTTGTAAAAGCTATTATGGATTCTGTTCCTGATGGGGAATGCAATGACCTAACAACCTTCTGCATAAAATACTTTTACCTAACCTCTCCCTACATCCGTTTGCTGATTTTACATTAATGCCCTCTAGTTCCCCACTCTTTCACCAGTGGAAATAGATTTTATCCTCTTTTACCTTATCAAAGTCTCACATAACTTTGAGTACCTCTATTAGATCTCCTCTTTATTTATCTTTTGTTCTAATGAAAAGAGCCCCAGCTTCTCTCATCTCTCCTCATAACTAAAGCATCTTTTCTCTGGGATCATCTTTGTGAATATCTTCTGTACCCTCTCCATGGCCTTGACATCCTTCCTAAAGCAAGACATCCAAAACTATCCAAAATATTCCAACTGTGGCTTAACGAATGATTTGTTTTGGTGTAACATTATCTCCTTACTTTTGTACTCTGTGCCCTACTTATCAAACCTAGGAGCATCCAAAGCTAGAGCTCCCTGGATGACAAAATAGAGATTAAAATGAGATAGAAAAAGAAGGCTTATGACAATTGTAATACAGTAGAGAACCAAGATGAATACAGAAAGTATAGAGGAGATCTAAAAAAAGGGATTAAGAGGGGAAAAGAGAGAGTATGAGATTAGATTAGCAGCTAACATAAATGGGAACCCAAAGGTCTTTCTAAACATATAAATAGTAAAAGGTAAGCCAAAGGAAGGTTGGGGCTGATTAGAGACCAAAAAGGAGATATTCTTGTACAGTGCAGAGGGCATGGCTGCGGTACAAAATGAGTACTTTGCATCTGTCTTCACGAAAGAAGAGGATGCTGCCAATGTAGCAGTAAAGGAGCAGGTAGTACCAATATTGGACAGGATGAAAATAGATAAAGAGGAGTTACTTAAAAGGTTGACAGTCCTCAAAGTAGAAAAGTCACCCCGTCCAGGAGGGATGCATCCTAGGTTACGGAGGGAAGAAAGGGTGGAAATTGTGGAGGCTCTGGCCACAGTCTTCCAATCCTCCTTAGATATGGGAGTAGTGCCAGAGGACTGGAGGATTAAAAAATGATACACCCCTGTTTAAAAAAGGGGCGGGGGATAAACCCGACAACTGCAGACCAGTCAGTTTAATGTCAGTGGTGGGGAAACTTTTAGTGACAATAATCTGGGACAAAATTAATTGGCATTTGGAAAACAATGGGCTAATAAAAGAAAGCCAGCACAGATTTGTTGAAAGCAAATCATGTTTGACTAACTTGATCAAGTTCTTTGATGTAACGGAGTGGGTCGATGGGGGTAGAGCGGTTGATGTATCTGGACTTTCAAAAGGCATTTGACAAAGTACCACATAATAGACATTTTAGCAAAATTAAAACCCATGGGATTAAAGAGATAATGGTAGTGTGGATACTAAGGGACAGAAAGCAGAGAGTAGTGGTGAATGGTTGTTTTTCAGACTGGAGAAAAGCATACAGTGGTGTTCCCCAGGGGTCGGTATTGGGACCACTGCTCTTTTTGATATATATTAATGACCTGGACTTGGGTATACAGGGCATAATTTCAAAGTCTACAGATGACACGAAACTTGGAAATGTATTAAACAATGAGGAGGATAGTAACAGACTTCAGGAGGACAGAGACAGACTGGTGAAATGGGCAGACACGTGACAGATGAAATTTAACACAGTGAAGTGATACATTTTGGTAGGAAAAATGAGGAGATGCAATATAAACTAAATGGTACAATTTTAAAGGAGGTGCAGGAACAGAGAGACCTGGGGGGTGTATGTACACAAATCTTTGAAGGTGGCAGGACAAGAAGGCCGTTTAAAAAGCATACGAGATCCATGGCTTTATTAATAGAAGAATAGAGTAAAAAAGCAAGGAAGCTAAGCAAAACCTTTATAAAACATGTGTTAGACATGTGTCAGCTGGAGTATTGTGTTCAATTCTGGGCCCCACACTTTAGGAAAGATGTCAAGTCCTCAGAGAGGGTTTAAAGAGATTTACTAGAATGGTATCAGGATGAGAGACTTCAGTTACGTGGATAGACTGTAGAAACTGGGGTTGTTCACCTTAGAGCAGAGAAGATTAAGAGGAGATTTGATTGAGGTGTTCAAAATCATGAAATGTTTTGATAGCGTAAATAAGGAGAAACTGCTTCCAGTGGCAGAAGGGTCGGTAATCAGAGGACACAGATTTAGGATAATTGACAAGAGAATCAGAGGCGACATGAGGAAACTTTTTTTACTCAGCGAGTTGTTGTGATCTGGAATGCACTGCCTGAAAGGGTGGTAGAAGCAGATTCAATAGTAACTTTCAAAAGAGAATTAGATAAATACTTGAAGAGAAAAAAATTACAGTGCTATGGGGAAAGAGCAGGGGAGTGAAACTAATTGGATAGCTCTACCAAAGAGCCTCCTGTGATGTCTTATTCTATGATTCTGTGATATGGTTTTAAAAGCTTTTTCAGCTTGTCCTCTCACTTTTAAAGATCGGTGTAGCTGAACACCTAAATCTTTATACATCCCAACTATTTTTGAAGTGTCACCCTTGAATTTATATGTCTTCACCTTATCTCCCTCCCAAAATATATCACCTAACATTTGGCTCCGTTAAATTTCAGCTGACATTCAACTGGCCATACTGCTGACCTATCAATGTCTCCCTGAATTCACTGACAGCTTGCTTCACCGTTACTTAATACTCCTTAGTTTTGCTCAATGCCATGTTTGATTTTGTGCCTCCCACTAAACAGCAACACTGACCCCTAGGGAACGCCACTGTTTACATGACTCCAGTCCAAAACACATCCATTCACCATGACTCCGTTTACCATCCTTTAAGTCACTTCCCATCTATGCTGCCGCACTCCCTTTCAGTTTATTAACAAGCCTCCTATGGAGCACTCTAGTAATCATATTAGTAAGGCTGCATTTACTTATATACTGTACATTAATAATTTAAACATTTTTGATTTTTCTTTATAGATTTAAGTTTAAATGCAGCTCTTTCAGTTAATCCATCAAAGCTCTCCATATTTATAATGCATTTCAGCCTTACAATAGACCACTTTTTTCCATTTTAGTTCCCCTCTTGTGATTGTAAACTTGCTCGTTAAAAATGTGGTACATTCGTTTTATCATCTTAAGCTGCTGCTTTCACCACATTATTGAATCTTATGACACTCACGTCTACTGTAATCTCAAGAGTGGCAGTCAACGTCGGTTTCGTGCAAAACATTAAAAACCAGTATGGCCTGTGCCCGGATTCCTTCTTGAACACGCTGAGTCAAGAAGGCAGTCTGTCTGTGCTTATAAAGAGTGCGCCGCTTTCTAGCTATTTTAATTTATGAGTTGCACATCTTTTAATCAAAGCACCATAATTAGCTCCAGCATTTAAAGGCAATCCAGCACTTTCCCCAGTATTCTAGTGCAGTTCCTTATTATTAGTTTCAGCTAAATGGATT
This sequence comes from Somniosus microcephalus, assembly GCF_052327205.1. Lineage (NCBI taxonomy): Eukaryota > Metazoa > Chordata > Chondrichthyes > Squaliformes > Somniosidae > Somniosus > Somniosus microcephalus. Next base: position 50,499,671 of record NC_140995.1, read on the forward strand.
CTGCCAGCCTTTCCTCTGCAGAAATGTCTGTCACACCTTTCCTACAACATAGACACCTCCCTACAACATGAACTATTCCTACAACATCGATTCTTCCTACAACACGGACCCTTCCTACAACATGGACCCTTCCTACAACACGGACCCTTCCTACAACATGGACCTTTCCTACAACATGGACCCTTCCTACAACATGGACCCTTCATACAACATGCACCTTTCCTACAACATGGACCCTTCATACAACATGCACCTTTCCTACAACATGGACCCTTCCTACAACATGGACCCTTCCTACAAAATGGACCCTTCCTACAATATGGACCTTTCCTACAACATGGACCCTTCCTACAACATGGACCCTTCCTACAACACGGACCCTTCCTACAACATGGACCCTTCCTACAACATGGACCTTTCCTACAACATGGACCCTTCCTACAACACGGACCCTTCCTACAACATGGACCTTTCCTACAACATGGACCCTTCCTACAACATGGACCCTTCATACAACATGCACCTTTCCTACAACATGGACCCTTCATACAACATGCACCTTTCCTACAACATGGACTCTTCCTACGACATGGATCCTTCCTACAACATGGACCCTTCCTACAAAATGGACCCTTCCTACAACATGGACCCTTCCTACAACATGGACCCTTCCTACAAAATGGACCCTTCCTACAATATGGACCTTTCCTACAACATGGACCCTTCCTACAACATGGACTCTTCCTACAACATGGACCCTTCCTACAACATGGACCCTTCCTACAATATGGACCCTTCCTACAACATGGACCCTTCCTACAACATGGACCCTTCCTACAACATGGACCCTTCCTACAACATGGACCCTTCCTTCAACATGGACCCTTGCTACAACATGGACCCTTCCTACAACATGGACTCTTCCAAAACATGGACCCTTCCTACAACATGGACTCTTCCAAAACATGGACCCTTCCTACAACATGGACTCTTCCAAAACATGGACCCTTCCTACAACATGGACCCTTCCTACAACATGGATCCTTCCCACAACATGGACCCTTCCTACAACATGGAGCCTTCCTACAACATGGACTCTTCCTACAACATGGACCCTTCCTACAACATGGACCCTTCCTACCACATGGACCATTCCTAAAACATGGACCCTTCCCACAACATGGACCTTTCCCACAACATGGACCTTTCCTACAACATGGACCCTTCCTACAACATGGACCCTTCCTACAACATAGACCCTTCCTACAACATGGACCCTTCCTACAACATGGACCCTTCCTACAACATGGACCTTTCCTACAACATGGACTCTTCTACAACATGTACCCTTTCTACAACATGGACTCTTCCTACAACATGCACCCTTCCTACAACATGCACCCTTCCTACAACATGGACCCTTCCTACAACATGGACCCTTCCTACAACATGGACCTTTCCTACAACATGGACCTTTCCTACAACATGGACCCCTCCTACAACATGGACCTTTCCTACAACATGGACCCTTCCTACAACATGCACCCTTCCTACAACATGGACCCTTCCTACAACATGGACCCTTCCTACAACATGGACCTTTCCTACAACATGGACCCTTCCTACAACATGGACCTTTCCTACAACATGGACCCTTCCTACAACATGGACCCTTCCTACAACATGGACCTTTCCTACAACATGCACCCTTCCTACAACATGGACCCTTCCTACAACATGGACCCTTCCTACAACATGGACCCTTCCTACAACATGGACCCTTCCTACAACATGGACCCTTCCTACAACATGGACCCTTCCTAAAACATGGACCCTTCTTACATCATTGACGCTTACATTTCATTTTGCTTCTTTCTGTCCAGTCACTAAGTGCAGTTTTCTGAAACTCGAGTTCACTTTTAGCTTCCAACTTGCCTTCTGTTATTATTGATTCTCTCCCCTTTTTCATTCTATATACAACCATCAAGCTATTTATTGTTGATATTAGGTTAACAATACTGTAATAGCTTTTGTTAGCATTTTCACTCTCCATTTTCCCCTTGTATTCATTTGTTATCATTCCCCTCTCTTTTCTTTTGCTAATTCTGATTAATTTTTAAGACATTAATATTGTTCATTTACTTCACTTCCTAAAGCTACGGTTACTCTGCACTATTCCCAAGATCACAAGATTGGTGAAGATGATAAAGGTTGTTCAGGCCATTTTAATTGACCCATCAAGAAAACCCTGTAGTCCTCCATTCATGGTGTCAAGCTGCTTCCTAAATGATTCCAAGATTTTCACCTCACTCCCATATCCCGAAGTCCATTCCATGTATTGATCTAACTTTGGGTGAACAGTTTCAGTCCTAATTTGCCTTTTACTAGTTTTAATCTGTCCCCTTATCCTACTAGTTTTTCTATCCGATTTAACACTTTTTAGTCCTCTATAATGTCACCTTTAAATTGCCTCCTTTCAAGGCCATACTTCTCCAGGCTACCCTCATGACTCAATCCTCCGATGCTGCTGGCAACACAAGCTGCAGTGATTGTGAGAAGAAAGAACTTGCATTTATATAGCATCTTTCACAACCTCAGGCCATCCCAAAGAGCTTTACAGCCAATGAAGTACTTTTGAAATAGAGTCAGTGTTGTAATGTAGGAAACGCGGCAGCCAATTTGCGCACAGCAAAGTCTCAAAATCAGCAGTAAGATAAATGACCAGGCAATCTGGTTTAATAGCATTGGTTGAGGGATAAATGTCAGCCAGGACATCGGGGAGGACTCCACTGATCTTCAAATACCCAATACAATTTTTTGTGTCCAGCTGAGAGAGCAGACGGGGACTATGCAAACAAATTAGTGACATGAGTAAAAGACATAGGGGGCAAAATTTGGTTGCTTTGCGCCTCCTGTTCGCATAGTAACTAGCGCCCGGGCGCGGCACCACTAACGCTTCCCCTGAAATACAGCGGGAGGTAAGCGGCGGCATTAGCCGGTAGCACCCCACGGCACTGCGACTCTGGCGATGAAGTCATTGCCGTGAGCAGCGCCCTGCTCACGCCCCGGCCGCAAACTTTGGTCCCGCCCATTGAGATACCGCCAGACGCTATATCCGACAAGGTCAGTGGTGTGTTAGTGCCACCGGGGCAGCGATAATTAAATGGGAGATGCCGGGCAGCCATTTTTCTTGCTGGCCGCCTGCCAGCACCTGCCCCCTCTGCCGTCCCCCCATGGGGTGCCGGCAGCGATCGGGCAGCCCGGCACTCCTCTTGAATGCTGGGCTCTTTTGCCGGCACCCCAATCCCCGGTGGCCCAGCTGAGCCCCAGGTCGCACTGCGCTAGGCCCCTCCCCTTTAATCAGGGGAGGGAGGCCTGCAGTACCGTGGTGCGACGTGCCGGCGCGTGTGGTGCTGCGACACGTATTGCTGTGATATTGGGCTGGAGTGCCCCAAGAGGAAGGGGGAGCACTTCCAGTAGCGCCCCGCCTCCTGCTTGGGGCGCTACCATCGAATTCTGGGCACTGGGCTGCTAACTCAAAGTTAACAGTTCCGCCAACAGTTCTCATACCTCAACATGTCTGAGGAGCAGTGTTTTCGGAGGCTGAGATTCAGCAGGGAGGTGGTCACTGAGCTCTGCCACCTGCTTGAACCAGATCTGCAGCCTCAACTGAGGAGCAGGACGTCTCTGTCGGTGGCAGTGAAGGTCACAGTGGCTCTCAACTTCTATGCCACCGGCTCCTTCCAATCCGCTACTGGGGACATTGCCAATATCTCCCAGTTCGCGGTGCATTGCTGCATCCGTCAAGTCACGAATGCCCTCTTTAAAAGGAGACGTCAGTACATTTCCTTCCCCATGACCCTGGACAAGCAGCAAGAGCGCGCAATGGGATTTGCAAGAATAGCGGGCTTCCCCATGGTCCAGGGCGCCATTGACTGCACGCATGTGGCTTTGCGGGCGCCGCAAGAGAATGCCGAGGATTACTGCAACTGGAAGGGGTTCCATTCGTTGAACGTCCAGTTGGTGTGTGACCACAGACAGCTGATACTCGCTGTCAATGCCCACTTTCCAGGCAGCAGCCACGATGCCTTCATCCTGCACCAGACTTCTGTGGCAGACCTTTTCGAACCCCGGCTCACCCAGGAGGCTGGCTTCTTGGGGACAAGGGCTATTCTCTGTGCACCTGGCTGATGACCCCGCTCCGTGCGCCCAGCACCCCTGCTGAAGAACGATACAATGAGAGCCATCAAGCGACCAGGAACATCATTGAGCACACAATCGGTGTGCTCAAGCAACGGTTCCGCTGTCTGGACCATTCCGGGGGAGCCCTTCAGTACTCACCTGAGCGAGTCTCCCATTTCGTTGTAGTGTGCTGCATGCTGCATAACCTGGCAATCCTCAGGACTCAGCCACTGCCACCAGACATTGGAGCACCAGCAGAGGAGGAGGAGGAGGAGGAGCACCAAGACGGGAGGGAGGCACAAAGTGCAAGGGCCGTCCGTCAGCGGCTTATTGCAAGTCGGTTCTAGGCCCCCTCTGAGGGAATGGCTTGTGCCATTGAAAGAACATGAATGGAACCGTTCCGCAACCCCTAAGCCGGTCAAGGCAACAAATAGTTCAAAGAGCAAGCATGCACATTCTGAATAAAGACACTTCTTTATTTAACAAACTGTGTGCCCTTCCCGCATGACAAAGTAATAGAGCGAAACCCCCAAAAAATCAGTCAGACACATAACTGGTTCTCACAACCTGGAGACAATGAACAAAAGAGTAACCAAAAAATGACCATGATCCTCGGCCTTCAATAAAAAATTTAACAGCTTTTTGCCCTTCGAGGGTGATCTGCTTCGCTTGCGAGATTGGCCCCTTCCCACCCTGCAGCTCCTCTGCAATGGGACCCCAGTGGCTGCAGCAAGGCTGGGGGAAGGCTGCTGAGTGTCAGAAACTGAGTCGGCAGATGCCCTTGAGGCACGGCCTGGACCAGCTCTGGGCCTGGAGGGCCCGGCTGCTGACTGCTCCAACTCTGCATGGGCGGCAGCAGTCTGTCCTACAGGTGCAGTAGAGAAGTGACAGTGTTGGCAGCAGGAATGCTGCCATCCTGACAGAGGACAGCCACTCCCTGGCTGGACGACACACTGGCACTCCCATGGGGCAGCACTGCAGCATGCGGAGCAATCTGCTGAAGCACAGACTGCTGGCCTGCTGTGGCGCGGCGAGGGCCCCGGCGATTCGTGCCCGATCCAGCGAGGGTGGCAGCAGTCAGTGCTCGTGTGGCCTCAATCTGCGTCTGCATCAGACCAGCCACTGACTGCATTGCACCACTAGGCACTTGCGTGGAAGCCGCCTGTGCTTCCTGTGCTGCGCCGAAGTCCTGGAGACTCCTGACCTGTGCTGCGCCGAAGTCCTGCAGACACCTTGCCAGTGCTGCGCCGAAGTCCTGGACACTCCTTGCCAGTGACTCAATGGATTCGGGAATCCTTGCCACTGCAGCCATGAGCTCAGTGTGCCTGTGCTCCGCCTGGGCGCTCATTTCAGCGAGGAGCCGCACCTCTACTGCACTCACTGTAGCAGGACTCGAGGCCAGGCCCTCCCTCCAGGGAGAAGGCCACCGAGCTTCCCTACCCCCTCCCCCCCGCATTGCTGCAGCCCGCTGGGCCCCGGAGCTTCACCCTCCTCAGACCATTCCCCCCTGCTCCCCTCCAGGGAAGACGTGTCCCCATTATGGCCATGGGCTGCCTCGGCTGAGGGTGGCACTGATGGTCCAGCTTCCTCTTCCTCCTCACCTTCAGAGTCACTCACAGTGGCAGCTTGACGGCCCGCCTCCTCACCTGGCGAATCAGCATCTGAAAGCAGGGAGGTACAAGAGTGGCTTTAGCGTGAGGACAGGGCGGCAGCGAGGGAGGCATGAGTGCTGCAATGCACTGTATTGGTTTGATAGTGGCAAAGGATGCTGGAGTGAGGCACAAGTGGAAGGAGAGAGGTCATAAAGGTGATGACCTTACCATTGCTGTCCAGAACGGGGTCGGCATCTCCAGTGGCGACGGGGCCAATCATCCGGCCTGCCATAATCCGCTGGACTCGCTGCTCCAGATTGGTGAGGGCTTGAAGGTGAGGACAGCCTCCCTCGGTCCATTGCTGCTGCCTCCTGTTATGGGCCAGCTTGCCCTGGAAGAGAAAGGACGGGCTCTGATTACAGTGTGAAGCCCTGATCTTGGCTGTACTGCCTCCCATGGTCGAATAGCCCTTACAGTGTGAAGCCCTGATCTTGGCTGCACTGCCTCCCAAGGTCGAATAGCCCTTACAGTTTGAAGCCCTGATCTTGGCTGCACTGCCTCCCATGGTCGAATAGCCCTTACAGTGTGTAAAGTGCTGAATGTGCGTGTGAGTTTCATGAAAGGCCCATAGGTGTTGGATGAGGGCTGGGCATTGGGGCTTTCAGGACCCTTTGGCCATAAAGTGAGGTGGACATGCAGGGATGAAGAGGATACTGAAAAGGGTACTCACCCTGACGACCTGAGTGAGGTCGTTGAACTTCTTCCTGCATTGCACATGGGTCCTAGGCACCAAGCTGCTGGAGGTCTCTCTGTGAGCCACCTCCCTCCAAGCTTTGCGATAGTCGTTGGGCAGCGGCCTCCTGCCACTGTCCGGAAACAGGATAGATCGCCTGTGCTCCACCTCGCCAACCATAACCTGCAAGGCCCCCTCACTGAACCGCTGTGCTCGCTCCCTGGCCCTCTCCATGGACCTAGGTGTTAGAATGTGGCAGCAGGTCTGTCCAGGCCGAGAATCAGGGCTCCGATGCGCAGGGTGTGGCTGCAATCCAAGATCGAACCTTCCCTTTAAGAGCTGACCAGCGCCAGCGTGTCTGTGTGCAATTGCTAACTGGCCGCACCTGCGCTGCGCCCGCCCTCGGTGGTAGCGCCTCGCTTCTCCGGCTTAGCGCCTTAAGACAGTCGTGCAGTGCCTGTTTTAGCACTCCAAGCACCTCCTGGGGCGAAGCAGGACAATTTAGCAGTAGGTGGCGATAATTTGCGCCGGGCGCTAAATTTCGCGCCCGCTCGAGTATTACGCCCCAAACGCGGCGATACTGAATTTCTCCCCCAATATGTTTGAAGATAATAATTGAGAAAGACATAAGTATGACAAAGACCAGGGTAATAGATTGGAGGAAAGCTGATTTTGAGGGGCTGAGAATAAAACTTGGGGAAATAAAATGGGCAACAATATTGGCAAACAATGATGTAGAACAGCAATGGGAAACATTTAAAACGGTGATCAACAGAGTCCAGGAAAAATATATTCCGCTATATAGTCAATATTGAGGAGGATTGCAACAAATTACAAGAAGACATTAATAAACTTGCAGACTGGGCATATAATTGGCAAATGAAATTCAACACAGATAAATGTGAGGTATTATATTTTGCTAAGAAAAATAGGGAGGTCACATATTACTTGGAAAATAAGAATCTAAGTGGGGTAGAGGAGCAATGGGGTCTTGCAGTACAAATACACAAATCACTAAAAGTATCGACACAGGTTAACGAGGCCATAAAAAAAGCAAACCAAGCATTAGGGTTTATTTCTAGAGGGATAGAATTGAAATGTAGGGAAGTTATGCTAAACCTGTATAGATCTTGGTTAGACCAAACTCGGAGTACAATACTGGTCACCATATTATAATAAGGATATAGAGACACTGGAGAGGGTGCAGAGAAGATTTACAAGGATGATACCAGAAATGCCAGGGTATACATATCAGGAAAGGACGAACAGGCTGGGTCTCTTTTCTCTTGAAAAGTGAAGGCTGAGGGGGAACGTAATAGAGGCCTTTAAAGTCATGAAAGGTTTTGATGGAGTAGATACAGAGAGAATGTTTCCACTTGGGGGGAAGAGCAAAACTAGAGGCCATCAATATAAGATAGTCACCATGAAATCCAATAGGGAATTCAGAAGAAACTTCTTTATCCAAAGAGTGCTGAGAATGTGGAACTCGCTACCACAGGGAGTGGTTGAAGCGAATAGTATGGATGCATTTAAGGAACGGTTGGATAAGCATATGAGGGAGAAGGGAATAGAGGGTTATGCTGATAGAGTTAGATGAGGAAAAACAGGAGGAGGCTCGAGTGTAGCATAAACGCTGGCATGGACTGGTTGGGCCGAATGGCCTGTTTCTGTGACATATATCCTATGTAATCCGATGTAAAGTCTCGGAGTGTGATTTGAACCCACAACCTTCTGACTCAGAAGCAAGAGTGCTACACACTGAGCCACCGCTGACTAGTTTGACAGAAGCAAGCCTCCTGTTACACTGTGAGGTGCGCTTGGCTTAAAATCACACTCTCATTGCCAGGCCCAACAGCCTTTCATTTTTTCAAATTACTTTGTAGCTTAACTCACACAATTTGAGTGACAGCTCGCCATGTCATTTGCAAGTAGTGCACCACTTTAGAAACCTACAAACCAGCGGAGTAAATTAAGCATCAACTGAGTAGACACAACGGTATTTGTGTCATTTATCTCTGTACATAAGTTGAATATGGCTGCAAATGCTGCAGCTACAAAGTTCCATGGTTTATATCACTTTTTTCCCTCACACCTTTTGACAAGTTCATTTATATATTGATATAATAATTTTCCCCAAAATAATTTTACCTAAAAAGAGCACAAGAAATAGGCTGATGCCGGTAGACGAAGCATTTGGTGACTTAATGCAACAGGATAGATTATACATCAGTGTGATAAAATGGGTGACTATGGCACAATCTGCTAACAAACACCGACAAAAGAAGGTCCTTCAGATCAAAACAGTTGGCTGCAATTTCTGTCCATGATCATTTAATACTTGAAGAACTCGCACCAGCCCCCTCCTATTTCTCATCTACATACTGCCCCTCGGCGACATCATCCGAAAACACAGCATCAGTTTCCACATGTATGCTGACGACACCCAGCTCTACCTCACCACCACCTCTCTCGACTCCTCTACGGAATCTAAATTTTCAGACTGCTGCTCCGACAGCCAGTACTGGATGAGCAGAAATTTCCTCCAACTAAATATTGGGAAGATCGAAGCCATTGTCTTCTTTCCCCGCCACAAACTCCGTTCCCTAGCCATCCCTCTCGCTGGCAACTGTCTGAGGCTGAACCAGACTGTTCACAACATTTGTGTTATATTTGTCTCCGAGATGAGCTTCTGACCACATATCCGTGCCATCACTAAGACTGCCTATTTCCACCTCTGTAACATCGCCTGACTCCGCCCTTGCCTCAGCTTATCTGCTGCTGAAACCTTCATCCATGCCTCTGTTACCTCTAGACTTGACTATTCCAATGAACACCTGGCTGGCCTCCCTAGCTCTACCCTCCATAAACTTGAAGTCATCCAAAACTCAGCTGCCTGTGTCCTAACTCGCACAAAGACCTGTTCACTCATCTCCCCTGTGCTCGCTGACCTACATTGGCTCCCGGTTAAGCTGTGCCTCAATTTTAAAATTCTCATCCTTGTTTTCAAATCCCTCCATGGCCTCGCCCCTCCCTATCTCTGTAATCTCCTCCAGCCCTACAACCCCCCCCTCCCCCATAAGATCTCTGCACTCCGCCAATTCTGGCTTTTTGAACATCCCCAATTTTAATCGCTCCACCATTGGTGGCCGTTCCTTCAGCTGCCAAGGCCCTAAGCTCTGGAATTCCCTTTTTAAATCTCTCCGCCTCTCTACCTCTCTTTCCTTCATTAAGACGCTCCTTAAAACCTACCTCCATCTGCCCTAATATCTCCTTATGTGGCTCGGTGTCAAATTTTGTTTGATAGCGCTCCTGTGAAGAGTCGTGGGACATTTTACTACATTAAAGGCGCCATATAAATGCAAATTGTTGTTGTACAAATAAGATCATATTCCCGCCATGTATTCCATACATTAATAATTTGTTCAGATTACTGTATGACGAATGATTTTTGTATGTTTTATTATTTTTTTAAATCTGTTCACCAGATCTACCCTCCAGTTACAAGTGGGGCTCATAGAATCATAGAATGATTATAGCAGAGAAAGAGGCCATTTGGCCTGTCGAGCCCATGCCGGGTCTCTGCAAGAGCACTTCAGCTAGTCCCACTCCCCCGCCCTTTCCCTGTAGTCCTGCAAATCTTTTGCCCTCAGGTACTTATTCAATTCCCTTTTGAAAGCCACGATTGAGTCTGCCTCCACCACCCTTTCAGGCAGGGCATTCCAGATCCTAATCTGTGTAAAAAAGTTTTCCTCATGTCGCCTTTGGTTCTTTTGCCAATCACCTTAAATCTGTGTCTTCTGGTTCTCGACCCTTCCGCCAATGGGAAGAGTTTCTCTCTATCTACTCTGTCTAGACCCCTCATGATTCTAGATATCTCTATCAAATCTCCTCTCAACCTCCTTTGCTCTAAGGAGAACAAGCCCAGCATCACCAGTTTATCCACGTAACTGAAGTCCCTCATCCATGGAATCATTCCCGTAAATCTTTACTGCACCCTCTCTAAGGCTTTCACATCCTTCCTAAAGTGCGGTGGCCAGAATTGGACACAGTACTCCAGTTGAGGTCGAACCAGGGCTGGTGTGGGAAAGAGGGCTTCCTTTTCATGGGACACTGGCACCAGTTCTGGGACAGGAAGGAGCTGTACCGATGTGATGGGCTCCACCTGAACCAGGATGGGACCTGTGTCCTAGCAGAAAGGGTAAATAAGAAAGTGGCAAAGGCTTTAAACTAGTAAGACGGGGGGAGGGATCTACAAGAAACGTAACCAGCCTAAATATAAACAAAACCGGAAAGGAGAGCATAGGAAAGAATGAAGTAAGGAAGGATATTCATGGCAAGGGAATAAATAGAGTTATAGAACAAAAGATGGTTAAACATAAGGTGAGAGGAAATCCTGTTAAAAATGAGTTAAACTGTACAGCAATGCACACAGTGTCCGTAATAAAACAGGGGAGCTGGAGGCAATCATATGTTGCGAGGAACCAGACATAGTAGGGATTACTGAGACGTGGCTACAGAACAATCAGGACTGGGAATTAAATATTGCATTTTATAACATATTTAGAAAAGATAGGGAGGAAAAAAGGGGAGGTGGAGTAGCTGTACTTATTAGTGACAACATAATGGCAGTATAAAAAAAGTGATGCACATATCAGTGAGACAAAAATAGAATCCATGTGGATAAAGATAAAAGATAATAAAGGATCAATCACACTAATAGGCATAGTCTACAGACCACCTAATAATGGAAGGGAGGTGGAGGAAGAAATAGGCAGACAAATTAGGGAAATTAGTAAAAAACATAGAATAATAATCATGGGGCATTTCAACTACCCATATAATAATTGGACAGAAGAGGTAGGTAAAGGTGATAAGGGAATGGAGTTCCTACAATGTGTACAGGACTACTTTCTGATCCAATATGTACAAAGCCCAACAAGGGAGGATTCACTATTGGATCTAGTAATGGGCAATGAACCAGAGCAGAACCAGAAGTAAAGGTAGAGGAAAATATCGGCAGTAGTGACCATAATATAATATGGTTTAAGATGATAATTGAGAAGGATATAAGTATGATGTAAACTAGGTTTATAGATTGGAGAAAAGCTGATTTTGAGGGGCTGAGAATAGAATTTGGGGAAATAAAATGGGCAACAATATTGGCAAGCAACGATGTAGAACAGCAATGGGAAACATTTAAAACAGTGTTCAACAGAGTGCTGGAAATATATATTCCGCTAAAAGGAAAGAACAAACTAAACAATAATGAGACTCCATGGATGAATAAAGCCATAAGGGAACAATTGAGGGTAAGGAAAGAGGTATACATTAAGTACATAGACAGCAGGGGAGTGCATGATAAGAAAGAATATGAAAAGATTAGAAGAGAAGTCAAAAAAACAATTAGGGAGGCAAAGAGGAACTATGAAATTAAATTATCAAGGAACATAAAATAAAATAGTAAAATATTTTATAGGCACATCAATAAAAAAAGGAAGGTTGGGATGGGAATAAGACCATTAAGGGATAGTCCAGATAATACCATAGGTAATGATAAAGAGATGGCAGAAACCTTAAATAATTATTTTGCTTCAGTATTTACCAGGGAGATAGAGCAGGTGGACATGACATTGTACCATGAGATTAGTAATGAGATCAGTGCATTTAAAGTAAAAAAGGGGATATATTAAATAAATTAATCAAACTCAAAGAGGATAAAACCCCTGATCCAGATGGATTGTATCCATGCATTTTAAAAGAATCTAGGGAAGAGATAACAGAGGCATTACTACGCATATTTAATAATTCATTAGAAAAAGGTATAGTGCCAGAGGACTGGGGGATAGCTAATGTAATACCAATATTTAAGAAGGGAGATAGAACTTGTCAAGGGAATTATAGACCAGTCAGCTTAATATCAGTGGTCGGAAAAATAATGGAATACCTACTAAAGGAGAAAATAGAAGAACATCTAGAAACCAAAAATATAATAATGGATGGTCAACATGGATTTCAAAAGGAAAATTCTTGCTTGACCAACCTTATTGAATTTTTTGAAGAGGTAACAGAGAGAGTAGAGAATGGTAATGCAGTAGATGTAATTTATCTGGATTTTCAAAAGGCCTTCAATAAGGTTCCCCATAATAGACTGATGAGCAAGGTCAGAGAATGTAGAGTCAGGGGACAAGTAGCAGAATGGATAGCTGGCTGGCTTCAAGACAGAAAGCAGAGAGTGGGAGTAAAGGGTAGCTATTCACAGTGGCAGAAGGTGGGCAGTGGTGTTCCACAAGGATCAGTGCTGGGACCACTGCTGTTCACAATTTACATTAACGATTTAGACTCAGGAATCAAAAACACAATTTCTAAATTTGCGGATGACACCAAATTGGGGGCGGGGGGATGGTCAATATTGAGGAAGACTGCAACAAATTACAGGAGGACATTAATAAACTTGCAGAATGGACATATAATTGGCAAATGAAATTCAACACAGATAACTGTGAGGTATTACATTTTGGTAGGAAAAATAGGGAGGTCACTTATCACTTGGAGGGTGCGAGTCTAAGTGGGGTAGAGGAACAAAGAGATCTAGGAGTACAAATACACAAATCACTAAAAGTTGCGACACAGGTTAGCAAGGCCATAAAAAAAGCAAACGAAGCACTAGGGTTTATTTCTAGAGGGATAGAATTGAAAAGTAGGGAAGTCATGCTAAACCTGTATTGAACCTTGGTTAGACCACACTTAAGAGTACTGCGTACAGTTCTGGTCGCCATATTTTAAAAAGAATATAGAGGCACTGGAGAGGGTGCAGTGAAGATTTACAAGGATGATACCAGAAATGAGAGGGTATACATATCAGGAAAGGATGAACAGGCTGGGTCTCTTTTCTCTTGAAGAAAGAAGGCTGAGGGATGACCTAATAGAGGTCTTTAAAATTATGAAAAATTTTGATGGAGCAGATACAGAGAGAATGTTTCCACTTGTGGGGCAGAGCATAACTAGAGGCCATCAATATAAGATAGCCACCAAGAAATCCAATAGGGAATTCAGAAGAAACTTCTTTACCCAAAGGTGGTGAAAATGTGGAACTCGCTACCACAGGGAGTGGTTGAAGCGAATAGTATAGATGCATTTAAGGGGAGGCTAGATAAGCATATGAGGGAAAAGGGAACAGAGGATTTTGCTGATAGATTTAGATGAGGAAAGACGGGAGGAGGCTCGTGTGGAGCATAAATGCCGGCATGGACTGGTTGGGCTGAATGGCCTGTTTTGCACCGTATATCCTATGTCATCCTATGTTTTATGAAGGTTCATCATAACTTCCTTGCTTTTGTACTCTATGCCACTATTTATGAAGCCCAGGATCCCGTATGCTTTTTTAACCACTTTCTCAACCTGCCCTGCCACCTTCAACGATTTGTGCACATATACCCCCAGGTCTCTCTGTTCATGCACCTCCTTTAGAATTGTACCCTTTAGTTTATATTGCCTCTCCTCGTTCTTTCTACCAAAATGTATCACTTCGCACTTTTCTGCGTTAAATTTCATCTGCCACGTGTCCGCCCATTTCACCAGTCTGTCTATGTCCCCTTGAAGTCTATCACTATCCTCCTCACTGTTCACTAAACCTCCAAGTTTAGTGTCATCTGCAAATTTTTAAATTGTGCCCGGTATACCCAAGTACAAGTCATTAATATATATCAAGAAAAGGAGTGATCCTAGTACCGACCCCTGGGGAACACCACTGTATACCTTCCTCCATTCTGAAAAACAACTGTTCACCACTACTCTCTGTTTCCTGTCACTTAGCCAATTTTGTATCCATGCTGCCACTGTCCCTTTTATTCCATGGGCTTCAACCTTGCTGGTAAGCCTATTATGTGGCACTTTATCAAACACATTTTGGATGACCATTTACACCACGTCAACCGCATTGCCCTCATCAACCCTTTCTGTTACCTCATCAAAAATCTCGATCAAGTTAGTTAAATATGATTTGCCTTTAACAAATCTGTGCTGGCTTTTCTTAATGAATCACACTTGTCCAAGTGACTGTTAACTTTGTCCCTGTTTATCATTTCCAAAAGCTTCCCCACTATCAAGGTTAAACTGACTGGCCTGCAGTTGCTGGGTTTACCCTTACACCCTTTTTTGAACAGGGTGTAACATTTGCAATTCTCCAGTTCTCTGGCATCACCCCCGTATCTAAAGAGGATTGGAAGATTATGGCCAGTACCTCCGCAATTTCCTCCTTAACCTCCCTCAGCATCATAGGATGTCCCATCCAGACCTGGTGATTTATCAACTTTAAGTTCAGACAGCCTTTCTAGTGTTATATCCGTGTATCTTAATGTTGTGTCCTTCAATAATCAGACTGCAGGGAACGATTCAACAGGTGTTTAGTGAATGAGGGTTACTCTAGAACTAATTGTACACATCACTACTCAGGGTTTATATACAGGTGTGGTCACTGCCGGTACTACAGTATACAGGAGCTGTAAAAAGTAGTTCTCTCCCTTAAGGTATATATACATTACATACATTACAATTCCTCCCCTTTTAGATTAACAGTACCATAATACTCATTTAACAATTAACATTTTTAATATACAATGTTATATGAAAATAGTCCATTCATATATTCAGTCTCTGGGGAGGCTTCCTGATTCTTTCTGGATAACGCCTTTCCCGAGTGTCTCGCTCTTGGTGCGGAGGCGATTCTGGCCCCCTGTCGTCGGTTGGTTCATCAGCTTCAGATGTGATGCGCCATCAATTACTCAAAAGACTGAGGTTAAGCGAGTAACAACCAGGCTTTTATTAACTAAAGAATGAAGGTCTAGTCTCGAGTGGTCGACCCGTCCAGAATACTAAGGGACTGGGAGGTAGTCACTTATATACCTGGAATAATGGGAGGAGTCAGCCGAGGCATGTTCAGACCTGTACCTAGTGGAATACACATACACATACAGACAGGTATAACAGTGGTTTACCACATTCACCTCTTGTTTAAAAATGAGTCCGGCGGGGTGAAGTGTATTTAAAAGTTCGTGTATTGGAGTCTCTCCGGAGGTCTTGTCTGCCGCTGTGATCGACGTGGTGACGGCAGGGTTGGTGGAGCTTCCGGCGTCGCGTCCCGTGTAGGCTGGGGCACTGGAGTGTAGTCCTCGTGGGTGACGGTCCAAGGCGAGCCGGCTGCTGGGGTTGGATATCGGGTCCTGGGGGGGGGGTGGTAATGGGTAGTGGGTTACAGCGGTCCCCGAGGGTGTCGTGGGGGGGGGTGGTAATGGGTAGTGGGTTACAGTGGTCCCTGAGGGTGCGAGGTCTCGTATGGAGACTGTGTCCTCCCGCCCGTCCGGGTATGCAATGTAAGCGTACTGGGGGTTGGCGTGGAGGAGGTCGACCCTCTCGACCAGGGGGTCCGTTTTATTGGTCCTCACGTGTCTTCTCAGTAGTACCGGCCCTGGGGACGTCAGCCATGGCGGTAACGCTGTCCCCGATGTGGACTTCCTTGGGAAGACAAACATTTTCTCGTGAGGGGTGGCATTGGTGGCAGTGCAGAGCAGTGACCGAATCGAGTGGAGCGCATCGGGGAGCACCTCCTGCCAGCGGGAGGTCGGAAGGCCCCTAGACTTTAAGGCTAGTAGGGCGGCCTTCCAAACTATTGCATTCTCTCTTTCCACCTGTCCGTTCCCCCGGGGGTTGTAACTGGTGGTCCTGCTTGTGGCTATACCCCTAGCGAGCAGGTACTGGCGGAGTTCGTCGCTCATAAACGATGAGCCCCGGTCGCTATGGATATAACTGGGGAAACCGAACAGGGTGAAGAGGCTGTTCAGACATTTAATGACCGTGGCACTGGTCATGTCCGGGCAGGGGATAGCGAACGGGAAACGGGAGTACTCGTCAATGATGTTGAGGAAGTACACATTGCGGTCGGAGGAGGGGAGAGGCCCTTTAAAATCGACGCTCAGGCGTTCAAAAGGGCGAGTGGCTTTTATCAGGTGGGCTCTGTCTGGTCTATAAAAGTGCGGTTTGCACTCAGCGCAGACTTGGCAGTTCTTGGTCATGGTCCTGACCTCCTCAATGGAGTAAGGCAGGTTGCGGGCCTTGATGAAGTGGAAGAACCTGGTGACCCCCGGGTGGCAGAGGTCATTGTGGAGGGCCATCAGCCTATCGATCTGCGCGCTGGCGCAGGTGCCACGCGATAGGGCATCTGGGGGTTCATTGAGCTTCCCAGGCCGGTACAAGATCTCGTAATTGTAGGTGGAAAGTTCGATTCTCCACCTCAAGATCTTCTCATTTTTGATTTTGCCCCTCTGCTTGTTGTTGAACATAAAAGCAACTGAACGCTGGTCAGTGAGCAGGGTAAATCGTTTTCCAGCCAGGTAGTGCCTCCAATGACGCACAGCCTCCACAATAGCCTGGGCCTCCTTCTCGACCGCGGAGTGTCTGGTCTCCGGGCCCTGGAGGGTTCGTGAGAAGAATGCCACAGGTCTCCCCGCCTGATTAAGGGTGGCGGCCAGAGCAAAGTCGGACGCATCGCTTTCCACCTGGAAGGGGATGGATTCGTCCACTGCGTGCATGGTGGCTTTGGCAATGTCCTCCTTGATACGGTGGAAGGCCGAGCGGGCCTCTGCCATCAGGGGAAAAGAGGTGGATTTGATCAGCGGATGGGCTTTGTCTGCATAGTAGGGGACCCACTGGGCGTAGTAGGAAAAAAACCCCAGGCACCTCTTCAGAGCTTTTAGGCAGTGGGGCAGTGGGAGTTCCATAAGGGGACGCATCCGGTCCGGGTCGGGACCGATGACCCCGTGTTCCACAACACAGCCAAGGATGGCGAGGCGGTCTGTGCGGAATATGCACTTCTCCTTGTTATATGTCAGGTTCAGGAGTTGGGCGGTGCGGAGGAATTTCTCGAGGTTTGCGTCATGGTCCTGCAAGTCATGGCCGCAGATGGTCACATTGTCTAGGTAAGGGAAAGTGGCCTGCAGCGCGTTTTGATCGACCATCCGGTCCATCTCCCTTTGGAAGACAGAGACCCCGTTGGTAACGCCAAAGGGAACCCTAAGGAAGTGATAGAGGCGGCCGTTTGCCTCAAAAGCAGTATACTGGCAGTCTTCAGGGCGGATGGGGAGCTGGTGGTACGCTGATTTCAGGTCAATGGTCAAAAAGACGCGGTACTGCGCGATCTGGTTGACCATGTCAGCTATGCGGGAGAGTGGGTAGGCATCCAGCAGGGTATAGTGGTTTATTGTTTGGCTGTAGTCGATGACCAGGCGTTGTTTCTCGCCGGTCTTAACGACCACAACCTGGGCTCGCCAGGGGCTGGAGCTGCCCTCAATAATCCCCTCCTTCAGGAGCCGCTCCACTTCGGTTTTGATGAAAACCCTGTCCCCGGCACTGTATCGCCTGCTCTTTGTGGCGATGGGCTTACAGTCGGGGGTGAGGTTAGCAAACAGTGGGGGGGGGTGGGACTCTGAGTGTGGAGAGGTTGCATCTGGTGCGCGGCGGGCAATTTGGAGGCTGCTGGCTGCGGACTGTGAGTGGGGGGAGGGGGCCACCGTACACCATCGTAACGCTTTTGAGGTGGCACTGGAAATCCAACCCCAGTAGAACGGCAGCGCAAAGTTGGGGCAGGACCAGGAGTTTAAAATTATTGAACACAGTCCCGTCTACTACTAGTGTCAC
Source organism: Somniosus microcephalus (assembly GCF_052327205.1). Lineage (NCBI taxonomy): Eukaryota > Metazoa > Chordata > Chondrichthyes > Squaliformes > Somniosidae > Somniosus > Somniosus microcephalus. Next base: position 50,517,866 of record NC_140995.1, read on the forward strand.
CACGCAGTAGCCGCCAATGTCTGCTGACTGGGACTCGGCGGCCATAGAAATCCGCTGGTGCGCAGGCAGGACTGGGAGAGAGCAACGCCGCACCGTGTCGGGGTGGATGAAGCTCTCTGTGCTCCCGGAGTCAAAAAGGCAGTTTATTGCATGGCCGTTTACCTTAACGTCCATTTTGGACCGAGCTAGTTGGTGCGGTCTCGTTTGGTCCAGCGTAACAGAGGCCAGTGTAGGGGTCGGTGTGTCACTGCGGGTATCAGATCGGGGGGGGTTGGCGGCCTGCTGCGTCCCGGCTGGTGTCCAAGATGGCGGCGTCCATGATTCCCATGTGGCTGGAGTCGTCCAAGATGGCTGCTGCTGCGGTGGTTCGCACATGGCTGGGGAGGCCCAAGATGGCAGCCCGCACGGCCCACACGCGGCGCTGTTGGGGGCCCAAGATGGCGGCTCGCACGGCCCACACGCGGCGCTGCTGACGTTCGGGGTGGCTTTGGCCTTGCAGACGCTAGCGTAGTGTCCCTTTTTCCCGCAGCCCGAGCAGGTCGCATTCTTCGCCGGGCAGCACGCTCTGGGGTATTTGGCCTGGCCACAGAAGTAGCATTTCTGGCCTTGGGATACTGCTGTCTGGCTTTGGGACACTGCTGCGGTGGTTGGGCCGTTGTTGGGCTGTGGCTGGGGTGGCACGGTGCTATGGGGCTGTCCTACCGTGTCCCAGGTTGTCGTTCCCCGTGGCGTCCACGGTGCAGAGGAGTAGGCATCCATGCCCCAGTAGGCTGCGTCCAGCGTTAGTGCGATTTCGGAGGCTTTGTCGAGGGTGAGGTCACTCTGCTCCAGCAGTCGCTGTCGGGTGTAGTTGGACCTGTGGCCCGCTACGAAGGCATCCCGGATCAGTTCCTCCGTGTACTTAGTGGGCGTTACCGCCTTACACCCACAGGCCCGGCCAAGCACGGACAGTGCTTGGAGGTATTCCTCAGTCGATTCCCCAGGTTGTTGCTTGCGACTCCCCAGGAGGTGCCTGGCGTAAACTTCGTTCACAGGGCGCGTGTACTGGGTCTTGAGGAGCTGGAGGGTGGCTGTGTACGAGGTCGCGTCCCGGATGACTGAGTACACTCGGTGGTTCACCTTGGAGATCAGGACAGACAGTTTGTTCGCATCCGTTACGACCGCAGTGGAGGCAGTCAGGAATGCCTCGAAGCACATGAGCCAGTGAGCAAACTTGGTGGAAGCGTCCACTTCCCGACTGTCCAGGTCCAGGCATGCTGGTGTGAGGATCTTCTCCATTATAAAAAATTTAGTTAATAAAATTGATGCACCATCAATTACTCAAAAGACTGAGGTTAAGCGAGTAACAACCAGGCTTTTATTAACTAAAGAATGAAGGTCTAGTCTCGAGTGGTCGACCCGTCCAGAATACTAAGGGACTGGGAGGTAGTCACTTATATACCTGGAATAGTGGGAGGAGTCAGCCGAGGCATGTCCAGACCTGTACCTAGTGGAATACACATACAGACAGGTATAACAGTGGTTTACCACAAGATGTTATGTTTCTGCGTTAGATGCTACCTGTACGTCGGGTTCATCACCAGGTACGTATGGGCGAGGCATGGGGTTGACTCGTTCCTGTGACTCTAGGATGTGGTCAGCATGGCGTCTCACAATGTTCTCCCCAACATCCACTGTGTACATTAGTGGCCCCTGCCGTGTGCATATCGTTCCTGGTTGCCATTTCTCTGTTCGATAGTCGCGGGCCAAGACTGGTTGCCCTACATTGAAGCTCCTTGTCGGCTTCTCATTGATGTGCTGGAATTGCTTACTCTCAACATCTCTTCGTACATTTGGTCTGAGCAAATCCAGACGAGATCTCAACCTTCGGTTAAAGAACATCATGGCCGGGGCCTGGTTGGTGACTGCATGTGTCGCATTTCTGTAGGCTAACAGGAAATTGTCCACCTTATGCTGCAGTGGAATGTCATCATCGCACATAGCCTTTACTGCTTTTTTAAATGTTTGTACGAACCTCTCAGCCAATCCATTTGTGGCTGGATGATACGGGGCGGATGTGTAATGCCTTACCCCATTCCTTTTCATAAATCTTCGAAACTCTTCAGACACAAACTGTGGTCCGTTATCAGAGCAAATCTGCTCTGGCAAGCCGTTCCTGGCAAAAATGGTCCGTAGGACTGCAATCGTTTTCTCCGTGGTGGTGGAGGACATTTTGATCACCTCAGGCCATTTCGAGTGCGCATCCACGGCTATTAAAAACATTGAGTCCATGAATGGACCAGCAAAATCAACATGCACCCGTTGCCATGGAGATGAGGGCCACTCCCATGGGTGTAGAGGGGCATGTGGTGGTGCATTTTGGACTTTCTGGCATCCTGAGCAGCTCTTTGTCAGGTCCTCGATTTGCTGATCGATCCCCGGCCACCACACATAAGCCCTAGCAAGGCTTTTCATTTTCACCCCTCCCAGATGACCTTCGTGAAGGTCATTGAGCACTCTCTCCCTTAACTTGGGTGGAATTACCACTCGGGATCCACACATCAAGGTCCCCTGGCATACTGACAGCTGTTCTCTTCTGGATGAGAATGCTGGCAACAGTGAGTCGCCATGTGCTGGACATCCCTTCACCGTCAAATCATATACCCGAGACAGTGTCAGGTCATTTCGGGTCTCCTTCTCTATACCAGCGTTCGTTACTGGCAAGCATTCAATTATAGTTGAATGAAATATTTCGACAGGATCCACTGCTGGTGCTTCCTCCGCAGTAGGCAGTGGCAGGCGTGATAGCCCATCAGCGTTTCCATGCTGTTTCGTGCCCTTATACTCGATTTCATATTGGTGCGCCCCTCGAAAAAGGGACCATCTTTGTAGCCGTTGCGCAGTCATCACCGGAACGCCCTTCTTTGGATTAAAGATGGAGACAAGTGGTTGGTGGTCAGTCAGCAAGGTGAACTTCTGCCCGTGCAGATAGTGATTGAACTTTTTCACTCCCCACACTAGGCTGAGGGCCTCCCTGTCAATCTGGGCGTAGTTACGCTCGGTTGAGGTTAATGACCGAGACGCAAAGGCTACTGGCCTCTCCGAGCCGTCCGGGAATTTGTGCGACAGCGCCGCTCCAATGCCATAGGGTGATGCATCACACGCCAACCGAATTGGTAATGCTGGGTTGAAATGAGCCAACCCCTCTTTTGATGTGATCAATGCTTTGCTCTTCTGGAAAGCTCGTTTACATTCGTCACTCCACTTCCATGGTACCCCCGTTTGCAGTAGGGTGTTCAGTGGGTGTAGTATGGTAGACAAATTCGGCAAGAACTTATGGTAGTAGTTCACCAGCCCGAGGAACGACCTCAGTTGTGACACATTTTCCGGTGCTGGAGCCTTGACTACTGCCTCAATCTTTTCAAGGGACTTATGTAACCCCTCCTTATCAATAACGTGGCCACAATACGAGATCTGCTTCTGGAAAAACTCACATTTGTGGCGATTAGCTCGGAGCCCATATTCCTTCAGTCTAGTGAGCACCTGCTCCAGGTTGGCGAGGTGATCACTGTCATTTTCACCCGTGACCAGGATGTCGTCCAAATAACACTGGGTCCTTGGAATCCCTTGCAGGACTTGTTCCATTGCCCTTTGCCAAATAGCCGGAGCTGATGCTACCCCGAACACCAGCCGGTTATATTGGTAGAGACCTTTATGAGTGTTGATCGTGAGGTACTGTTTTGAGGCTTCTTCTACCTCCATTTGCAGGTGCGCCTGGGCCAGATCAATCTTAGTGAAGCATTTCCCTCCAGATAGCGAGGCGAAAATATCTTCAATCCGCGGAAGCGGATATTGTACAGTGTGAAGGACTGGGTTCACTGTCACCTTAAAGTCCCCACAGATGCGAACCTTCTTTGGTTCCCCAGGCGTATTACTCAACGACCTCTTCATTACAGGAACGATGGGTGTAGCCCACTCGCTCCTGTCCACTTTGGACAGTACTCCTGAACGTTCCAAACCTTCCAGCTCTGCTTTGACGTCTGGGCGGATCGCATAAGGTACCGGTCTGGCCTTGAAAAACTTTGGGCTTGCATTTTCCTCTATTTTGATCGTCGCTGTTATGCCTTTTAGTGTTCTGAGTCCCTCCTGGAACACCTCTTGTGCATCAGTTAGCATTTTTGACAGTCGTCCAGGTGTGACGTCGTCATCCTTTTTGGCATTTACAGTCAGTGCTTGTATGGAATGCCAATCTAGCTGTATTTTCCGGGTCCATTCACGTCCTAGTAGTGGTGGTCCTCCATCTGGCAATACATATAGGTCCATTTTTGGTGCTTCCTTGCCGTTATATATAACGTTCACCCTTATTCTTCCTTTGGGGTAGACTTTTTGCCCCGTGTACATCTTCAAGACAATCTTTGTATCTCTCAAGGGTATATGTGAGAATAGCCGCTTGTAGTCCCTTCGGTTTATGACTGTTAGGGCTGATCCTGTGTCCAATTCCATTTTCACTTGGACTCCTGCTATCTTGAGCGTGACCCAGATAGTTTGGTGATCCTCTGTTTTGATCACATTATGTAGTTTCAGACAACCCAGCTCCTTGCTTCCGGAGTCTGTATCACTTTTCTGTTCGTCTGAACTACTCTCCGTCACCTTATGTACCTTTTTGTGTAAGGGTTTGGGGCTTCTTTAAACTGGTTTAAAGTAATTTTCCTGGTCTTGCAGCCTTTGCCTGCACTCAGACCAATTCCAATAAAACCAATTTTAAAACAGCGGTTTTGAATCGCTACCCCACCTTCCAGTTCTGACTGCAGGGCTTATAATTATTGATATTAAAACAGACACGTAGTTTGGATGAGAGAAAAAAAATCAAGTTTTATTAACTAAAAGAAACTATAATCAAAATATCAAACTATCCCACACGAACACAGTGAAATTGTAAAACTATACAACAGGGGGGTTGCAGACAGCGAAAACGAGGGATACAATGGCTACAATGTTATTTAAACAATCTTAGCAATTCCCTTAAATCACCACCCCCCCCCTTAACTCCTGCTAGGTTGCCTTGTTGAGGAGTCAGAAACTCTGCTCACATGTGGTCCAGCGAAGAGAGAGAGAGAGAGAGAGACTCACCTATGGTCCCAGGAAGTCAAGAGAGAGAGCTGGCTTCTCAGCCCTATCTTTATATCTGGTGAGCCCCTCCCATCCTGCCTTGCAAGGCTGTGTGCAAAATTCCCCACCCAAAAGGGTCCAATACACAAGAGAAAGCTGTGATAGGCTAACTCAAAGTGGTTGGATTGAGTTAATGTGATTTTCGGAGCTCCCTGTGCTGAAACAAAAGGGAGATACAACTGCTCTATTGTCCAGTACTGGGGTGATTTAAAATCCATTCAAATGTTAACGCTTCCCATTCAAGATACAAAAGTCTCTTCTGCAGTTTAGATGTCCTTTGTCTTCATTGAACCTTACTTCCAGACACAGAAAGCTGCATTCCAAGCCTCTTTTGTCTCGGCCATGTGGTGTCCGCCATTTTTATCCCTGGAAATTTAAAAGCTCATCGCCCAGGGATACATTAATCAAAAAAATGAATCTTCAGAACTGTAAATTATTGCGAATTCTTACAGTCCGCCCTTGGATACTTCTAGCTTGCTTGTAGTATCCTCTTGAAGAAATGAGCAATGATTTCTGACCCCCCCCAAACAACCATCCCCTGTATTTACCTAATAGCTACCTGCCACGGATCCCCGTCCCGTCTATTCCCCTTAAATTCAAGAAAAAAAAAACCATGGTACGGTAGGCATCTTACAGATACTTCAGTTTTCAATAAGGGGTCTCATACCCCTACACGCTTGTAAAATTATAGTGTAAACCAAATTTACAATCACTTTTTTTTTTACATCATAAGTTATTACAAAATGTTGCAATCTTAGTTACACAATGTACTCAAATTATCGCAAGCACGGAGAGGGTCCTACGCCTCTGCTCAACTTGGAGTTGTCACAAACTGGTCCCAAGCACGGAGAGGATCCGACGCCTCTGCTCAACTTGGGGCTGCAACACAAAATACAAAAAATCATTAAACAACATGCTTAAATGAACCCCGATCATCACGTGCCGATGATGGGTCGCGAAATTCGAGTGGGCGTTGCTCCTCCCACTCGGGCAGTAAAAGTACCTTCCACCCCCCTTTGATCAGCTTAAACTTTAAAACAGGCAGAATGGATATACCGACCAGCCTGCTCCGCCAGCCCCGAACCGTTCCCTTGTCCCTTTGTGGAGGCGGGGTACCCCTCACGTTTAAATTACCTTGGCACAGACCGAGACCGGGGAGTATGGGATCTCATGACTCCCAGTCCCTCCCCCTCCCGTCTTCCCTCGACTGGCTGCAGAAAATGATGGGTGCCTGTGTGGCGGCTCTCCCTGGCCCCACACTGATCCAGCCACCCACTCATCCTTCCCAGCCACACTTATCTTCTTTGCCCGTGGGCCCCCGGGTGAGTTCCTCCCTCCCCCGACCGCACCCACGCGACTCTTGGGTCTTCCCCTCCTCTAGACAATCATTCCCGGGCCATCACCACCCACCCCCAGGGAACGCGTCCCTATCACAAGGCGCCCGCGCTTCCCCATCGTGACTCCTCGACAGCGAGGTCTCCCGCACGTGAACTTCGGTCAGGATAGTGCTGGGTTGGGGGCCATGCCCCACCCAGCTGGGGCCATCTCCTCCCCGTAGGAGGAGTAGGCAAGTTCCTCCGGACTCTGTCCGGTTTTTCCCGAAGATCGCTGCGGGGTCTCCTGGATTCGTCCAGTGGCGAGGTGATCCCCAACATTCCGTGTCTTCATTCGATGTCCAGCTCGGGCTGGGTGAACATGGCTGCTTCATTTTCCAATCTCCTGCAAAAACTTAAAAGGACATGCAGCCAGGTCTCACTGACCTGCTGCCTTAGGTGGAGACATGGTCGGGTCCCTTGACCTCGGACCAAAATACAAACATTTGGCACACATGTGAACTTAAACTCTTTGCACTTTAACTTAAAACTAGTTAAATCAACAAAACTTAAAATACACCTTAAAAGCACGCTATTTCACACCAAAGCTATAATACAAATGCCGCCCATCTCCGGACGGCCAGTCTAATCTCTGGCACTGTCACAGATTGCTGCTGGCTGCAGCGAAGCTGGACTGTCTCCTGTCTCTGGTCCCTCGCAGCTTATGGCTGTTGAGTGGGGGCCTCTGTTCTCTGGCTTCTCCCTGGCTCAGAAGACCGCCGTACTCCACTGTAAAGTGGGTGACCATGCTTTCTTAGGCTGGGGCACCCGCTGAGACCTTCTGAGGGGTGTCTCTATGGGGGAAACTTTGGCTGGCGGACCCTGAGCTTGGGTCACAGTCCCAGTTGGCTGGGAACCTGCTCCCCCATGTCCAAATAGCCCGCACTGTATAATGTACCTGGCAGCCTGCCGGTGCAAATCTCTCTCTGGGTTTGTCTGCTCTTCCCTGGAAACAAGTCACAGTTCCTATTTTTGTAGGCTGTGAACTTGAACTTGCATGGACAGCAAACTCATGTTCCCTCACCCAGGTGGCTTTAACTGGGGAATTTTGGACCTGCCTTTCGTCTGGGGCCAAAACTATCCCCTGTGTGCCTCCCTTGTCTCGGATTTCTGCAACTGGATCTGCTCTACAGGGGTCCCAGAACTCTCCTTTCCTGTTCCCTGGCTTAAACAGCTTACTCTGAATATGAATGGCTCCTCCCCCCACACAAGCCACAGTGCTTGCCTGTGAACTCGAACATGCTGTGGGCTGAGGATTCCTATTCTCAGGCTCACTCCTCACGGGCGGACCGTACCTCCGTTGTTGGAGGGGGTACACTGGTCCTGGTCCCCGCCTGCCTAGCGGGATCTGCTGGTGTTCTCCTACCACCCCATTGTCCACCCCTCCTTGCTGCCAGAGCTCCTCAAAACCCGGAGCTGTGGGCTGCTGTCTTGGGATCTCTAATTCCCTACCCAGCCTTTCCCTGGGTGTTGCCTCTGGGGCGGTTTGATTTGGGCTGCCAGTAAAATCCAGCTGACCTGCCTTCGGGCTGATCATGCAAATCATTCCCTTTGATGCCTTTAAAGCCATGTTAAGGCTTTCTATCTCTGCCCTACAGGGGCCATGATCTGCTTCACCAAACCTGACATTCTCTTCCCGCAGTCTCATCTCATTTTCCCTGGCCTCAGTGATTTGGTACTTTAGGAATTCTATCTCGTTTCTCGCATGGCTCTCTCTCTCGCTAGCTTCTTGGGTGAGGTGTGCATTCTCCTCCTGTAGCCTCATCTCTCTGTCCCTCGCCTCTGTGACTTCCTGCACAAGGCGCTCTATAAATGCCTGGCATTTCGTGACCTCTAGTGTGAGGCGTGCATTCTCTTCCCGCACCCTCATACCACTAGCTCTGGCCTCATACACCTCTCTGAGGCGTTCTACCTCCACCTGGCATTTTTCAAGCTGGAACTCCCGATTCTTGGCCTCTTTAAACTCCTCCTGCTCTCCCATCTCACCCTTCCTAGCCCAGCCACCTCTACCTCGATAGGTCAGCTTACACACTGCCACTACCTTCCGCAGGGCTGCCCACAGACTGAAAGCAAGAAAGACAATAACTGATGCTTTCTCTAGATCCAGACCACTTATCATATCAAAAAACGGCCTGCAGTCCTGCCCACAGTCGCCATTGTAAGGATTCCGGGGGCTTCTTTAAACTGGTTTAAAGTAATTTTCCTGGTCTTGCAGCCTTTGCCTGCACATCAGACCAATTCCAATAAAACCAATTTTAAAACAGCGGTTTCAAATCGCTACCCCACCTTCCAGTTCTGACTGCAGGGCTTATAATTATTGATATTAAAACAGACACGTAGTTTGGATGAGAGAAAAAAAATCAAGTTTTATTAACTAAAAGAAACTATAATCAAAATATCAAACTATCCCACACGAACACAGTGAAATTGTAAAACTATACAACAGGGGGGCTGCAGACGGCGAAAACGAGGGATACAATGGCTACAATGTTATTTAAACAATCTTAGCAATTCCCTTAAATCACCACCCCAAACTCCTGCTAGGTTGCTTGTTGAGGAGTCAGAAACTCTGCTCACATGTGGTCCAGCGAAGAGAGAGAGAGAGAGAGGGAGAGGGAGACTCACCTATGGTCCCAGGAAGTCAAGAGAGAGAGCTGGCTTCTCAGCCCTATCTTTATATCTGGTGAGCCCCTCCCGTCCTGCCTTGCAAGGCTGTGTGCAAAATTCCCCACCCAAAAGGGTCCAATACACAAGAGAAAGCTGTGATAGGCTAACTCAAAGTGGTTGGATTGAGTTAATGTGATTTTCGGAGCTCCCTGTGCTGAAACAAAAGGGAGATACAACTGCTCTATTGTCCAGCACTGGGGTGATTTAAAATCCATTCAAATGTTAACGCTTCCCATTCAAGATACAAAAGTCTCTTCTGCAGTTTAGATGTCCTTTGTCTTCATTGAACATTACTTCCAGACACAGAAAGCTGCATTCCAAGCCTCTTTTGCCTCGGCCATGTGGTGTCCGCCATTTTTATCCCTGGAAATTTAAAAGCTCATCGCCCAGGGATACTTTAATCAAAAAAATGAATCTTCAGAACTGTAAATTATTGCGAATTCTTACACTTGTACTTCTCCTGTGGAGATTTCTTGCTGCTTGTTTTCTTTCCCGACCTGCAGACTCTTGCTATGTGTTCTACTTTTCCACACTGTCTGCACACTTTGTCCTTGAACCAGCAATCATTATGGTCGTGTGTTGTTCTGCCGCAGCGATAGCACTTCACTGTTCCGTATGACATTTCATTTGTGCCATATTCTTGCGGTCTCCGTTGTATCTCTGCAGCGCCCCGTGCTGCTGCTTCGTGTGATACTGCAATGCTGAAAGCCTTGTCCAGCGTAAGATCCTTTTCTGATAGAAGCCGTTTCTGGGTTCCTTCACTTTGAAGCCCACACACAAACTTGTCCCTTAAAGTATCTGCTAGTCCCGTTCCAAACTGGCAGTGTTTCGCTAGCTTGCGCAGTTCCGTTAAATACTCAGCATTACTTTCATCTTTATGCTGGTTCCTTTTGTGAAACTTAAATCTTACTGCTATCAGCAGCGGTGTGGGGTTTAAGTGGTCCTGTAGGATTGACACTATGTTTTCAAAATCCTTTTCTACTGGCTTCTCTGGGGTTACTAGGTTTCGTAGTAAGCCATACATTTTTGCACCCATTGAATTCAACAATACCAGCGCTTTCTTGTCATCTGGCACTTCATTCACCTTGCGGTATACTTCTATGCGTTCGACATATGTCGTCCAATCTTCAACTTCATTGTGGAACGCTGTGATACTGCCACTCTTCGGCATTTTTGGGTGTGGTTAGACTGGCTTAAAATGGCGTCTCCCGCGCTTTCCTTTCTTCCCCGCTGCGGCTTAAAATGGCGTCTCCTGCGCTTTCCTTTCTTCCCCGCTGCGGCTTAAAATGGCATCTCCCACGCTGCTGCCAACGCCGCTCTCAGCGGTCCTCTTGGCAAATGGTGACGCCCTGTGGGTTTCGTGCGCTGCTCCTGCGCTGCTGCCAATGCCGCTCTCTGCGGTCCTCGTGGCAATGGCAGCGCCTCGCATTTTCCTGCACGCCTCTCTCCCCCGTTGACGCTGCTCAGCCCTTGAACACCGGCTGCGCTCTGGCAGCTCCTCGCGTTTTCCTGCACGCCTCTCTCCCCCGTTAACGCTGCTCGGCCCTTGAACACCGGCTGCGCTCTGCTCTCTCTCGTCTCTCTCCCCCGTTGACGCCGCTCGGTCCTGAACACCGGCTGCGCCCTGAGCGCTCTGCCCTCTCTCTCTCCCCCGTCGACGCTGCTCGGCCTTTTTCTGTGCCGCTCGGTCGGGCTCTAGCCGCCGCTGTCCGGGAAGGGTCTGCGCAGTACCTGTTGCCAGCCCGTTTTGCTGGACGACCGTGACTGGAAAGCCAAGCCTGGCTCTCGACAGCCTCCCCTGCGATGCTCAAATCTCCGCTGGATGACTGGGCGGTTGCCCGTGGTCGATGCCCGTGCTTCTGGACTCGACCTCCTTCCACTGTTCTCCAGGAGCGAATCCCTGGGAGGTGATGCAGAATTGCAGGTCGGTTCGAATCTGCGTCGTCGCCAATGTTATATCCGTGTATCTTAATGTTGTGTCCTTCAATAATCAGACTGCAGGGAACGATCAACAGGTGTTTACTGAATGAGGGTTACTCTTGAGCTAACTGTACAGATCACTACTCAGGGTTTATATACAGGTGTGGTCACTGCCGGTACTACAGTATACAGGAACTGTAAAAGGTAGTTCTCTCCCTTAAGGTATATATACATTACATACATTACATCTAGTACCTCCTCTTTATCAATTTTTCTCTCATCCAGTAACTCCACTCCCTCCTGTTTCACATGACTTTGGCAGCATCTTCTTCCTTGGTGAAGACAGATGCAAAGTACTCATTTAGTACCTCAGCCATGCCCTCTGCCTCCATGCGTAGTCTCCTTTCTGGTCCTCTTACTACCTGATTATTATTTATATGCCTGTAGAAGAGTTTTGAATTCCCTTTATGTTAGCTGCCAATCTATTCTCACATTCTCTCTTTGCCCCTTTTATATCTTTTTTCACTTCCCCTCTGAACTTTCTATATTCAGCCTGATTTTCACTTGTATTCTCAACCTGACATCTGTCATACAATCCCTTTTTCTGCTTCATCTTACTCTCGATCTCTTTCATCATCCAGGGAGCTCTGGTTTATTTGCCCTACCTTCCCCCCTCGTAGGAATGTACATCGACTGTACCCGAACTATCTCCTCTTTAAAGGCAGCCCATTGTTCGATTACAGTTTTGCCTGCCAATCTTTGATTCCAATTTACCCAGGCCAGATCCATTCTCAGCCCACTGAAATTTGCCTTCCTCCAATTAAATATTTTTACTCTAGATTGTTCCCTGTCATTTTTCATAGCTAACCTAAACCTTATGATACTATGATCACTGTTCCCTAAATGTTACCCTACTGACACTTGCTCCACTTGACATACCTCATTCCTCACAACCAGATCCAGCAATGCTTCTTTCCTCATTGGGCCGGAAACGTACTGATCAAGAAAGTTCTCCTGAACACACTTCGGAAATTCTTCCCCATCTCTGCCCTTTACGCTATTATTATCCCAGTCCATATTAGGATAGTTGAAGTCCCCCATTATTATTACACTATTGCACTTGCACCTCTCTGTAATTTCCCTGCAAATTTGCTCCTCTATATCCTTCCCACTAGTTGGTGATCTATAGAATAAACCTAGTAGTGTAATGGCACCTCTGTTGTTTCTTAACACCAACCAAATAGATTCTGTCCTAGACCCCTCCAGGACATCCTCTCTCTCCAGCACTATAATACTCTCCTTAACCAATATTGCCACCCCACCTCCTCTCTTTCCTTCCCTATCTTTCCTGAACACCTAATATCCAAGAATATTTAAAACACAATCCTGCCCTTTTTTTAGCCAGGTCTCCATTATCTCCATCATATTCCCATGTGGCTATTTGCACCTGCAGCTCACCAACCTTATTTACCATGCTTCGTGCATTCACACATATGCACTGTAAACCTGTCTTAGACCTTCTTGTATTCTCTTTTAATCTGACCCCACCTAATACCTTACTATTTCTTACTCTAGTGCTATCTGCCTCTCCCCATCCTTTGTGCACTTTGTTTCTCCTTTCTAATGCTACATCCTGGTGCCCATCCCCCTGCCAAATTAGTTTAAACCCTCCCCAACAGCACTAACGACGCCCCCCCCCCCGCCCTACCCACCCCCTCACGAGGACATTGGTCCCAGCTCTGTTGAGGTGCAACCCATCTGGCCTGTACAGGTCCCACATCCCCCAGAACCGGTCCCAATGTCCCAGGAATCAGAAGCCCTCCCTCCTGCACCATCTCTCCAGCCACACATTCATATGCTCTATCCTCCTATTTCTATACTCACTCGCTCATTGAATAATATTGCCTCTGTCATGAGGGCAGGTTCTACTGGTTGCATACATTGGACACTTTGGCTTCCTTCAAAGCAGAGTAGATCACTGTGGATGATCACTAACCTTGGCTCAATAGTAGCACTCTCATCTCTGAGTTAGATAGCTGTGGGCTCTAAGCCCCACAACAGAGATTTGGGGGTGTTAAATTGGATGCAAAACAGCGATAGGGAATCAGTATACTGTTTAACACCCCGTCCAATTTTCTTTTCAATGACTTCATTGGAAAAGAAAAGCAGACAGGATGTGAAACAGGATACTGATTCCCTATCGCCCATTTTGCACGACTGTGCAAGAGCAATTTCATCCCCCAGAGAACATAATCTAGGCTGACACTCAGTGCAGCTCTGAGGCAATGCTGAACTGTTGGAGCTGCCGTCTTTTGGATGAGACATTAAACTGAGTATCCATCTGCCCTCTCGGGTGGATGTAAAAGACCCCATTGTTGGAGTTGACAGAAATCAACAGGCTGAGACTTTTCTTTAAGCAAAAACAAAACGTGTCTTACTTTAATCACTGTCCACGAGGTCTGAAGGCTCAGCCCCGTGCAGGGGCTATGACGTCATCACGCAACCGACGCCATGACGTCATCACGTTCCCGACGCTCTTAAAGGGACCCTGCACCAATAACCCAACCCAGCATGTACATATCACAACATTGCTATACAAAGTGAATTGTGTTTAGGTACATATAACAGCATTGGCTATACATTGTGTTATTGTCCCTATGCGGTCTCCGCCACACCATGGCACTTTTTGATAAAGAGCAGGGGAGTTGTCCTGGCCTGCACTTATCACTAAAACAGATTGTCTGGTCATTTATCTCATTGCTGTTTATGGGAGCTTGCCGTGCACAGATTGGCTGCTGCATTTCCCTACATTACAACAGTGACTACACTCCAAAAGTACTCCATTGGCTGTGAAGTGCTTTGGGAAGGGAAGGACACTATATCAATGCAAGTTGTATTTTTTCTTTACGTGTAGCTGCATCATGTGCAGCAGTGTCCTGAATTCTAGAGGAAGCTTGAGAAGTCAATGGGGTTGATTTTCCTGGAGCCGTCAGGCGGGGTTTCAGGCGTGTGGGGGAGGAAAATCACAAAAATAGGGGGTCGCGACCGCCCCCCCCACCACCTGATTCCCCGCCCCATCCGACTTTCACCCCGGCGTTTCAATCCGACCCGAATCAGTCCTGCCCGCAGCAGGCGGGACTGGTCGTCGGGAGCCTAATCATCAATCATTGGCATCTATAATGCCATTTTAAGGGGCCCTTGCTATTTTCAGCCTTTCCCCATGTAAAACACGCCTGGTGGGAACCCCACTGATGAAACCTGGCGTGAACAATGTCGGCTTGCTTACTTTTAGCTGCAGGTCAATCAGGAAAGAAGAGATTTAATCAGACAGCATTTGTAGGTTGCAGGACCTTGTTGTTTCAGGCTTGGGGCAACTTGTTCAAGGCTCAGGCACAGCTGTGGCAGGTTGGAGCCTCACACACTTCTCCAGTGTGAGCTTCTGGGAAGCCCCTCTCGCCACCCTCACTCAGCGCTTCCTTAACGGAGGCATCTGCCAGAAGCATGGGAGGCCTTTTTTTCCTTCCCTTCTTAGCATTAGAGGATCTCCAGCAGCAGAGGCGGCAGCAGCAGATCCAGCAACAACAGCAGCACCAGCAGCAGCAGCAGCAGGAGCGACAAGCTGCGGCTCACCCACCTGAAGCAGCATAGGCCAGAAGGGGCCAGCACATGGAAGGCCGTCGGCGCAGGAGATACCCCCCAAACAGGGTCTACAGACACAGGGTGAGCTACCTCAATATGACTGAGCAGCAGTGCCAAAGGCGGCTCCGACTTTCACGAGAGGTAGTGACTGACATCTGCGCAATGCTGCAGCAAGACCTGGAGCCCAGAGCACCAGGTCGACACTCCTTACCAGTGGCCATCAAAGTCACCAAAGCATTCAACTTTTTTGCCTCAGGCTCCTTCCAGGAATCAGCAGCAGACATCAGCGGCATCTCCCAGTCGGCCGCACACACTTGCATCACGCAGGTAACCGATGCCCTCTTTGCCCTCGCGCACAATCACATCCATTTCACCAGGGATCGCGCAAATGTGAGGGCGCGAGCGCTTGGATTAGCTCATCTGGCAGACTTTCCAAGGGTGCAGGGCGTCATTGACTGCGCACATATGGCCCTTAGGGCACCCCATCGCAATCCAGGAGTTTTTGTCAACCGTAAGGGCTTCCACTCCCTTAACGTTCAGCTGCTGTGTGACCACAAGAAGGAGATTTTGCATGTTTGTGCCAAGTACCCTAGCAGCTGCCATGACTCCCTCATACTGCGCCAGTCTACTGTGCCTTCGCTATTCAGTCTGCCAGACGAACTTCAGGGATGGCTACTTGGAGACAAGGGATATCCCCTGCGGACTTGGCTAATGACGCCGTTGAGGAGACCAGCCAACGAAGGTGAGGAGCGCTACAACTCCAGCCACATTTCCACCAGATGCATTATTGAGCAAACCATCGGATTGCTGAAGATGCGCTTCAGATGCCTGGATAGATCAGGTGGAGCCCTACAGTACTCCGCAGCCAGGGTCTCCAAAATTGTCGTGGTTTGCTGTGTACTTCCCAACATGGCACAGCGTCGTGGCTTACAGATTCCGCAGGACCAAGAGGCTCCTCACAGACCCACCTCAGATGAGGATGATGCTGAGGAGGAGGAGGAGGAGGCCGAAAACGACCATCCTGCAGAGGCCCGTCAACCAGCGGCACCATTACGCGAGAACATTGCTGGCCGGAATGCAAGGAACGCACTCATCCTGTCCAGATTTGCTTAGCCTGGTACATCAAACACTGTAGCCTCGCTGCTTCTTACCTGAGCATGGACAATGGCCAATCCCTGCGCATTTCTACCTATTTGACCAGCTTGCTGACAACTGCAAGTAATCCTAAGGCCTCAATGTGAAATCCCCATTCACCAAATGACAGACGCCACAACTGCAGCAGTTGCCATCAGATTTTTAATGCACAAGATACTGATGATATTAAAACTATATACAAAACTTTTCACCCAAGTGATTACCCTTGTGATTAGTGGTGCTTCATTTTTCTCTTACGCGTGCTCCTACGTAGTGGTACCCCTGTGGCTTCAGCAGATGTGGCGGCCCCTTGCTCACTTTCCTGCTGCTCCTGTCTCGACACCTTTGGCAGGCGTCCTCTGGGGTGGCGGGCCCTCACAGGTAGTCTGCTGCTCCTGTGGCTGTGCAGGGGTTGAGACGCCTATCTCACTTGGGTGTGGACTCCGGCGGGGCTCTGACCGAGGGCTCTGCAGTGGCATGGAAGTGTGAGCGTGTGGAGAGGAGCCCCCACTTCCTTGAGGTGTGCCAACAACCTCCCTCTCATTGGTCAGGTCCCCCTCAGCGCCTGCAAGTGGCTGGAGAGCACCTTGCTGCACATCAGGGGGGCTCAGAAGGACTTCCATGAAGGTCTCGTTTCTGTGCTCAATAGATGCCCATCACTCCTCAAGAGATGTCATTCTATTCTGAGCACTCACCATGTTTTCCATACCCTGGCGCCTAAGCTCCTCCATGGCCGTAGCCCTCCTCTCCTTGGCCGTAGCCCTCCTTTCCTCGGCGGCAGCCAGCCTTACCACGGAGGTAGCCATCCTTTCCGTGGTGATGCGTTCATGCGCCAATGACTCCACTAAGGCTCTGCTCATGTTCGTTATGGACTCCTCCATTCACTCCACACTCGCAGCGACCCTGGAGACAAAACCTGCCAGAGACTCCTGCATCTGTGCATGGAGATCCATCACCTCTTCTCTTGCGGATGGACCCAGAGGCAGAGGGTCGACATGCAGCTGAGCTGAGCTGGCAGAGGCCTGCGCCCTCCAACGAGGACTCTCCACTGCTGTCCCTGTCTCCACAATCTGCTGATGCTCACTTGTGAGCTGTGAAACACCAGGCGACAACACTACTCTATGTCCCGAAGGTCCCACCGAGGTGTGAGTGTCTGCGCTGGCGCTGGGTGCGCTTACTTCTGCTGACGCTGCGCCCTCAGAGGTTGGAGCTTCCTCTGAGGAGTCTGGATGCACAGCCTCTTCCTCCTCCACAGTGGGGACGGGGGCTCTGGATGGTCCTGTGGGGGAGTAAAGGAAAGAGTTAGAGATGTGATGCCAAGGTGACATGCACATTGGATTTTGCAGATGTTCATAAGTCCAAATGATGTAGCTTCAGAATCATAACAGCGACTCATGCTATGTCAATGAGAGAGATGGAAAACTACTCTGTCACCAGCTTGCGGGACTGCCCCGTCTCTCCTTCCCCAGCTTCCGCAGCCACATCAGCCCCGACAATTTGCAGCACTTCTTCCTCCCAGGGGGTGAGGTGGGCTATTGAGGGTGGGCCTCCTCCAGTCCTGGCTCGCTCTCTGTTGTTGTGAGCTCTTTTTTCCTGCAATGAGGGAGACGAGTGGAGTTTGAGTGAGAGTGAAGGAGTGAGTGTAGAGATTGCATAGCATAGATACTTAGAGGGAGACAAAGATGGTGTGAGGCTGCAAGACCAAGGGCCCTCCCTGTGTGTTGTCAGTTGTGTTCAAAGCATCAGAGTGAGAGGCAGTGTGAGGGCTGCATGGTGGAATAGTTATGTGAATGTGAGCATAGAGAGAAAGGGAATGGGTAAGGGTGTATGGATGTGACTGTGAAGTGGGATGTGGAGGAAGAGAGTGCTGAAGCTGAGTGCTGTTGGGGAAAGGCAATGGGGATCAGGTTGAGGGTGGTGGAAACTTCATACTTACTTTTCCTGTACGGTGAAGGTCATGGAATCGCTTCCTGCACTGTACCCAGGTTCTTCTGGTGACTCCCAGAGAGTTCACATCTGCTGCCACCTGCATCCATGCAGTCTTGGTCTCAGTGGGAGGCCTCTTCCTCCCTGACCTAGGGAAGAGGACCTCCCTGTGGGCCCTAACCCCACCCAATAATGTCTGTAGTGACGACTCGTCGAATTTGACGGCAGCTCGAGGTCTGGCACTGGCCATCCTGAACGGCTCGTTGGGAAGCCTGCAGAGGAAGCAATGCTTGCGGTAGACTTTAAAAGCACCACGAATGATGACATCATACTGTGGGGCTTTCTGACTGGAAATAGTCAATTAGCAAGGCTTCCCACACGCTGGAAATGAATTGGCCAATTGAGGGAAAATTGCATCAATCTGCCAGACCCATTTAGATTCGTGGGGGAACCCCGACATTCGGGGAACACGACAATTCCCCACACCTGCGGGAAAATCGGCCCCAATGTGTGCAAACAGAAACCCAACCACATTCATGTTAGGACTAGAATTTCAACTTCATGCTCTCCGCTGGCAACTGCTATTTATTCTCCAGTATACCTGTCCTTCAACATCCAACTGTTATCAGCATCTTAAAAGCATTTGTTCCTGCAAATAGTCCCAAGCATAAATTGTTGAAAAACTAGAGATCCTGTACTCACCACACTAAATGCTACTAATTATCCACTACCCTATAAAGCTCTTGTTTACCAACTAGTTCCTTCATTAAAAAAAAATAATCTTAGCTCTATTCACACTTAATTTTGCATTTGTCAGTTTGTCATAATACTACTCTCTAAATCTACATCTGTCAGCTTCCCCCATCACGCTACCCCCCGCCCACCCCACCCTCCACCCCCCCCCCCACCCCCACCAACCATCTGTTTCTATGGAACAAGTTCTCCTGTGGGAAGTGTGTTTTTTTTGTATTCGTTCATGGGATGTGAGCGTCGCAGGCAAAGCCAGCATTTATTGCCCATCCCTAGTTGCCCTGGAGAAGGTAGTGGTGAGCCGCCTTCTTGAACTGCTGCAGTCCGTGTGGCGAAGGTACTCCCACAGTGCTGTTAGGGAGGGAGTTCCAGGATTTTGACCCAGCGATGATGAAGGATCAGCGATATACTTCCAAGTTAGGATGGTGTGTGACTTGGAGGGGAACTTGGAGGTGGTGGTGTTCCCATGCACCTGCTGCCCTTGCCCTTTAGTTGGTAGAAGTCACGGGTTTGGGAGGTGCTGCCGAAGAAGCCTTGGCGAGTTGCTGCAGTGCATCTTGTAGATGGTATACACTGCAGCCACGGTGCGCCGGTGGTGGAGGGAGTGAATGTTTAAGGTGGTGGATGGGGTGCCAATCAAATGGGCTGCTTTGTCCTGGATGGTGTCGAGCTTCTTGAGTGTTGTTGGAGCTGCACTCATCCAGGCAAGTGGAGAGTATTCCATCACACTCCTTACTTGTGCCTTGTAGATGGTGCAAAGGCTTTGGGGAGTCAGGAGATGAGACACTCGCCACAGAATACCTAGCCTCTGACCTGCTCTTGTTGCCACAGTATTTATGTGGCTGGTCCAGTTAAGTTTCTGGTCAATGCTGACCCCCAGGATGTTGATGGTGGGGGATTGACAATGGTAATGCCGTTGAATGTCAAGGCATGGTGGTTAGACTCTCGCTTGCTGAAGATAATCATTGTCTGGCACTTGTGTGGCGCAAATGTTACCTGCCATTTATCAGCCCAAGCCTGAATGTCGTCCAGGTCTTGTTGCATGCGGGCATGGACTGCTTCATTATCTGAGGAGTTGCGAATGGCACTGAACACTGTGCAGTAATCAGCAAACATCTCCACTTCTGACCTTACGTTGGAGGGATGGTCATTGATGAAACAGCTGAAGATGGTTGGGCCTAGGACACTGCCCTGAGGAACTCCTGCAGCGATGTCCTGGGGTTGTGATGATTGACCTTCAACCACCACAACCATCTTCCTTTGTGCTAGGTATGACGTCAGCCAGTGGAGAGTTTTCCCCCTGATTCCCATTGACTTCAGTTTTACTAGGGCTCCTTGATTCCACACTCGGTCAAATGCTGGCTTGATGTCAAGGGCAGTCACTCTCACCTCACCTCTGGAATTCAGCTCCTTTGTCCATGTTTGGACCAAGGCTGTAATGAGATCCGGAGCTGAGTGTTCCTGGCGGAACCCAAACTTGGCATCAGTGAGCAGTTTATTGGTGAGTAAGTGCCGCTTGATAGCACTGTCGACAACACCTTCCATCACTTTGCTGATGATTGAGAGTAGACTGATGGGGCAGTAATTGGCCATATTGGATTTGTCCTACTTTTTATGGACAGGACATACCTGGGCAGTTTTCCACATTGTCGGATAGATGCCAGTGTTGTAGCTGTACTGGAACAGCTTGGCTAGAGGCACAGCTAGTTCTGGAGCTCTAGCCTCCTCCTCCCATTAGTTGTTTAATTGTCCACCACCAGTTACAGAGTGATACAGTCATAACGGCACAGTAGGAGGCGATTCAGCCCATTGAGTCCTTGCCGGCTCTCTATAGAGCAATCCAGTCAGTCCCATTCCCCCACTCTATCCCCGTAGCCCTGAAAGTTTATTTCCCTCAAGTGCCTATCCAGTCTCCCCTTGAAAACATTGAGGCCTAGAAATTCAGTTAGGGGCGCCCAGCTGGCTAGCGCCCAAAAGTTAGCGCTGGGCGCGGAGCCATTTGCGACCGTCACATATTCGGCTTCTGCGCCCCAATCCGGAACCAGGCGCTATTCCAGGGTGTGCCCGCCTCCGCTTGGGGCGCTGAAACTGAATTTCAGCGCTCTTGGCGCCGCTGCGCCAGCCGCTGCGGAGCGGCAGGCTGCGGTACTGCAGGCCTCCTCCTTCTCTTAAGGGGGAGCTGCCTGCAACGGGGAGATCGCCGCTGGAGAGTGCCGGCAAATGAGCCCGGCACCTCGGAGAAGTGCCGGGTTCGCGGAAAGCAGCCGGCAATGCCGCGGGGGCGGGGGGGGGGTGGAGGAGGCCGGGGAAGGAGGTGCGGGCAGGCGGCCGCCGAAAAAGCGGCCGGCCGCACCTCCACCTCAAAGCGCCCCACTAAGGCTACAGTACGGCCCCGTTTTCTGGTCGCTGTTTGCGGCCGCTGCGGAAGAGGCGGCCGCAACTAAATATGGGGATCGGGCCGGTTTCGGGGCGGAACCGGGGCACTGCGCACACCAATGATGTCATCGGTGCCGGCGCAGCGCTAACGGCTACCGCCGCCAATACCGCTGTGCTGAATATCAGCGCAAAATCATTTTTGGCGCAGAAGCCCTCTTTAGGCGGTAACTGGCCGCAAAGCTGGCAGCGCCTTAATGAATTTCTAGGCCTGAGTGTCTTCACTTCCACTTCCGTCGGCAGCGAATTCCAAGTCCTCACCAATCGCTGCGTAAAAAAGGATTTTCCTCACATCCCCCCCTCGTGC
Organism: Somniosus microcephalus; assembly: GCF_052327205.1. NCBI lineage: Eukaryota > Metazoa > Chordata > Chondrichthyes > Squaliformes > Somniosidae > Somniosus > Somniosus microcephalus. The sequence continues at coordinate 50,539,163 of NC_140995.1, forward strand.
CCAAAACCTTAAATCTGTGTCCCCTAGTCCTTGTACCATCAACTAGTGGGAACAGCTTTTCCCCGTCTAGCCTATCCAAACCCGTCATAATCTTGTACACCTCTATCAAGTCACCCCTCAACCTCCTTTGCTCTAATGAAAACAAATCCAGCTTCTCCAACCTGTCCTTGTAACTAAGATCCCCCGTCCCTGGAACCATTCTGGTAAATCTCCTCTGCACCCTCCCAAGGGCCTTCACATCCTTCCAAATTGTGGTGACCAGAACTGGACGCAATACTCCAGTTGTGGCCTGCCCAGCGCTTTATAAAAGTTTAGCATAGCTTCAATACTTTTGTACTTGATACCTCTATTTATGAAGCCCAAGATCCCATATGCTTTTTAACCACTCTCTCAATATGTCCTGCCACCTTCAGGGACCTATGCACATTAATTCCCAGGTCCCTCTGTCCCTGCACACTCTTTAAAACTGTACCATTAATTGTATATTGCCTCTCCTTCTTCCTTCTGCCAAAATGCATCACCTCACACTTCGCTGTATTAAATTCCATCTGCCACCTGTCTGCCCATTCTCCTAGCCTTTCTATGTCCTGTTGCAGTCGATTAGTATCATCCTCACTGTTTGCCACACCCCCAAGTTTGTTGTCATCGGCAAATTTAGAAATTCTACTCTGTATTCCAATTTCCAGGTCATTTATATATATATAATCAAAAAAAGCAGTGGCCCCAGCACAGACCCTTGCGGAACACCACTGTTCACCATCCTCCAGTCTGAAAAACAGCCATTTACCACAACTCGCTGTTTTCTGTCCGTAAGCCAATTCCTTATCCAAGCTGTCACTGACCCACCTATTCCATGAGCCTCAATTTGGTTAACCAGCCTTCTATGTGGTACTTTGTCAAATGCCTTCCTAAAATCCATGTAGACAACATCCATTGCACTCCCTTCATCAATCCTCCCTGTTACTTCATCAAAAAATTCAATTAGATTAGTCAAACATGATCTTCCTTTTACAAATCCGTGTTGGCTCTCCTTAATTAGCTTAAACCTCTCCAAGTGCTCGTTAATTTTTCCTTTGATTATTGTTTCTAAAACTTTACCCACCACTGATGTTAAACTGACTGGCCTGTAGTTACTAAGATTGTCCTTACACCCTTTCTTGAACAATGGTGTCACTTTTGCCATTTTCTAATCTTCAGGCACCTCCCCTGTATCTAGGGAAGATTGGAAAATTATGGCAAGCCTATCTCCTCCCCCAATTCCCTTAGCAACCTGGGATGCAAGCCATCTGGACCAGGCGACTTATCTACTCTAAGCATACCCAGTCTTTCTAGTACATCCTGTCTATCAATTTTCGCCCCTTCCATTGTTTCTACTTTTTCCACTTCTACCGATATTTTGTCAGCATCCACCTCCTTCTTAAACACCAATACAGAGTACTCATTGAGTATTCTAGCCTTGCCCTGTGCCTCTAAGTATATATCACCTTTTCTGTCTCTAATAGGCCCCACCTCTTATTACCCGCTTACTGTTTACATGCCAGGAGAAGATTTTTGGGTTCCCTTTTATGTTAACCGCCATTCTACTCTCATATTCTCTCTTTGCCAATCTTATTTTCATCTTCACTTCTCCTCTCAACTTATTGTATTTGGTCTGGTTCTCCCTTGAAGAATTCAACTGACATGCATCATACACCCTCTTTTCTTGTTTCATCATCTTCTCTATCTCTCTCGTCATCCAAGGAGTCCTTGCTTTGGTTCACAACTGGCTGTGGCAGGCATGCAGGGCTTTGATCTGAACCGTTCATTGTGGGGTCGCTTAGCTTCTGGCATGCTCCTCTACACTCCTCACTGAACCAGGGTTGGTCCCCTGGCTTGATGGTAATGGTAGAGTGAGGGATTTGCCGGGCCATGAGGTTACAGATTGTGGTGGAATACAATTCTGCTGCTGCTGATGGCCCACAGTGCCTCATGGATGCCCAGTTTTGAGCTGAATCTATTCCATTTAGTATGTTGGTAGTGCCACACAACACAATGGAGGGTGTCCTCAGTATGAAGACAGGACTTCGTCTCCATAATGACTGTGCGGTGGTCACTGCTACCCAAGCTGTCATGGACAGATGCATCTGCGACAGGTAGAAGATTGTTGAGGGTGAGGTCAACTAGATTTTTCCCTCGTGTTGGTTCTCTCACCACCTGTCGCAGGCCCAGTCTGGCAGCTATGTCCTTCAGGACTCGGCCAGCTCGGTCAATAGTGGTACTACCAAGCCACTCTTGGTGATGGACATTGAAGTCCCCCACCCAGAGTACATTCTGTGCCCTTGCTACTCTCAGTGCTTCTTCGAAGTTGTGTTCAACATGGAGGTGTACTGATTCATCAGCTGAGGGAGGGCGGGAGGTGGTAATCAGTAGGAGGTTTCCTTGCCAATGCTCTACCTGAAGCCATGAGACTTCATGGGGTCCAGAGTCAATGTTGAGGTCTCCCAGGGCCACTTCTTCCTGACTTTATACCACTGTGCCGCTACCCCTGGTGGGTCTGTCCTGCCGGTGGGACAGGACATATCCAGGGATGGTGATGGAGGAGTCTGGGACATTGGCTGAAAGGTATGATTCTGAGTATGACTATGTCAGGCTGTTGCTTGACTAGTCTGTGGGTTTACAGCAACAATGAATGCAACTGTGGAATCATGAATCAATTATACCACAGTTTACCCTTGTGGTGCCTTGACGAGCTCACTTGCCTGGTCGATATCAATCCCAATTGTCAGCAGAATCTCTTCCATGTTTGCTGCTTTCCAACGCTTCATGAATTGACCTAATTGCATTCCTTGATGTAGGAGGCTAGAATTCAGGAACCAAAGGGGTGAAATTTAACTTCAGTAGGGGTGCAAAACTGAGGGTCTCAATTCAGTCACCCTTTGCACATGTCGCCCAATGTTCTATTTCATTCAAAACATTGAAATACGAAAATGACGGGCAGGAAAAGGCCAGCTGGTCCATCAAGCCTGCCGCACACCATGATGGCCAGAGCATCCTGACTAAACAGTTCCAACCTCAGGACCTCAAAGGTAGTAATCTCTGGATTGCTACCAGTGCCACGAGCTAATAAGTTTAGAGAGAGTAAGATAGATAAGCTAAATACGTGGCTTGAGCAGTGGTGCAAGGGAGAGGGATTTAAATTCTTGAGGCATTGGAACCAGTTCTTGGGGAGGAGTGACCTGTACCAAGGGGACGGTCTACACCTGAGCTGTGAGGGAGCCGATGTCCTCGGGGTAATATTTTCTAGGGCGGTTCGGGAGGATTTAAACTAATTTGGCAGGGGGATGGGAACCTAGATAGTGGAAAAGAGGGAAGTCATATGAAGTCAGAAATAGATGGTAGAAAGGTGAGAAGCAATAAGCAAAGGAGAGAAACACAAAGGGCCAAACTAATTCATAATGAGAGTGTGAAAAAAGCAAGCCTGAAGGCTTTGTATCTTAATGCTAGAAGCATTAGGAACAAGGTGGATGAATTAGTTGTGGAAATAGAGGTAAACAAGTATGATTTGATTGGGATTACAGAAACGTGGCTGCAGGGTGGGCAAGGCTGGGAACTTAACATCCAGGGATATACAATATTTAGGAAGGATCGGCAAAAAGGTAGGGGAGGTGGGGTAGCATTGCTGGTAAAGGAGGGGATTAATGCAATGGAAAGGAAGGATATTAACTCGGATGAAACGGAATCTGTATGGGTAGAAATGAGAAATAGCAAGGGGAGGAAAACGTTAGTGGGTGTGATATATAGGCCTCCAAATAGTAATATGGAGGTGAGGGAAGGCATAAAAAGGGAAATTAGAGAAGCGTGCGATAAGAGCACAGCTGTCATCATGGGTGACTTTAATTTACATATTGATTGGACTACCCAAATTAGTAAAAATTCTGAGGAGGAGGAATTCCTGGAATGTTTTCGGGACGGTTATCTGGACCAATATGTCGAGGAGCCGACTCGAGATCAGGCCATTTTAGACTGGGTATTGTGCAATGAGAAGGGACTTATCAACAATCTTCTTGTACGAGGCCCCTTGGGTCAGAGCGATCATAATATGATCGAGCTCTCAGTCGAGATGGAGAGTGAGGAAATTGAATCAGAGACTAAGGTCCAGAACTTAAATAAAGGGAATTACGAGGGTATGAGACGGGAATTGGGTAAGATTGATTGGGTGGTGTTTCTGGGGGGATTGACAGTGGATAGACAATGGCAAGCATTCAAAGATAGAATGGAAGAATTCCAGAACATGTTTATACCGGTTTGGCATAAAAATAAACCTAAAAAGGTGGCTCAACCGTGGATAACGAGGGAAATTAGGGACAGCATAAAATCAAAAAAAAGGGCATATCAACTGGCAAAAAAAAGCACCAGACCGGAAGATTGGGGGCAGTACAGGATACAGCAAAAGAGGACAAAGGGATTAATCAGGAAGGGGAAAATAGAATACGAAAGTAAACTTGCAGCAAACATAAAGACAGACTGCAAAAGCTTTTATCGGTATATCAGGAGGAAAAGACTGGTAAAATCCCAAGTCGGTCCCTTGCAGTCCGATTCGGGAGAATATATAATGGAGAATAAGGAAATGGCAGACCAATTAAACTCATACTTTGGTTCTGTATTCACAAAGGAGGACACAAATAACCTCCCAGGAATATCGGCAAACATAGGGACTAATGAGAGGGAGGAGCTGACAGAAATTAGTATCTCTAGGGATATGGTGTTGGGTAAGTTGAGGGGACTGAAGGCCGACAAATCCCCGGGGCCTGATAAACTACATCCTAGGGTACTTAAGGAGGTGGCCCTGGAGATAGCAGATGCTCTAAGGATCATCTTCCGGAACTCCATTGACTCGGGAACAGTACCCGTGGATTGGAGGGTAGCTAATGTTACCCCAATATTTAAAAAGGGGGGTAGAGAGAAAGCAGGGAATTATAGACCAGTAAGCCTTACATCGGTTGTGGGCAAAATGCTAGAGTCCATTATTAAGGATAAAATAGCGGAGCACTTGACAAATGGGGAAAGGATCGGACAGAGTCAACATGGATTTACAAAGGGTAAATCGTGTTTGACTAATCTGCTGGAATTTTTTGAGGAAGTAACTGGTAAAATAGATGGGGGAGAGCCAGTGGATGTGGTGTACCTTGACTTCCAGAAAGCCTTCGATAAGGTTCCACACAAAAGATTATCATGCAAAATTAAGGCTCATGGGATTGGGGGCAAAGTATTAACGTGGATAGAGAACTGGCTGGCGGATAGAAAACAGAGAGTTGGAATAAACGGCTCGTTTTCGGAGTGGCAGGCAGTGACCAGCGGGGTGCCGCAAGGATCTGTCCTGGGACCCCAGCTGTTCACAATATATATAAATGATCTGGATCAGGGAATTGGATGCAATATTTCCAAATTCGCTGACGACACTAAACTAGGAGGAGGGGTGGGCTCTGATGAGGATGTCAGGAGGCTACAGTGCGATTTGGACAGGTTGGGGGAATGGGCGGATACGTGGCAGATGCACTATAATGTGGATAAATGCGAGGTTATCCACTTTGGGGGTAAAAACAGGAGGGTAGATTATTATCTAAATGGCAATAGATTGGGAGATGGGGAAGTGCAGAGGGACCTGGGTGTTCTTGTGCACCAGTCACTGAAGGAGAGCATGCAGGTGCAACAGGCGATTAAGAAGGCAAATGGTATGTTGGCCTTCATATCAAGGGGGTTCGAGTATAGGAATAGGGATACCTTACTACAGCTGTACAAGGTGCTGGTGAGACCGCATCTGGAGTATTGTGTACAGTTTTGGTCGCCCCATCTGCGGAAGGATGTTCTTGCCATGGAAAGAGTGCAGCGGCGATTCACCAGGCTGATACCTGGAATGGCGGGAATGACCTACGAGGAGAGATTGAATAGTTTGGGCTTGTACTCACTGGAGTTTAGAAGATTGAGAGGGGATCTCATCGAAACATATAAAATTATGGCAGGCCTGGACAGGCTGAATTCAGAGAGAATGTTTCCAATGGCAGGGGAGCACAGAACCAGGGGCCACAGTCTAAAAATAGCGGGCAAATCATTTAAAACAGAGATGAGGAAGAATTTCTTCACTCAAAGAGTGGTGAGCCTGTGGAATTCCCTGCCACAGAGGGCTGTGAAGGCTAATTCAATAAATATTTTCAAGAGAGAATTGGATATATTTCTGAAGGCTAAGGGGATTAAGGGTTACGGAGATAAGGCGGGGATGGGGTACTGAACTGGTAAGATCAGCTAAGATCTCAGATGAAGATCAGCCATGATCTCATTGAATGGCGGAGCAGGCTCGAAGGGCCGAATGGCCTACTCCTGTTCCTATCTCTATGTAACTATGTAACCTCCATGCGCACCCCCCACCCCCCAGCCCCCACAGCCGTGTAATCTCCTGGGAGAGGCCAAGAAAAAAACCAGGGCCAATAAGGGAAAGAGTACTCTGGAAAATTCCTCTCCGGCCCCCTCGAAACCAGTCCAGGTGATCGCTTTGACCAAGTGTTGTCTTTAAAGACACTTTCCTTTTATATGATGCGATCTCTGCCTCAGTCAAGAACTGGTCCAGCTCCCTTTCCAAATCAATGGAGAGGGTAATCAGGCTGGGTGTATAGCAGGCGGCCCCTTTGTTAACACCCTTTCTGCTCTCCCGACTAAGTTGAATTTCATCCACAAAGAAACAAAGGGAGCTCTCCCAGTCCATCGTGAATTCAGGGCTTTCCGCAGATCTTCTGCCAAAGTTATGGTGGGAGAGTGGGTGAACCCCCAGAAATGCACCCCAGAGTCATTAAAAGCCTCAGCGCCTTATTCTGTGCCCAGTAAGTTACCCAAGGTATCAGATTTCCAGAACAACAAAGCAAGACAATATTAAAAATATCAAAGGCTATGGTAGTAAAAAGGTTAGAATCTCTTAAAATGGACAAAGGACCTGGTCTGGACGTCTCAAACCCATGCATTTTAAATAGGATGGGGACTGAAGGGACAGACTTTATTGGAATTTTCATAAATTCAGGAAAAGTTCCTGAGGTTTGGAAATTGGCTTACAGAACCCACTCTTAAAAATGCTCTGGAGACATTTTTGCAAAGTCTTTGAAATTATCTTAAGAGATCAAGAAGGATCATTTTGACTTTGGCTGATAGTATAAAACAGGTGATACAATTCAGCCACCCGATATACATCTCTGCCAATTCCATTGACTTCAATAGAAATGAAAATTGGGAGAGATATTTCACTGGCAGCTGAATCGATATTGCCCTTTTAATACTTTCGCCCAAAGTCCAAATTACCCCCCTCTGCACCCCCATCCCAATTGAGTGACACTTGGAAGAACATAACTTGTTACAGGACAGTCAGCAAGCTGGGAAAGCAAGCTCTGATCTGAAAAGCTGTGGCCCCCATCCCGGCATCATTGTCAGGCTATGCCCATCTCTGACTTCTGGTGTTAACTCCGCCAAAGTTAGTGAGGTCAGAGGGAGGTCACCTGATTTAAAGATTCCCCTTCCCTGAAGAAGACCCAAGAGCCCCATCTGCGCCATTTGTAAGGGGCCTAAAATGTCCCCAAAAGTGTTATCAATCTTAGGGGGTCCAGGCAAGGACATTGGACAGGTCAGTACAGCTGCTCCCATCCAACAACAACTTGTATTTATATAGCACCTTTAATGCAGTTAAACATCCCAAGGCGCTTCACATTAGCATTATCAAACAAAGTTTGACATCGAGCCACATAAGGAGCTATTAGGAGAGGAAGAGCTAGGTTTTTAGGAGTATCTTAAAGGAGGAGAATGAGGTAGAGAGGCGGAGAGGTTTTGAGAGGGAGTTCCAGAGTTTAGGGCCTAGGCAGCTAAGGCACAGCCACCAAAGGTGGAGTGATGAAATAGCACCTATCAATGCTCTGCTAGGATGAGGCCATGGGAGCTTCCATTCTGGGAGTCACAAGCCAAACCCCTCCCTTATTTTTTGACATTGTTTGAGGTGAACAAAGCCTCTGTCCCCAACAAGGCCTAGCAGAAATTGCTGGGGAAGAACAGGTTCTCATCAAATTTTCAATCCTTCTTTAGGGCTCTGACTGGAGTTATGAGGAGTGTGTGCCAGAAGGGCAGTGGATTTTTGCTTTCCTCCTGTGTAACGAGCCTGGTTCAAAGACATCAAGACACAGTGAATGAGAAAAATACCATTAATATTATATACTTGGATTTTTGACAAGGTTCCACATTGTCTTTAAATAACAAGGAGCCATGGAACAGGAGATGAAGATGGTATGGGTTAAAAAAATGACAAGATAAGAACAGAGTGGTCATCAATGGAAACCTTTCACAGTGGAAAGGGGTTATGAGTGGGACTACCCCAGGGGCCAGCCTTGAGACCTTTCCATATATAGGCCCAGAAATTCGGGTCGGGGGCTTCCCGCAGGTGCAAGCCCCCGACCTGCACTTACCTTGCGCGCCGGCAGTTGAGCTGTAGGGCCCCGTGGAATTCCGACCCGGGGCCTGGTCCAGCTGCCAGCGCGCAGTGCTTGCGTATCCCAGGGGCACAGTTAGTTCGATGCGTCCCCTGGGATCACGTGGGCCATGGGCAGCCAATCGGAGCGGGGAATGCTCCATTCATAAGTCTGACAGGAAGTGCTGTCAAGACTTATAAATACTACAGCCCCAAAATAGCACTAAACCTTCAAATACATTTTTTTTTAAATCACATTTTTTAAATAAACTATAAATTACATGAAATAACTATTTTAAACAATAATTTACATTTTTGAAAAAAGTAATTTTATATTCTAACGGGGCTAAAAATAAACTTACCTTGCTTTAAAGTATTTAAAAATAATAAACCTGTGGAAAAAATGTTTTAATTTTAATTAATTCACCACTTACCTTGTAAAAAGCAGGCCTTACATTTCTAAATTCTGCAGGCTTACGATCCCGCAGAAACCTGTAAAAAAACGTAAGTTTGATGCGCACGCGCAGCCTCCCCCGCGCACGTGTTCGACCTCCGAACCTCTTCGTTCAGAGGAACGGAAGTGCCGGTTTCCCGCGCATGCGCAGTGCATGCAGGAATCCGGCACTTCCATCGGGCCTACGGGTGTGTACCCCGTACGTACTCACCCGTGGAGACCCGAAGTTCTGGGCCAATATATATATAAAGGATCTGCCTTGTACACTGGCAGATACACCATTACACTTTGGCAGAATCAGTACTCTAGGAACTCATAATTCTGCTGCTAAGGTACAATTATATGAAACCTGATATATTGCTTTAAGGTAGAAGGTTTAATTTCTGTGTCTTCTTGAGGCCAATTAGAGATTAATTGTACTTAGGCATATCTTGAGGTCAATTAGAGATCAGAAGAAATTACTAGTTTTTTTTCATCAATTTTAATACCTTTGTTAATAAGTCTGACTCAGAAATGTTTATGTCTGATTCCTGAGATGTGACGTAAGTCCCAGAACATATACAGTCACAGGTCAGTAATTTGGAAAAAGGTATAATAAAATCTCCCAAGCTTGCAGCAAAATGGGGTTATGATGAGAAAGATTGCAACCAGACTGAAAAGGATTTAATATTTTTGGGCACCTGGGCCAATAGCTAGTGGCTGTACTTTAATGTTAATTAGTGTAAAATAGCTGGAGTGGGAGCAAGGAATCAGAAGAGGAAGAATGTGTTAAATGGAACTGTGGTACAATGGGGTGACCAAGAAAGTGATCAGGGAGGATGAGTGGGTTATAATCTGTAAATCTATGAAACCATCAGCATAGTGTCAGCTGTGGTTCAGTGGGTAGCACTCTCGCCTCTGAGTCAGAAGGTTGCGGTTCATATCCCACTTCAGGGACTTGAGCACAAAAATCTAGGCCGACACTCCAGTGCAGTACTGAGTGAATGCTGCAATGTCAGAGGTGCCGTCTTTCAGATGAGATGTTAAACCGAGGCCCCGCCTGCTCGCTCAGGTGCACGTAAAAGACCCCATGGCACTATTTCGAAGAACAGTATGGGAGCTATCGCCAGTGTCCTGGCCAATATTTATCCCTCAACCAACATCACTGAAAACAGATAATCTGGTCATTATTACATTGCTGTTTGTGGGAGCTTGCTATGCGCAAATTGGCTGCCGCGTTTCCTACATTACAACAGTGCCTACACTTCAAAAAGTACTTAATTGGCTGTAAAGTGCTTTGAGTCGTCCGGTGGTAGTGAAAGGTGCTATATTCTTTAGGGGGAAAAAAAATCATACTGGGTTTTATTTTCAGAGGAACAGAGCACAAATTGAAAGAGATTGTTAAGTTGCTGTATTGAGTACTGTGTGTGTTTCTAGTCACCCAGTCCTATAAAGGATGTTATTGCCCTTGAGGTGGTTCGGACTGGGGCACTCAAGAAGATTCCAAGTATCAGGAGTTTAAGTTACAGGAAAGGTTAAGGAAATTGGGGTTATTTCCTTGGAGAAGAGGGAACCTAGAGGTGATCTCATTAAAGTTTTCAAGATTGTGAAAAAAATTAATTGATGCAAGAAAATGGTTTGCCCTGGTGAAGGATTTAAATAAAAGAAGGCATAAGAGAAGCATTTTCAGTAAAATAATTGAGTAATTCATTCAGTTTTCATTCTGACACAATGGGCTGTATTAATCGTGCACAGTGGCAACATTGCAACTCAGCACTTAACTGGGAGGTTTTCCATGCATAGCTACAAGACTTGGGCACATTAAGAGAGGCCTGATTTAACAGCAATTGTAGACTTCCATGTGACCCTCCATCATGTAATTGATGATGAATCGATCAGGCAAAAGAACTGATGTTACAGCCTCCCCTGTCAATCGGACTGCCAAATCTCTCCTTTCCTGTAAATGTGCACAGAGGCATTTACTTTCTCTGCATAAATTGGTCAAATAACTGAGTGACATTATATGATAAATAAGCTGGAGCAGTGCTAGTGCAATTTAAGGCCAAGTTCCCGCCAGACCCATTCACATTCTCTCATTTCCTCCCCACCTTCTTCCCTGAACAACAACAACAACTCCATTTATATAGCATCTTTAATGTAGCAAAATGTCCCAAGGTGCTTCACAAGAGTGTTATCAATCAGAATTTGACACCGAGCCACAGAAGGAGATCTCAGGACAGGTGACCAAAAGCTTGGTCAAAGAGGTAGGTTTCTAGGAGCATCTGAAAGGATGAGAGTGAAATAGAGAGGCGGAGGGAATTCCAGAGCTTAGGAACTAGGCAGCTGAAGGCATGGCCGCCAATGGTGGAGTGAAGGAAATTGTGGACAGAATTGGAGGAGCAGAGATCTCCAAGGGTTGTAGGGCTGGAGGAGGTTACAGAGATAGGGAGAGGCGAGGCCATGGAGGGATTTGAAGACAAGGATGAGAATTTTAAAATTGAGGCGTTGCCAGTCCGGGAGCCAATGTAGGTCAGCAAGCACAGGGGTGATGGGTGAACGGGACTTGGTGCAAGTTAATTTAAATTCAGTTATTTAAATAAATCTGGAATAAAAAGTTAGTACCAGTATTGGTGACCATGAAACTTTCGGATTGTCATAAAAACCCATCTGGTTCACTAATGTCCTTTAGGGAAGGAAATCTGCCGTTCTTACCTGGTATGGCTTATATGTACATAAGAACATAAGAAATAGAAGCAGGAGTAGGCCAATCGGCCCGTCGAGCCTGCTCCGCCATTCAATAAGATCATGGCTGATCTGATCCTAACCGCCAATCTACTATCACAGAACCATCTCCTGAATCTAACAGAATTAGACACACGAAATAGGAGCAGGATCAGGCTACACGGCCCCTGGGCCCGCTCCACTACCCACAGGGCCATGACGGATCCGAACCTAGACTCATGTCCAAATTCCTGCCCGCTCCCCGTAACCCTTAATTCCCTTTACTTCTAGGAAACTGTCTATTTCTGTTTTAAATTTATGTAATGATGTAGCTTCTACAGCTTTTTGGGGCAGCATATTCCATGGACCTACCACCCTCTGAGTGAAGTAGTTCCTCCTCATCTCAGTTTTGAAAGAGCAGCCCCTTATTCTAAGACTATGCCCCCTAGTTCTAGTTTCACCCATTATCGGGAACATCCTCCCCGCATCCACCCGATCCGACCCCTTCACAATCTTATATGTTTCAATAAGATCGCCTCTCATTCTTCTGAACTCCAATGAGTAGAGTCCCAATCTACTCAACCTCTCCTCATATGTCCATCCCCTCATCCCCGGGATTAACCGAGTGAACCTTCTTTGTACTGACTCCAGACACACAGCAATATGGTTGACTCTTAACTGTCCTATGAAATGGCCTAGCAAGCCATTCAGTTGTAACAAACAACTACGAAAAACAATAATAAGAATAAAACCGGACGGACCACCCGGCATCGGCTTCGGATACGACAACTGCACACCCAGCCCAGTCATGCCAGCAAAGTCCACCTCACTAATATCTGGGGACTTGTGCCAAAATTGGGAGAGTTGTCCCACAGACTAGTCAAGCAACAGCCTGACATAGTCATACTCACAGAATCATACCTTTCAGCCAATGTCTTCAATCATCTTTCCTGGGGATGTCCTGTCCCACCGGTAGGACAGACCCACCAGAGGAGGTGGCAGCACAGTGGTATACAGTCAGGAGAGAGTGGCCCTGGGACTCGTCAGCGTTGACTCCAGACCCATGATGTCTCATGGCTTCAGGTCAAGCATGGGCAAGGAACCCTCCTGCTGATTACCACCTACCACCCTCCCTCAGCTGATGAATCAGTACTCCTCCATGTTGAACACCACTTGGATAGAAGCACTAAGGGTAGTAAGGGCACTTACTGCACTCTGGGTGAGGACTTCAATGTCCATCACCAAGAGTGGCTTGATAGCACCACTACTGACCGAGCTGTCCGAGTCCTGAAGGATATAACTGCCAGTCTGGGCCTGAACAGGTGGTGAGAGAACCAACATGAGGGAAAAACCTACTTGACCTCGTCCTCACTAATCTACCTGTCCCAAATGCATCTGTCCATGACAGCTTTGGTAGCAGCGACCACCGCACAGTCCTTGTGGAGACGAAGTCCCATCTTCACACTGAGGACACCCTCCTTCGTGTTGTGTGGCACTAACACCATGCTAAATGGGATAGATTCAGAACAATGTCCAGAACAATCTAGCAGCTCAAAACTGGGCATCCATGAGGTGCTGTGGGCCATCAGCAGCCACAGAATTGTATTTCACCACAATCTGCAACCTCATGGCACGGCACATCCCTCACTCTACCATTACCATCAAGCCAGGGGACCAACCCTGGTTCAATAAGGAGTGTAGAAGAGCTTGCCAGAAGCAGCACCAGGCGTACCTAAAAATGAGGTGCCAACCTGGGGAAGATGCAACACAGGACTACATGCATGCTGAACAGTGGAAGCAGCATGCTATAGACAGAGCTAAGCGATCCCACAATCAACGGATCAGATCAAAGTTCTGCAGTCCTGCCACATCCAGTCGTGAATGGTGGTGGACCATTAAACAACTAACGGGGGGAGGAGGCTCCATGAATATCCCTATCCTCAATGATGGTGGAGCCCAGCACGTGAGTGCAAAAGACAAGGCTGCAGCGTTTGCAACCATCTTCAGCCAGAAGTGCCGAGTGGATGATCCATATCGGCCTCCTCCCGAGGTCCCTACCATCACAGAAGCCAGTCTTCGGCCAATTTGATTCACTCCACGTGATATCAAGAAACAGCTGAGCACACTGAATACAACAAAGGCTATGGGCCCCGACAATATCCTGGCTGTAGTGCTGAAGACTTGTACTCCAGAACTAGCCACGCCTCTAGCCAAGCTGCTCCAGTACAGCTACAACACTGGCATCTACTCGACAATGTGGAAAACTGCCCAGGTATGTCCTGTCCACAAACAGCAGGACAAATCCAATCCGGCCAATTGCCGCCACATCAGTCTATTCTTGAAGTCAATGGGAATCAAGGGGAAAATTCTCCACTGGCTGGAGTTATACCTAGCACAAAGGAAAATGGTGTAGTTGTTGAAGGCCAATCATCTCAGCCCGAGGACTTCGCTGCAGGAGTTCCGCAGGTCAGTGTCCTAGATCCAACCATCTTCAGCTGCTTCATCAATGACCTTCCCTCCATCATAAAGTCATATGTGGGGATGTGTGCTGATGATTGCACAGTGTTCAGTTCCATTTGCAACTCCTCAGATAATGAAGTAATCCATGCATGCATGTGGCAAGACCTGGACAACATTCAGGCTTAGGCTGATAAGTGGCAAGTAGCATTCGCGCAACACAAGTGCCAGGCCATGACCATCTCCAACAAGAGAGCATCTAACCACTGTCCCTTGACATTCAATGGCATTACTATCGCTGAATCCCACACCATCAATATCTTGGGGTCACCATTGAGCAGAAACTTAACTGGACCAGCCACATAAATAATGTGGACTCAAGAGCAGGTCAGAGGTTAAATATTCTGCTGCGAGTGTCTCACCTCCTGACTCCCCTAAGGCTTTCCACCATCTACAAGGCACAAGTCAGGAGTGTGAAGGAATACTCTCCACTTGCCTGGATGAGTGCAGCTCCAACAACACTCAAGAAGCTCGACACCATCTATGACAAAGCAGCCCGCTTGATTGGCACCCCATCCACCACTTTAAACATTCACTCGCTCCACCACCGGCGCACCGTGGCTGCAGTGTGTACCATCTACAAGATGCACTGCAGCAACTCACCAAGGCTTCTTCGACAGCACCTCCCAAACCCGCGACCTCTACCACCTAGAAGGACAAGGGCAGCAGACGCATGGGAACACCACCGCCTCCAAGTTCCCCTCCAAGTTACACAGCATCCTGACTTGGAAGTATATCGCCGTTCCTTCATTGTCGCTGGGTCAAAATCCTGGAACTCCCTCCCTAACAGCACTGTGGGAGCACCTTCACCACACGGACTGCAGCGGTTCAAGAATGCGGCTCACCACCACCTTCTCACGGGCAATTATTGATGGGCAATAAATGCCGACCCTGCCAGTGATGTCCACATCCCAGGAATGAATTTAAAAAAGGGTGGAAGGTGGGAGGCCAGCCAGGACAGCATTGGAATAGTCAAGTCTAGAGGTAACAAAGGCAGGCATGAGAGTTTCAGCAGTAGGTGAGCTGAGGCAGGTCCATAGAATCATAGAATGGTTACAGCACAGAAGGAGGCCATTCGGCCCGTCGAGCCCGTGCTGGATCTTTGCAAGCGCACTTCAGCTAGTCCCACTCCCCCACCTTTTCCCCGTAGCCCTGCAAAATGTTTCCTTCAGGTACTTATCCACTTGCCTTTGAAAGCCACGATTCAATCTGCCTCCACCACCCTCTCAGGCAGTGCATTCCAGATCCTAACCACTCGCTGCGGAAAACAGTTTTTCCTCATGTCACCTTTGGTTCTTTTGCCAATAACCTTAAATCTGTGTCCTCTGGTTCTTGACCCTTCCGCCAATGGGAACAGTTTCCCTCTATCTACTCTGTCTGGACTCCTCATGATTTTGAATACTTCTATCAAATCTCCTCTCAACCTTCTCTGCTCTAAGGAGAACAATCCCAGCTTCTCCAGTCTATCCACGTAACTGAAGTCCCTCATCCCTGGGTCGGATCAGGAGATGTTACAGAGCTGGAAGTAGGCAGTCTTGAGCCACATAAGGAGGTATCAGGACATATGAACAAAAGTAGGAGCGGATATGTAGTCGGAAACTCATCTCAGGGTCAAACCCAACAGCTTCAGACAGTTACCTTTTTCACCTCTGTCTCCTCGAGAGTAATCAACCAATTCAGACAGATTCACATTACTGCCACTATTATGAATTCACTACTGAAGCTGATGCCCCCAAACCCTCTCCGAGTATCACTTTACATAAATTGTGAGCATTGTTCTTTGTTTGAGCTACATTGGAAAAGGTGTGAGGCTCATCAAAATTTTAAATACTTGCGTTTACATAACATCATGAGTGTGGGGGAGGGAGAGACCGAGGTGGGCGGCAAGCCATCCCAACTCTGGCAGCATGAGGCCCAGGGGATTTTAATTCCAGAGCCTCGTCTGCATAGGCCCAGTCAGGTTCCCGCCCTAAACAGGCGGGAGGTAGCGGAATGTCGGGTGGACGGAGGCCACCACCGGGGACCAAAGGAACGGTTGCCAGCGCTCAGGTAAGTGGTTGGGAGGGGGTTTGGGCTGGCCTGGTGATCGGACGAGGACCAGGGGAGGCCTAAATTTGCCTTGTAGGGCTCCACTTGGCCCCACGAGGAAAGTAAAAAAAGCTTACTTTTTTGGGCTTTTTCTGGCCCTGATTCCTCTTCCCGCTAAGTTTGCCAGGTGGGAAAGCCACGACAGCTTCTCCACACAGGCCTCAGGTTAAAATAGCATTCAGGCCCCAATGCCTGACCTGTATATTTAAAGAAAGATCCCACCGGTTTCTGCCGAGTGTTCTTCTCGCCTGCTCAGAAGAGCAGACTAAAATCAGAATCCGTGGGAAGTGTGCGGGGCCTCAGTGGGTAAGTCCCACAAGCAATTTTAACTCCCGGATAGGCCAAGTTAAATTCACCCCACTTGTCACATCTCTCTGAAACCCCCAATCACTTTTCCAATCAGCATCTTGAAACCACTGTTCTATTTAACACATACTTCCTCTTTTGTTCCTTGCTCTCACACTAACTATTTTACACCTATTTTCTCATTAAATTACAACCACAACGTATTGGTCCAGTTGCTTAAAAGATCTAGGCCTAGAAATTCACTTGGGCGCGGGCAGCTCGCTCGTGCCCAAAAGTTAGCGCTGGGCGGGGAGGCATTAGCGCACGCCGTATATTCGTCTTCTGCGCCCCAATTCGGAAGCGGGCGCTATACCAGGGTGTGCCCGCCTCCGTTTGGGGCGCTGCAACTGAATATCGGCGCGCTAGTTGCCGCAGCGCCACCCGATGCGGTGCGGCAGGCTGCGGTACTGCAGGCCTCCTCCTTCTCTTAAGGGGGAGGTGCCTGCAACGGCCGGAGTCCCGATCGCGAGTGCCGGCAAAAGAGCCCGGCACAACGGAGAAGTGCCGGGCTCCACGGAAACCAGCCGGCAATGCCGCGGGGGGGGGTGGAGGAGGCCGGGGAAGGAGGTGCAGGCAGGCGGCCGCCGAAAAAGCGGCCGGCCGCACCTTCCGCTTTAAAGCGCCCCACTATGGCAGCAGGACGGCCCCGTTTTCTGGTCGCTGTTTGCGCCCGCTTCGGAGGAGGCGGCCGCAAATAAATATGGGGATCGGCGCGGTTTCGGGGCGTTACGGGCCACCGCGCACACCGATGACGTCATCGGTCCCGGCGCAGCGCTAACGGCTACCGCCGCCAATACCGCTGCACTCAATTTCCGCACTACCACCCCGCCGGCGCAAAAGACCTCTTTAGGCGCTAAGTGGGCGCAAGGCCCACTGAATTTCTAGGCCCTAGGGCCTAGAAATCGGATTATGGTGCGTCTGTTTTACAGGCGTAAAAAGGGCTCCTAAGGGTCCAAACGGGTGGATAGCGTGCACGGACTCATCGTATGCCAGAAGTGCACCGCCTGCCATATTGGTAAAGCCTCCTCCGCAGGTGTCCAAGGCACATGCCTGAATCAGGCGTTAGGCCCTTTGCATATGCAAATCGAGGGCCTAACACCTGTTGGAGCCCGCCCCCACCCCCCACCCCTTTTGCAAAATTGTATTGCTTATGACCACACCATGCGCCGTGGGTGCTGCGATCAGTCAAACTGGTGAGCTGCCACTGGGGCCGCGGCTAGCGTGATCCAATTTCTCGGCCCTAAATCCTTTGGATCTAGTTCCATTATTTCTTGTCCGTTGCCCCATCCAATATTTTGGTAGAAACTTGGAGATTTTCTTCTCAGACGATGAATTTGATTGAAGTGCAGTTACGATTATTAGGTGGGTGAACAGGACAGACATTTTTCACTATTTCAGGGTTCTGCTTGTAGGAGTGCATCCTTAGTGATAAGAAAACAGTGACCCCAGATAAATGAAATCGACTCAATCAGTACAACATAACAACCTGCATTTCCCTTGTTCTTTATTGTATTCCAGTTCACTGCACTTTTGCCAGAACAATTTGGGGGTTTATTCAAACTGTTTATCATAAATGTAATTGCATATAAAGATAACGGCCCCGATATTGCCAGGGGCGGTTTTGGTAAGCGGGTGGGTGGGCGGAGTTTCGGTCAAGAAACCCGGAAGTCCAGGTTTCCCCACATGCTGTGGAGTTTTTTTTGTTATGTACGGATATCAAGGGATATGGAGCTAAGGTGGAAAAATGGGGTTGGAGTAAAGATCAGCCATGATCTAATTGAATGGCAGAACAGGCTTGAGGGGCTGAATGACCTCCTCCTACATTTCTATATCTGTACAAACATGTTGATGAAGATGTGGCCAGTGAGCGTCCTTAGCTGTATATAAATATTTTAAGGTGCTGCATTATATTGGGAGCTTTAATTTTGCTCCTAATAAAAATCTTCACCCGGAATTTCCACGGGGGCATTCTCTGGCGGGAAAACTATGGAATCCCCAGAGAAATGGAGTGCCGGCCATTTACAGTGTTTCTCTAGGGGTTCTGCCAATTTCCTGCTGAAGTTACAACAGGAAATTGGGAGAATCCAGTGGAAATTCAGGCCCTGGTTGCAGGTGAACAGTGCTACACTGACCATCATGCACAGCCTTCCCCCATTTACTTGAAGCCATCCCCCCTGCTCCCCATGGGCCCACGGAGCACTGGTGGGGAATACCAAGCCCACTGCTATGCAATGATACAGAGTGTTGATGCAGTTATGGGTTTTCTGTTTCAATCGTTTTTAATTGATCACTTTTCTGATGCTATTGGTGTCCTGTGAGAAGGTGTACTAAACTGGCTCAGCACCTTCAATGGACCAGGATTGAATCCAATGAATACAGTAGCAGTTCACAAAAACCATGAAACCATGTTGGAGTGCGACCCCACTGTTCCCAGAGCAAGACAGTGTGGATCATTTATACTTAGAAATATAGAAACGTAGAAGATAGGAGCAGGTGTAGGCCATTCAGCCCCTCGAGCCTGCTCCGCCATTTAATGAGATCATGGCTGATCATCCAAATTCAGTACCCTGTCCCTGCTTTCTCCCCATATCCCTTGATCCCTTCAGCCTTAAGAAATATATCTAACTCCTTCTTAAATATATTTAATGAATTGGCCTCAACTGTCTTGTGTGGTAGAGAATTCCACAAATTCACCACTCTCTGGGTGAAGAAATTCCTCCTCATCTCAGTCCTAAATGGCCTACCCCTTATCCTTAGACTGTGACCCCTGGTTCTGGACTCCCCGCCATCGGGAATATCCTTCCTGCATCTAGTCTGTCTAGTCCTGTTAGAATTTTATAAGCTTCAATGAGATCCCCTCTCATTCTTCTAAACTCCAGCGAATATAAGCCTAATCGACCCAATCTCTCCTCATACGTCATTCCTGCCATCCCAGGTATCAGTCTGGTGAATCTTCGCTGCACTCCCTCCACGGCAAGAACATCCTTCCTCAGATAAGGCGACCAAAACTGCATACAATACTCAAGGTGTGGTCTCACCAAGGCCCTGTACAACTGCAGCAAGACATCCTTGCTCCTGTACTCGAATCCTCTCACTATGAAGGCCAACATACCATTTGCCTTCTTAACCGCCTGCTGCACCTGCATGCTTACCTTCAGTGACTGGTGCACAAGGACACCCAGGTCTCGTTGCACTTCCCCTTTTCCCAATCTATTGCCGTTCAGATAATAATCTGCCTTCCTGTTTTTGCCACCGAAGTGGATAACCTCGCATTTATCCACATTATACTGTATTTGCCATGCATCTGCCCAATCACCCAACCTGTCCAAATCATACTGGAGTTTCTCTGCATCCTCCTCACAGCACACACGCCCACCCAGCTTTGTGTCGTCTGCAAACTTGGAGATATTACATCTAGTTCCCTCGTCTAGATCATTAATATATATTGTGAATAGCTGGGGTCCTAGCACCGATCCCTGCGGTACCCCACTAGTCACTGCCTGCCACTCGGAAAAAGACCCGTTTATTCCAACTCTTTGCTTCCTGTCTGCCAACCAGTTCTCTATCCAAGACAGTACCTTACCCCCAATCCCATGTGCTTTAACTTTGCACGCTAATCTCTTATGCGGGACCTTATCGAAAGCCTTCTGAAATCCAAATACACCACATCCACTGGTTCTCCCTTATATATTCTACCAGTTACATCCTCAAAAAATTCCAGTAGATTAGTCAAGCCTGATTTACCTTTTGTAAACCCATGTTGACTTTGTCCAATCCTGTCACTGTTTTTCAAGTGCTCTGCTATTACATCTTTTAGAATGGACTCTAGCATTTTCCCCACTACCGATGTCAGGCTTACTGGTCTATAATTCCCCGTTTTCTCTCTAACACCTTTTTTAAATAGTGGGATCACATTAGCTATCCTCCAATCCATGGGAACTGTTCCAGAGTCTATAGAATTTTGGAAGATGACCAGCAGTGCATCTACTATTTCTAGGGCCACTTCCTTAAGTACCCTAGGATGTAGATTATCAGGCCCTGGGGATTTATCGGCCTTCAATCCTGTCAATTTCCCTAACACCATTTCCCTACAAATACTGATTTAATTCAATTCCTCCCTCTCATTAGATCCTATGTTCCCCGACATCTCTGGGAGGTTATTTGTGTCCTCCTTTGTGAAGACAGAACCAAAGTATGTATTTAATTGGTCTGCCATTTCATTGTTCCCCATGGTAAATTCCCCTGATTCTGACTGCAAGGGACCTACGCTTGACTTCACCAATCTTTTTCTCTTCACATATCTATAGAAGCTTTTACAGTCAGTTTTTATGTTCCTTGCAAGCTTACTCTCATAATCTATTTTCCCCCTCTTAATTAATCCCTTTGCCCTCCTTTGCTGAATCCTAAACTGCTCCCAATCCTCAGGTTTGCTGCTTTTTCTGGCCAAATTATATGTCCTCTCCTTGGATCTTATGCTATCCCTAATTTCCCTTGTTAGCCACGGTTGAGTCACCTTTTTTAAAATTTTTATGCCAAACAAGGATGAACAAATTCTGTAGTTCATCCATGCGATCTTTAAATGTTTGCCATTGCCTATCCACCGTCAACCCTTTAAGTAACGTTCCCCATTCCATCCTAGCCAACTCGTGCCTCATACCATCGTAGTTTCCTTTATTTAAATTCAGGACCCCAGTCTCTGAGTCAACTACTTCACTCTCCATCTTAATGAAGAATTCTATCATATTATGATCGCTCCTCCCAAGGGGCCTTGCACAACAAGATTGCTAATTAATCCTTTCTCATTACATAATACCCAGTCTAACATGGCCTGATCTCTAGTTGGTTCCTCAACATATTGGTCCAGGAAACCATCCTGTATACACTCTAGGAATTCCTCCTCCACAGTATTGTTACTAATTTGGTTAGCCCAATCTATATGTAGATTAAAGTCACCCATGATAGCTGCTGTGCCCTTATTGCATGCGTCTCTAATTTCCTGTTCAATGCCATCCCCAACCTCCGCATTACTGTTTGGGGGTCTGTATATAACTCCCACTAACGTTTTCTGCCCCTTGTATTTCTCAGCTCTGCCCATACAGATTCCACATCATCAGAGCTAATATCCTTCCTTATTTACTGTTGCCGAACTCTTGGAAAGATGCTTCTACTGTGCATTTACCTTTTCTATTATAAAGGTTTTCTAATATTTCTAAAGGTTTTCTATTATAAACAATTTTTATTAAATCGTTTATAATAGAAAACCTTTTATCATGAGATTGTTGTCTTGTACAAATGTTTTCCCCTATTGTTTGATCAGGTCTGTCTGCTCCTGAACCTAGGCCCATGCTTGGGGTCTAGTTGTGTATCCTGGGCTGTTTCCAGCTCCCACACCCTGCATCCCCCCCTCAGTGGCCTCGGCCACCATCTCTCCTCAGTGCTTGCAGGCCCCATCTATTCTCTTCATTGCCTCTTGCCCTCGCCATCCTGGTGCTCACACAGCCCAGCCTCTCTCCAGTGCAGCTATCTCCAGGACTTCCACACCCAAGCCCATCCCACTCTTCCATTGCCCTAGCTGTTCTCACTACTCTGAGCATTCCCCACGATCCCCAAACCTCTCAACTGACTACCACAGAGCCTCCATGCTCTTCCAGACCTAAAATTCCATAGGTTCTCCTCCTCTCCAGGCCCTCTCTTTGAGTGCTCTTCCTCCTTCCCTCTCCAGCCCCTCTCTTTGAGTGCTCTTCCCCCTTCCCTCACCAGCTCCTCTCTTTGAGTGCTCTTCCCCCTTCCCTCACCAGCTCCTCTCTTTGAGTGCTCTTCCCCCTTCCCTCTCCAGTCCCTCTCTTTGAGTGGTCTTCCCCCTTCCCTCTCCAGCTCCTCTCTTTGAGTGCTCTTCCCCCTTCCCTCTCCAGTCCCTCTCTTTGAGTGCTCTTCCCCTTCCCTCTCCAGGCCCTCTCTTTGAGTGCTCTTCCCCCTTCCCTCTCCAGCTCCTCTCTTTGAGTGCTCTTCCCCCTTCCCTCACCAGCTCCTCTCTTTGAGTGCTCTTCCCCCTTTCCTCTCCAGTCCCTCTCTTTGAGTGCTCTTCCCCCTTCCCTCTCCAGCTCCTCGCTTTGAGTGCTCTTCCCCCTTTCCTCTCCAGTCCCTCTCTTTGCGTGCTCTTCCCCCTTCCCTCTCCAGCCCCTCTCTTTGAGTGGTCTTCCCCCTTCCCTCGCCAGCCCCTCTCTTTGAGTGCTCTTCCCCCTTTCCTCTCCAGTCCCTCTCTTTGAGTGCTCTTCCCCCTTCCCTCTCCAGTCCCTCTCTTTGAGTGCTCTTCCCCCTTCCCTCTCCAGTCCCTCTCTTTGAGTGCTCTTCCCCTTCCCTCTCTAGCCCCTCTCTTTGAGTGCTCTTCCCCCTTCCCTCTCTAGCCCCTCTCTTTGAGTGCTCTTCCCCCTTCCCTCTCCAGCCCCTCTCTTTGAGTGCTCTTCCCCCTTCCCTCTCTAGCCCCTCTCTTTGAGTGCTCTTCCCCCTTCCCTCACCAGCTCCTCTCTTTGAGTGCTCTTCCCCCTTCCCTCTCTAGCCCCTCTCTTTGAGTGCTCTTCCCCCTTCCCTCTCCAGCTCCTCGCTTTGAGTGCTCTTCCCCCTTCCCTCACCAGCTCCTCTCTTTGAGTGCTCTTCCCCCTTCCCTCTCCAGCCCCTCTCTTTGAGTGCTCTTCCCCCTTCCCTCTCCAGCTCCTCGCTTTGAGTGCTCTTCCCCCTTCCCTCTCCAGCTCCTCTCTTTGAGTGCTCTTCCCCCTTTCCTCTCCAGTCCCTCTCTTTGAGTGCTCTTCCCCCTTCCCTCTCCAGCCCCTCTCTTTGAGTGGTCTTCCCCCTTCCCTCTCCAGCTCCTCTCTTTGAGTGCTCTTCCCCCTTCCCTCTCTAGCTCCTCTCTTTGCGTGCTCTTCCCCCTTCCCTCTCCAGCCCCTCTCTTTGCGTGCTCTTCCCCCTTCCCTCTCCAGCCCCTCTCTTTGAGTGCTCTTCCCCCTTTCCTCTCCAGCTCCTCTCTTTGAGTGCTCTTCCCCCTTCCCTCTCCAGCTCCTCTCTTTGAGTGCTCTTCCCCCTTCCCTCTCCAGCTCCTCTCTTTGAGTGCTCTTCCCCCTTCCCTTTCCGAGTTTTCTCAGGCACCAGTCCTCTTCCCCTCCATTTTTTTAATTGAATTTATTCAACATTAAACACATTTGCAACATCGTGATAATTTCTTTGTGCCACACATTGGCAGATGGAATTTAATACAGAGAAGTGTGAGGTGATGCATTTTGGCAGAAGGAACAGGGAGAGGCAAAATATACTTAATGGCACAGTTTTGAAGAGTGTACAGGGACAGAGGGACCTGGGAGTTAATGTGCATAGGTCCCTGAAGGTGGCAGGACATAATGGCCCAGAAATTCGGGTCGGGGGCTCCCCGCGGGTGTAAGCCCCCGACTTGCACTTACCTTGCGCGCCGGCAGTTGAGCTGTAGGGCCCCATGGAATTCCGATCCGGTGCCTGGTCCAGCTGCCGGCGCGCAGTGCTTGCGTGTCCCAGGGGTGCTGTTTTAATTTTAATTAATTGACCACTTACCTTGTAAAAAGCAGGCCTTACGCCTGCTTTTTACATTTCTAAATTCTAAAGACTTACCCTCCCAGAGAAACCTGTAAAAAAAAACGTAAGTTCAAAGCGCACACGCAGACTCCCCTGCGCACGCATTCGACCTCTGAACCCCTCCGTTCAGAGGAACGGAAGTGCCGGTTTCCCACGCATGCGCAGTGCATGCAGGAAACCGGCACTTCCATCGGGCCCACGCGTGAGTACCCCGTGCGTACTCACCCGTGGAGACCCAAATTTCTGGGCCATTGAGAGAGTGGTTAAAAAGCATATGGGATCTTGGGCTTCATAAATAGAGGCATTGAGTATAAAAGTAGAGAAGTTATTCTGAACTTTTATAAAGCGCTGGTTAGGCCACAACTGGAGTATTGCGTCCAGTTCTGCTCTCCACACTTTAGGAAGGATGTGAAGGCCCTTGAGAGGGTGGAGAGGAGGTTTACCAGAATGGTTCCGGGGATGGGGAATCTTCGCTACAAGGACAGGTTGGAGAAGCTGGATTTGTTTCCATTGGAGCAAATTGGTTGAGGGGTGATTTGATAGAGGTGTACAAGATTATGACAGGTTTGGATAGGCTAGACGGGGAAAGGCTGTTCCCACTAGTTGATGGTACAAGGACTAGGGGACACAGATTTAAGGTTTTGGGCAAGAGATACAGGGGGACGTGAGGAAAAACTTTTTTACGCAGCAAGTGGTGATGACCTGGAATTCGCTGCCGACGGAAGTGGTGGAAGCAGAGACACTCAAGGCGCGATTTTGCCAGCCCTGGAGAGGTGGGTATGGAGGTGGGACTGCCGGGAAAATGGCAGAATATGGGGGCGAGTACCCAACCCACCCCCGACCCAACTCCATGCCATCTTGCCAGGAAGCAGGTAGATTTCCCTTGTTGGGTCCCGTCTCCTTAGAGGCCGGAAGGGATTACAGCCACTTAACTGCCTGGTAACAGGTAGTTAACAAGCAGAAAATAGGCTTATCACCATTTTGCCCACACAAGTGCGGGCTTCCAGAAAGCTCCAAACCCCACCAGGGTCACCGAGGCGAGTAGTAGGTCTGCGGGGGTCGGAGGGGTGCAAAGGTGTGCTGTGGAGGTGAGTGATGGGTGCAATGTGGAGAGGTGAGTATCTGAGTAACTTACCTTTGTTTCTTCCTGTAGGCTTCAATCAGTGGGTATGCGGAGAGTCTCGCACCTGGGCGGTGGAGATGATAGATGGCCGTTGCATTCTCCAATGCAGCAACCATCTAATTTCTGCAAAAGAAAGAGGTTTGATGAGGTCTTGACTTCAAGACCTCATCAAACTGCAGAGAATGTCAGTGTTTGACAGCTTCACAGAGCTGTCAAACAATGACAATTCATCTCTCAAAAATTTTTGACAAATGAAACGTCATATGTTGATGTTCTCTGAAACCAGCTTTCCTGTAATTGGCCTGCTAAGCCTGCTGGGTGGGCTTAACAAGGTCAATCAAGGGAAAATAGAGTGGGTTGTGTTGAATCCATGAATCTTAAGGTATGGTGTTCTTCAATAAATAGACGGAGACTGCAGATCAACAATCAACAGGTGTTTACTGGATGAGGGTAGTCTAAAAACTAACAGTGCAGATGCCTGCTCAAGGCTTATATACAGGTGTGGTCACTGCCAGTACTACAGTATACAGGAGCTGTAAAAGTAGTTCTCTCTTAAAGGTACATACACTACAATTCCTCCCCTTTTAGATTAACAGTACCATAACATTCAAATAACAGTTAACACTTTAACATGCACATTAACTGAAATAGTCCATTTATAGATTCAGTCTTTGCGGCGGCTTCCTGATCCTTTCTGGATAGCGCCTTTCCTGGGTGTCTTGTTCTTGGTGCGGAGGCGATTCTGGCCCCCTGTCATCGGTTAGTTCATCAGTTTCCGCTGCTACTGTTTCTGGGGTAGATGCTACCGGTATGTCGGGTTCATCCCCAGGTACGCGAGACATGGGGTTGACTCGTTCCTGTGACGCTAGGATCTGGTCGACATGGCATCTCACAATGTTCTCCCCGACATCCATTAGTGGCCCCTGCCGTGAGCATATCGTTCCGGGATGCCATTTCTCTGTTCGGTAGTCGCGGGCCAAGACTGGTTGTCCTACATTGAAGCTCCTTGTTGGCTTCTCATTGATGTGCTGGAATTGCTTATTCTCAACATTTCTTCGTACATTTGGTCTGAGCAAATCCAGACGAGATCTCAACTCTTATGTTCATTAATAAATAGACATTCTTATTATGAACACAGCTAGCTTTTGCTAGTTACTTTATTGAGCACATGTGGACTGGTACAGTATCTGTAGAGGCTTCCATCTTGACTGCTGCCTTGTGGGTAGCCTAGTGCCTCATGGGTAATGTAGTCTTAATATACATACAGCTGGGTAGTAAAGAAATTAAGGATAGTATTCGACTAAAAACAAGGGCATATAAGGTAGCCAAATCTAATGGGAGGATAGAGGATTGGGAAAACTTTAAAAGACAGCAAAAAATAACAAAAAGATTGATTAACAAAGGGAAGAAAGATTATGAAAGTAAATTAGCCAAAAATATAAAAACAGATAGTAAGAGTTTTTATAGTTATATAAAAAGAAAAAGGGTGGCTAATGTAAATGTTGGTCCCTTAGAGGATGAGACCGGGAAATTAATGGTGGGAAATATGGAGATGGCAAAAACACTGAATGAATATTTTGTATCAGTCTTTACAGTAGAAGACACTAAGAATATCCCAACACTGGACAAACAGGGAGCTAAAGGTGGGGAGGAGCTAAACACGATCAAAATCACTAAGGAAGTGGTACTCGGTAAAATAATGGGACTCAAGGCGGATAAATCACCTGGACCTGATGACTTACATCCAAGGGTCTTGAGGGAAGTGGCGGTAGGGATTGTGGATGCATTGGTAATAATTTTCCAAAACTCCCTGGACTCGGCAAAGGTCCCGGCAGACTGGAAAACTGCTAATGTAACACCCTTATTTAAAAAGGGCAGTAGACAGAAGGCTGGAAACTATAGACCGGTTAGCCTAACATCTGTAGTAGGTAAAATTTTGGAGTCCATTATTAAGGAGACAGTAACAGGACATTTGGATAATCATAATTTAATAGGACAAAATCAGCATGGTTTTATGAAGGGGAAATCATGTTTGACAAATTTGCTGGAGTTCTTTGAGGAAGTAACATATAGGGTGGATAAAGGGGAACCAGTGGACGTAGTGTATTTAGACTTCCAAAAGGCATTTGACAAGGTGCCACACAAAAGATTATTGCTTAAGATAAAAAATCACAGGATTGGGGGTAATATTCTGGCATGGATAGAGGATTGGCTATCTAACAGAAGGCAGAGAGTTGGGATAAATGGTTCATTCTCAGACTGGCAATCAGTAACTAGTGGTGTTCCGCAGGGGTCAGTGCTGGGTCCCCAACTCTTTACAATCTATATTAACGATTTGGAGGAGGGGACCGAGTGTAACATATCAAAGTTTGCAGATGATACTAAGATGGGAGGGAAAGTAGTGAGTGAGGAGGACATAAAAAACCTGCAAGGGGACATAGACAGGCTAAGTAAGTGGGCAGAGATTTGGCAGATGGAATACAATACTGGAAAGCGTGAGGTTATGCACTTTGGCAGGAAAAATCGCAGAGCAAGTTATTATCTTAATGGCAAGAAACTGGAAAGTACTGAAGTACAAAGGGATCTGGGGGTCCTGGTGCACGAAACTCAAAAGGTTAGTATGCAGGTGCAGCAAGTGATTAAGAAGGCCAATGGAATGTTGGCTTTCATTGCTAGGGGGATAGAATATAAAAATAGGAAGGTATTGCTTCAGTTGTACAAGGTATTGGTGAGACCGCACCTGGAATACTGCATACAGTTTTGGTGTCCATACTTAAGAAAGGACATACTTGCTCTCGAGTCAGTACAAAGAAGGTTCACTCGGTTAATCCTGGGGATGAGGGGATGGACATATGAGGAGAGGTTGAGTAGATTGGGACTCTACTCATTGGAGTTCAGAAGAATGAGAGGCGATCTTATTGAAACATATAAGATTGTGAAGGGGTTGGATCGGGTGGATGCGGGGAGGATGTTCCCGATGATGGGTGAAACTAGAACTAGGGGGCATAGTCTTAGAATAAGGGGCTGCTCTTTCAAAACTGAGATGAGGAGGAACTACTTCACTCAGAGGGTGGTAGGTCCATGGAATATGCTGCCCCAAAAAGCTGTAGAAGCTACATCATTACATAAATTTAAAACAGAAATAGACAGTTTCCTAGAAGTAAAGGGAATTAAGGGTTACGGGGAGCGGGCAGGAATTTGGACATGAGTCTAGGTTCGGATCGGTCATGGCCCTGTGGGTAGCGGAGCGGGCCCAGGGGCCATGTAGCCTGATCCTGCTCCTATTTCATGTGTCTAATTCTGTTAGATTCAGGAGATGGTTCTGTGATAGTGGATTGGTGGTTAGGGTCAGATCAGCCATGATCTTATTGAATGGCGGAGCAGGCTCGAGGGGCCGATTGGCCTACTCCTGCTCCTATTTCTTATGTTCTTATGTAGTCTTATACATACAGCTATATACAGCTCTACGGCTCCACCTAGTGTCCACTATAGAATGACATGTTATTGATCATTACATCAACCTTCGGTTAAAGAACATCATGGCCGGGGTCTGGTTGGTAACTGCATGTGTCGCATTTCTGTAGGCTAACAGGAAATTGTCCACCTTATGCTGTAGTGGAATGTCATCATTGCACATGGCCCTTACTGCCTTTTTAAAGGTTTGTACGAACCTCTCAGCCAATCCATTTGTGGCTGGATGATACGGAGCGGATGTGTAATGCCTTACCCCATTCCTTCTCATAAATTTCCAAAACTCTTCGGACACAAACTGTGGTCCGTTATCAGAGCAAATCTGCTCTGGCAAGCCGTTCCTGGCAAATATGGTCCGTAGGACTGCAATAGTTTTCTCCGTAGTGGTTGAGGACATTTTGATCACCTCAGGCCATTTCGAGTGCGCATCCACTGCTATTAAGAACATTGAGTCCATGAATGGACCAGCAAAATCAATATGCACCCGTTGCCATGGAGAGGAGTGCCACTCCCATGGGTGTAGAGGGGCATGTGGTGGTGCATTTTGGACCTTCTGGCATCCTGAGCAGCTCTTTGTTAGGTCCTCGATTTGTTGATCGATCCCCGGCCACCACACATAAGCCCTAGCAAGGCTTTTCATTTTCACCCCTCCCAGATGGCCTTCGTGAAGCTCATTGAGCACTCTCTCCCTTAACTTGGGTGGAATTACCACTCGGGATCCACACATCACTGTCTCCTGGCATACTGACAGCTGTTCTCTTCTGGATGAGAATGTGAGTCGCCATGTGTTGGCCATCCCTTCACCGTCAAATCATATACCCGAGATAGTGTCGGATCATTTCGGGTCTCCTTCTCTATATCCGCGTTAGTTACTGGCAAGCGTTCAGTTATCGACGAATAAAATATTTCGACAGGGTCCACTGCTGGTGCTTCCTCCGCAGTAGGCAGTGGCAGGCGTGATAGCCCATCAGCGTTTCCATGCTGTTTCGTGCCCTTATACTCTATTTCATATTTGTTCGTCCCTAGAAAAAGGGACCATCTTTGTAGCCATTGTGCAGTCATCACCGGAACGCCCTTCTTTGGATTAAAGATGGAGACAAGTGGTTGGTGGTCAGTCAGCAAGGTGAACTTCTGTCCATGCAGATAGTGGTTGAATTTTTTTACTCCCCATACTAGGGTGAGGGCCTCCCTGTCAATCTGGGCGTAGTTGCGCTCGGCTGAGGTTAGTGACCGAGACGCAAAGGCTACTGGCCTCTCCAACCCGTCTGGGAATTTGTGCGACAGCACCGCTCCAATACCATAGGGTGATGCATCACACGCCAACCGAATTGGTAGTGCTGGGTTGAAATGGGCCAACGCCTCTTTTGACGTGATCAATTCTTTGCACTTCTGGAAAGCTCGTTTACATTCGTCATTCCACTTCCATGGTACCCCCGTTTGCAGTAGGGTGTTCAGTGGGTGTAATACTGTAGACAAATTTGGTAAGAACTTAAGGTAGTAGTTCACCAGCCCGAGGAACGACCTCAGTTGTGACACATTTTCCGGTGCTGGAGCCTTGACTACTGCCTCAATCTTTTCAGGGGACTTATGTAACCCCTCTTCATCAATAACGTGGCCACAATACGAGATCTGCTTCTGGAAAAACTCGCACTTGTGGCGATTAGCTCAGAGCCCATATTCCTTCAATCTAGTGAGCACCTTCTCCAGGTTGGTGAGGTGATCACTGTCATTTTCGCCCGTGACCAGGATGTCGTCCAAATAACACTGGGTCCCTGGAATCCCTTGCAGGACTTGATCCATTGCCCTTTGCCAAATAGCCGGAGCCGATGCTACCCCGAACACCAGCCGGTTGTATTGGTAGAGACCTTTGTGAGTGTTGATCGTGAGGTATTGTTTCGAGGCTTCTTCTACCTCCATTTGCAGGTACGCCTGGGCCAGATCAATCTTAGTGAAGCGTTTTCCTCCAGATAGCGAGTCAAAAATATCTTCAATCCGCATTGTACCATGTGAAGGATTGGGTTCACTGTCACCTTAAAGTCCCCACAGATGCGAACCTTGTTTGGTTCCCCAGGCGTATTACTCAACGACCTCTTCATTACAGGAACGATGGGTGTAGCCCACTCGCTCCAGTCCACTTTGAACAGTACTCCTGAATGTTCCAAACCTTCCAGCTCTGCTTCGACGGCTGGGCGGATCGCATAAGGCACCGGTCTGGCCTTGAAAAACTTTGGGCTTGCATTTTTCTCTATTTTAATCGTCGCTGTTATGCCTTTTAGTGTTCCGAGTCCCTCCTGGAACACTTCTTGTGCGTCAGTTAGCATTTTTGACAGTCGTCCAGGTGTGACGTCGTCATCCTTTTTGGCCTCAACCTTCAGTGCCTGTATGGAATGCCAATCTAATTGTATCTTCCGGATCCATTCACGTCCTAGTAGTGGTGGTCCTCCATCTGGCAATACATATAGGTCCATTTTTGGTATTTCCTGGCCGTTGTATATCACGTTCACCCTTATTTTTGCTTTGGGGTAGACTTTTTGCCCCGTGTACGTCTTCAAGACAATCTCTGTAGCTTTCAAGGGTATATGTGAGAATAACCGCTTGTAGTCCCTTCGGTTTATGACTGTTAGGGCTGATCCTGTGTCGAATTCCATTTTCACTTGGACTCTGTCTATCTTGAGCGTGACCCAGATAGTCTGGTGATCCTCCATTTTGATTACATTATGTAGTTTCAGACAACCCAGCTCCTTGCTTCCGGAGTCTGTATCACTTTTCTGTTCGTCTGAACTACTGTCCGTCACCTTATGTACCTTTTTGTACTTCTCCTGTGGAGACTTCTTGCTGCTGGTTTTCTTCCCTGACCTGCAGACTCTTGCTATGTGTCCTGCTTTTCCACACTGTCTGCACATTTGGTCTTTGAACCAACAATCCTTCTGGTCGTGTGTTGTTCTGCCGCAGCGATAACACTTCCCTGCTCCATATGACATTTCATTGGTGCCATATTCTTGCGGTCTCTGTTGTATCTCTGCAGCGCCCCGTGCGGCTGCTTCATGTGATACTGCCATGCTGAAAGCCTTGTCCAGCGTAAGATCCTTTTCTGATAGAAGACGTTTCTGGGTTCCGTCACTTTGAAGCCCACACACAAACTTGTCCCTTAACGTATCTGCTAGTCCCGTTCCAAACTGGCAGTGTTTCGATAGCTTGCGCAGTTCCATTAAATACTCAGCATTACTTTCATCTTTATGCTGGTTCCTTTTGTGAAACTTAAATCTTTCTGCTATCAGCAGCGGTGTGGGGTTTAAGTGGTCCTGTAGGATTTCCACTATGCTTTCGAAATCCTTATCCACTGGCTTCTCTGGGGTTACTAGGTTTTGCAGTAAGCCATACGTTTTTGCACCCATGGAATTCAACAAAACCAGTGCTTTCCTGGCATCTGGCACTTCATTCGCCTTGCAGTACACATCAATGCGTTCCACATATGTCGTCCAATCTTCGACTTCATTGTCGAACGCTGTGACACTGCCACTCTTCGGCATCCCTGGGTGTGGTTAGACTGGCTAAAATGGCGTCTCCCGCGCTCTCCCTTCTTCTCCGCTGGCTCAAAATGGCGTCTCCCGCGCTTTCCTTTCTTCCCGCGCTCGCCCTTCTTCTCCGCTGCGGCTTCAAAAATGGCGTCTCCCGCGCTCTCCCTTCTTCTCCGCGGCTCAAATGGCGTCTCCCGCGCTTCCTTTCTTTCCCCGCGGACGCTGCTCAGCCGTTGAGCCCTGGCTGCGCTCTGCGCGTTCTCCTGTGCACCTCTGTCGTTGCCGCCGCTCGGTCCTGAACCCCGGCTGTGCTTTACCCTCTCTTTTTGTTTTCCGTCGACGCCGCTCGGTCTTCAACCCCCGGCTGCGCCCTGTGCGCTTTACCCTCTCTCTTACCCCATCGACGCTGCTCGGCCTTTTCTGTGCCGTCGGTCGGCTCCAGCCACCGCTGTCCGGGAAGGGTCTGCGCTGTACCTGTTGCCAGTCTGTTGCTGGATCATCGTGGCTGGAGAACCAAGCCCAGCTCTCAACAGCCTCCCCTGCGATGTTCACTCTTTGCCGGATGACTGGGCGGTTGCTCATGGTCGACGCCCATGCTTCTGGCCTCGACTTTCTTCCACTGTCCTCCCGGAGCGAACCCTTGGAAGGAAATGCAGAGTTGCAGGTAGATTCGAATCGACCTCGTCGCCACTGTTGAATCCGTGAATCCTAAGGTATTGTGTTCTTCAATAAATAGACCGAGACTGCAGATCAACAATGAACGGGTGTTTACTGGAGGAGGGTAGTCTAAAGACTAACAGTACAGATGCCTGCTCAAGGCTTATATACAGGTGTGGTCACTGCCGGTACTACAGTATACAGGAGCTGTAAAAGTAGTTCTCTCTTAAAGGTACATACACTACAGGTTGACCAGAAGTTGATGGAGGTGGGACTGAAACCTGACAAGTGGGAGTCCCGCCTCCAAAAGCTCCCCATTGGCAAAATCACCCCCTCAATGTTTTCAAGGGGAGACTGGATAGGCACTTGAGGGAAATAAACTTGCAGGGCTACTGGGATAGAGCGGGGGAATGGGACTGACTGGATTGCTCTACAGAGAGCGGCATGGACTCGATGGGCCGAATGGCCTCCTTTGCTGCCGTTATGAGTCTATGGAGGAAAAATTCAGTTGCTTTGCGCCTCCCGTTGGCACCCTAAGAGGGCGCCAACGGGCCGCAAAGCAACTGGCGCTCGGGCGCGTCGCCACCAACGCCTCTCGCTAAATTCAGCGGGAGGTTAGCGACAGTGGTAATCGTTAGCGCCCCGCGGCGCTGGGCCGCCAGCGTTGACGTCATCACCATGTGCTGCGCCCTGCTAGCCCCCCGGCCACGATCTTCGGTAGCACCCCTGACTTACCGCCGGACGCTATGTCCGACGGGGTCAGGGCGGCCTACCTGCGGCCGGGGCAGCGCTATTTAAAGACAAGGTGCCGGGCGGCCATTTTTGTTGCTGGCTGCCTGCCAGCACCTGCCTCCGCTGACGTCCCCTGCCTCCTGACCAGCCCCCCCGCGGAGTGCCGGCTGCTCTCCGTGAGCCCGGCATTTCTCTTGAGTGCTGGGCTCTTTTGCCGGCTCTCCCGATCCCCGGTGGCCCAGCTGGGCCCCGGGTCGCACTGCACAAGGCCCCTCCCCTTTAAGAAGGGGAGGAAGGCCTGCAATACCGCAATTCCCTGCAATTCCCTCGCAGCGCCCGAAGAGGGAGGCAGGGCCCTTCCAGTTGCGCCCCGCTTCCCTCTTGGGGGGCTACCAATTTTTCTCCCTTTGGCTCTATGACATTCATTCTTTTACCAGTTTTAGCTACAGAAATTAGTCATCATTAAAGACATTGGGCCATATATTCCAATCCCTATGGGTGTGTACGCGCTGTGTACCCACCCGTAGGGACACCGGAAATGCCGGTTTCAGGCATGCGAAGTGCATGTGCTGGAAACCGGCATTTCCGACCTGTCAAGAATGCTCTTGATAGATCGGACGCCTGCCCTGGAGAAGGGCCTCTGCGGGCGGATAGTTCCGCTTTCTGCAGAACCTCCACCCACAGAAAACCCTTAGAAATCTTACGCCTGGTAAAAGCAGGCGTAAGGCCTGTTTTTACCAGCATAAGATTTGAAAAAAAGTAAAAAAAAACATTTTTCACTCATTTATCATTTAAAATTACTTTTTAAAAAGGTAAGTTTATTTTTAGCCCTGTAAAAAGACTTTAATTCTTCTTTTCAAAAAATTAAATCTTTGTTTAATATATTTAATTTATTGTAATTTCAACTAATTTTAAAAATGCTTATGATGCTCTCTCAGTCTATATCTGAAATACTCCTATAGGTTTATTCTTCTCCACTTACAAAACAAAGCATCCCTTCGTGCACAATCACAAATCTGGCCACACTGAACATTAAATTAATCCAGTGGACGTGGGCAGACTCTCCTGCAATCCCCATCTCAAAATAGAGTCCCATGGAATTCCCATTCCCGCTCTGTGGCCCCCACCCAGCAAGAAAACCTCACACAACTGTCGAACATAGCACTTGAAATCATTTAACTGCTAACATAAGACAAATAACTGGGACAGAGTCTCGTCCTGTGTGAAAAAATGATCATCAAAGCCTCAAGATTGTCACTAAAAACCCAACTTGTTCACAAATGTCATTCAGGGAATGGAACCTGCCATCTCTAGCTGGTCAGGCCTACCTTTTAATGCCCAGCTAGAGATGGGCAATAAATGCTGACCTTGCCAGTATTTCCCGCAACCCAAAAACAAATTAAAAAAGAAAGACTTGCATTTGTATAGCACCTTTCACAACCTCAGGACGCTGCAGAGCGCTTCACAGTCAATGAAGTACTTTTGAAGTGTAGTCACTGTTGTAATGTCGGAACAAATTAAAAACATCCGAATCTCCCAGCACATGCATCTCCTGAGATGCATTCCCTGCGAGCTCCACACCCTGCTGCCAGAGGCTGATCGTGGAATCACCCCCACAACATTTTTTTGTCCATGTGTAATATCAACTACATGTTGTGTGTCTCATGGTACAATACTCCTCTCATTATACAATAGCATATTCTCTGAATCAGTATGAGCAATGCCATTGGTGGATGTGCCTTCTGTTGCCTAGGCCCCAAGCTCTGGAATTCCCTGCCTAAACCTCTCCGTCTCTCTACCTCTCTTTCCTCCTTTAAGACGCTCCTTAAAACCTACCTCTTTGACCAAGTCAATGGTCCTAATATCTCCTTATATGGCTCAGTGTCAAACTTTGTCTGATAACGCTCCTGTGAAGCGCCATGGGATGTTTTACTATTTTAAAGGTATTATATAAATACAAGTTGTTGTTGGTGTGTGTATTCACAAATAAATATATAAAGGATATTCTTCTCAATATTGGTGATTTTACCTTCATCTAAAAAACTCCAAAACCATATCTGAAAATTTAACTAATTGATTTCATCTTAATGGAACATGTTCTCCAACATTGTGCAGTATGTGTAGGCAGACCTACAGTCAATGGGCCAGAAATTTGTGAACGGGGCTTGCCGCGCGTGCAAGGTCCCGATTTGCACTTACCCGACGCGCCTGCCGATCACCTCCAGGAACGCCTGGAATTCGTGTTTCAAAAAGAAGAATCCCGGGCAGCGTATGACATCACGCCGCCCAGGAGTGCAGCCAGCGCGAAGCCTGTAGCGCGCTGTGCAACTGAGACACGCCCCTTGAGGTCTCAGTTTCACAGGACACGCCCCCAATGTTTCTGCCAAGCTGCTAAGCATTTTTACATGCAAAGCAGCAGTTTAAATAGGTTTTTGGAAGTTTTTTGAAGATTTTGGTAACTTTTATAAACTTTTAAAAATGTTTACATTATTTTGAAGAATCTGAAGTAGTTTTAAACAGAATTAAAGCAATTTAAAGACGTTTAAAAGCCCTAAAAGAATTTTTTTAATTCCATTTATTTATTTAGCAATGTCGTCGTCATATGTGTCTTCACACTGTTCCCTTTGGGGAACTGTATGAAGTGGTGGAAGGATTTATGGCCATGATTAACGCTCATTCCGTGACCGTAACCATCTTTGAGCCAGCCATTAGGGCGGTTAGTCCTATGGCGGGAGGGTTTTACGGGCTCCCACAAGCTATACAAGGAGAGGGGGCCACCCACACCCACGGACGCAA
Organism: Somniosus microcephalus; assembly: GCF_052327205.1. Lineage (NCBI taxonomy): Eukaryota > Metazoa > Chordata > Chondrichthyes > Squaliformes > Somniosidae > Somniosus > Somniosus microcephalus. Next base: position 50,575,630 of record NC_140995.1, read on the forward strand.
ATATCCCACTGGATGTCAACCCAGAATTTAGAGCCGGAGCTCCGACTCCACTTGCCGGGACTGTCTGGAGCGGGGTTCGAAACCCTACCCTGATCTGGCCCAGCGGCGGGGATCCTACCGCTATGCCGAAGACCCAATCCGATTAGCAACGTGAAATGGCTGGAATGAGCACAATTCACGGCATTAAAAGAACTCACAATTGAACTGATGATGACCTCAGCAATCTCCTCAAGGAGGTGGAGGCGCAGCGCCTGCTCATCATTGGTAATGAGAAGTCAAAGGCGCTGCAAAAAGGGCAGATGATAGCTTGGTCTTTCAAGTGGCAGCATAGGGCTCCAGTCACGGGGAGGGAAAAGGCGCAGGAAACGTATGGGTGTCACCTTTTGTGCGGAGTGGGCCTTTTGCGTAGCAGTAAGCATCCCCGCCGCTGGGCCAGAAGGAGTAGGGTTTCGAACCCCACTCCAGACAGTCCCGGCAAGTGGAGTCGGAGCTCCAACTATAAATTCTGGGTGGACATCCAGCGGGATACTTGCGTCCGTGGGTGTGGGTGGCCCACCCCCTCAGATGGGTTGTGGGAGCCCGTAAAACCCTCACGCCATAGGACTAACCACCCTAATGGCTGGTTCAAAGATGGTTACGGTCACGGAATGAGCGTTAATCACGGCCATAAATCCTTCCACCACTTCATACAGTTCCCGAAAGGGAACAGTGTGAGGATATGTACGACAATGACCTCTTGCGCAATGCACCTCCTTGGACCCTCAGTCGCAGATGCGAGGGGGCAAGTCGTGCAATTGTTAAATTTTTCATTTTATTGACATGTAAAATGTTGGCCCAGTAATTCCCTTCCAAATGCGCGAGTACGGTCGGGGTACTTACGCGTCTGGCCGGAGGAAATGCCGGTTTTCAGCATGCACAGCGCATGCGGGGAAAACCGGCATTTCCTGTCCTCTGAACGAAGGGGTTCAGAGGCAGAACGCGTGCGCAGTAAAATTCGCCACTTTCATTCATGCTTTCAGTGAGGTCAAGTCCTTACAACTTACACATGAAAAAAGCATGGGTACAGTTGCTCCAGAGGCTGCGGAGGAAGATATTTCTTATCGTGGAGCTTCTGAAAGTATGTATGTCTGTATATATTCCTTTGCGTGTTATGTATATATTCCTTTACTTATGTGTATGAATGTATTATTTAATTATGACTTTCAGAGAAAGTAACTTATTGGAAAATCATAATTAAAAACATACATTCATACACATAAGTAAAGGAATATAAAACATACATACATATACGTAAAGGAATATATGCGGACATACATACATAATTACTTATTACTGATGAAAAGTTTCTTTCTTAAAAGTGCTGGAAATGTTACATTACTCATTTTAGAACACTCATTTTCACATTCCATTCACACAGCCACAATTGCTCCTTCTACCTACCGTTCTGAAAACCCATTTAAAAAAAAAAATTTTAAACTTTAAAACTTACTTAAAATTTCTTAAAATAACTTCCCTCCCTTTCCCAAACAAAAATATTGCCTTTCAGAAGCTCCACGATAAAATATATCTTCCTCCGCAGCCTTGGAACAACTTTACACCTGCTTTTTTCAAGTGTAACTTGTAAGGACTTACCCTCACTGAATCCATGAATGAAATCTACGAAGTTCACTGCGCAAGCGCTGCCTGTGCAGTCGCACGCGCTGTGCCTATGAACCCCTTCGTTCCGAGGACTGGAAACGCCGGCGTTCCCCGCATGCGCCGTGCATGCTGAACGCCGGCATTTCCAACGGCCAGATGCGTGAGTACCCCAACCGTACTCACACATTTGGTCACGAATTTCTGGCCCATTGTCACTTGCCTTCTTAGCTCTCAATAATTGATGCTCAGTATTATTAAGCTAGACACAGCTCTGGGCCCAGTCAGAGTAAGAACCACAAACTCATAACAGCTACGGAATTAATGTAAGCTTGATTTGAAAGATCTGTTTATACAGACTTTATTGGATTAGCCTTCTTTATCCTGAACGACTGTCAGCTCTGCATCTGAAACATCCAGGCACCATTTTATATTTCATTATCACAAGATGCTTACGGATGAGGAAGGCCAGTTAGCCCACCTTAATTCAAACATCCAGAACAATCCTACACTCACTCCCATTGTGGCATCTGGTTGTTTCTTGCATGCATCCAGGCTTTTCACCTCCATCAGTCTGCCTGGGAGTCCATTCCAAGTGTTGATCACTCTCTGTGAGATAAGGACCCCCCTGATACCAGTCCTGCAGTTGCCTTTACTAATTTGAATCTGTGTCCCTTTGCCCTACTCCCACAGTTTAGTTTTAAGTAGTATTCCCGAGTTCCCGTACCATTTACTGTTGTGTATACCTCTATAATATCACAACCTCTCAGACACCTCCTTTCCAGGCTGAAAGGCCCAAGTCTCCCCAGTCTTTCCTCATAACTCAGACGCCTGACACTTGGGATCACTCTGATTGCTCTTCACTGTACTGCCTCCAACGCTGAATTCAATCTGCTTCTTCATAATTCTGGTCGCCATATTATAAAAAGTATATAGATACCAGAAATGCGAGGGTATACAGGCTGGGTCTCTTTTCTCTTGAAAAGAGAAGGCTGAGGGGTGTCCTAATAGAGGTCTTTAAAATTATGAAAGGTTTTGATTGAGTAGATAGAGAGAGTGTTTCCACTTGTGGGGAAGAGCAAAACTAGAGGCCATCAATATAAGATAGTCACCAAGAAATCAAATAGGGAATTCAGAAGGAACTTCTTTACCCAGAGAGTGGTGAGAATGTGGAACTCACTCCCACAATGAGTGGTTGAGGTGAATAGCATAGATGCATTTAAGGGGCAGTTAGATAAGCATATGAGGGAGAAGGGAATTGAGGGTTATGTTGATAGAGTTAGATGAGGAAAGACAGGAGAAGGCTCGAGTGGAACATAAACGCCGGCATGGACTGGTTGGGCCAAATGGCCTGTTTCTGTGCTGTATATCCTATGTAATTCTATGTAAGACAGCTTTGCAACTCAACTAATTCTCCTTCAGAGTCAAAGGGCTAGACACTGGTTGATGCCATGCCCATTTAACAGGTGTACAATGTGCGCTAAACTGTCCAATATGGCGTGTGGCGTGCGCATGAACAACCAGTGCTAGAGGTGCAGCCCCCGCCATATTGGTAAAGGCAGAAAAAGAGGTGCCCAGAACCAATGCCTGAAACAAGTGTTAGGGCCAGCTGCATTCAGGAAAGCATGGTTTCCGTGCGGCCAAACCAGCGATCCTTGAAGGCACCGCTGGAGGCTCCACCAAAAAGGTAAGTCTGTTAAAAAATATTTATCTGAACGTGGTGCCGGGAGGAACAGGATGCCGAGGGCAGTTGTCGGCTCCTGCTCGGTCCCCTCCCAATCTTCTCCTCCCCTCTCCATCGCCCCCTCTCCATCCCAATTGCACCCCCCGCCACCTCCCAATCCCCCCCACCCCGCTCCCAGGACCTACCTGAGGGAGCCCTAAAACCAATGCCAATTCGCCTGCGATCTGCTTTGGGCCACCCAGCATGCATTTACAGCTCGCCAGTATCATTGAAATGAGTTCCGAGGCCCAATACTGGGCGTGCCTCGGGCCTACCCATTCAAGCTCAGTGATCATGCCCTTCGCCCAGTTCACGCCGGCAAGCTGGCACGACCCAATTTCTAGGCCAAAATCTCTTCATTTGTTTTTAAGGTGGGCCTGCGTCTTATACCAGCCTGCTACTGGTTTCACTAATTTGTTACTGCAGCAATTCTCACCTGACCAGGTGGTGGACTTTTCAGTTGCTGTGCAGACGTATATTCTCCAGGGTCGTTCTCCTGCTCCTGACCCAGTTTCAAAGACGCTTCCTACTGAATATTTCTTTGGCAAAAAGCAGAGCTTTGTATTCTCAGTTTAGCCGATGCTACAAGCTCAGTTTTCATAACTGAGGCTTGGCATTGGCTTGTGATAACTGCATATGTTGTGTAAATTCAACATTCACAGTTCATACTGGATTTGATGCCAATAAATCAACATTGACAGTGTGTAGGCTCTCAGGGCCCAAGATGCCCCTTCCAATGAAAATCTCGAGAATGCCTATTTTTCTCTGTAATGAAAGAGCTGTTAATGAAATTGTGAGAATGCGTGGATTTAAACTGTGCCGCTACTGAGAACAGGATTTTATTAGTGGGTTGTTACCGTACTCCTACCAAAAATACTGAACTCGGAGAGGTTCAACAGAAAAGGTTTAATTGTTGAGGCTGCATGCTGAACACAAAATGGAGTCAGAGACTACATAAAGTATGACTGCCTTTCCCAGTGCACAGCTTCGACTGCTCCTCCCCCGCTCTGGGCTTAACTATGTTGCAGATCGAGTTTCTTAAAGGTGTGATCCTTCTTAAAGGCATGACGCCTGATTTATAGTCTACGGACCGGAAAGCGGATTGTGTCCTTTCTGTGATCGGTACGCCACACAGCTCCCCCCAGAATCCGCTAATAGGGAGTGTACAAACCGGCGTGGCGGCTTGATGGCACGGCCGGAACAGCTCTTGGCGGTTGGTGTCGGGAGCGGGGCGGTCGGACGCGTCGGGCACTTAGGCGGTCTGCCCCGTGGTGGGGGTTGGCCCACTTGAACGGGTTCGTCGGGCTCTAGGTGCGCCAGCTTGAGCCGGTCGACCGACACCTTGTCAGTTCTGCCGCCCACTTCGAGGAGGAAGAACTTGTTCCCTGTCTGGAGTACCTTGTAGGGTCCGTCGTATGGGGGCCGTAGAGGTCCTCGGTGGGCGTCATGGAGCACGAAAACAAATTTGGCCATGTGCAGGCTAGGTGGTACGCGGGTTGCTGGTTCACCGTGCCGGCCGGTGGGTACCGGAGCGAACTGTTGTGCTCGGTTGGCGAAAGCGCGGCGTTGCTGGTCAGCCAACCAGGGGGTCGTGGCAGTGGGCAGGAACTCTCCGGGTACGCGCAGCGGCTGGCCATACACGAGTTCCGCTGCTGAGGCTTGCAGGTCTTCCTTGACCGCGGAGCGTAGGCCGAGTAGCACCCACGGGAGGCGGTCGATCCAAGCCTTGTCCTCGAGGCTGGTGCGGAGGGACTCCTTCATGGACCTGTGGAATCGCTCGCACAGTCCGTTGGCTTGGGGGTGGTAAGTCGTGGTGCGGTGAACGGCCACCCCGAGGTTTCGAGCGATGGCGGCCCACAGATCAGAGGTGAACTGCGGGCCTCTATCCGACGTCATGTCGGAGGGGACGCCGAACCGAGCGACCCAGGTACCGATGAACGCCCTCGCGATGTCGGCGGTGGTGGTGGACGTCAGTGGAATGGCCTCGGGCCAGCGGGTGGTACGGTCCACGATTGTCAGCAGGTGCGTGTGACCTTGTGATGGCGGCAGGGGGCCGACGAGGTCGATGTGGACGTGGTCAAACCTTCTTTCTGGCACGGTGAACTCCTCGAGTGGGACTTTGACGTGCTGGTGGATTTTGGCACGCTGGCAAGCTATGCAGGATCTGGACCAGACGCGCACATCTTTGCGCAGGCCGCGCCAGACAAATCGGTTGGCCACCAGTCTAATGGACGCACGGGTGCCGGGGTGTGAGAGGCCGTGGAAGATGTCGAACACCCGTTTTCGCCAGGACGCCGGGTCTATGGGGCAGGGTTGCGCCAAGGAGGTGTCGCATTTGACTGTGACGGCGGACGGACCGCAGGCGACGTCGGTCAGTCGCAGCCCTGGGAGGGTCGGTGCGTTGCTCCACTGCCAGTTGAGCATAGTCCACTGCCAGGTGGGTGCCGTGGACGACGGGGCGGGATAGGCAGTCGGCCACCATGTTGTCTCGACCGGAGACGTGCCGGATGTCCGTGGTGAATTCGGACACCGTGGCGAGCTGGCGTTGTTGCCTGGCTGACCACGGGTCCGCAGATTTCACCATCGCGAATGTCAGGGGTTTGTGGTCGACAAACGCGGTGAAGGGGCGGCCCTCCAGAAGAAATCTAAAATGGCGGACTGCCAGATACAGTGTGAGGAGCACGCGGTCAAAGGCGCTGTATTTGGCCTCCGGGGGGCGCAGTTGGCGGCTGAAAAAGGCCAGCGGTTGCCAGGCCCCGTCGACCCACTGTTCGTACACGGCGCCGACCGCGTGGTCGGAGGCGTCCGTGGTGAGGGCCACCCTGGCGTTGGGCTGTGGGTGAGCGAGCATGGTGGCGTCGGCGAGCGCCTTTTTGGTCGAGTCGAAAGCGGTCAACATGTCCGCCGACCACTCGATCGCCATTCTGTCTTTCTTACCCCGGAGGGCTTCGTATAGGGGCCGCATGAGAGAGGCCGCTCCGGGAACGAAGCCGTTGTAAAAGTTGATCATCCCCAAGAACTCCTGGAGGCCTTTGATGGTGGTAGGCCGGGGGAACTGCTGGACGGCTTGCACCTTGGCGGGCAGGGGAATGGTTCCGTCCTGCGTGATGTGGTGGCTGAGGAATTCGATCCTGCTGAGGCCGAATTGGCACTTGGCTGGGCTGATGATGAGCCTGTGCTCACTGAGCCGCTGGAACAGGGTGCGGAGGTGCTCGATGTGTTCCTGCTTGGAGGAACTAGCTACCAGGATGTCATCCAGGTAGACAAAGAGGAACTTCAGGTCCCGGAGGACCGAGTCCATGAGCCGCTGGAAGGCCTGGGCCGCGTTTTTGAGGCGGAAGGGCATTCGGAGGAACTCGAATAGCCCAAAAGGGGTGATTATGGCCGTCTTGGGAACGTCTGTGGGGTGGACTGGCACCTGATGGTAACCGCGCACCAGGTCGACTTTGGAGAAGACTGAGCGGCCGGCCAGTCTAGCTGAGAAGTCTTGAATGTGCGGTATAGAGTACCGATCCGGCGTGGTGGCGTTGTTTAGGCGCCGGTAGTCCCCGCAGGGGCGCCATCCCCCGTCGGGTTTGGTGGCGATGTGGAGTGGGGAGGCCCAGGGGCTGTTGGAGCAGCGGATGATGCTGAGCTGTTCCATTGTGGCGAACTCGGCCCGCGCGATCTCCAGCTTGGCCGGGTCCAGCCTGCGGGCGTGGGCATACACCGGTGGGCCTGTGGTGGGGATGAAGGGTTCTACCCCGTGCTTAGCAACCTTCGCGGAGAAGGTCGGGTTGGTGAGGGCTGGGAACTCAGCCAGGAGTGCTGAGTAGTCGTCCGTTGAGCGGGCGCGGCACTGCCACGCCATTTCGGCGGGTTGGGGGGGGCCATGGCGCCCGGGATAGGTGACATGGTGTTCATGTCCACGAGGCGGCGCCAAGGCATGTCGACCAACAGGCCGTGGGCGCACAGGAAATCCACACTGAGGAGCGGGGAGAGCAACTTGGCAGTGATAAACTCCCAGTGGTAGCGGCGGCCTGTGAGGTCGATGGTGACGGTGCGGGTGCCGTACGTCCGGATGTCGGTGCCGTTGGCGGCAGCCAGCGCAGGGCCGTGGTCGCCTCGCTGGATCTCGAGGGCGGACGCGGGGATGATGCTGCGCTGCGCGCCCGTGTCGCATAGGAAACGGCGTCCGGATGCGCTGTCCGTAACGTACAGCAGCGCGCCTGCTTGCCCCATGGCCACCGTGTAGGCCGGTGTGGGGGCGGTTGGAAACATGCAGGGATGGCTGCAGCGGCGTGCCCGTGCGCCGAACCGGGTATGGAAGTAGCAGTAGCCCTGGGTCAGAGGGCTTGGGGGACGTGGGGGCCTGGGAGGCCTCGTGGCCGAGCTGTGTGGCCGCGCGATAGAGGGTGGAGCGCGCGCCGACGCTGCGGAGGCCAGGTCGGGGGTGACGGCGTGGTTGGAGCTGGCGGACAGGAGCTTATCGGCTTCATCGGCCAGGGCCTCGAGGTCCGTGAGGCTGGACGCCACGATTGCTGGGCGAATGCTGGGAGGTAGTTGGCGGATAAAGAGCGTGCGTAAGAGGGAGCCGGGCGGTTTCTCGTCGGTCAGAGCAAGCATGTGTGAGAGCAAGTCTGATGGCGTGGAGTCACCGAGGCCCGGGAGGTCGAGGAGGTGGCAGTTGCGCAAGAATTGGGAGGCTGTGAATTTTTTAATGAGCGCGGCCTTGAGATGTGCGTACTTGCCTTCCTCCGGAGGGTTTTGTAGTGTTGTCCAGACTTTCGTGATTGTGGAGCTGCCCAGGGAGGCGAGGAGGTAGTCGTACATCGTTGCGTCGGCGGTGATGCCGCGGAGTCGGAATTGCGATTCGGCTTGAAGGAACCAGGCGGTGGACAGGTTCTCCCAGAACTCCGGCAGCTTCACAGAAACTGCGTTTGTGTCAGCCATGGTTACGCTTAGGAGTTGTCCTGAGCGTCGGGGTCACCAATGTAGGAGTCTACGTACTCCTAGCAAAAAATACTGAACTCGGAGAGGTTCAACAGAAAAGGTTTAATTGTTGAGGCTGCATGCTGAGCACAAAATGGAGTCAGAGACTACACAAAGTATGACTGCCTTTCCCAGTGCACAGCTTCGACTGCTCCTCCCCCGCTCTGGGCTTAACTATGTTGCAGATCGAGTTTCTTAAAGGTGTGATCCTTCTTAAAGGCATGACGCCTGATTTATAGTCTACGGACCGGAAAACGGATTGTGTCCTTTCTGTGATCGGTACGCCACAGGGTCATGAATTACAGGCAAATGCCGAGATTTCATTAAAAGAGGGATATCACCCTCTTTACCTAGAGTTTCAGCAGATTAAATAGTCATTGGACACAAGGTAGAATACAGAAAGAAAACTAATGATACCTAAGACTCGGAGGGAGGGGTAGAAATTGGCATGTGTTTTGTCCGTTTTCGATACCGTTTTCTATACCAATTTCTGGACATGAGAGCCTGCGGCAGATCTGCGCCGGTGGCATGGCTGCCGCCATATTGGTCCTCCCTGTTTTTAGTCATCCCTAGCAGCTGCCTGAAATCAGCTTTGGATCAATTTGACAATTCAAAGTAGGGTCCTTCACCTGTTTCATGGCACTTCTGAAAAATTAGGTGAACTAGTTTTTCCAGTTTTACAGCAACATAATCAGTGGCCCTTAAAGGGACCACTGCAGGCCGCTGAAAAAATGGTAAGGGAAGAGTGCTCCTTTTGGATTCACAGTACTAGTTGGGGCTGCTGCTGGCCCCCGCTTTCCCCTTACCCCCATCGCGTTTGCCTCCAACCTGAATCAATCCTGGCCCCCAGGAGGGCCACTGCTGACGAGGCTGCAGGCCCACATTTCATCCACAATGTCAGTCGAATGCCTCTGGAGGCACGACATGAGCTTGCAGCTCACATCTATTATTAACACGAGGGCCTCATGATGAGGCCCAATGCCCAATTTTGGGTGAGCCTCGGGCCTGCAGATTCTGGCCGGGCTTGCATTGCATCACCTATTTTGGGCCCAAAAACAGGCCCAAATGCATCTCCATCCCAGTATATTTGTTGGGATAATGTGCTTTTAGGTCGCTTATTGTACACCCCTTCTCCCCTCTCCCCTCCCCCCACACACATACAACAACAACAACTTGTATTTATATAGCGCCTTTAATGTAGTAAAAGATCCCAAGGCGTTTCACAGGAGCGTTATTAAACAAAATTTGACACTGAGCCACAGAAGGAGCTATTAGGACAGGTGACCAAAAGCTTGGTCATAGAGGTAGATTTTATAGAGCGTCTTAAAGGAGGAGAGAGAGGTAGAGAGGCGGAGAGGTTTAGGGAGGGAATTCCTGAGCTTAGAAACATAGAATCATGGAATGATGCAGCACAAAAGGAGGCCATTCGGCCCATCGTGCCTGTGCTGGCTCTTTGAAAGAGCTATCCAATTAGTCCCACTCCCCCTGCTCTTTTCCCATTCGAATATTTATCCAATTCCCTTTTGAAAGTTACTATTGAATCTGCTTCCACCACCCTTTCAGACAATGCATTCTAAATTATAACAGGCTGCGTAAAAGAAAATCCTTATGTCACCTCTGGTTCTTTTGCCAATCACCTTCAATCTGTGTCCTCTGGTTACCGACCCAGCCGCCAGTGGAAACAGTTTCTCCTTATTTACTCTATCAAAACTCTTAGGGCCAAGGCAACTGAAGCCACGGCCACCAATTCACTCGCAGTCACTCACAGACTCCAATCATCCTGCCTAGTTGAGCGATGGCAGTGCAAGTAATTATTTGATAATGAGCACTTTAATATTCAAAGAACGTGAAAAAATATGTAGAGATTCAACAGCTATCATATGCTGATTTTGGCTTAATCTAATGTCTGTAAGCTTGATATTTAATTTGCTACAAATCAAATATATTTGTGGTTTCTTATCAGTGGCCAGCATTCACAAACTGCCTGCAGCTTCCGTTCTGACCGATATCAACTTCCCCATGAAAGGAAGAAAGGGAATGGTCGACTGGGCAAGGAACTCTGAAGACAAAATTATTATTCCAAAAAACATATTCATCCCAGCATCACCAGGTGAAGTCATCATTTATGGAAATGTTTATGTTTTTTTTTCATGTTCCCATAATGAGTAGCGCACCTAATAAGGAAAGGTGATCTTTGTGAAGTGAAACACTTTGGAGGGGGGTGAATTTGTGCTAGCGTTCTGTCAATTGTCTGCAGTGTGTGTGCCATTTTTCCAGGATTTCTGTGGCCCTTCTGACAAAGGTACAGCGAATCGAGCAGCAGAGCATCTCGGCAGAAATTCACCCCCCCCCCCCCCCGACGTGAAATAATATTTAATGATCCTGGTGAATTTTAAACATATATTCAAAAAGGGAATTGGGTAAACACTTGAAGGGGAAAAATTTGCAGGGCTATGGGGGAGTGGCAGGGGAGTGGGGCTAATTGGATAGCTCCTTCAAAGGCCTCAATTAGAGCAGTAAGATTCTATGATTTTATGATTTGTATTTTTTTTTCAGAATTGGACGAATCTGCTGTTTTTGTACTTGGCACGATATTCTACAAAAATTTGGGACTTATCTTGCCCTCCCCAAGGTAAGACTGAGACTGTACTCGTTTTTCCCAGCTTCCGTTTTATTGGGTTTCACCATGCCTGGCCACTTGGTGAAAATGTCACCTGCTCTTTCTCTAATCGCAACCAAAATTTTAAAAAAGGACGCACCTTAAAACAAATTTTAAATGATTTCTGCCGTAATTCTTTCACTGCGATGCTTAGGATGAGACTTTAAACCCTGGAAATTATAGCATGGTGCAACTCAAAGGAGAGCTGAGAGTTCTCCCAGCATCATTTCTCAACCAGCACCACGAAACAAAATGGAATAGCTGTTCATTCATGTTGGGGTGTTTGCGGGATCGTGCTGTGCGGCGATTGGCTGAGTGTTTGCCTAAACCACAGAAGGGACGATAATTCAAAAAGTTGATTTGTGCAAAGCGCTTTCAAACAGGGATCTCAGGAGGCGCTATATAAATGCAAGTCTGTCCTTTTACCCTGTGACCTATTTAATTTGTAGTTACCTTGTTTCTGATTTTTTTTCTTTCCTTTCATTGCTTGTTGCTCCTTGACTAGTCATCCATTCATAACAGACCCCTCCCTATAAAACACTCTGGAGTAACAGGCAGAAAATACTACAGAAATGAGCAGCTATACATAGCCTGAAGTCAGTGTACGGTATTTTGCCATCAAATAACAAATACAGAAATGTTGTAACATATATCCATGTTTGGCTTAATGTAAATTATGCTTACTAACTGTGGGACACTAATCCCAAAATAATATTCACAGAACCACCCTAATCAGTATATTTTAGATAGATCCTCTAGTTACCCTAGTCACTCCATATTGGTTCGGTAGTTACTCTAATTACTCGATTGTGTTTAGGTAGGTACTTTAATTACCCCATAATGTTGAGATAGTTTCCAGATTCCTCAGTATTGTATTGGTAGCTAAGTCAAGTACTCCATTTTCTTTAAGTATTACCTTAAATAATCTCCATTGTTTGGGTACTCCAATTACAGTACTCCATTAAAAAAAAAATATGTCCTTTAATTATACCATATTGTATCGGTAGATATCCCAGTCAGTCAGTCCAGTTCATGAAAGTGCTGTAGTCCCAAGATATTAAGTAAAAAGGCATCCTAATCACTTCAGGTCGCACTGTCACTGAACATTAATTTTAAGTAGGTAAACTAACTGCTTAGTATTCTTTAGAGAAGGACTTAATTTATTAAATATTGGTTCAGATAGCTACTCTCATCACAAAATATTCTTTCAGGAGGCTTTGTGCAGGCTTTTTTGGCAGGTTCATGTACATGCGTGGATTTTTAAGATATTCCTTGCCGATTAATTAGAGGAACCTGCAGCAGTTTGGAGCTGCTTCGATTAGCGTATGGCGATAAACAAACCAGCGCTTACATGGTAAATTTAACTTCTTTAATTGAATTTTAAGTGGAGATAGACCATTATGCACTCTTTCCTACTGACCTAATTAACCAAAGTTTAACCATAATGCCACTTACCCCAATTATTGATTATACTCCAGTGGACTGATACTGTGCTCAGAGGCATCAGCAACAGATAGGTTAATGTAGTCACATGAACCTCCCTTTATATTACATAGATAGATTAATGCCTTTGTTAAAACAGTGGGCAGAGGAATTTCACATGATTAAGGAAATGCTTTCTTTATTTCTACTACACAGCGTAATTTCAACTCCATGCTCTCCCATATCACGATCATACGTTTCAGAAGGCATACATTTTTCTCCTCTTTAATGGTTTCTCTGGATTGTCACATTAAGCCTCCAAGGCCTTGACCACAGTAAGTCCCATACATTGAAAATTGAATATGCTGGAAATCAACGGCAGGTTCTATTTTGATTCTGGGTTGGTGAATTAACATTGGGCATGAACCCAATTCTACCAGGAAGATGGCAAGCCCCTCACCCAAGCCTCTCACCCCATGAGGAGAACACATTATTATATAAGGTGTGCCCGAGCCAAACGAAAAACACATGTGCAGTGTTAAATGGTGATTTGATTCTCATCTCCAATAAGGCAGGTAGGTCGTGACATTTGGCCTCTTAGCGCCGGCTGATAAGAACTGTTTCGTTGAAAAAATAGCAGCCGCCTCGTTTCCACCCACTTCCAGCACAGAACATGGCGGCCGCCATTTTGGGCAGGTCGGCAGCATTGTCATTGAACATAGGAACAGGAGGAGGCCATTGAGCCCCTCGGGCCTGTTCCTCCATTCAATGAGATCATGGCTGATCTGTGACCTAACTCCATATACCCGCCTTTGGCCCATATCCTTTAATACATTTAGTGAACAAAAAGCTATCAATCTCCGATTTAAAATTAACAATTGATCTAGCATCAATTGCCGTTTGCGGAAGAGAGTTCCAAACTTCTACCACCCTTAGTGTGTAGAAGTGTTTCCTAATTTCACTGCTAAAAGGTCTGGCTCTAATTTTTAGACTATACCCCTAGTCCTAGACTCCTCAACCAGTGGAAATAGTTTCCCTCTATCTACCCTATCTGTTCCCCTTAATACCTTGAAAACTTCAATCAGATTGCCCCTTAAACTTTTAAATTCTAGGGAATACAACCCTAATTTGTGTAATCTCTCCTCGTAACTTAACCCTTGAAGTCCTGGTATCATTCTGGTAAACCTATGCTGCACTCCCTCCAAGGCCAATATATCCTTCCTAAGGTGTGGTGCCCAGAACTGCTCATAGTACACCATGTGTGGTCTAACCAGGGTTTTGTATAGCTGCAGCATAACTTCTACCCCCTTGTATTCTAGTCCTCTAGATATATAGGCCAGCATTCTATTAGCCTTTTTGATTATTTTATGTACCTGTTCATGACATTTTAATGATCTATGGACCTTGTTGTGTATGTACCTTTAAGAGAATAACTGGTCTCAGACTGCAGTACCGGCAGTGACCACCCCTGTATAAAAGGCGCTAGAGAGCCTCTGTTGTTTAGTTTCGTTATTGCCTTTTTGTTGTCGCTGATCTTCTTCCCAGACCTACAAACTCGTGCAATGTGTCCAATCTTCCCGCATTGTCTGCATATTTTGTCTTTGGACCAGCAGTCCTTCTGGTCATGGTTAGTTCTGCCGCAGCGATAACATTTTGCAAATCCCCGTGTCATTTCGTGGGTGCCGTATTCCTGTGGTTTTTGTTGAATTTCTGCAGCTCCCCTGGCTGCTGCTTCATACGATACTGCCATGCTGAAAGCCTTATCTAGCGTCAGCTCTTTTTCTGAGAGTAACTTCTTCTGTGTTCCTTCACTCAGGAGTCCACAGACAAATTTGTCCCGTAGGGTATCTGCCAGTCCTGCTCCGAACTGGCAGTGCTTTGATAGCTTGCATAGTTCCGTAAGATACTCAGCATTGTTCTCATCTTTGTGCTGAGTTCTCCTGTGGAATTTAAATCTTTCTGCTATCAACAGCGGTGCAGGGTTTAAGTGTTCCTGTAGGACAGCAACAATTTTGTTAAAACTCTTCGCCTTCGGTTTGGCTGGAGTAATCAGGTCCCGCAATAGGCCGTACGTTCTAGCGCCCATTAAGTTTAGCAATATCGATGCCCTTTTCCCCTCCGCTATATCGTTTGCCTCGAAATATACCTCGACTCTTTCCACATACGTGGTCCAGTCCTCTAATGTATTATCAAAAGCAGTGATACAGCCAGTCTTCGGCATCTTGCAAACCTAAAATGGCGCCTCCCGCGCTTTGCCTTCTTCCCCGATTTAACAAAATGGCGCCTCCTGCGCTTTGCCTTCTTCCCCGCTGTTGTTAGCGCTGCTTTCCACGGTTTCTTGCGCGTATTCTTTTTCTTTTATTATTTTCCCGTCGTGGAGCGGACCCTCTGGGACACTTCCCTCCCTCTTCTTAGGTCCGAACGCTGCCCGGCTTCGAAACACCAGCCGCGCCCTGTGTGCTCCACCCTCTCTCTCTCTCTTTGCTTCCCGACTCGCTGCCCGGCCCCATTGAAAGGCCACCCGATCGAGCTTCAGCCCGCCGCAGCACAGGAAGGATCAGTGCACTACCTGCCACCAGCCCGATTAGCTGGGAAACCACGGACCGAGGAACCCAGCCTGGCTCTGGAAAGTCGCTCCTGCAAGTTTTTAAACCGATGATTGACGGCCGACGCCCGTTTCTCGAGTTTCAATGGACTCTTTTTTTTTCTTCCAACCTTCAATAACGTCGTCGGAGCTGCTGCCGAGTTGCAGGTAAGTACGTTTCTTACTCGTCGCCAGTGTTAAGTCCGTGAATGATTGAGACACGGACTAGCAGGAGTGAAAACAGACAGATCTTTACTGGTGAAAGGCAATAATGAAACTAAACAACAGAGGCTCTCTAGCGCCTTTTATACAGGGGTGGTCACTGCCGGTACTGCAGTCTGAGACCAGTTATTCTCTTAAAGGTACATACACAACAGACCTGGACCCCCAAGTCTCTTTGGACCTCCACTATTTTTAGCTATTCACCATTAGAAAGTACCCTGTTCTATCCTTTTTAGGTCCAAAGTGGATGACCTCACATCCATTTGCCACAATTTTGCCCATTCACTTAATCTGTCGATATCCCTTTGTAATTTTATGCTTTCATCTACAATGCCGCCTATCTTTGTGTCATCGGCAAATGTGGATGTATGACTTTCTACGCCATCACCTAAGTTGTTAATAAATACTGTGAGCAGTTGAGGCCACAACACAGATCCCTGTGGGACACCACCAGTCACATCCTGCCAATTAGAGTACCTACCCATTATCCCTACTGCCTGTCTCCTGCCGCTCAGTGAATTTCCTAATCAGGTCAATAATTTGCCCTCAATTCCATGGGCTTCAACCATAGTTAACAGTGCCTGCGCTCGCTGCAAAAATGGTTATTAGTCAGATCGTGACATCAATCAGCGTGCAACGCTGAATTGATGCACGATCTGCTATTTTGGATGTCGCCGCTCCTTTTAACGCCCTCTCCAAAGCGCGTACAGCTGAATGTGCGTTCAGCTGTACGACGATCCCCCTACCAGCACTTCTTAAAGGGACACGTGCAACTTTCAGGTAAGTTTAGATTTTTGATTTTACATTTTATTTGAGTAGTGGCTTGATGTAAGTCTTTTAAAAAGTTTTTAAAGAGTGAAGGGTGTTCAGGGAGTGCTGCTGGACGTTTGCAAGGATTTGGCTCGTAAAGGAACAACTCTGAGACGAAACACTTGTTCCCAGTCCTGGGGGCTCTATTTGCAGTCCCCCCTGGGCTACAACATCAGATGGAGATGGAGCAGAGGCAGCCAAGGGGAAAAGCTGCTTGCAGAGGGAGGAGAAGGAGGAAGACGAGGAGGAAGCAGAAGAGGGGGATGAAGGAGAGGAAGAAGCAGAAGAGGAGGAATCGAAAGGAAGGAAGCAACCCATACAGCCCCTTTCTGGCCAGGATATCCGGGATCGAATCATCCACCTGCGGTACCAGTGAACCCAACCCCAATTCCCCTTTCAACATTAGTCCCACACATTACCTGTCCTCTGTTACTGACCATCACATCGTCCTCTTGGCCACAATGCTGAAATAAAAGCCACCACAAAGCAAACTTTCCAATCCAACTTTATCCATATATACATCCAATATTACATCAAAAAAACAACTAATCACCCTTGTGCTTTCCCTTAGTGACTGTTTTGCGTGTTCCTTTGCCTATCCTAGTGCTCTTACAGAGTGCTACCCCAGTGATTTCAGCATGGCTGGTGGAAGGCTGCTGACTTTCTGGTCAACCATTGGCTGAGCATGCTGGATTTCTTGGGTGTGTGAAATGAGGAAGGCACAAGGGTAGTGTTATGATGAGGGGAGGGGGTAAAGCAAGAGCTGCATGTTTACACCATGTGTAGCTTGTAAATCAGAAGAGATTGTGGGATGAGATGGGGGGGGCTGGTTTAGAGAGATCAGAACTCAGTCCTCAGCCTATTACATTGTTTCAATGAAGCTCAGCGTAAGCTCAGGGAACAGCACCTCATTTTTCGATTAGGCGCTTTACAGCCTTCCGGACTCCACATCGAGTTCAACAATTTCAGATAATAATCCCTGCCCCCATTTTTCATGCTGTATGATTTTTCCATTCCCATTTGCAACATTTTATCTTTCCTGCCTCTTACATAAGCACAGTATTGTTATGTCCGTGTGTAATTGAGACACAGACTGCAGGAGTTGGTTATAACAGGTCTTTACTGAGTGGAGACAAACTGGAACTAACTATGCAAAGTTACTATACAGGCTTATATACAGGGGTGGTCACTACTGGTACTGCAGTATACAGGGGCTGCAGAATATAGTTCCTTCTGCAAAGTACATACACTACAAGTATGTTCTTTCAATTACTTCCTCCCCTCCTAAACCAGCCCCCCCCTCCTAAACCAGCCCCCCCCCCCATCTCTGCACCTGCTTAATATCTGTTACATCTCCAGCTTTTTCCAGTTCTGATGAAGGGTCCCAGACCTGAAACGTTAACTCTGTTTCTCTCTCCACGGATGCTGCCTGGCCTGCGGAGTATTTCTAGCATTTTCTGTTGTTATTTCAATCATTATCTTGTCCAGGATTGCCAACACCCCCACATCTCTCCACTGTTATAGAGGGTGAACTTTGGGGTCGGGTGGGCCAGCCTCACCAAGTAAAGATCTGTGCATCTGTGGACTTTACTGACTCTTGGAGCAAGAGATGTGTTTTCTCTGCACCTTGCGAAACAGGGCCACAGTACTTTGTCACTAGATGGATCAAGCTTTGAAAAACAGTTGGAAGAATTATGAAGTCCCAAGGCCCATAATGCAAAGCAGTATCAAGTTAAAAAAGAGATGAGTACATCAAGAAGTATCGATGAAAACATTTCAATGGAGGAGGGGGAGAATCCAAGCTTCTTGGAGGCAGCTATAGTGATTGAGGTGCGGAGGTTCCATTTAAGATGTGAGGGGATAATGAGACCAAGAATATTGATAGATAAAGAAGGACTAAGGGTGAAGCCATCAAAGATAAGAGATCTTAGTTTATGGAGAAACTGCTTTTGAAAAATTGAAAGGAATAGGTTTTTCATTGCCTGATCAGAGGGCATGATGGAGATTGAGTCGTAGCAATTCAGTCATTGCACTGAGAAAAATGAAGGTTGTGAACACAGAGTTGTTGCGTTTGCAAAGATAATCCAGAGGCCGTAAGCAGAGCTCAGTTCATGTTGCTTTTAATGGCTGATCTAAACACACTCTACAGGCAAAAGCAATCGAATACCTATGTCCAATGTCAGACACAATACAACGATAATAGCACTATCAAACTCCATGTGCTCAGGCCAAGGCAATCGAGTACCTATCACCAATGTCAGACATAACATTTCCTCCCCCCTCACAGAATTTCAAACATGAAATGTAGTGACAAAGTCCTGTAGGTGGCCAGGGCGAGAACGTGTACGAACAGGCCGAAGTGGGGACTGGTGAGGAGCAGGCTGAGGCACAACATCCGCTTGAGGGTTGGCTGGCTGAGCCACATGTGCATCCCGCCACTCTGGGGGTAAGGCTTGGGGATTAGGTCCGTATAATCCCGCATCACGGGGTGCTGGCACCTTCCGAGGGCGGCTGGCATGCCACTGAGAGCCGTCAGTGAGGCAGAAAGTGGCTGGTCCAAGTTGGCGGCTGATTTGGAGAGGGGAGGACCAGAATGAGGCCATCTTATTGTTGCGGTGAGGCCTGCGGACTCTGACCCAATCGGAGACTGAGATGTTGGGCGCCTTGGCCCTCTTCGACTGGTCGAAGCGGAGTTTCATCTTCTTCTGCTGTCTAGCGACTGTGGCTTGAGCCGGTGGAGCAGGGCTCTGAGCTAGCAAGGGGCGGAGCCTGCCAAGGGGCAGCATGAGCTCACGGCCTAGCATGAGGGATGCGGGTGAGATCCCTGTAGTGGAATGCTGGGAGGCTCTGTAGTGCAGCAGTATGTGGAGGAGGGCCTTGTCAAACGCACACCCCTGGGATAGGTGTGCTCTGAGGCCATTTTTCAGTGTCTGGTTAAAACGCTCCACCCCCCCCATTTGACTCGGGGTGGTGCGTATGTGACGGATGCCCTTGCTCTCAAGGTAAGAGGAGAGTTCCGAAGAGACCATTTGGGGGCCATTGTCTGTGGTGATGGCCTTTGGATGCCCCCAGCGGGAGAAGAGGGACTCAAGGATATCGATGATGACCCGAGAGGTGACGGAGCCCACGGCAGTGACCTCTGGCCATTTTGAGTGCAGGTCATAGGTCATCACTAGGAACCGTTGATGGTGGGGGACACCATGGATCTCCCCGCAGACGTCCAGCTGCAGGTGCTCCCAGGGCTGAGAGGGCCAGGCAAGGGGTTGCAGGGGTGGAGGAGCTTGGTGGCCAGTCTTGCCACTTACAAGGCAGGCTGCACAGTCCTTGACCAGGGCCTCGATTTCCCTGTCGATACCCGGCCACCACACTAGGTCTCGGCATCGTTGTTTGAGCTTCACTATGCCCAAGTGGCCCTCATGCGCCATGGATAAAACACGCACATGAAGGGCACTTGGGACCACAGTGCAGAGCCCACGTGCAACACAGGAGTCATTCCAGCAGGAGAGCTCCTCTTTAACTCTGGAGTAGGCAGACAGTTCCTCAGGCACCTTGCGAGGCCAGCCATCTCTGATGAAGGTGCACAGCTGGGAGAGGGCCGGATCCTGTTCAGAGGCCTCTTTGAGCTCCTGGAGAGAGACTGTGGTTTGGAGAGGCATGTGCAGCATCTGGACGATATCCTGTTCCACATGTTCAGACCCGACGAGTGGGGCTGGGGCAGAGACAGTGCGGGAGAGCAGACCTGCAACAACATTGTCACGTCCTGGTGTGAACTGGAGACTGAAATTGTATTGGCGGAGGCGGTCAGACCAGCGGTGTAGACGCAGTGGTCTGTGGCCCGTGCCGGATGTCGACAGCAGGGTAGTGAGAGCCTGGTGATTGGTTCGCAGGGTGAAGGCACGGCCATACGTGTACAGGTGCCACTGCTCACATGCCCAGACACACGCCAGCGCCTCATGCTCGCCTACTGAGTACTTCTGTTCAGTGGGGCTAAGGGCTCAGGAGGCAAAGATGATTGGTTTCTCCATTCTGTATCTGCGATAACACCGCCCCCACAGCTGCAGCGGACGCGTCGCAGGTGACGAGGGTGGGGCTGGCGACGTCAAAGTGAGCCAACACTGGAGGCAACGTGAGCTGCGATTTGAGGAGGCGAACAGCTTCCGTACAGGCTTATGACCACCCCCAGGGCTCATCCTTTCACAGGAGCTGGCGCAGTGGGGCTGTGGTGGCTGAGTACTGGGGCAAAAACTTCAGTTACTACCCAGTCATGCCAAGGAAGGAGGCAACCTGTGCTGCAGAGCTGGGTTCTGGGATGCTGTGAATGGCATCCACGTTTGACTGGAGTGGGGATATACCGTCAGCCGACAACTGAAACCCCACAAATTCGATCTCTGAAACAGCAAAGACACACTTTTCGCCATTCAGTGTGAGCTTGTGTTTTGCTAGAGCCGTGAAAACTCTGTGAAGGCATTCGTCGTGAGTGGAGGTCGAGGGCCCATACACGACAATGGACAATGTCATCCAGGTAGATGGCCACCCCAGGAATGCCCGCGAGCACAGAGGACATGACCTTTTGGAAGCAGCTGGGTGCAGAGCTAAGTCCAAATGGCATCCTGGTGTACCAAAAGACGCCAGCATGTGTCACAAAAGCAGTGAGGTCCCTGCTGCTGGGATGGAGGGGAACCTGTAGATAGCCCTGTCGAAGGTCCAGTTTCGAGAACAGGATGGAACCATAGAACTGCGCTGTGAGTTCCTCTGACGTGGGCAGTGGATATTTGTCAGGGATTACGGCCTTATTCACTGCTCGAAGATCGACACAGACGCGTAGACCACCTGACTTTTTCGTTGCGACCACCAGGTTGGAGACCCATGGGGAGGCATCAACTGGTTCGATGATGCCAGCTTCCAGTAGCTGCTTTAGTTCAGCTGTGACCACGTCACGGAGAGCAAGCGGGATGCGGCACAGTGGCTGAATGACGGGTAACGGTGGAGTCAACCATGGGCTGGTGGGTGAAGGCAGTCAGGCAGCCCAGACCCTCAAAGAGTGCTGGCCATGTTTGGCGCCACGGTGAGGCGACGTGCAGAATCGCAGACCCGCCAGTGTCCAAGAGAGAAAAACCCAGGTCAGTGAAAAGATCCAGTCCCATCAGGTTAGCTCCTTGGCGTGCCACATGAAAACAAAAATCTGGCAAAACTTTTGTTCCATAGCGTACAGTGAGGTTGACTGAGCCCACTAGTCCAATTTTCGAATTACCATACCCGCAAAGGGCAGTGGAGGGCGCAGAGAGTGGCAGGGAGCTGAAAAAGCGTTTGAATGTGTCCATATTCAGCAGTGAGATGCTGGCACTGGTATCCAACAACAGTGGGATGCACACATCATTCAGGTTAATTGTGCATGACTTGAAAGCCACTACTGGCCCAGAGCTCACGTTGTGAATTATAGTGCTTGAGGACTGAGAGTGTTCATTTGTAGCAACCGGGGCAGAGCGGCAGACATTGGCAAAGTGATTTTGTTTTCCACAATTGCGACAGGGTTGGCCGAGCGCGGGGGCAATTCTGCGCTCTGGTAGCATGTGAACGAGATCCACAGTTTCCACACTGTTGCCGCGGTAGCATGCGTTGCTGCCGTCGCGCGAGCATTACCGTGTCAGAGCTGTCAGGGCCGAGGGCACTGTCACTGGGTGTGTGTGCTAGTTTCGCTGCACATTCAGCTGCAGACTCCACTTGAAAGGCAATGTTGACTGCTTGTGACAACGACAGATCATCGGACTCGAGTAACAGTCTTTCACACACTCTCACGTTGTTGGTGTGCTCTATTAGTTGATCACGCACCATCTCATCTTGTAGTGCACCGAACTTGCACGAGCTAGCTAACCCCCTCAAATTAGCCACCTATTTATGCACCGACTCGCCGGGGAGTTGGTGACGCTGTCTAAAAATGAATCGCCGCAGGAGGGCACTTTGTGGGGCAGAGAAGTGTGTGCTTAACAGAGCCACAGCCTCATCATATGTTTGAATTGAGTCTGCTGTGCATAACGTCCCAAGAACATGCTGGCCCTCTGCTCCCAAGCAATGGGATAAAAGTGCCTTTTTCCGTGATGTACTCACATTTTCTAGTCCAAGAGCAATGAGGTAGGTTTCAAAGGACTGTAACCAGCGAACCCATGGGATCGGCGGCTCATCAGGTAGTGCAAGGAAGGGAGGAGGTGGTGGAAGAGAGATTTCAGCCATCCTCGTCGCCAAATGTTGCGTTTGCAAAGATAATCCAGAGGCCATAAGCAGAGCTCAGTTCATGTTGCTTTTAATGGCTGATCCAAACACACTCTACAGGCAAAAGCAATCGAATACCTATATCCAATGTCAGACACAATACAACGATAATAGCACTATCAAACTCCATGTGCTCAGGCCAAGGCAATCGAGTACCTATCGCCAATGTCAGACATAACAAGAGTATGTGTACTAAAGGGAGTAGAATGTAAAATGGAATCAGCAAAAGATTGGATAGTGTTCGTTGCTGAGTTTAGGAGGTCATTGATATGGAGAAGGAACAAAGTGGAAGTGAATGGAGCCTGGGAACCCTCTGAGTTAATGAATATGGAGCCAGGAGATGGGATATCAACCACAGCACAGAGCTTGGTGCAAAGGTCATCTATTGGTAATTTTTTTTCTTGTATTAACTTTTCTCAACAATTTTTCTCCAGTAAATTTTCTGCCCTCCCTCCCCTGAAAGTTTGGCCCTGTACTGTTATACAGTCCCATGGGTTCCCACTAACGTTTCCAAACCAGCTCACTGGATGGCATGCATTATTGGTGGGCATTTTCCCCAGATTTTTCATTTTGACTTACTTTTTGTTGTTGTTGTGTAATTTTTTTATTAATGTCAGTTAGGTGGACCAACCCCAACCTGAAAATGTTCAGTGGTACCCTCCCTGGAGAGAGAATCACCTGATGACTAACCCCCGTGGGCTCCGTGCACTCCCACAATCCACTGATCTGTTGCAAAGTAGGACGCCTCCATTGTTTAATGTACGTCAAAATCCTATTTCCATTGCTTAGCTTAATTGATTCAGATGGATTTGAAATCTATCTCATTGATACTTGTCACTTGGCATGTAACTTGCTATCAGAATCAAGTTGTCTAACTCCTGAAAATTTGCCAAGATGGTCTTCCTATTCCATTTAAGTGAGGATTTGTGTCCCATGTTGTGCCAAAAGTGAGTCTAGAATTTTAGACTCACACCTTGCATCTCAAAGGAGCACGGAACGTCAGAATTTCAAGCAGCTCAGTGCCATTTGTTTGGTTTCTTTAAAGGGGACCAGTAAATGCTCCAGTCCTCCAAGCAATCTAAAATGATTATGCTCCTTTACTCAGATACTATTTCACCTTCAGTAACTTTTGAACTTAGTCCAAGAGGATTTTTGTCAAGATTTTGCTCCTCAGTAATCTGCACTTATGTTATGTTCATTTTAATGATCTAAGGACTTTCCCCTCAGATGAAGCATGCACACCATCTGTGCAACTGCCTAAGCTCTGGAATTCCCTCCCTAAACCTCTCCACTTCTCTACCTCTCTTTCCTCCTTTAAGATGCTCCTTAAAGTCTACCTCTTTGACCAAGCTTTTGGTCATCTGCCCTGATATCTCCTTCTGTGGCTCGGTGTTAAATTTTGTCTGATTACACTCCTGTGAAACACCTTGGGATGTTTTATTACACTAAAGGTTTGCTGTTGTGGCACCCTGTTCGAGAATAAGTTATGGGCAGGTTTAGATTACGCGGCCAGACACAGTCCTTGATCAGCGCCTTTACAACACATTCTAGGCTGGGCCAAATGATGGATTAGAAAGCCAGGAACGTGAGGGTTTACAGGCAGCAACAGATGGACCCACTTGTCTATGTCTTTCTTCTAACTGCCCATCAGCTTACTGGGTAACATTCTCTGCTTCTGTATGGTAAAGAATGCCTGTAGCTCAGGAGAGAGAGACAGAGAGGGGATTATTCTACATGTGAAGTAGACTAGTTTCTGCCTTTTGTTGAAGTTTCCCTACATTCTGATAACCAGTAAGGACCTCTGTGATTCCCTTCATTCATCAGTTATATTGTTGATCTTAATCACTAGTTAATGTTGCTCTGCTTGCATCATTCGCCCCTTTTCACTAGTTTTCCCTTGTCATTGTAAAATTTAAAATGTTGTGGGTTCCAATACTGCAGTAGAATTGTTTCTTTAAACCACAGAATGTTTTTCATAACCTTATAATGGAGTGATTGAACAGAAAATAAGACAGTTGCAAATGGCTGGTTACTCTAAATATTTCCGTTACCATAGGACATAAGTGAAGAAATAACGTGTAATGCAGTTTGTCAGAAGAAAGCAGACTATTTTGAATGCCTGCACTTAAAAGCAAAGCCTCTAGGTAACTGTGCACTTTTTAACTTCTTACAGACGATGGCTCTTTTATTATATCCTACTGTGGAAACACGGAAAAATCTAACCCACCTGTTCTTCTGCTGCGGGTGTGCTAGCTGCGATTTTCCAATAGTCCCCCCGCACCCCCCCCCACACACAAAATTACCCCCATCAATTAACCTTCCATAAATATCAATCGGGAAAATTCTCTGTCATTGTGGGGAAAACCTAGTTGTGAGTATAAAAGAAGGGAAACTCATTTAGTAGTCAGATCTGCTTTTCAGTGCCTGTTGGAAAATATTCCCCAATACCAGCCCGACCTTAAGGTGTGTTACACCTTGACTACCATTGTAGAATTCACAGTTATTTATAATATATAGAAACACAGCCGTTTCTTACCTCGGTCCACATTTGATTTACCACTTTCCATTTTTGATGTGCCCCCTGGGCAGCATATCATGGCTGCTGTTTGTGATTTGACCAGAAGGGACACTGAGATTTGTTTAATGAATGACAGAAAGGAAACGAGATAGCTTCTGTGTGTCACACAGAATTAAAGAGTGCACACAAAGCGTCTGCAACACAGCAATTACTTTCGCTGGTTAAAGATGTAAAGATTTAATTCCCAGGAAACCAAGGATATTTATAACTATTGCAAATATGTTGATTTGAGCGAGGGTCAACCATTATCCCAAGCATCGTTCTCTATTCTCAAGTGGTTTTTACACTGTCTGATGAAGCTTGAAATTATTGCACAAATGTAAGCACAGTAGAGCATTTGGCTATTATGTACAGCATGTGCCTATTGGATTTTAGATAAACTACATTTCTGTTTAGAGCCTCATGATGCTAATCTATTGATAATGTTTTTCATTATCAGTAATATTAAAACTGCATCACCTTATATAACATAACATAAGAACATAAGAAGTAGGAGCAGGAGTAGGCCATACGGCCCCTCGGGCCTGCTCCGCCATTCAATAGGATCATGGCTGATCCGAACTTAGACTCACGTCCAACTCCCTGCCCTCTCCCCGTAACCCCTTATTCCCTTATCAGCTAGGAAACTGTCTATCTCCGTTTTAAATTCATTTAATGTCACAGCTTCCACAGCTCTCTGAGGTAGCAAATTCCATAGATTAACTACCCTCTGAGTGAAGAAGTTTCTCCTCATCTCAGTTTTGAAAGGGCAGCCCCTTATTCTAAGATTATGCCCCCTAGTTCTAGTCTCACCCATCAGTGGAAACATCCTCCCCGCATCTACCCGATCAATCCCCCTCACAATCTTATATGTTTCGATAAGATCGCCTCTCATTCTTCTGAACTCCAATGAGTAGAGGCCCAACCTACTCAACCTTTCCTCATAAGTCAACCCCCTCATCTCCGGAATCAACCGAGTGAACCTTCTCTGAACTGCCTCGAGAGCAAGTATATATTTTCTTAAATATGGAAACCAAAACTGTACGCAATATTCCAGGTGTGGCCTCACCAGTACCCTGTATAACTGCAGCAAGACTTCCCTGCTTTTATACTCCATCCCCCTTGCAATAAAAGCCAAGATTCCATTGGCCTTCCTGATCACCTGCTGTACCTGCATACTAACCTTCTGTGTTTCATGCACCAGGACCCCCAGATCCCTTTGTACTGTAGCACTTTCCAGTTTCTCTCCATTTAGATAATAACTTGCTTTTTGATTTTTTCTGCCAAAGTGCATAACCTCACACTTTCCAACATTATATTCTGTTAAATGCAATGTTCGGACCCTTAAGTGACTGTCACAGGTATTATAGAATCATAGTGTGATCAAGCACAGATGGAGGCCATTCAATTAGTCCCACTCCCCTGCCATAGAAACATAGAAACATAGAAGATAGGAGCAGGAGTAGGCCATTCGGCCCCTCGAGCCTGCTCCGCCATTCAATGCAATCATGGCTGATCATCCAAATTCAGTACCCTGTCCCTGCTTTCTCCCCATACCCCTTGATCCCTTTAGCCTTAAGAAATATATCCAACTCCTTCTTGAATATATTTAATGAATTGGCCTCTACTGCCTTCTGTGGTAGAGAATTCCACAGGTTCACCACCCTCTGGGTGAAGAAATTCCTCCTCAACTCAGTCCTAAATGGCTTACCCCTTATCCTTAGACTGTGACCCCTGGTTCTGGACTCACCGCCATCGGGAACATCCTTTCTGCATCTAGTCTGTCCAGTCCTGTCAGAATTTTATAAGTTTCAATGAGATCCCCTCTCATTCTTCTAAACTCCAGCGAGTACAAGCCCAATCGTCCCACTCTCTCCTCATATGTCATTCCTGCCATCCCAGGTATCAGCCTGGTGAATCTTCGCTGCACTCCTTCCATGGCAAGAACATCCTTCCTCAGATAAGGCGACCAAAACTGCACACAATACTCAAGATGTGGTCTCACCAAGGCCCTGTACAACTGCAGCAAGACATCCTTGTTCCTGTACTCGAACCCTCTTGCTACGAAGGCCAACATACCATTTGCCTTCTTAACCGCCTGCTGCACCTGCATGCTTACCTTCAGCGACTGGTGCACAAGGACACCCAGGTCTCGTTGCACTTCCCCTTCTCCCAATCTATTCAGATAATAATCTGCCTTCCTGTTTTTGCCACCAAAGTGGATAACCTCACATTTATCCATGTTATATTGCATCTGCCATGCTTTTGCCCAATCACCCAACCTGTCCAAATCATCCTGGAGTTTCTCAGCATCCTCCTCACAGCACACACGCCCACCCAGCTTTGTGTCATCTGCAAATTTGGAGATATTACATCTAGTTCCCTCGTCTAGATCATTTATATATATTGTGAATAGCTGGGGTCCAAGGACCGATCCCTGCGGTACCCCACTAGTCACTGCCTGCCACTTGGAAAAAGAGCCATTTATTCCAACTCTTTGCTTTCTGTCTGCCAACCAGTTCTCTATCCAAGTCAATACCTTGCCCCCAATCCCATGTGCCTTAACTTTACACGCTAATCTCTTATGCAGGACCTTATCAAAAGCCTTCTGAAAGTCCAAATACACCACATCCACTGGTTCTCCATAGCCCGTTCCCCATAACCCTGCAAATGTTTTCCTTTCAAGGATTAATCTGGTTGCCTTTTGAAAGTTATTATTGAATCTGCTTCCACCACCTTCTCAGGCCGTGCATTCCAGATCACAACAACTCGCTGCATGGAAAAAAATTCTCATCTCCCTTCTGGTTCTTTTGCTAATTTCCTTAAATCTGTGTCGTCTGGTTAACGACCCGTCTGCGGGCTCATGCTCAACACACTCATGTGACATCTCTCTGACCACCATTTTGTTAGCCCGCTTATTTCAATTGATTAAGGCCCCTTGTTAAAATGGGGGACAAAGTGTGCAAAGATATTGCCAGCAGTAACTTGATGCCGCTGATATTTCCAGCACTTACTTAGAATTTATTGGCCCATAATTTCCGATAGGAGACTTCCTGTGTGTGGATGCCTCTTATTGGGAAAAAATCTAGGGAAATTAGGGATAGCATAAGATCCAAGGAGAAGACATATAAATTGGCCAGAAAAAGCAGTAAACCTGAGGACTGGGAGCACTTTAGGATTCAGCAAAGGAGGACAAAGGGATTAATTAAGAGGGGGAAAATAGAGTATGAGAGTAAGCTTGCAAGGAACATAAAAACTGACTGTAAAAGCTTTTATAGATATGTGAAGAGAAAAAGATTGGTGAAGTCAAGCATAGGTCCCTTGAGTCAGAATCAGGGGAATTTATAATGGGGAACAAAGAAATGGCAGACCAATTAAATACATACTTTGGTTCTGTCTTCACAAAGGAGGACACAAATAACCTCCCAGAGATGTCGGGGAACATAGGGTCTAATGAGAGGGAGGAACTGAAAGAAATCAGTATTTGTAGGGAAATGGTGTTACGGAAATTGACAGGATTGAAGGCCGATAAATCCCCAGGGCCTGATAATCTACATCCGAGGGTACTTAAGGAAGTGGCCCTAGAAATAGTAGATGCATTGCTGGTCATCTTCCAAAATTCTATAGACTCTGGAGCAGTTCCCATGGATTGGAGGGTAGCTAATGTTACCCCAATATTCAAAAAAGGTGGTAGAGACAAAACCGGGAATTATAGACCAGTAAGCCTGACATCAGTAGTGGGGAAAATGTTAGAGTCCATTATAAAAGATGTAATAGCAGAGCACTTGGAAAACAGTGACAGGATCGGACAAAGTCAACATGGATTTACAAAAGGTAAATCGTGCTTGACTAATCTACTGGAATTTTTTGAGGATGTAACTGGTAGAATAGATAAGGGAGAACCAGTGGATGTGGTGTATTTGGACTTTCAGAAGGCTTTCGATAAGGTCCCGCATAAGAGATTAACGTGTAATGTTAAGGCAAATGGGATTGGGGGCAAGGTACTGACTTGGATAAAGAACTGGTTGGCAGACAGGAAGCAAAGAGTTGAAATAAATGGCTCTTTTTCTGAGTGGCAGGCAGTGACTAGTGGGGTACCACAGGGATCGGTCCTGGGACCCCAGCTATTCACAATATCTAAAAATGATCTAGACGAGGGAACTAGATGTAATATCTCCAAGTTTGCAGATGACACAAAGCTGGGTGGGCGTGTGTGCTGTGAGGAGGATGCTGAGAAACTCCAGTATGATTTGGACAGGTTGGGTGATTGGGCAGAAGCATGGCAGATGCAGTATAATGTGGATAAATGCGAGGTTATCCACTTTGGTGGCAAAAACAAGAAGGCAGATTATTATGTGAACGGCAATAGATTGGGAGAAGGGGAAGTTCAACGAGACCTGGGTGTCCTTGTGCACCAGTCGCTGAAGGTAAGCATGCAGGTGCAGCAGGCGGTTAAGAAGGCAAATGGTATGTTGGCCTTCATAGCGAGAGGGTTCGAGTACAAGAACAAGGATGTCTTGCTGCAGTTGTACAGGGCCTTGGTGAGACCACACCTTGAGTATTGTGTGCAGTTTTGGTCGCCTTATCTGAGGAAGGATGTTCTTGCCATGGAGGGTGTGCGGCGAAGATTCACCAGACTGATACATGGGATGGCAGGAATGACGTATGAGGAGAGATTGGGTCGATTGGGCTTATACTCGCTGGAGTTTAGAAGAATGAGAGGGGATCTCATTGAAACTTATAAAATTCTAACAGGACTGGACAAACTGGATGCAGGAAGGATGTTCCCGATGGCTGGGGAGTCCAGAACCAGGGGTCACAGTCTAAGGATAAGGAGTAAGCCATTTAGGACAGAGATGAGGAGGAATTTCTTCACCCAGTGAGTGGTGAACCTGTGGAATTCTCTACCACAGAAGGCAGTGGAGGCCAATTCATTAAATATATTCAAGTAGGAGTTGGATATATTTCTTAAGGCTAAAGGGATCAAGGGATATGGGGAGAAGGCAGGGACAGGGTACTGAAATTGGATGATCAGCCATGATTGCATTGAATGGCGGAGCAGGTTCGAGGGACCGAATGGCCTAGGCCTGCTCCTACCTTCTATGTTTCTATGTTTACGCCCTTACCTGAGGGCTCCCGAGTTCCGGCCATTTCTGATCCTGGGCCTCTCCACGACGAAATGCGCAGGGCCCACGTATCCCAGGGGCGCAGGCAGTTCGCAAGCGCCCCTGGGATCACGTGGGCCAGGCGAGCCAATGGGAGAAGGGAATCCCCCTTCATAATTTTGACAGATAGACCTGTTAAATATATGAATGGGGATCACTGACAAAAGACACTAAAACATTAAATAATTTTTTTTAAAACCATCATGTTTTTAAAATGAGTTAAAATTACATTAAATTAAACATTTTAAACAAAAATTAAATTTTTTGAAAAAAGCAATTAAAGTTTTTTACGGGACTAAAAGTAAACTTACCTTTTTTAAAAGTATTTTAAAATGATAAATGAGTGAAAATATTTTAATTTTTTATAAACTGTTTTTAAACTCTTATGCTGGTAAAAGCAGGCCTTACGCCTGCTTTTACCAGGTGTAAGATTTGTAAGTGATTTCAGCGGGCGGAGGTTCTGCAGAAAGCGGAACTCTCCACCCGCAGAGGCCCTTCTCCAGGGCAGGCGTCCGACCTGTCAAGTGCATTCTTGACAGATCGGAAATGCTGGTTTTCAGCGCATGCACTTCACATGCCTGAAACCGGCATTTCTGATGTCCCTACGGGTATGTACACACCTCGTACACACCTGTAGGCATCGGAAAATACGGGCCATTGTGTCCTGCTTTTTCTGCAAATAACACAATCCAAAACTTCATGCAAATGTATTGATCATATCTACTCTCTGTGATCAAAGAAATTACTGGGAGTGTTACACAATGTCTGATGCCCCATAGATGTAAGACATTACTAGGAATGTTACACATGGTGAGGATTCCCAGAGATATAAGACATTACTGGGAGTGTTTCCTACAGCCTGGGACCCTAGAGATGTAAAGCATTTGTGGCCCCTCTTTTGGAAATTTTCCCAAGTGTGTTAGATGAGACTTGGATTAGCCTGGTCTGTGATGCCTCACCGCCAAATAGTCTGCTGACACTCATTGTCCAGACTCATATCAGAAGAATGGCCACTTGGATGAGGTACTGATTCCCCGGGCACAGGGCCGTGGAAAATCTACCTGCATATGTTTGAAGTGTCAGCTTGACTCATTTACTAGCACACTCACGCTTGGTCAGAAGGTTGTGGGTTCAAACCCCACTCCAGGATTTGAGCACAAGATCTCGAGTGATACTCAGTGGAGTGCGGAAGGAATGCTTTATTATCAGAAAAGCCGTCTTTCAGGTTAGAGGCTAAGCTGAGCCCCGTCTGCTTGCTCAGGTGGATGTAAAAGGTCCCACAGACTACTTGATGAAGAGCAGGGTGCTCTCCTGGTGTCCTGTGTGGCATTGCCCTCTTAGCCAATACCAGCAAAAACAGATTATCAGCAGATTCAGTCAACTGGTATTTTGGGATCTTGCTGTTTTTGGAATCTATGCTTCCAAAGAACTTCATTGGCTGTGAAGCACTTTGCGACGTTCTCAGGAGGTAAAAAATACAACTGCAAATTCTCATTCTTTCTTTTCAAAAATACTTGTGTCTTGAATAATTGAAAAACAACTAATTAAGACCCATTAAGCTGAAGATTGATAAGGTCAGATCATAGAGGTGAGGCCAACCTTTGAGACGAGAGGCCAATGTTCCGAGTGCGTGCTGCCAACAGGGAGCCTGATCTGCCAGCCACACTGCCCATAGTCTTCCATCCATTGATTTCAGTGGGTTTACTCTCTTCAAACAAAGCAGCTCTAATGCTCGAAGAACTATCTCATCGGTGAGCAAGGTCATGTCATGATAAAAGAATGCATAGGCATCACAGCAAGGGTTAAGATGCCCCTTTTTCCATCGTGACAACTTCCAAGATGGATATCACTTCACTACAAAGCTCTGCAGTTCTATCTGCACTACACAGAAGCACGGGATTTATTTTTTTGAAAAGCCCTGCCTATCCCCATGAATCAAATCATTGAGGGGAAAATCTGAAGAAACTAATTAAGCATCGAGCTCATTAAAACTTTCACAACCTCTCTGACAGCTAATAATTTATTTTATACCAGATTGACTTACATTGCGGTAGCTGCCAATCCATACCCAATTGTTTCCTCCGGGCCACATAATGATTTTCAGCAGCATGAATAATGGGAAAGATTGAATAGAAAATAACAGAGCAATATGTGGCTGATGGCTATAAATACTTTCTTTACCACAGTTATCAATGTGGGAGTAACATGCACAACAACATTTGACTGAAGAAAAGCAGCCACTTTTAGAAGTTCTTTGCATAAAGGCAAAGCCTCTGGCTAGCAATGCACTTTTGAAATTTGGATAGCTAATGCTTCCTGTGTTAAAACTCACTGCCGAAAACCCATGTTTCAGATTTTCCCTCTGCTTGTACGAAACAGTCCGCTGGCAACTGTGAGTCGAACAGATGTGAAGCAAATGGTCACAATTCAATATCAGTTGTGGCACAGGGAAGGTTAAGAGGAGATTTGATAGAGGTGTTCAAAACCATGAAGGGTTTTGATAGAGTAAATAAGGAGAAACTGTTTCCAATGGCAGACGGGACAGTAACCAGAGGACACAGATTTAAAGTGATTGGCAAAAGAAACAGAGGCGACATGAGGAAACACTTTTTTTTACGCAACGAGTTGTTATGATTGGGAATGTACTACCTGATAGGGTGGTGGTACAGATTCAACAGTAACTTTCAGGAGGGAATTGGGTAAATACTTAAGCAAAAGCAAAATACTGCGGATGCTGGAAATCTGAAATTAAAACAGAAAATGCTGGAAATACTCGGCAGGTCAGGCAGCATCTGTGTTGAGAGAAACAGAGTTAATGGGCTCGATTTTGCCAGGCCCAAGGAGGTGGGAATGGAGGAATGTGGGGTGTTAAAATTGCAAAAAGTGGCGGGCGGGCCCGACCCCGCCTCCAAGCAATTTTCCCAAATGCGTGGTTTCTGATCCCGTCTCCGTCCCGCCTCCAAGAGGCGGGATAGGCCCGTAAGGCCCTTAACAACCACTGAATTGCCTCTATAATCCCATTTTGAGAGGCCTTTCTGATTTTAACACTTTTCCGACATGATGCACGTCTCCTCTGAAACACGACGGTGAAACCTGGCGGTAGCACAATTGGATTGCTGACTATCAGCTGCAGCGCCACCATTAAATAGTCAATCATCATTTGCAGGTGGCAGTGTTGTGTCTGTGTGTTGATAGAGACACTGAAGACAGGAGTTGGTTTGATAGGTGTTTACTAAACAAAGTCTGGAGGGGAACTAACGGATACAACACAATATACAGGCTTATATAGCCCGAGTGGCCATTACCGGCATTACAGTACACATGGGGCTCTTAAAGGCACATACACTACAATTCCTCCCCTTTTAGCTAACCAGTACATAATATTTTAAGTAATTATTAATTACATGTTATAAGAAAAATAATATACACATTGCTGCAGTTAATTAATTATAAGTCAGTCTCTCTGGAGGCTTCCTGACTCGGTCCGGATAACGCCTCGGTGGTGTAGTAGTTTCTGGTGGTGTAGTAGGTTCTTTTGGCAAGGCTGATTCGGCTTGAATGCCAGTGTCGGGTTCATCGGGTTCCAGTATCACCGGATCGGAGGTAGATATGGGTATCTCTACTTCATCATTAGGCGTATAGAGTTGTGGTGTAGGTTGTCCCTTTTCGGATGACTCTATGATTTGGTCAGCATGGCGCCTTATTATGCTTTCTCCGATGTCCACGGTATACATCAGCGGTCCTAGTCGTGTGCAGATAGTTCCAGGCTGCCATTTCTTGGTACGGTAGTCCCGAGCCAAAACTTGTTGACCTATCTGGAAGATTCTAGTTGGCCTTTCATTCATGCCTTGAAATTGTCGGTTCTCCACGTCCCTTCTGATGTTGGGCTTGATCAAATCCAGCCGGCATCTTAGGCTTCTATTGAAGAACATCATGGCGGGAGTTTGGTTTGTAACCATATGTGTTGCATTCCTGTATGCGAACAAGAAGTTATCCACCTTGTGCTGAAGTTTTATGTCTTCATTACCCATGGCCTTTATGGCCTTCTTGAAGGTCTGGACAAACCTTTCAGCCAATCCATTGGTGGCGGGATGGTATGGGGCGGACGTGTAGTGCTTAACCCCATTGTTTTTTAAGAACTTCCTGAATTCTTCGGACACAAATTGCGGTCCATTATCAGAACAGATCTGTTCCGGCAGCCCATTCCTGGCAAATATGGTCCTTAATACTGTGATGGTTTTTTCCGTGGTGGTGGAGGACATCCTTATTACCTCCGGCCACTTGGAGTGTGCATCAACCGCGATTAAGAACATTGAGTCCATAAATGGACCAGCAAAGTCGATGTGTACCCTTTGCCAGGGAGATGAGGGCCACTCCCATGGATGTAGAGGGGCTTGGGGTGGAGCGTTTTGGACCTTCTGGCATCCTAGGCAGCTCTTGGTCATTTCTTCTATGTCTCCATCGATACCTGGCCACCATACAAACGCTCTGGCTAGGTTCTTCATTTTCACTCCACCCAGATGCCCCTCATGAAGCTCTTTTAGCACTTTATCCTGGAGTTTGGGTGGAATCACCACTCTGGATCCACACATCAAGGTTCCTCGGCATACTGACAGCTGTTCTCTTCTTTGCGAGAATGCTGGCAACAGTGGTTCGCCATGTGCTGGCCATCCCTTCACCGTTAAGTCGTAGACTCATGAGAGAGTTGGGTCATTTCTCGTTTCCTTTTCAATGGCAGAATTTGTTACTGGTAGACATTCCACTATGGTTGAGTGGAACATCTCCACTGGGTCTACTGTAGGTGCCTCTTCTACTGTTGGCAACGGTAGGCGCGATAAACCGTCAGCATTCCCATGCTGTTTTGATCCTTTGTATTCTATGTTGTATTGGTGTGCCCCTAGAAAAAGGGACCACCTCTGTAGCCTTTGCGCTGTCATAATAGGAACACCCTTTTTAGGGTTGAATATGGAGATGAGGGGTTGATGGTCAGTCAACAAGGTAAATTTTTGTCCGTGTAGGTAATGGTTGAATTTCTTCACTCCCCATACCAGGCTGAGTGCTTCCCTGTCGATTTGGGCATAGTTACGCTCAGCTGAGTTCAATGAGCGTGACGCAAAAGCTATCAGCCGTTCCGAGCCATCAGGAAATTTATGCGATAATACTGCTCCTATGCCGTAAGGGGATGCATCGCACGCTACTCTGATTGGCAGTGATGGGTTGTAATGAGCCAAAACTTCTTTGGACGTGATTAAGTTTTTGCATTTATGGAAGGCACGTTTACAGTCTTCGCTCCATTTCCAAATTACTCCTGTTTGTAGCAGTTCATTAAGAGGGTGTAGAAGAGTTGATAAGTTTGGTAAAAATTAATGATAGTCATTTATTAATCCCAGGAACGACCTTAATTGTGAAACATTTTCAGGTGCTGGGACTTTTATGACCGCTTCAATTTTTTCAGGTGACTTATGCAACCCTTCCTTATTAATTATGTGGCCACAATATGATATTTGATTTTGGAAAAATTCGCATTTGGGGCGATTTGCTCGTAGGCCCCGTTCTCTCAGCCTAGTGAGCACCTGCTCCAAATTGGCAAGGTGCTCGTTGTCGTTTTCTCCTGTTACAAGGATGTCGTCTAGGTAGCATTGAGTCCCCGGAATCCCTTGGAGGACTTGCTCCATAGCTCTTTGCCAGATAGCTGGAGCGGATGCTACTCCAAAAACCAGTCGATTGTACTGGTACAGACCTTTGTGTGTATTTATCGTGAGATATTTTTTTAGAGGCCTCTTCAACCTCCATCTGTAGATATGCCTGTGCCAAGTCAATTTTGGTGAAACGTTTCCCTCCGGATAGTGAGGCGAAAATATCTTCTATCCTCGGAAGAGGATACTGTACCGTGTGAAGGACCGGGTTTACCGTCACCTTGAAGTCTCCACAGATGCGAATTTTTCTCTGTTCTTCAGATTTATCATTATTCAATGCTTTCTTCATGACTGGAACGATGGGTGTTGCCCACTCGCTCCAATCTATTTTGGATAATACGCCTGCATTTTCCAAATTCTCCAGCTCTGCCTCGACTGCTGGACGAATTGCGTATGGCACCGGTCTTGCTTTAAAAAACTTGGGAATTGCTGCATCTTTCACTTTTATTGAGGCGGTGATGCCTTTCAAGGTTCCTAGTTTCTCTTGAAACACTTCTTTGGCGTTGGCCAAGATGACTTTTAATCGTTCAGGTATGACGTCATCATCGATTTTTTTCTTACTGGTCACCGTCAGTGCCTGAATGGAGTGCCAGTCTAAACGTATTTTCCTGATCCATTCACGTCCCAACAGCGGTGGGCCACCATCTTGTAGAATGTATAAATACAACTTTTGTATTTCCTTGCCGTTGTATACAACAGGCACCCTTATTTTTCCTTTGGGGTATACTTTCTGCCCCGTATATGTTTTCAAGATAATGGATGTGTCTTTTAAAGGTATATGCGGAAATAGCCGCTCGTAATCCCGTCGATTTATTACGGTTAGAGCTGATCCTGTATCTAGCTCCATTTTAACTGGGGACCCTGCTATCGTGAGGGTAACCCAAATGGTCTGGTAATCATCTTTGGCAATTACATTATGTAATTTGAGACAGCTTAGTCTCTTGTTTTCGGAGTCGCTATCGCTCTTCTGGTCTTCGGAGCTACTGTCCGTCATCATTTGTACCTTTCTGTACTTTTCTTTATTGATTTTTTTTTTCCTGTCTGTGGATTTATTTTGTCCAGATCGGCATACCCGTGCAATGTGTCCAATCTTTCCGCATTGCCTGCATGCTTTGTCCTTGAACCAGCAGTCCCTCTGGTCATGGGTGGATCTGCCGCAGCGATAACATCTCTCGAAACCCTGTGTCATTTCATGGGTGCCGAAGTCCTGTGTCTTTTGTTGTATCTCTGCAGCTCCTCTTGCGGCTGCTTCGTATGATACAGCCATACTGAAAGCCTTGTCCAGTGTTAAATCCTTTTCAGAAAGCAGCCTTTTCTGTGTTCCTTCACTTAAGAGACCGCAGACGAATTTGTCTCGAAGATAATCTGCTAGTCCTGCCCTGAATTGGCAGTGTTTTGATAGCTTCCTTAATTCGGTGAGGTAATCAGCGTTACTTTCATTCTTGTGTTGATTTCTTTTGAAGAATTTGAATCATTCCGCTATCAGCAGCGGTGTTGGGTTTAAGTGCTCCTGTAGGGTATCAACAATTTCTTTAAAATTCTTGTCCTTTGTTTTGGCTGGAGTGATTAAATTTCGTAACAGCCCGTATGTCTTTGCGCCCATTAGATTTAGCAGTACTGAAGCTTTTTTTTCATCTTCTATTCCATTTGCAGTGCAATATACCTCCACTCTTTCCATATATGTGGTCCAATCCTCTATCTCGTTATCAAAAGAATGAATATTGCCAGACTTAGGCATCTTAGAAAAGATATGGCGCTTCCCGCGCTTTTCTTTCTTTTCTGCAGAAAAGATATGGCGCTTCCTGCGCTTTCCCATTGCTGCTGCCGATGACAACGCTGTTTCCCACGGTTTCCGTTCTTTTTTTAAATTTATTTATTTAAAGTTGTAGAGTCGTTCCCGCCGGACTTTTTCTCTCTAGGTCTGAACGCCGACCTCCCCGTCTGTTACAGCTTGCCTCCGCTTTCGCTGCTTGGCCCAGCTGTAGAGCCAGCCGCTGGAGCCCCAGCCTGACGCCCAGGAAGGATTAGCGCAGTACCTGCCACCAGCTTGGCCAGCTGGTGAAACCACAGCTTCTTTCACTTTCTTGATTCTTCTGGACGCCAGAGGAATCGATGTCCTTGAGGTGCTGCCGAATTGCAGGTAAGTCCGTTTCCACCTCGTCGCCACTGTTGTGTCTGTGTGTTGATAGAGACACTGAAGACAGGAGTTGGTTTGATAGGTGTTTACTAAACAAAGTCTGGAGGGGAACTAACGGATACAACACAATATACAAGCTTATATAGCCCGAGTGGCCATTACAGTACACATGGGGCTCTTAAAGGCACATACACTACAGGCAGGACTTTGTTGTCTCAGGTCTGGGGGCACTTTTAGCAGGCATAACCATAGCTGTGGAAGTTTGGAGCCTGACACCCATCTCCAGTGTGACCTCCTGGGAAACCGCTCTTGCCACCTTGACTGAGTGCTTCCTCAACTGAGGCACATACCAGAAGCATGGGAACCATTTATTTCCTTTCCTCCTGGACATCAGATTTAGATGAAGACCAGCCATGGCAGCAGCAGAACCATGAACAACAGCAGCACTAACAGCAGCAGCAATAATAGGAGCGCGAAGCTGCTGCTCACCTGCTGTTCACCCACCTGAAGCTGCACAGGCCAGAAGGCGCCAGCGCGCGACATGGTGGTTTCCCCTTGGCATTAGCAGATGTGGAGGCCCCTTGCTCACTTTCTTGCTGCTCGTGTCTCGACACCTTTGGCGGGCATCCTTTGGGGTTGAAAGAGTGGAGTTGTACTGTGAGGGCTCGTTAACAGCCTGCTGCTCCTGCGGCTGTGCAGGGGTTGAGACGCCGATCTCAGTTGGGTGAGGACTCTGGTGGGGCTCTGACCGAGGACTTGGCAGTGGCATGGAAGTGTGAGCGCTTGGAGAGGAGCCCCCACTTCCTTGTTCTCTGCCACCAACATCCCTCTCATGGGTCAGGTCCATCTCAGCGTTTGCAAGTGGCTTGAGAGCACCTTGCTGCACATCAGGGGGGCCATGGGGACCCGTATCTGCACTGGCAGTCCTGCTCAGAAGGACTTCCATGAAGGTCTGGTTTCTCTGTTCAATAGCTGACCATCGCTCCTCCAGAGATGTCAGTCTATTCTGAACACTCACCATGTTTTCTACACTCTGGCGTCTTAGCTCCTCCA
This sequence comes from Somniosus microcephalus, assembly GCF_052327205.1. Lineage (NCBI taxonomy): Eukaryota > Metazoa > Chordata > Chondrichthyes > Squaliformes > Somniosidae > Somniosus > Somniosus microcephalus. The sequence continues at coordinate 50,614,531 of NC_140995.1, forward strand.
TGGCCGTAGCCATCCTCTCGTCTACTGTAGCCATCCTTTCCACGGAGGTTGCCATCCTTTCTGTGGTGCTGCGTTCATGCGCCAATGCCTCCACAAAGGCTCTGCTCATGTTCGTGATGGACTCCTCCATTTGCTCCACACTCACAGCGACCCTGGGGACAAAACCTGCCAGAGACTCCTGCACCTGTTCCTGGAGTTCCAGCACCACTTTATTAGCTCTTGCTCCCTCCACCAAAGCTTGCAGGGCGTCATCATCAAATCTGGGAGCAAACTTAGGTCTCCCGCTGCTCATATTGCCTCCAGGTCCCTCTCACAGCAAAGGCCAAAAGGTTGGCAGTCTGCAGAAGAAGCAAGGCTTCTTGCAGACCTTAAATGCAGCAGCAATGATGACGTCATTGGAGGCGAGTTTCAGACTGAAAAAACTAATTGGGCCATGGGTTCCCACACGCTGGAACTCAATTGCCCAATTAGGTGAAAATCACATCATTCTCCCACATCGATTTGGAATCGGGTGGATAACACGAAAAGCAGATGACACGACCCCAGCCTGCCCCAATGACAAAAATCGAGCCCAACATTTCAGGTCGGTGACCCTTCTTCATAAATACTTGAAGGGAAAAAAATTACAGGGCTATGGGGAAAGGGCAGGGGAGTGGGACTAACTGGATAGCTCCTTCAAAGAGCCGGCACTGGCACTGGCCGATGGGCAGAATGGCCTCCTTCTGTGCTGTATTATTCTATGATTCTAAGTCTAAGGAATGAACAAAAGGGAAGGCCTGTGATAGGGTGGAAGGCAGGAGAGATTAGATGAAAAAAGGGATAATGGTGCAAGGCAAAAGGTGGTGGTAATGGGACAAGTAAAGAAACAAAAGATGGGTCGAGAGGAGCTGTAAATGGCAATAGCAGAATCATTACCAACAGCTCCTGTCTGAAAAAATGGAAACGGTGGTTCTGATCTGAAATTGTTGAACTCAGTGTCGAGTCCAGAAGGCTGTAAAGTGCCTAATCAAAAGATGAGGTGCTGTTCCTTGAGCTTCCATTGAGCTTCATCTTTTTTTAATTCATTCTTGGGATTTGGGCGCCGCTGGCAAGGCCAGCATTTATGGTCTATCCCAAGTTGCCCTTGAGAAGGTGGTGGTGAGCCTTCTTCTTGAACCGCTGCAATCCATGTGGTGAATGTACTCCTACAGTGTTGTTAGGGAGGGAGTTCCAGGATTTTGACCCAGCGATGTTGAAGGAACGGCGATATATGTCCAGATGTGTGACTTGGAGGAGAACTTGGTGGTGATGGTGTTCCCATGCACCTGCTGTCCTGGGTAGAATATCACTGTGCCCCTAACTGCATAATTTTTTTAAAAATCCTTCTTTCAGGGGGTCCAGGATACAATCCTGACCTAGACTCTGAGATCGGCCCCATTTCCACTATTTGGCAAGTGGGTCTGACCAGGCGTACCTGTGCCAACACTGAGGACTGGGAACACAGGCACTCCTGGCATATAGCGTCCCCGCCCCCTTCTATGCAAATACCTTATTTGAGGTAGGCAGAGGCTCCATTCCCAGAAGGCCATACTGAATACCCGGACTTAAGGCCCAGAGGTGACAAATCCAGATCCTGAACTAATTTGTGACCATTATACCTGCCAAAGTTATGGCAGGAGTGAGCTGGAAGGGCTGTGGATTTTAGGGTCTATTTCTTTAATACTATACTGTCGGCAAATTTACAAATATGGTTGAAACCTAATTGCTTCGTTTGTATGTTAAAGCCAAGCAATACTCGAGAAATGTTAAAAAAAATGGGCAGAGATATTTAATTAAAAATCTACTTGCACTGAAAAAGCTCTTTTGATTTGATAAGATCTGGTGTATAGACTTTTTTCACATTGTGAATGCTTGTATTAATAGAGGCAGTGTTCATCTTACAAAGTGAGGCTACAGTATTAAAAGGCTTTTCAATAATTGGAGGTAGACCACAACATTTCAACAGTCTTTAATCAGTCCCATGTGCTCTCCAAGGTTGGTTTCATCCTTCTTGAGATTAGCAGCAAAATTAAAGGCTAATCTCGCAGTTTTCAAGAAAAACGCTCACCCATCTCAGATGAGGATGGAATTTGGGACACTTTCAGCCGTATCAATACTATCCATTTATAGACTGGTGAGGCTTCTGTGACTAATTGATTGTAATGACCGTGGTGTCAGATTTGCTGAAAAGTCTTCTATGATCTGTAACTGGTCTAAGTTTCACAGTTGCATAGTTCATTGGATTAAGGCTATTTTTCCCACTTTGGGTGCTCCGCCCATTCGTACACAAAAGAGGTGTTAGGGTCCTGCAACCCCAATTTAAATATTTTAATAAGGTTCCTGCCTCTTTTGGACAGGAAGCCTAGCCGCCCATTTTGATGTGTTAATGAAAATCACATCGGGCGAGGCTCTGGCGATAGATTCTTCTCCAATTTTCAGCTGTCGGCCTGATTTTTCCAGCAGGGCGGGTGTCAATTGACTATCACAACAACTTGCAGTTATATAGCGCCTTTAATGAAACGTCCCAAGGCGCTTCACAGGAGCATTATCAAACAATATTTGACACCGAGCCACATAAGGAGATATTAGGACAGGCTTGGTCAAAGAGGTAGGTTTTAAGGAGCGTCTTAAAAGAGGAGAGAGAGGTAGAGAGGCGGAGAAGTTTAGGGAGAGAATTCCGTAACTTAGGGCCGAGGCGGCTGAAGGCACGGCCACCAATAGTGGAGTGAAGGAAATCGGGGATGTGCAAGATGCCAGAATTGGGGGAGCACATAGATTTCAGAGGGTTGTAGGGCTGGAGGAGGTTACAGAGGAATAAGGAGTGGAGAGTTCATGGATGGATTTGTAAACAGGGATGAGAATTTTTTTTAATTGAGGCATTGCTGGACCGGGAGCCACTGTAGGTCAGCGAGCACAGGGGTGACAGGTGAACGGGGCTTGGTGCGAGTTAGGATATGGGCAGCAGAGTTTTGGATGAGCTCAAGTTTACGGATTGTGCAAGATCGGAGGCCGGCCTGGAGAGCATTGGAATAGATGAGTGTAGAGGTAGCAAAGGCATGGATGAAACTTTCAGCAGCAGATGAGCTGAGATAGGGGTGAAGACTGGCAATATTATGAAGGTTGTAGAGCTGGAGTATGTTGCACAGATAGGGAGGGGCGAGGCCATGGAAAGATTGACACCCCAAATGACACACAATGTTACCCCAATTCTTTAACTTTATTCGTTTCTGTCTGATGATTTTGAATAACAGGAGACTGATCTTTGTATCGTGTCTGTACTCCTTTTCTTTTGTAGAATTGTTCTTTGAATCTTCAAATGCGTTTTCTATTTTTTAACCACTCCCTCAGAAATTACACCGTTGTGAATTCAAAAGTGATTGCTGTGACAGTAAGACCAGAACCGAAAATCGCCGAATCTGTACTGGAAATCGAGCTGGCTCACTTGGTGAATGTAAGTATATCCTCGTTCACTGCAGAATATTCCAGGAATATTAACTTTGAACTAGCTCGCAGCTCCAAGGAAGCCTGCATCTCCCTGGACCAAGCAGTCATTTCTGCGAGGGAAGGACTTGAGCCACACAGCCTCACGCCATGAGACCATGGGTCGGAGGATCTGGTGCAGTGGGCAGTGCTCCTGAATCTTGGCATTCGATTTTCCTAGTGACAGTCTACCTGCCTCACAAAATTTACCCTTTTTTATGTTTTCAGCTCACACTCTGTAATGCTTAGAAAAGCACTATTACAATAACAATGGCTTCAAACAGTAAGGCCGCGATTTTGCCGACGCTCAGAGAGGCGGGTCAGAGGTTAAAGTGCTATTGATTGGCGGCGGGTCCCGAACCCACCATCAACCCGCCTGCAAACAGCTTTCCCAAGTGTTGGGTCCCCGATTTGCGAATGGACCCAACACCTAGCGGCGGGAAATAGGTTAAAGGCAATTACCTGCCTATTAACAGGTACTTGTCAGTAGTTTTCAGCCTGTTTTTGGATTTTCCCGCTTCTGGGTCAGGATTCCCAACGTCCGGACACCACGGCAGGCAAGTGTGGTGTGTTGTGCATCTGGTGTAATGTTTGTGAAAAGATGACAGCTGCAGAAGTGGTGTGAAGGATGCAATGTTGCACATTGTGAGTTTCAGAGCAAATAAATTGTTGGTTACTGCATTTTAAAACATATACAGATTTCTTTAGCTTACAAGTTTTTAAATCCAACTATATGTCTAGTGCCACCTCATTGGGAGAACCTCTCTCATCAGTGACAGATCGCTTCTGTCACCTCACCTGCAGCTGCCATCTATTCCAACCTATGGAGGGAGTCATTGGAGAGCCTGGGTTCAAGAGTTCACCTTTGTGCAGTATTGTCAGTGTTTTCAGCACCTCAATGCTGTCAAACACTGAGAAATCAACTGTCAAAATAAAATTGTGCATGGTCCCTTTAAGGAAACCAGATGACGCATCGTCAAATGACATCATCAGACCCGCTTCCTGTTAATTGGCTGGTAGGTGAATCAAGGGAAAATCACATCTGTGGAGCGAAGACAACTGGGGGTGGGACTGGAACCCAGAAACCAGCTGTCCCGCGCCCATCCCGACACCGATCACAAAATCGCAGCATAAGAACAGCCTAATTATCATAAAACAACTAAACTTTTATTTTCTTATTCTGCACTCTGCTCCTGCCCTCCAATTCGAAAGTAGGAGCGCCTTTTAAAAACAAATTTTTTCATTGGCTGCAGGGGCAGGTTTAGTCACTCCACTGCCCCTCCTCCATGGTCAACCTCCGCATCACAGCCTGGTTCTATTCCTACGTGTCCCAGCACACTCAGCACATCTTCTTCAAGGGACTTTTCTTCCCATTCCCGCAGTCATTTCCAACATGCCCTGAGGTTCCATCCTTAACCACGCCCCTTATTCTGCAAACATGGGTTCAGCTTCCACAAGTATGTTGATGCCATCCAGCTCTGCCTCCCCACCACTCTTCATTCTGTGATGGTCACCATGTTGTCCGACCGCCTCTCTCACATTAAGTCCCAGATGTGCCAGAACTGGCAAGACTAAAGCCATCCTGCTACCCCGCATTCCCCCAATGACATCAGGCCCCAGGCACTGCTTTTATCTTCACCCTGATTAAACCTAATGATGCTTAACCTTGGTGTCTTGCTCAATGTATACCCAGTCACCAAGACCATTTACTTCCACCTCAAGTGCATTGCCTGCCTGACAACCTACCTCACCCCAAACCCCCTCATCGATATTCAAAAAAATTCAATTTCTCCAATGCTTCCTTCTCCAATCTCACCAGCTCCACCCCATACAAAATCCAGAATCATCTAGTTTTTTGTGGCCCACAGCCTATCCTGCATAAGGTCTCAAATTCCCATCACCCCTGTCCTCACTCACCTCCACTGGTTCCACTCTAGCTCTACAATCTTCGCCATGCCCTGTCCCAGCCGGCACCACCAAGCTCTTCCCACTCTGCTCTACTGACCTTACTGCCTCACTCCCATCCAGCAATGGTTGAATAGCCTTCAGCCATTACACTCCTTGCACTGAGGAGCTCTCTCCCTAAACCTCTCTCCCCTCGTGCAAAAGCCTCCTCAGAACTTGCTGCTTCAACCATGCTTTAGGCCAATTCCCCTAACGTCTCTCCAACTCCCTGATGGATGTTCACCACTCCTCCTGTGAAACCTCTTGGGATGGTTGTGCTATGTGAAGTGTGCTCTATAAATGAGGATGATGATGTATGCCAGGATCAAAAATAGAATGCCATTACAATTTGTAAATGTGTTTGAATTATGAGATGTTCTATAGCTTGGTACAGTTCTCTAATTATAGGTTGTAACATTAATCACGAGAAAATTACAGGAAATCAGTTCAGTTATTTCAATAACAAAGGGCTGAATATTTAAAAGGATGAAAAGGTTGCTCATTTCGCAAAGGGTTAACTCATCATTTAAGAGCTGTCCATATAAGTTGACATCTGTTTTTATCTTTAGCTTTAGCAAGACAACTTGCCACAGCTCACCACAGCTTGTAATAAAACTGAACTTAATAAAAATCTGGTTAGTTGTCGATTGCCACCGGAAAAAAAGTTGCCGTAAAACCCACCTGGCTGACGAATGGCCTTCAGAGAAGGATAACTGCCACCCCTAGCTGGTATGGCCTATGCTTGACTCCAGTCCCACACGACGTGGTTGACTCTTCAGGGGAAGGTTTCCTGGGTTTATGACTATCTATATTAGTGGCAGATAAATCGGCCACGTCCCTTTGCAGGCGTGCGTTCTGACTCAGCCGATAATCCGGAATCTCTCCTTCAGCATCCTCTGAAGTGAACTAGTAAGCCACCAGATTGTAAAAAAAAGGGGTAGAAATTCATTTGAGCGGTGGCACAAAACAGGTTTTATCGGATCAGCCGCCCATTGTACTCCCCGTCTGATATTCAATCTCATTGCCTTCTGTAATGTATACAACATTGAAGGGGCTACCTTGTTTTGCGGATGTACATCCTTAGTTGCGAGCGTATATAACTGATGCGTATCGATTTGTATAGTCAGTGCCGAAGTTCCAATTACCCAGTAAAGATCACTTGAAGTTACTCTCAGTCACTGCTGCTTTATTATTTTATGTAGTTGTGTATAGCGGTACAAACACAACAAATTGGCGACGAGAATTATGAACCTACGTCTTCCTATTCTGGCATCGCATCCAGAGGACACCGAAATTTGGAAGAAAGGAGCGAGAAGGTAGAGAAAATGGAGCACGCTTGCTAAGCTAGGCAGGGGATACGTAAGTCAAGTGAAAAGTGCACAGGACTTGCATGACGCTAACTAACTAGTAAAGAAAGGAAAATGGGTTTGGAAAAAAAAAATGGCGATGATTGGCACTATTGCAGCATTTGATAGCAGCATTGAAGACTGGGCAACTTACATTGAAAGAGTGGAGTTGTACTGTGAGGCTAACGGAGTGGAGGCAGAAAAGAACGCCACTGTTTTGCTGAGTGTTATGGGCGCAAAGACATACGGGCTGCTACGTAGTTTATTAACCCCTGAAAAGCCAGCAAACAGAACATTCAAACAAATAATGGACACACTCCAAGACCTTTTAAGCCCCAAGCCACTGCTCATAGCCGAAAGATTTAAATTCCATAAATGGAACCAGAGCAAAAATGAAAGCATTTTTGAATATTTGGCAAAGTTGCGCAAATTATCAGAACATTTCCAATTTGGAGTGGGCTTATCAGACGCATTGAGGGACAGATTTGTGTGTGGCATGCAAAGTGAAAGCACACAAAAGAAGTTCCTGTCTGAAAAAGACCTCACATTGGAGAAGGCTCTAAGTATTGTAATATCAATGGAAGCAGCAGCATGTGGCGCTTTAGAAATTCAACAAAAATCCCTGGAATATTCAACTAATAAAATGTCACTGAAACAAGAAAAGAAGTGCTATCGCTGTGGCAAAATGTCACATGACCACAATGACTGTTGGTTTAAAGATAAAGATTGCAGACAATGTGGCAGACGAGGGCACATTGAAAGAGTCTGCAAAGCAAATAAGAAGCCGAAAACTGATACAATACAGAGTAACAAAAAGGTACATCAAGTGACTGAAAACAAGAAACCTTTCAAAGATAGATACAAGAGGGTACACTACGTGACTGGAGACAGTTCAGATAAAGAAAAAAGTGACAGACTCAGAGGAAGAGGATCTGGCTTGTCTAAAACTACACAGTGTGAAAGAGACAGGGGATCACAGAATAATATGGGTTACTCCAGAAGTGGCAGGAGTTAGGCTGAAAATGGAGTTGGACACAGGCTCAGCTTTAACAGTGATCTCTGTACATGACTACAAACGACTGTTTTCACACATACCGCTAAGGCCAACTAAAGTACTGTTAAAGGCATACACAGGACAAAGAGTGTGCCCCAAAGGTAAAATAAAAGTGACAGTGACATACAAAGAAAAAAAAATACCACAATTGAGCCTCTATGTAGTGGAAAATGGAGGACCACCATTGCTGGGACGCGAATGGCTCAGGAAAATACAGTTGGATTGGCACACCATCCAAGCACTGTTTGTGTCAGCAAAGGAGGACAGCAATGCCACTCCTGAGAGGTCACAAATACTCTCTGACTCTCAGGAAGTGTTCAAGAAGGGAATAGGAACACTTAAGGGCATGAAAGCAAAAATTAAGATTGAGGAGAACGCAAATCCAAAGTTCCACAAGGCCAGACCAGTGCCTTATGCAATTCGCCCTTCAGTAGAAGCAGAGCTGGAGAACTTGGAGCAGTTAGGGGTCCTGTCCAAGGTGGATTGGAGTGAATGGGCCACACCTATAGTTCCAGTGATGAAGAAAACCTCCAGCACAAAACCAGGAAAGCCAAGAAAAGTGCGCATTTGCGAAGACTTTAAAGTGACTGTTAACCCAGTCCTCCACACAGTACAGTACCCATTGCCTCGCATTGAGGACATCTTTGCTTCCCTGTCAAGAGGGGAACACTTCACAAAGATTGACTTGGCCCAGGCCTATCTCCAAATGGAAATTGATGATGCATCAAAGAAGTACCTGACAATAAATACGCACAAAGGCCTTTACCAGTACAATTGGCTGGTATTCGGAATAGCATCAGCTCCTGCAATCTGGCAAAGGGCAATGGACCAAGACCTGCAGGGGATCCCAGGTACTCAGTGTTATCTTGATGAAATCATCATTACTGGCAAGAATGACAACGACCACATTTCCAACCTCGAACAGGTGCTCATCAGGTTACGGGAGTATGGGCTCCGAGCGAACCGAGACAAGTGTGAGTTTTTCAAAAAGGAAATCTCATACTGTGGACATGTGATTGACAAGGACAGTTTACACAAGTCTCCAGACAAGATTGAAGCTGTGATTAATGCACCAACACCTGAAAATGTGTCTCAGTTGAGATCATATCTTGGACTGGTGAACTACTATCACAAGTTCTTGCCCAACCTATCCACAGTGTTACATCCACTAAATGCACTGCTACAGACAGGGTCACAATGGAAGTGGAGTGACAGCTGTGAACAAGCTTTTCAAGAGAGTAAAAGACCCAGGCCTAGAAATTCAGTTGGGCGCGCCAGCCGTTAGCGCCTTAGGAGGAGTAGATCTCGAGCGCTAGGCGCTTAGCGCCCGGGCGCAGCGCGATCTGCACCTCGCCCCAACTTCAGTACACATTTAGCGCCGGCGCAAAGTCTTAGCGCGTGCCCTGCTGCGCGCGCAGATCATGACGTCATTTACTAGTGCAACGCCCTTTGTGCGCCCCGAACCGGAACTTCACTCGCGCCGGCCCATTGTGCACCGGGCGGCCCTAACGACTGTGAAGTGGAACGGTACACAGCCGAGGCGGGCCGCGGGGAGCGCTAATTAAAGGGCACTTACCCTACACTATAAAGGCCAGCCATTTTGCAGCATTCACTCTTGTGCAACGGTTTTTTGGAGAGAGACCAAGGAGGAGAGCTTACTGGTTTGGACCAACACTAGGACAGGTATTTTTGGCTCAGGCCAGAGCTTAGCAATTATCTTTGCCTTCATTGAGAGCTCAGTGTTTGCCAGCATATAATGGGGGCTGCATTGGGTGCCAACGCTGACTTTCAGCCTTATGCCAGAAGGGCTTACAGACGCCGTGAGAGAGTGGCAGCCCTGGCGAGACGCAGAGGGGGCAACAGGCGTTGGCAACTGAGGCCTTACCCACCCAGGGTATACCGCCAGCAGTCCTCCTATCTGACCATGTCTGCCGCGATGTGTGTTAGGAGGCTGCGATTCAGAAGGGAGGTGGTTGCAGACATTTGCCAGCTGCTTCACAGAGATCTGCAGCCACAGCTGATGCGCAGGACGTCTCTGTCGGTGGCAGTGAAGGTGACGGTGGCTCTCAACTTCTATGCCACTGGCTCCTTCCAATCCGCTGCTGGGGACATCGCTAACATCTCCCAGTTCGCCGTGCATTGCTGCATCCGCCAGGTGACTGAAGCCCTTTTCAGAAGGAGACATCAATTCATCTCCTTCCCCATGACCCTGGACAAGCAGCAGCAGCGTGCAGTGGGATTTGCAAGAATAGCGGGCTTCCCCATGGTGCAGGGCGCCATTGACTGCACGCATGTGGCTTTGCGGGCACCTCTGGAGCATGCCGAGGATTACCGCAACCGGAAGGGGTACCATTCCCTCAATGTACAGCTGGTGTGTGACCACAGGCAGCGCATCCTAGCTGTCAATGCCCGCTTTCCAGGCAGCAGCCACGATGCCTTTATCCTGCGACAGACAACTGTGGCTGACATGTTCCAGGCACAGCCTCACCCAAGAGGATGGCTTATCGGAGACAAAGGCTATCCTTTGTGTACCTGGCTTATGACCCCGCTCCGCGCGCCCACAACCCCTGCTGAAGAGGCATACAACGAGAGCCATCAAGCGACTAGGAACATCATAGAACAAACAATCGGCGTCCTCAAGCAACGGTTCCGCTGTCTCGATCGCTCCGGGGGAGCCCTCCAGTATTCGCAGGAGCGAGTCTCCCAAGTCGTCGTCGTTTGCTGCATGCTGCACAACCTGGCTATCCGCAGGACTCAGGCACTGCCACCTCACGTTGGACCACCACCTCAGGAGGAGGAGCAGGAGGAGCATGAGGAGGAGGAGGACGAGGAGTACCAGCCCAGGAGGGAGGCAGAAGATCCAAGGGCCGCCCGTCGGCGGCTTATTGAACGTCACTTTTAGGCCCCCTGTCAGGGAATGGCTTGTGCCAATGAAAGAACATGATTGCAGCCGCTCCGCAAGCCCTCAGCTGGTTAAGGCAACAAACACTTCAAAGATCAAACATGGACAATGTTAATAAATAAAATGCTTTATTGTACAAACTCAGGGCCCTTCCCACATGAAAACCAAAAACAGACGAAACCCCCAAAAAACACTCAAACACATTACTCGCTCCCACAACCTGGAGAGGATTAACAAAACAGTGCAACTAAAATGGCCGTCATCCTCGGCCTTCGTAAAAAACAAACATCACGTCCTCGGCCTTCAAAAAACAAACATCCAATTCTCGGCCTCAAAAAACAAACATCCAATTCTCGGCCTCAAAAAACAAACACAACTGGCCACACATTCGACTTTTTGGCCCGCTAGGGCGATGCCTTGGCCATCTTTGTGTGGCCCCTGCCCGCCCTGCTGCTCCTCCTCAAAGTAAGGCCATTGGCTGCTGCAAGGCTGGGGGCAGGCTCCAGAGGGGCACATGTCGTGACGGCAGATGCCCTTGGGGGTCGGCCTAGTCGAGGTCTGGCCGTCGAGCGGGCGGCTGTTGAATGCTGCAGCTGTGGCTGGCCAGCATCAGTCGCTGCAGCAGCTCCTGGCAGCTCCACTGGGGGAGTGGCAGTGGCGGCTGGAGGAATGGGGGCAAGCTGGCGGATGGCAGGCGCTCGCTGGTCGCCTGAGACACTGGCACTCGCCCGGGCCAGCACTGCAGCATGCGCACCAATCTCCCGAGGGGCAGACCGCTGTGCTGCTGCAGCGCGCCGGGTGCCCTGGCGATGCCTGGCTGACACAGTGAGTGTGGCAGCTGTGAGTGCCCGTGTTGACCTGTTCAGTGACATCATCAGAGCACCCAGTGACTGCACGGCACCACTGATCAGCTGCCCACTCGCTGCCTGAGCTGCCCCGAATGCCGCCCGACTCGCTGCCTGCTCTGCCCCAAATTCCGCCAAACTGATGGCCTGTGAGGCCCCGACGTCGGTGACACTCCGAGGGACTCGATGGCCTCAGGCAACCGTGCCACTACCCCCATGAGCTCCGTGTGCCGGCGCTCCGAGTCCGCGGACAAGTCCTCGAGGCATTCCATCTCCTCGGCGAAGACCATCTCCGGACTGGAGGCTGGACTCTCCCTCTGGGGAGAAGGCTGCCGAGCTGGCCGACCCTTCCTGCGTTGCTGGACGCCGCTGGGCCCAGCAATTGGACTCCCCTCCGACCCTTCCCCCCTCTGGGGAGAAGGCCGCTGAGCTTCCACCCCCCTCCCGCGTTTCTGCAGGCCGCAGGTCCCATGAGCTCCCCTCCCCTCCAGGGAAGACGTGTCCCCTACATTCGCATGGGTTGCCGTGGATGAGGGTTCCCCTGATGGGCCGCCTTCCTCTTGCTCCTCCTCCTCCTCCTCTTCTGAGGGGCTGTCACTGGCAAGTTCAGGGACCTCCTCCTCACCATCTGAAAGCAGGAAGGCACAAGAGTAGCTTTAGAGTGAGGAGAGGGCATCAGCGAGGGATGCATGAGTGGTGGCATTCAGCGCATTGGTCGGACAGTGGCAAAGGATGTAGATCTGATGCGCAAGTGGGACGAGAGAGGTCCAAATGTTGATGTCCTTACCATTGGTGCCCAGAACAGGGTTGGCATCTCCACATGCAACGGGGCCAATCACCCGGCCACCCATGATGCGCTCCACGCGATGTTGCAGCTCGGTGAGCGGCTGGATCTGGGGTCGGCCTCCCACGGTCGCAGTCCGGCTCTTCCTATTATTGGCCAGCTTGGCCTGCAAGAGAAAGGACGGCCTCTAAGTACAGTGTGTAGCCCTGATCTTGTGTGCACTGCCTCCCATGGTGGAATAGCCTGTCCAGTGTGTCGCCCTGATCTTGTGTGCACTGCCTCCCATGGCGGAATAGCCTGGCCAGTGTGTCACCCTGATCTTGTGTGCACTGCCTCCCATGGTGGAATAGCCTGGCCAGTGTGTCGCCCTGATCTTGTGTGCACTGCCTCCCATGGTGGAATAGCCTGGCCAGTGTGTCGCCCTGATATTGTGTGCACTGCCTCCCATGGTGGAATAGCTTGGCCAGTGTGTTAAGTGCAGAATGTGCAATTGATGTTCATGCCTGTCCCATAGCTGCTGGATGAGGGCTGGCCATTAGGGCTTTCAGGTCCCTTTGCCCATAATGTGAGGTGCACATGCAAGGATGAGGAGGACACTGGAAAGGGTACTCACCCTGACAATCCGAGTGAGGTCATTAAACTTTTTGCGGCATTGGACACCGGTCCTGGGGACCTCGCTGTTGGCTGACACCTTGCTGGCGACATGCCTCCAGGCTCTCCGGTAGACGCGGACCGGCGCCTTCCTGCCATTGTCCGGGTACAAAAGATGGCACCTCTTCTCCACACCACCAACCAGCACACTCAGATCAAGCTCTGAGAAGCGCTGCACTCGTTCACGGGCCTTCTGCATGGCTTCAGGCGCTATTTGGGTCCAGCAGCAGTGTTCAGGCCTAGCTGGAGGGCTCCACTATCCAGGGCGTGGCAGCAGACCAAGTCGAACCTTCCCCCTTAAGAGCTGGCCGGCGCCAGGGTGTCTGCTGTCAATCACGAGATGGCCGCACCTGCGCTGCGCCCGGCCTCGGCGCTCTCGCTCAGCACCTCCGGCTTAGCGCCTAAAGAGAGGCGTGCAGCGCCAGTTTTAGCGCTCGAGCAAACTCTTAGGGCGAAGCTAATGAATATCGGAGAAGTGGCCTCGATTTTGCGCCGGGCGCAAACTTTAGCGGCCGCCCGACTTTACTGCCCCAAAAGTGGCTACAATTAATTTCTAGGCCCCATTAATTCAGAAGAGGTGCTAGCTCACTTTGACCCATCCTTACCTATTCGACTGGCATGTGATACTTCACCCCATGGCATTGGTGCCGTGTTGTCACATAAGTTCCCAGACGGCTCAGAAAGACCAATAGCCTTTGCCTCAAGATCACTGACTACAGCTGAATGCAATTATGCACAGATTGACCGAGAAGCCCTCAGCCTTGTGTGGGGAGTCAAGAAATTCAACCACTACTTGTATGGTCAACAGTTTACACTGTTAACTGACCACCAGCCTCTCGTTTCAATCTTCAACCCAAGGAAGGGCGTTCCAGTGATGACGGCACAATGGCTACAGCGATGGTCACTCTTCCTAGGGGCTCACCTGTATGACATTGAATACAAGGGGACCAAGCAACATGGCAACGCCAATGGTTTGTCACGTTTACCACTGCCGACCTCAGAGAGAACTACAACAGTTGACTCAGCAGAGGTATTTCACACGACAATAGTTGAGCAGCTACCAGTGACAAACTCCATCATTGAAAGAGAAACACGCAATGACCCTACATTGTCAAAAGTTTATGATATCACTGTGAAGGGATGGCCAGCGCATGGTAACTCATTGTTTCCAGCATTCTCAGCTAGGAGGGAGCAGTTATCAGTGTGTCGGGGAACACTGATGTGCGGCTCACGAGTTGTGATTCCTCCCAAGCTTCGTAACCGAGTGCTAGATGAACTACATGAAGGCCACTTAGGTACGGTAAAGATGAAAAGCCTTGCACGTGGTTACGTGTGGTGGCCGGGAATTGACAAACAGATCGAGGACCTGACAAAGAGCCGCTCAGGATGTCAAAAGGTCCAGAACGCACCACCACAAGCCCCTCTCCATCTATGGGAATGGCCCTCATCACCATGGCAACGTGTGCACATCGACTTTGCTGGACCGTTCATGGACTCCATGTTCTTGATTGCAGTCGATGCACATTCCAAATGGCCCGAGGTCATTAAAATGAGGAAAAATGGAATCAAGCACTACACATCTGCCCCGTACCATCCAGTTACAAATGGCTTGGCAGAAAGATTCGTACAGACTTTCAAGAAGGCCATCAAAGCAATGTACAGCGAGAATCTACCACTGCAACACAAGATAGGCAATTTCCTCTTTGCTTATCAGAACGCAGTACACGCAGCCACTAATCAGACTCCAGCGATGATGTTTCTGAACAGGAACCTGAGATCTCGTATGGACCTTCTTAAACCGAATGTACGTCGTGATGTAGAGAACAAACAGTTCAAACATTTGAATGCTAAGCCAACAAGAAGCTTCAGTGTGGGACAGTCAGTTCTTGCTCGTGATTTCCGGATGGAAAAGTGGCAACCAGGGACAATATCCACAAGAGAGGGACCACTGATGTATACTGCGGATGTGGGAGAGAACGTTTTGAGACGTCATGTGGACCAAATTCTGGATGTTCAGGTGAAAAACACCCCTATACCTCGCCCAGACTCACCTGACATGGAAACAGACACTCCTGATTCATCAGCATCAGCACCAGCCTCATCCACAGCTGAGAGCTCTACCTGTGCTGATAGCTCATCTGATGCACTTGTACCTGTACAATCTCATTCCCCAAAGCAAGAGAGTCTGGATAGACGTTACCCAGAGAGGCAGAGGAGGCCTCCTCAGAGACTTGACTTGTAAAAGGGCTGTTGACAAAATAAAATGTTATGTTGGAATTTGAATTTTGTTACTTTTAAGAAAACAAAAAAGGTTACTATAAAGACAGGCTCTGTATGTTAATTATAGAAATTTTGCGTTAATATACTATTAAACTAAAGGGGGAGGAAGTGTAATGTATACAACATTGAAGGGACTACTTTGTTTTGCGGATGTACATCCTTAGTTGCGAGCGTATATAACTGACGCGTATCGATTTGTATAGTCAGTGCCGAAGTTCCAGTTACCCAGTAAAGATCACTTGAAGTTACTCTCAGTCTCTGCTGCTTTATTATTTTATGTAGTTGTGTATAGCGGTACAAACACAACACCTTCGATAGAATATCAAGCGGGCCGTATAACTGCTGACTGATGTGATAGCGGCCATTTAGCGCCAATGGCCAAACTGAATTTCTATCCCAATCACTTGAAGCTAGAGAGCCCACCACCACCTTCTCAGAGCAACTAGAGTGGACAACACAGGCAGCCTTGCCAACAGTCATGTTGCCCACACCCCAAGAACAAACAATTAAAACAAGGGGAAGACCTCCCTACCAATGGTATCAATATGACTTCATGATGCTTGGTGGGAGATATCAGGTATCTGCTCATTTTACCACAGCAGGGAATTTACAATTAAAACAGACCCTTTTTTCATGCATACCTCATGAACCAAAATGAGAACATAAGGAGAACGTGTATTTACAAGTGTTTTCTTTATTTTTTTTAGGGCACTCACACCCCTTACTGTGCTCTCTGGGATTACGGCAGAATGTAAGTCAAAATACCGCTCTTAATTCCTCAGTACATAGGACAGTCATGATCTCCTGGAATAGTTTTGATCACCTAAAGGGGTCGGAGAGGAATTTTCCAGATTTTTTTCCCAAATTGGCCTGGTTATTTTTATCTGTTTAATCACCTCTCCCAGGAGATCACGTGGTTTCGATTGGGGTGGAGAGTGTATGTGTTGTGTTGTGCAAGGCATGGCAGATGTGTGGGACAAGCTGGATGGACCAAAGGGTCTTTTCATGTCCGTCATTATTTGTACATTCATTCCTGCAAAAAAGCTGCTATCTGATCTTTGCTTCCACAATTGCGGCTGAAATATGCAGTGAGGCCCTGTTATACTGAATACTCCTGTAATGTATACTGTGGGGTAGATTTTATAGACGTGCACTCTTGGAGTGGAGCTTCATGTGCCAGGAGTGAATATCACGAATTTGGCTGTGGATGGAAAATCCTGCAGGACCCCCTGATTTCCAGGGTCAAATTACCAGAGTGCGCCTGCAAGTTTGTAAAATCTGCCCTTAAATGTGGACCCATTAGCCTAGAAATTTCTCTCAGGCAGTGTCGCGAGACAGGCGGTGCCGGATCGGCAGCCCGTTATATGCAGCCTCTGATATTCAGTTGCATTGACTGCAGTGAAATCAAATATCAGACGCCATGTGTAATGGCTGGCCGATCCAATACCGCCCATTTAGCGCCACCACCGAGACACATGACATACCCGATTAAAATAAGCTGCTGTCTACACTGGCGCAGACAAACTAAATCCCCTGTTAAAAAAAGCTGTCTACACTGGCACAGACACACTAAATACCCGATTAAAATAAGCTGCTGTCTACACTGGCACAGACACACTAAATACCCGATTAAAAGTACATGCTGTCTACACTGGCACAGACACACTAAATACCCGATTAAAACAAGCTGCTGTCTAAACTGGCACAGATACACTAAATACCCTATTAAAATTAGCTGCTGTCTACACTGGCACAGACAAACAAAATACCTGATTAAAATAAGCTGCTGTCTACACTGGCACAGACACACAAAATACCCGATTAAAATAAGCTGCTGTCTACACTGGCACAGACAGATTAAATACCCGATTAAAATAAGCTGCTGTCTACACTGGCACATACACTTTAAATACCCGATTAAAATAAGCTGCTGTCTATACTGGCACATACACTTTAAATACCCGATTAAAATAAGCTGCTGTCTACACTGGCACAGACACAACAAATACCCGATTAAAATAAGCTGCTGTCTACACTGGCACAGACACACCAAATACCCGATTAAAATAAGCTGCTGTCTGCACTGCCACAGACGCATTAAATGCCCAATTAAAATAAGCTGCTGTCTACACTGGCACAGACACATTAAATATCCTATTAAAATAAGCTGCTCTCTACATTGGCACAGACAGACTAAATACCCTATTAAAATAAGCTGTTGTCTACACTGGCATAGACACATTAAATACCCGATTAAAATACAGGAATCTGTTTTTTATCCGGCACCGACGGGACCGACGTGGTGCCGGTTCATCAAAAATTCCGGATAACCGAAAGCTACAGTAAAAGATGCAGAGAGATGAGAGCTCCATATAAAGCAACAAACCCTGTTGCTTAGCAACAGGTTCAGAACAATGGCCAGAATTTCCAAGCGTCTCTGTAGCTTAGCAACAGCTGCAGCCACACCCTTCCACAGCAACAGATCGAGGAAGGCAAGTACAATATGAAGTAAAACTTACCTGAACCTACTCCTGAATTTTGCTGGTGAACGGAGATTTCTGGTTATTTAGGTGCCGGTAAATTGAAAGTTTCCTGTAAGCTGCTGTCTACACTGGAGCAGACACGTTAAATACCCCAGTAAAATAAGCTGCTCTCTACACTGGCACAGACACGCTAAATACCTGTTAAAATAAGCTGCTGTCTACACTGGCACAGACACACTCAATACCCTAGTAAAATAAGCTGCTGTCTACACTGGCACAGACACAATAAATACCCTATTAAAATAAGCTGTTGTCTACACTGGCACAGACAAACTAAATACCCGATTAAAATAAGTTGCTGT
Source organism: Somniosus microcephalus (assembly GCF_052327205.1). NCBI lineage: Eukaryota > Metazoa > Chordata > Chondrichthyes > Squaliformes > Somniosidae > Somniosus > Somniosus microcephalus. The sequence goes on from NC_140995.1 coordinate 50,632,680, forward strand.
CTACACTGGCACAGACACACTAAATACCCGATTAAAATAAGTTGCTGTCTACACTGGCACAGACACATTAAATAGCCGATTAAAATAAGCAGCTCTGTACACTGGCACAGATGCATTAAATACCCTATTAAAATAAGCTGCTGTCTACACTGGCACAGACACATTAAATACCTGATTAAAATAAGCTGCTGTCTACACTGGCACAGAGACGCTAAGTACCGGATTAAAATAAGCTGCTGTCTGCACTGGAAAAGACACAAAAAATACCCAATTAAAATAAGCTGCTGTCTACACTGGCACAGATAAACTAAGTACCCTATAGAAATAAGCTGCTGTCTACACTGGCACAGACACATTAAACACCCGATTAAAATAAGCTGCTGTCCACACTGGCACAGACACATTAAACACCCGATTAAAATAAGCTGCTGTCTACACTGGCACAGATAAACTAAGTACCCTATTGAAATAAGCTGCTGTCTACACTGGCACAGACACATTAAATACCCAATTAAATAAAGCTGCTGTCTACACAGGCACAGATACATTAAATATCCTATTAAAATAAGCGGCTGTCTACACTGGCACAGACACACTAAATACCCTATTAAAATAATCTACTGCCTACACATACACAGACACATTAAACACCCCATTAAAATAAGCTCCTGTCTACACTGGCACAGACACATTAAATACCCTAATAAAATAAACTGCTGTCTACACTGGCACAGACACACTAAAACACCGATTAAAATAAGCTGCTGTCTACACTGGCACAGACACACTTAACACCCAATTAAAACATGCTGCTGTCTACACTGGCACAGATACGCTAAACGACCTATTAAAATAAGCTGCTGTCTACTTTGGCACAGTCTCTCAAAATACCCGATTAAAACAAGCTGCTGTCTACACTGGCACAGACACACTAAATACCCTAATGAAATAAGCTGCCGTCTACACTGGCACAGACAAAGTAAATACCCAATTAAAATAAGCTGCTCTCTGCACTGGGACAGACACATTAAATACCCTAATAAAATAAGCTGCTGTCTACACTAGCACAGACATACTTAACAACCAATTAAATTAAGCTGCTGTCTACACTGGAACAGATACGCTAAATGACCTATTAAAATAAGCTGCTGTCCACACTGGCACAGTCACTCTAAATACCCAATTAAAATAAGCTGCTGTCTACACTGGCACAGGCCCACTAAATTCCCGATTAAAACAAGCTGCTGTCTACACTGGCACAGACGCACTCAATACCCTATTAAAATAAGCTGCTGTCTACACTGGCACAGGCACACGAAATACCCTTTTAAAATAAGCTGCTGTCTACACTGGCACAGACACATTGGCCCAGTAATTCCTGTCACAACGCGTGAGTACGGACGGGGTACTCACGCGTGTGCCAGGAGGAATTGCCGGTTATCAGCATGCACAGCGCATGCGCTGAAAACCGGCATTTCTTGTCCTCTGACCCAAGGGGGTAAGAGGCTGAACGCATGCGCGGTATTGGGCAGCGCGTGCGACTTGGATTTCCTGTATTTTTACAGATTTGCGCAAGTGTAAAGGACTCCGGTTTTTACGCATTGAGAAACCACACGTAAGTACTTAGTTTTACAGGTAAGTGGTCTTTTAGTACAATTTAGAATTTTTTTTTCCACAGGTTTATTATTTTTAAAGAATCTACAGTAAGGTAAGTTTAGTTTTAGACCATATTTTTTAAAAATTTATTTTTTTCAAAAGTTTGATTAATTGTTTAAAATAGTTTTTTTAAGTTATTCATAGTTAATTTAATTACTGGGATGCTTTTTAAAATTTTATTTAAAGTTTAAGTAGTGTTTTGGGGTGCCGAACTTTTCATGAGTTTGACAGTCTTTACTATCAAACTTATGAATGAAGTTTCCCCTCCCCTGATTGGCTGAACTGTGCTCACCTGATCCCAGCCAGCACATCGCACTAACTACGCCGCTGGGTCAGGTTAGCACAGCGCGCCGAGATCAGAACCGGGCCACTTACAGGGAATCCACTGCGGGCCAGGTTTCAGATGTCGGCGCGCCAGGTAAGTGCACATCGGGGGCTTGCACGCGCGGCAAGCCCCCGACACCAAGTTCTGGGCCATTAAATGCCTGATTAAAATAAGCTGCTGTCTGCATTGGCACAGACACATTAAATACCCGATTAAAATAAGCTGCTCTCTAGACTGGCACAGACCCACTAAATACTCGATTAAAACAAGCTGCTGTCTACACTGGCACAGAGGCACTCAATACCCTATTAAAATAAGCTGCTGTCTACACTGGCACAGGCACACGAAATACCCTATTAAAATAAGCTGCTGTCTACATTGGCACAGACACACTAAATACCCGATTAAAATAAGCTGCTGTCTACATTGGCACAGACACACTAAATACCCGATTAAAATAAGCTGCTGTCTACACTTGCACAGACACATTAAATACCTGATTAAAATAAGCTGCTGTCTACACTTGCACAGACACATTAAATACCTGATTAAAATAAGCTGCTGTCTACACTGGCACAGACACATTAAATACCCGATTAAAATAAGCTGCTGTCTACACTGGCACAGATACATTAAATACCCGATTAAAATAATCTGCTATCTACACTGACACAGACACATTAAATACCCGATTGAAATAAGCTGCTGTCTGCATTGGCACAGACACATTAAATACCCGATTAAAATAAGCTGCTGTCTACACTGGCACAGACACATTAAATACCCGATTAAAATAAGCTGCTGTCTATACTGGCACAGACACATTAAATAACCGATTAAAATAAGCTGCTGTCTACACTGGCACCGACACATTAATACCCTATTAAAATAAGCTGCTGTCTACACTGGCACAGACACATTAAATACCCGATTAAAATAAGCTGCTGTCTACACTGGCACAGACACATTAAATACCTATTAAAATAAGTGGCTGTCTACACTGGCACAGACACACTAAATACCCTATTAAAATCATCTGCTGTCAGGGCGAGGCTGGTTCTGGACCTAAGTGCAGACAGACGAGGCGAGAAGCAGGTATGCAATCTTAAATAAAATACTTTACTAGAATCACACAGGTAAACAGTTACAAACATAGGAGCTCAAGACAAGCTACCACTAGGCAAATGGCATGTCAAGACTGAGCACAGAGGGAAGAAAACACAGAACTTAAATACAAGCAAAAACAGGTGAAACCAATAAACCTGATAAAAGGCAGTTAAGTAATAAACACAGGAGAAACTAGTAACAATTAGCAAAGGGAAAAAAACAAGTGAAGGTGCCATCTAGGGGCTAATGAGGGACCTAACCGGCACCCTCACATCTGCTGTCTACACAGGCACAGACACGTTAAATACCCGATTAAAATAAGCTGCTGTCTACGCTGTCACACACACACTAAATACTCGATTAAAATAAGCTGCTGTCTACACTGGCACAGACACTTAAATACCCTATTAAAATAAGCTGCTTTTTACACTGGCACAGACACATTAAATACCTGATTAAAATAAGCTGCTGTCTACACTGGCACAGACACATTAAATACCCTATTAAGATATGCTGCTGTCCACACTGGCACAGACACATTAAACACCTGATTAAATTAAGCTGCTGTCTACACTGGCACAGACACATTAAACACCCGATTAAAATAAGCTGCTTTCTACACTGGCACAGACACATTAAACACCCGATTAAATTAAGCTGCTGTCTACACTGGCACAGACACGTTAAATAATCTATTAAAATAAGCTGCTGTCTACACTGGCGCAGACACACTAAATACCTTATTAAAATAAGCTGTTGTCTACACTGGCACTGATACATTTAATACCCCATTAAAATAAACTGGTGTCTAAACTGGCACAGACACACCAAATACCCTATTGAAATAAGCTGCTGTCTACACTGGCACAGACACTCTAAATACCCGATTAAAATAATCTGCTGTCTACACTGGCACAGACACTCGAAATACCCGATTAAAATAAGCTGCTGTCTACACTGGCACAGACACACTAAATACCCGATTAAAATAAGCTGCTGTCTACACTGGCACAGACACTTAAATACCCTATTAAAATAAGCTGCTTTTTACACTGGCACAGACACATTAAATACCTGATTAAAATAAGCTGCTGTCTACACTGGCACAGACACATTAAGTACCCGATTAAAATAAGCTGCTGTCTACACTGGCACAGACACACTAAATACCTGATTAAAATAAACAGCTATCTACACTGGCACAGACACATTAAATACCCGATTAAAATAAGCTGCTGTCTACACTGGCACAGACACATTAAATACCTGATTAAAATAAGCTGCTGTCTACACTGGCACAGACACATTAAATACCCGATTAAAATAAGCTGCTGTCTACACTGGCACAGACACAATAAATAACTGATTAAAATAAGCTGCTGCCTGCGCTGCAACAGACAAACTAAATATCTGATTAAAACAAGCTGCCGTCTACACTGGCACAGACACACTAAATACCCTATTAAAATAAGCTGGTGACTAAACTGGCACAGACACTCTAAATACCCGATTAAAATAAGGTGCTGTCTACACTGGCACAGACACATTAAACACCCGATTAAGATAAGCTGCTGTCTACACTGGCACAAACACATTAAATACCCTATTAAGATATGCTGCTGTCCACACTGGCACAGACACATTAAACACCTGATTAAATTAAGCTGCTGTCTACACTGGCACAGACACATTAAACACCCGATTAAATTAAGCTGCTGTCTACACTGGCACAGACACGTTAAATAATCTATTAAAATAAGCTGCTGTCTACACTGGCGCAGACACACTAAATACCTTATTAAAATAAGCTGCTGTCTACACTGGAACAGACACACTAAATAACCAATTAAAATAAGCTGCTGTCTACACTGGCACAGACACATTAAATACCCGATTACAATAAGCTGCTTACTACACTGGCACAGACACACTAAATACCCCATTAAAATAAGGTGCTGGCTACACTGGAACAGACAAACTAAATACACGATTAAAATAAGCTGCTGTCTACACTGGAACAGCCACACTAAATAACCAATTAAAATAAGCTGCTGTCTACATTGGCACAGACACACTAAATAACCTAATAAAATAAGCTGCTGTCTACACTGGCACAGACACATTAAATACCTGATTAAATTAAGCTGCTGTCTACACTGGCACAGACACACTAAATAACCTAATAAAATAAGCTGCTGTCTACACTGGCACAGACACATTAAATACCTGATTAAATTAAGCTGCTGTCTACACTGGCACAGACACATTAAATACCCGATTAAAATAAGCTGTTGTCTACACTGGCACTGATACATTTAATACCCCATTAAAATAAGCTGCTGTCTACACTGGCACAGACACTTAAATACCCTATTAAAATAAGCTGCTTTTTACACTGGCACAGACACATTAAATACCTGATAAAAATAAGCTGCTGTCTACACTGGCACAGACACATTAAGTACCCGATTAAAATAAGCTGCTGTCTACACTGGCACAGACACACTAAATACCCGATTAAAATAAGCTGCTGTCTACACTGGCACAGACACACTAAATACCCGATTAAAATTAACTGCTATCTACACTGGCACAGACACATTAAATACCCGATTAAAATAAGCTGCTGTCTACACTGGCACAGACACATTAAATACCTGATTAAAATAAGCTGTTGTCTACACTGGCACAGACACATTAAATACCTGATTAAAATACGCTGCTGTCGACACTGGCACAGACACTTAAATACCCGATTAAAATAAGCTGCTGTCTACACTGGCACAGGCACATTAAATAACTGATTAAAATAAGCTGCTGCCTGCGCTGGCACAGACAAACTAAATATCTGATTAAAACAAGCTGCTGTCTACACTGGCACAGACACACTAAATACCCTATTAAAATAAGCTGCTGTCTACACTGGCACAGACACGCTAAATACCCGATTAAAATAAGCTGCTGTCTACACTGGCACAGACACATTAAACACCCGATTAAGATAAGCTGCTGTCTACACTGGCACAGACACATTAAATACCTGATTAAAATAAGCTGCTGTCTACACTGGCACAGACACATTAAACACCCGATTAAGATAAGCTGCTGTCTACACTGGCACAGACATATTAAACACCCGAGTAAGATAAGCTGCTGTCTACACTGGCACAGACACATTAAATACCCGATTAAAATAAGCTGCTGTCTACACTGGCACAGACACATTAAATACCTGATTAAAATAAGCTGCTGTCTACACTGGCACAGACACATTAAACACCCGATTAAGATAAGCTGCTGTCGACACTGGCACAGACACATTAAACACCCGAGTAAGATAAGCTGCTGTCTACACTGGCACAGACACATTAAATACCCGATTAAAATAAGCTGCTGTCTACACTGGCACAGACACACTAAATACCCGATTAAAATAAGCTGCTCTCTACACTGGCACAGACACTTAAATACCCTATTAAAATAAGCTGCTTTTTACACTGGCACAGACACATTAAATACCTGATTAAAATAAGCTGCTTTTTACACTGGCACAGACACATTAAGTACCCGATTAAAATAAGCTGCTGTCTACACTGGCACAGACACACTAAATACCCGATTAAAATAAACTGCTATCTACACTGGCACAGACACATTAAATACCCGATTAAAATAAGCTGCTGTCTACACTGGCACAGACACATTAAATACCCGATTAAAATAAGCTGCTGTCCACACTGGCACAGACACACTAAATACCTGATTAAAATAAGCTGCTGTCTACACTGGCACAGACACACTAAATACCCTATTAAAATAAGCTGCTGTCTACACTGGCACAGACACATTAAAAACCTGATTAAAATACGCTGCTTTCTACAATGGCACAGACACTTAAATACCCGATTAAAATAAGCTGCTGTCTACACTGGCACAGGCACATTAAATAACTGATTAAAATAAGCTGCTGTCTACACTGGCACAGACACACTAAATATCTGATTAAAACAAGCTGCTGTCTACACTGGCACAGACACATTAAACACCCGATTAAGATAAGCTGCTGTCTACACTGGCACAGACACATTAAACACCCGATTAAAATAAGCTGCTGTCTACACTGGCACAGACACATTAAACACCCGATTAAGATAAGCTGCTGTCTACACTGGCACAGACACATTAAACACCCGATTAAAATAAGCTGCTGTCTACACTGGCACAGACACACTAAATACCCGATTAAAATAAGCTGCTGTCTACACTGGCACAGACACATTAAACACCCGATTAAGATAAGCTGCTGTCTACACTGGCACAGACACATTAAACACCCGATTAAAATAAGCTGCTGTCTACACTGGCACAGACACATTAAACACCCGATTAAAATAAGCTGCTGTCTACACTGGCACAGACACGTTAAATAATCTATTAAAATAAGCTGCTGTCTACACTGGCACAGACACACTAAATACCTTATTAAAATAAGCTGCTGTCTACACTGGCGCAGACACACTAAATACCTTATTAAAATAAGCTGCTGTCTACACTGGCACAGACACACTAAATACCCTATTAAAATAAGGTGCTGGCTACACTGGAACAGACAAACTAAATACACGATTAAAATAAGCTGTTTCTACACTGGCACAGACACACTAAATACCCAATTAAAATAAGCTGCTGTCTACACTGGCACAGACACATTAAATTCCCGGTTAAAATAAGCTGTTGTCTACACTGGCACAGACACATTAAATACCCGATTACAATAAGCTGCTGTCTACACTGGCAGAAACACACTAAATACCCGAATAAAAGAAGCTGCTGTCCAAAACTGGCACAGACACGCTAAATACCCCGTTAAAATAAGCTGCTGTCTTCACTGGCACAGACAGATTAATTATCCTATTAACATAAGCTGCTGTCTACACTGGCACAGACACACTAAATACCTATTAAAATAAGCTGCTGTCTACATTGGCACAGACACATTAAATACCTGATTAAAATAAGCTGCTGTCTACACTGGCACTGATACATTTAATACCCGATTAAAATAAGCTGCTGTCTACACTGGCACAGACACATTAAATACCCGATTAAAATAAGCTGCTGTCTACACTGGCACTGATACATTTAATACCCGATTAAAATAAGCTGTTGTCTACACTGGCACTGATACAATTAATACCCCATTAAAATAAGCTGCTGTCTACACTGGCACAGACACACTAAATACCCGATTAAAATAAGCTGCTGTCTACACTGGCACAGACACACTAAATACCCCATTAAAATAAGCTGCTGTCTACACTGGCACAGACACACTAAATACCCGATTAAAATAAGCTGTTGTCTACACTGGCACTGATACATTTAATACCCGATTAAAATAAGCTGCTGTCTACACTGGCACAGACACATTAAATACCCGATTAAAATAAGCTGTTGTCTACAATGGCACTGATACAATTAATACCCCATTAAAATAAGCTGCTCTCTACACTGGCACAGACACTTAAATACCCTATTAAAATAAGCTGCTTTTTACACTGGCACAGACACATTAAGTACCCGATTAAAATAAGCTGCTATCTACACTGGCACAGACACATTAAATGCCCGATTAAAATAAGCTGCTGTCTACACTGGCACAGACACATTAAATACCTGATTAAAATAAGCTGTTGTCTACACTGGCACAGACACACTAAATACCCGATTAAAATAAACTGCTGTCTACACTGGCACAGACACATTAAATACCCGATTAAAATAAGTTGCTGTCTACACTGGCACAGACACATTAAATACCTGATTAAAATACGCTGCTGTCTACAATGGCACAGACACTTAAATACCCGATTAAAATAAGCTGCTGTCTACGCTGGCACAGACACATTAAATAACTGATTAAAATAAGCTGCTGCCTGCGCTGGCACAGACAAACTAAATATCTGATTAAAACAAGCTGCTGTCTACACTGGCACAGACACACTAAATACCCTATTAAAATAAGCTGGTGTCTAAACTGGCACAGACACACTGAATACCCTATTGAAATAAGCTGCTGTCTACACTGGCACAGACACTCTAAATACCCGATTAAAATAAGCTGCTGTCTGCACTGGCACAGACACATTAAACACCCGATTAAAATAAGCTGCTGTCTACACTGGCACAGACACATTAAACACCCGATTAAGATATGCTGCTGTCTACACTGGCACAGACACATTAAACACCTGATTAAATTAAGCTGCTGTCTGCACTGGCACAGACACATTAAACACCCGATTAAAATAAGCTGCTGTCTACACTGGCACAGACACATTAAACACCCGATTAAATTGAGCTGCTGTCTACACTGGCACAGACACGTTAAATAATCTATTAAAATAAGCTGCTGTCTACACTGGCACAGACACATTAAACACCCAATTAAATTAAGGTGCTGTCTACACTGGCACAGACACACTAAATACCCTATTAAAATAAGCTGCTGTCTACACTGGCGCAGACACACTAAATACCTTATTAAAATAAGCTGCTGTCTACACTGGCACAGACACACTAAATACCCTATTAAAATAAGCTGCTGTCTACACTGGCACAGACACATTAAATACCATAATACAATAAGCTCCTGACTACACTGGCACAGACACACTAAATACCCTTTTAAAATAAGGTGCTGGCTACACTGGAACAGACAAACTAAATACACGATTGAAATAAGCTGCTGTCTACACTGGCACAGACAAACTAAATACCTGATTAAAATAAGCTGTTTCTACACTGGCACAGACACACTAAATACCCAATTAAAATAAGCTGCAGTCTACACTGGCACAGACACATTTAAAACCCGATAAAAATAAGCTGCTGTCTACACTGGCACAGACACATTAAATACCGATTACAATAAGCTGCTGTCTACACTGGCAGAAACACACTAAATACCCGATTAAAAGAAGCTGCTGTCCAAACTGGCACAGACACGCTAAATACCCGATTAAAATAAGCTGCTGACCACATTGGCACAGACACACTAAATACCCGATTAAAATAAGCTGCTGTCTACACTGGCACAGACACACTAAATACCCGATTAAAATAAGCTGCTGTCGACACTGGCACAGACACACTAAATACCCGATTAATATAAGCTGCTGTCGACACTGTCACAAACAGCACTAAATACCCCGTTAAAATAAGCTGCTGTCTTCACTGGCACAGACAGATTAATTATCCTATTAACATAAGCTGCTGTCTACACTGGCACAGACACACTAAATACCTATTAAAATAAGCTGCTGTCTACATTGGCACAGACACACTAAATAACCTAATAAAATAAGCTGCTGTCTACACTGGCACAGACACATTAAATACCTGATTAAATTAAGCTGCTGTCTACACTGGCTCTGATACATTTAATACCCCATTAAAATAAGCTGCTGTCTACACTGGCACAGACACATTAAATACCCGATTAAAATAAGCTGTTGTCTACACTGGCACTGATACATTTAATACCCCATTAAAATAAACTGGTGTCTAAACTGGCACAGACACACCAAATACCCTATTGAAATAAGCTGCTGTCTACACTGGCACAGACACTCTAAATACCCGATTAAAATAATCTGCTGTCTACACTGGCACAGACACATTAAATACCCGATTAAAATAAGCTGCTGTCTACACTGGCACAGACACACTAAATACCCGATTAAAATAAGCTGCTGTCTACACTGGCACAGACACTTAAATACCCTATTAAAATAAGCTGCTTTTTACACTGGCACAGACACATTAAATACCCGATTAAAATAAGCTGTTGTCTACACTGGCACTGATACAATTAATACCCCATTAAAATAAGCTGCTTTTTACACTGGCACAGACACATTAAATACCCGATTACAATAAGCTGCTGTCTACACTGGCAGAAACACACTAAATACCCCGTTAAAATAAGCTGCTGTCTACATTGGCACAGACACACTAAATAACCTAATAAAATAAGCTGCTGTCTGCACTGGCACAGACACATTAAATACCTGATTAAAATAAGCTGCTGTCTACACTGGCACAGACACATTAAATACCCGATTAAAATAAGCTGTTGTCTACACTGGCACTGATACAATTAATACCCCATTAAAATAAGCTGCTGTCTACACTGGCACAGACACACTAAATACCCGATTAAAATAAGCTGCTGTCTACACTGGCACTGATACATTTAATACCCGATTAAAATAAGCTGCTGTCTACACTGGCACAGACACATTAAATACCCGATTAAAATAAGCTGTTGTCTACACTGGCACTGATACAATTAATACCCCATTAAAATAAGCTGCTCTCTACACTGGCACAGACACTTAAATACCCTATTAAAATAAGCTGCTTTTTACACTGGCACAGACACATTAAGTACCCGATTAAAATAAGCTGCTGTCTACACTGGCACAGACACACTAAATACCCGATTAAAATAAACTGCTATCTACACTGGCACAGACACATTAAATGCCCGATTAAAATAAGCTGCTGTCTACACTGGCACAGACACATTAAATACCTGATTAAAATAAGCTGTTGTCTACACTGGCACAGACACACTAAATACCCGATTAAAATAAACTGCTGTCTACACTGGCACAGACACATTAAATACCCGATTAAAATAAGTTGCTGTCTACACTGGCACAGACACATTAAATACCTGATTAAAATACGCTGCTGTCTACAATGGCACAGACAATTAAATACCCGATTAAAATAAGCTGCTGTCTACACTGGCACAGACAAACTAAATATCTGATTAAAACAAGCTGCTGTCTACACTGGCACAGACACACTAAATACCCTATTAAAATAAGCTGGTGTCTAAACTGGCACAGACACACTAAATACCCTATTGAAATAAGCTGCTGTCTACACTGGCACAGACACTCTAAATACCCGATTAAAATAAGCTGCTGTCTGCACTGGCACAGACACATTAAACACCCGATTAAAATAATCTGCTGTCTACTCTGGCACAGACACATTAAACACCCGATTAAGATATGCTGCTGTCTACACTGGCACAGACACATTAAACACCTGATTAAATTAAGCTGCTGTCTGCACTGGCACAGACACATTAAACACCCGATTAAAATAAGCTGCTGTCTACACTGGCACAGACACATTAAACACCCGATTAAATTGAGCTGCTGTCTACACTGGCACAGACACGTTAAATAATCTATTAAAATAAGCTGCTGTCTACACTGGCACAGACACATTAAACACCCAATTAAATTAAGGTGCTATCTACACTGGCACAGACACACTAAATACCCTATTAAAATAAGCTGCTGTCTACACTGGCGCAGACACACTAAATACCTTATTAAAATAAGCTGCTGTCTACACTGGCACAGACACACTAAATACCCGATTAAAATAAGCTGCTGTCTACACTGGCACAGACACATTAAATACCATAATACAATAAGCTCCTGACTACACTGGCACAGACACACTAAATACCCTATTAAAATGAGGTGCTGGCTACACTGGCACAGACACACTAAATAACCAATTAAAATAAGCTGCTGTCTACACTGGCACAGACAAACTAAATACCTGATTAAAATAAGCTGTTTCTACACTGGCACAGACACACTAAATACCCAATTAAAATAAGCTGCAGTCTACACTGGCACAGACACATTTAAAACCCGATAAAAATAAGCTGCTGTCTACACTGGCACAGACACATTAAATACCGATTACAATAAGCTGCTGTCTACACTGGCACAGACACGCTAAATACCCGATTAAAATAAGCTGCTGACCACATTGGCACAGACACACTAAATACCCTATCAAAATAAGCTGCTGTCTACACTGGCACAGACACACTAAATACCCGATTAAAATAAGCTGCTGTCTACACTGGCACAGACACACTAAATACCCGATTAAAATAAGCTGCTGTCTACACTGGCACAGACACACTAAATACCCGATTAATATAAGCTGCTGTCTACACTGTCACAAACACATTAAATACCCCGTTAAAATAAGCTGCTGTCTTCACTGGCACAGACAGATTAATTATCCTATTAAAATAAGCTGCTGTCTACATTGGCACAGACAAACTAAATACCCTATTGAAATAAGCTGCTGTCTACACTGGCACAGACACACTAAACACCCGATTAAAATAAGCTGCTGTCTACACTGGCAAAGATATATTAAATACCCGATTAAAATAAGCTGCTGTCTACACTGGCACAGACACATTAAATACCTGATTAAAATAAGCTGCTCTCTACACTGGCACAGACACACTAAATACCCGATTAAAATATGCTGCCGACTACATTGGTACAGACACATTAAATACCCGATTTAAATAAGCTGCTGTCTACACTGGCACAGACACATTAAATACCCGATTAAAATAAGCTTCTGTCTGCACTGGCACAGACACACTAAATACCTGATTAAAATAGGCTGATCTCTACACTGTAGCAGACAAACTGAATACCCTGTTAAAATAAGCTGCTGTCTACACTGGCACAGACACACTAATACCCGATGAAAACAGCTGCTGTCTACACTGGCACAGACACACTAAATACCCTATTTAAATACGCTGCTGTCTATGCTGGCACAGACACACTAAATACCCTATTAAAATAAGCTGCTATCTACACTGGCACAGACACTATAAATACCCGATTAAAATAAGCTGCTGTCTACACTGGCACAGACATACTAATACCCGATTAAAACAAGTTACTGTCTACACCGTCACAGACAAACTAAATACCTGATTAAAATAAGCTGCTGTCTACACTGGCACAGACACACTAAATACCCGATTAAAATAGGCTGATCTCTACACTGTAGCAAACTAAATCCCCTGTTAAAAAAAGCTGCTGTCTACACTGGCGCAGACTCATTAAATACCCGATTAAAATAAGCTTCTGTCTACACTGGCACAGACACACTAAATACCCGATTAAAATAGGCTGATCTCTACACTGTAGCAAACTAAATCCCCTGTTAAAAAAAGCTGCTGTCTACACTGGCGCAGGCTCATTAAATATCCTAATAAAATAAGCTGCTGTCTACACTGGCACAGACACACGAAATACCCTATTGAAATAATCTCCTATCTACTCTGGCACAGACACAGTTAATACCCTATTAAAATAAGCTTCTGTCCACACTGGCACAGACACTCTAAATACCCGATTAAGATAAGCTGCTGTCTACACTGGCACAGACACACTAAACACCTGATTAAATTAAGCTGCTGTCTACACTGGCACAGACACTCTAAATACCCGATTAAAATAAGCTGCGGTCTACACTGGCACAGACACACTAACTACCCTATTTAAATACGCTGCTGTCTACGCTGGCACAGACACACTAAATACCCTATTAATATAAGCTGCTGTCTACACTGGCACAGATACTATAAATACCCGATTAAAATAAGCTGCTGTCTACACTGGCACAGACACTATAAATACCCGATTAAAATAAGCTGCTGTCTACACTGGCACAGACACACTAATACCCTATTGAAATAATCTCCGATCTACTCTGGCACAGACACAGTTAATACCCTATTAAAATAAGCTTCTGTCCACACTGGCACAGACACTCTAAATACCCGATTAAAATAAGCTGCTGTCTACACTGGCACAGACACATTAAACACCCGATTAAGATAAGCTGCTGTCTACACTGGCACAAACACATTAAATACCCTATTAAGATAAGCTGCTGTCTACACTGGCACAGACACATTAAACACCTGATTAAATTAAGCTGCTGTCTACACTGGCACAGACACATTAAACACCTGATTAAATTAAGCTGCTGTCTACAATGGCACAGACACATTAAACACCCGATTAAAATAAGCTGCTGTCTACACTGGCACAGGCACATTAAACACCCGATTAAATTAAGCTGCTCTCTACACTGGCACAGACACACTAAATACCCGATTAAAATAAGCTGCTGTCTACACTGGCACACACACAATAAATACCCAATTAAAATAAGCTGCTCTCTGCATTGGCACAGACACATTAACTACCCGATTAAAATAAGCTGCTGTCTACACTGGCACAGACACACAAAATACCCGATTAAAATAAGCTGCTGTCTACACTGGCACAGACACACTATACACCCGTTTAAAATAAGCTCCTGTCTACACTGGCACAGACACACAAAATACCCGATTAAAATAAGCTGCTGTCTACACTGGCACAGACACACTATACACCCGTTTAAAATAAGCTCCTGTCTACACTGGCACAGACACACAAAATACCCGTTTAAAATAAGCTGCTGTCTACACTGGCACAGACACACAAAATACCCGATTAAAATAAGCTGCTGTCTACACTGGCACGGAGACACTAAATACCCTATTTAAAAACGGTGCTGTCTATACTGGCACAGACAAACTAAATAAACGATTAAAATAAGCTGCTTTCTACATTGGCACAGACACACTAAATACCCGATTAAAATAAGCTGCTGTCTGCACTGGCACAGACAAACTAAATACCCGATTAAAAGAAGCTGCTGTCTACACTGGCACAGATACTTTAAATACCCGATTAAAAGAAGCTGCTGTCTGCACTGGCACAGACAAACTAAATTCCCGATTAAAATAAGCTGCTGACTACACTGGCACAGATACTTTAAATACCCGATTAAAAGAAGCTGCAGGCTACACTGGAACAGACACATTAAATACCCGATTAAAATAAGCTGCTGACTACACTGGCACAGACACACTTAACACCCAATTAAAATAAGCTGCTGTCTACACTGGCACAGACACACTAAATAACCTATTGAAATAAGCTGCTGTCTACACTGGCACAGACACATTAAACACCCGAGTAAGATAAGCTGCTGTCTACACTGGCACAGACACATTAAATACCTGATTAAAATAAGCTGCTGTCTACACAGGCACAGACACACTAAATACCCGATTAAAATAAGCTTCTGTCTACACTGGCACAGACACACTAAAAACCGATTAAGATAAACTGCTGTCTACACTGGCACAAACACATTAAATACCCTATTAAGATAAGCTGCTGTCTACACTGGCACAGACACATTAAATACCTGATTTAAATAAGCTGCTTTCTACATTGGCACAGACACACGAAATACCTGATTAAAATAAGCTGCTGTCTGCACTGGCACAGACACGCTAAATACACTATTAAAATAAGCTGCTGTCTACACTGGCACAGACACATTAAATACCCGATTTAAATAAGGTGCTGTCTACACTGGCACAGACACACTAAATATCCTATTAAAATAAGCTGGTGTTTAAACTGGCACAGACACACTAAATACCCTATTGAAATAAGCTGCTGTCTACACTGGCACAGACACTCTAAATACCCGATTAAAATAGCTGCTGTCTACACTGGCACAGACACATTAAACACCCGAGTAAGATAAGCTGCTGCCTACACTGGCACAGACACATTAAATACCCGATTAAAATAAGCTGCTGTCTACACTGGCACAGACACATTAAATACCTGATTAAAATAAGCTGCTGTCTACACTGGCACAGACACACTAAATACCCGATTAAAATAAGCTGCTGTCTACACTGGCACAGACACATTAAATACCCGATTAAAATACGCTGCTGTCTACAATGGCACAGACACTTAAATACCCGGTTAAAATAAGCTGCTGTGTACACTGGCACAGACAAACTAAATATCTGATTAAAACAAGCTGCTGTCTACACTGGCACAGACACACTAAATACCCTATTAAAATAAGCTGGTGTCTAAACTGGCACAGACTCTCTAAATACCCTATTGAAATAAGCTGCTGTCTACACTGGCACAGACACTCTAAATACCCGATTGAAATAAGCTGCTGTCTACACTGGCACAGACACATTAAACACCCGATTAAAATAAGCTGCTGTCTACACTGGCACAGACACACTAAATAACCAATTAAAATAAGCTGCTTTCTATACTGGCACAGACAAACTAAATACCTGATTAAAATAAGCTGTTTCTACACTGGCACAGACACACTAAATACCCAATTAAAATAAGCTGCTGTCTACACTGGCACAGACACATTAAATTCCCGATAAAAATAAGCTGCTGTCTACATTGGCACTGACACATTAAATTCCCGGTTAAAATAAGCTGTTGTCTACACTGGCACAGACACATTAAATACCCGATTACAATAAGCTGCTGTCTACACTGGCAGAAACACACTAAATACCCGATTAAAAGAAGCTGCTGTCCAAACTGGCACAGACACGCTAAATATCCGACTAAAATAAGCTGCTGACCACATTGGCACAGACACACTAAATACCCGATTAAAATAAGCTGCTGTCTACACTGGCACAGACACATTAAATACCCGATTAAAATAAGCTGCTGTCTACACTGGCACAGACACATTAAACACCCGAGTAAGATAAGCTGCTGTCTACACTGGCACAGACACACTAAATACCCGATTAAAATAAATTGCTATCTACACTGGCACAGACACATTAAATACCCGATTAAAATAAGCTGCTGTCTACACTGGAACA
The DNA here is from genome assembly GCF_052327205.1 of Somniosus microcephalus. Lineage (NCBI taxonomy): Eukaryota > Metazoa > Chordata > Chondrichthyes > Squaliformes > Somniosidae > Somniosus > Somniosus microcephalus. Next base: position 50,650,430 of record NC_140995.1, read on the forward strand.
GACACATTAAATACCCGATTAAAATAAGCTGCTGTCTACACTGGCACAGACACATTAAATACCCGATTAAAATAAGCTGCTGTCTACACTGGAACAGACACATTAAATACCTGCTTAAAATACGCTGCTGTCTACAATGGCACAGACACTTAAATACCCGATTAAAATAAGCTGCTGTCGACACTGGCACAGACACATTAAATTACTGATTAAAATAAGCTGCTGCCTGCGCTGGCACAGACAAACTAAATATCTGATTAAAACAAGCTGCTGTCTACACTGGCACAGACACACTAAATACCCTATTAAAATAAGCTGCTGTCTAAACTGGCACAGACACACTAAATACCCGATTGAAATAAGCTGCTGTCTGCACTGGCACAGACACGCTAAATACACTATTAAAATAAGCTGCTGTCTACACTGGCACAGACACATTAAATACCCGATTTAAATAAGGTGCTGTCTACACTGGCACAGACACACTAAATATCCTATTAAAATAAGCTGGTGTCTAAACTGGCACAGACACACTAAATACCCTATTGAAATAAGCTGCTGTCTACACTGGCACAGACACTCTAAATACCCGATTAAAATAGCTGCTGTCTACACTGGCACAGACACATTAAACACCCGAGTAAGATAAGCTGCTGCCTACACTGGCACAGACACATTAAATACCCGATTAAAATAAGCTTCTGTCTGCACTGGCACAGACACACTAAATACCTGATTAAAATAGGCTGATCTCTACACTGTAGCAGACAAACTGAATACCCTGTTAAAATAAGCTGCTGTCTACACTGGCACAGACACACTAATACCCGATGAAAACAGCTGCTGTCTACACTGGCACAGACACACTAAATACCCTATTTAAATACGCTGCTGTCTATGCTGGCACAGACACACTAAATACCCTATTAAAATAAGCTGCTATCTACACTGGCACAGACACTATAAATACCCGATTAAAATAAGCTGCTGTCTACACTGGCACAGACATACTAATACCCGATTAAAACAAGTTACTGTCTACACCGTCACAGACAAACTAAATACCTGATTAAAATAAGCTGCTGTCTACACTGGCACAGACACACTAAATACCCGATTAAAATAGGCTGATCTCTACACTGTAGCAAACTAAATCCCCTGTTAAAAAAAGCTGCTGTCTACACTGGCGCAGACTCATTAAATACCCGATTAAAATAAGCTTCTGTCTACACTGGCACAGACACACTAAATACCCGATTAAAATAGGCTGATCTCTACACTGTAGCAAACTAAATCCCCTGTTAAAAAAAGCTGCTGTCTACACTGGCGCAGGCTCATTAAATATCCTAATAAAATAAGCTGCTGTCTACACTGGCACAGACACACGAAATACCCTATTGAAATAATCTCCTATCTACTCTGGCACAGACACAGTTAATACCCTATTAAAATAAGCTTCTGTCCACACTGGCACAGACACTCTAAATACCCGATTAAGATAAGCTGCTGTCTACACTGGCACAGACACACTAAACACCTGATTAAATTAAGCTGCTGTCTACACTGGCACAGACACTCTAAATACCCGATTAAAATAAGCTGCGGTCTACACTGGCACAGACACACTAACTACCCTATTTAAATACGCTGCTGTCTACGCTGGCACAGACACACTAAATACCCTATTAATATAAGCTGCTGTCTACACTGGCACAGATACTATAAATACCCGATTAAAATAAGCTGCTGTCTACACTGGCACAGACACTATAAATACCCGATTAAAATAAGCTGCTGTCTACACTGGCACAGACACACTAATACCCTATTGAAATAATCTCCGATCTACTCTGGCACAGACACAGTTAATACCCTATTAAAATAAGCTTCTGTCCACACTGGCACAGACACTCTAAATACCCGATTAAAATAAGCTGCTGTCTACACTGGCACAGACACATTAAACACCCGATTAAGATAAGCTGCTGTCTACACTGGCACAAACACATTAAATACCCTATTAAGATAAGCTGCTGTCTACACTGGCACAGACACATTAAACACCTGATTAAATTAAGCTGCTGTCTACACTGGCACAGACACATTAAACACCTGATTAAATTAAGCTGCTGTCTACAATGGCACAGACACATTAAACACCCGATTAAAATAAGCTGCTGTCTACACTGGCACAGGCACATTAAACACCCGATTAAATTAAGCTGCTCTCTACACTGGCACAGACACACTAAATACCCGATTAAAATAAGCTGCTGTCTACACTGGCACACACACAATAAATACCCAATTAAAATAAGCTGCTCTCTGCATTGGCACAGACACATTAACTACCCGATTAAAATAAGCTGCTGTCTACACTGGCACAGACACACAAAATACCCGATTAAAATAAGCTGCTGTCTACACTGGCACAGACACACTATACACCCGTTTAAAATAAGCTCCTGTCTACACTGGCACAGACACACAAAATACCCGATTAAAATAAGCTGCTGTCTACACTGGCACAGACACACTATACACCCGTTTAAAATAAGCTCCTGTCTACACTGGCACAGACACACAAAATACCCGTTTAAAATAAGCTGCTGTCTACACTGGCACAGACACACAAAATACCCGATTAAAATAAGCTGCTGTCTACACTGGCACGGAGACACTAAATACCCTATTTAAAAACGGTGCTGTCTATACTGGCACAGACAAACTAAATAAACGATTAAAATAAGCTGCTTTCTACATTGGCACAGACACACTAAATACCCGATTAAAATAAGCTGCTGTCTGCACTGGCACAGACAAACTAAATACCCGATTAAAAGAAGCTGCTGTCTACACTGGCACAGATACTTTAAATACCCGATTAAAAGAAGCTGCTGTCTGCACTGGCACAGACAAACTAAATTCCCGATTAAAATAAGCTGCTGACTACACTGGCACAGATACTTTAAATACCCGATTAAAAGAAGCTGCAGGCTACACTGGAACAGACACATTAAATACCCGATTAAAATAAGCTGCTGACTACACTGGCACAGACACACTTAACACCCAATTAAAATAAGCTGCTGTCTACACTGGCACAGACACACTAAATAACCTATTGAAATAAGCTGCTGTCTACACTGGCACAGACACATTAAACACCCGAGTAAGATAAGCTGCTGTCTACACTGGCACAGACACATTAAATACCTGATTAAAATAAGCTGCTGTCTACACAGGCACAGACACACTAAATACCCGATTAAAATAAGCTTCTGTCTACACTGGCACAGACACACTAAAAACCGATTAAGATAAACTGCTGTCTACACTGGCACAAACACATTAAATACCCTATTAAGATAAGCTGCTGTCTACACTGGCACAGACACATTAAATACCTGATTTAAATAAGCTGCTTTCTACATTGGCACAGACACACGAAATACCTGATTAAAATAAGCTGCTGTCTGCACTGGCACAGACACGCTAAATACACTATTAAAATAAGCTGCTGTCTACACTGGCACAGACACATTAAATACCCGATTTAAATAAGGTGCTGTCTACACTGGCACAGACACACTAAATATCCTATTAAAATAAGCTGGTGTTTAAACTGGCACAGACACACTAAATACCCTATTGAAATAAGCTGCTGTCTACACTGGCACAGACACTCTAAATACCCGATTAAAATAGCTGCTGTCTACACTGGCACAGACACATTAAACACCCGAGTAAGATAAGCTGCTGCCTACACTGGCACAGACACATTAAATACCCGATTAAAATAAGCTGCTGTCTACACTGGCACAGACACATTAAATACCTGATTAAAATAAGCTGCTGTCTACACTGGCACAGACACACTAAATACCCGATTAAAATAAGCTGCTGTCTACACTGGCACAGACACATTAAATACCCGATTAAAATACGCTGCTGTCTACAATGGCACAGACACTTAAATACCCGGTTAAAATAAGCTGCTGTGTACACTGGCACAGACAAACTAAATATCTGATTAAAACAAGCTGCTGTCTACACTGGCACAGACACACTAAATACCCTATTAAAATAAGCTGGTGTCTAAACTGGCACAGACTCTCTAAATACCCTATTGAAATAAGCTGCTGTCTACACTGGCACAGACACTCTAAATACCCGATTGAAATAAGCTGCTGTCTACACTGGCACAGACACATTAAACACCCGATTAAAATAAGCTGCTGTCTACACTGGCACAGACACACTAAATAACCAATTAAAATAAGCTGCTTTCTATACTGGCACAGACAAACTAAATACCTGATTAAAATAAGCTGTTTCTACACTGGCACAGACACACTAAATACCCAATTAAAATAAGCTGCTGTCTACACTGGCACAGACACATTAAATTCCCGATAAAAATAAGCTGCTGTCTACATTGGCACTGACACATTAAATTCCCGGTTAAAATAAGCTGTTGTCTACACTGGCACAGACACATTAAATACCCGATTACAATAAGCTGCTGTCTACACTGGCAGAAACACACTAAATACCCGATTAAAAGAAGCTGCTGTCCAAACTGGCACAGACACGCTAAATATCCGACTAAAATAAGCTGCTGACCACATTGGCACAGACACACTAAATACCCGATTAAAATAAGCTGCTGTCTACACTGGCACAGACACATTAAATACCCGATTAAAATAAGCTGCTGTCTACACTGGCACAGACACATTAAACACCCGAGTAAGATAAGCTGCTGTCTACACTGGCACAGACACACTAAATACCCGATTAAAATAAATTGCTATCTACACTGGCACAGACACATTAAATACCCGATTAAAATAAGCTGCTGTCTACACTGGAACAGACACATTAAATACCCGATTAAAATAAGCTGCTGTCTACACTGGCACAGACACATTAAATACCCGATTAAAATAAGCTGCTGTCTACACTGGAACAGACACATTAAATACCTGCTTAAAATACGCTGCTGTCTACAATGGCACAGACACTTAAATACCCGATTAAAATAAGCTGCTGTCGACACTGGCACAGACACATTAAATTACTGATTAAAATAAGCTGCTGCCTGCGCTGGCACAGACAAACTAAATATCTGATTAAAACAAGCTGCTGTCTACACTGGCACAGACACACTAAATACCCTATTAAAATAAGCTGCTGTCTAAACTGGCACAGACACACTAAATACCCGATTGAAATAAGCTGCTGTCTGCACTGGCACAGACACGCTAAATACACTATTAAAATAAGCTGCTGTCTACACTGGCACAGACACATTAAATACCCGATTTAAATAAGGTGCTGTCTACACTGGCACAGACACACTAAATATCCTATTAAAATAAGCTGGTGTCTAAACTGGCACAGACACACTAAATACCCTATTGAAATAAGCTGCTGTCTACACTGGCACAGACACTCTAAATACCCGATTAAAATAGCTGCTGTCTACACTGGCACAGACACATTAAACACCCGAGTAAGATAAGCTGCTGCCTACACTGGCACAGACACATTAAATACCTGATTAAAATAAGCTGCTGTCTACACTGGCACAGACACACTAAATACCCGATTAAAATAAGCTGCTGTCTACACTGGCACAGACACATTAAATACCTGATTAAAATACGCTGCTGTCTACAGTGGCACAGACACTTAAATACCCGGTTAAAATAAGCTGCTGTCTACACTGGCACAGACACATTAAATAACTGATTAAAATAAGCTGCTGTCTACACTGGCACAAACACATTAAATACCCTATTAAGATAAGCTGCTGTCTACACTGGCACAGACACACTAAATACCCTATTGAAATAAGCTGCTGTCTACACTGGCACAGACACTCTAAATACCCGTTTAAGATAAGCTGCTGTCTACACTGGCACAGACACATTAAACACCTGATTAAATTAAGCTGCTGTCTACACTGGCACAGACACATTAAACACCCGATTAAAATAAGCTGCTGTCTACACTGGCACAGACACATTTAACACCCGATTAAATTGAGCTGGTGTCTACACTGGCACAGACACGTTAAATAATCTATTAAAATAAGCTGCTGTCTACACTGGCACAGACACACTAAATACCCTATTAAAATAAGCTGCTGTCTGCACTGGCGCAGACACGTTAAATACCCAATTAAAATAAGCTGCTGTCTACACTGGCACAGACCCACTTATTACCATATTGAAATAAGCTGCTGTCTACACTGGCACAGACACATTAAATACCCGATTTAAATAAGCTGCTTTCTACATTGGCACAGACACACGAAATACCTGATTAAAATAAGCTGCTGTCTGCACTGGCACAGACACGCTAAATACACTATTAAAATAAGCTGCTGTCTACACTGGCACAGACACATTAAATACCCGATTTAAATAAGGTGCTGTCTACACTGGCACAGACACACTAAATATCCTATTAAAATAAGCTGGTGTCTAAACTGGCACAGACACACTAAATACCCTATTGAAATAAGCTGCTGTCTACACTGGCACAGACACTCTAAATACCCGATTAAAATAGCTGCTGTCTACACTGGCACAGACACATTAAACACCCGAGTAAGATAAGCTGCTGCCTACACTGGCACAGACACATTAAATACCTGATTAAAATAAGCTGCTGTCTACACTGGCACAGACACACTAAATACCCGATTAAAATAAGCTGCTGTCTACACTGGCACAGACACACTGAATACCCGATTAAAATAAACTGCTATCTACACTGGCACAGACACATTAAATACCTGATTAAAATACGCTGCTGTCTACAGTGGCACAGACACTTAAATACCCGGTTAAAATAAGCTGCTGTCTACACTGGCACAGACACACTAAATACCCTATTAAAATAAGCTGGTGTCTAAACTGGCACAGACACACTAAATACCCTATTGAAATAAGCTGCTGTCTACACTGGCACAGACATTCTAAATACCCGATTAAAATAAGCTGCCGTCTACACTGGCACAGACACATTAAATACCCTATTAAGATAAGCTGCTGTCTACACTGGCACAGACACATTAAACACCTGATTAAGATAAGCTGCTGTCTACACTGGCACAAACACATTAAATACCCTATTAAGATAAGCTGCTGTCTACACTGGCACAGACACATTAAACACCTGATTAAAATAAGCTGCTGTCTACACTGGCACAGACATATTAAACACCCGATTAAAATAAGCTGCTGTCTCCACTGGCACAGACACATTAAACACCCGATTAAATTAAGCTGCTGTCTACACTGGCACAGACACGTTAAATAATCTATTAAAATAAGCTGCTGTCTACACTGGCACAGACACATTAAACACCCGATTAAATTAAGCCGCTGTCTACACTGGCACAGACACATTAAACACCCGATTAAGATAAGCTGCTGTCTACACTGGCACAAACACATTAAATACCCGATTAAAATAAGCTGCTGTCTACACTGGCAGAGACACATTAAATACCTGATTAAAATACGCTGCTGTCTACAATGGCACAGACACTTAAATACCCGGTTAAAATAAGCTGCTGTCTACACTGGCACAGACACATTAAATAACTGATTAAAATAAGCTGCTGCCTGCGCTGGCACAGACACATTAATACCCTATTAAAATAAGGTGCTGGCTACACTGGCACAGACAAACTAAATACACGATTAAAATAAGCTGCTGTCTACACTGGCACAGACACATTAATACCCTATTAAAATAAGGTGCTGGCTACACTGGAACAGACAAACTAAATACACGATTAAAATAAGCTGCTGTCTACACTGGCACAGACACACTAAATAACCAATTAAAATAAGCTGCTGTCTATACTGGCACAGACAAACTAAATACCTGATTAAAATAAGCTGTTTCTACACTGGCACAGACACACTAAATACCCAATTAAAATAAGCTGCTGTCTACACTGGCACAGACACATTTAATACCCGATAAAAATAAGCTGCTGTCTACACTGGCACAGACACATTAAATTCCCGGTTAAAATAAGCTGTTGTCTACACTGGCACAGACACACTAAATACCCGATTAAAAGAAGCTGCTGTCCAAACTGGCACAGACACGCTAAATACCCGATTAAAATATGCTGCTGACCACATTGGCACAGACACACTAAATACCCTATTAAAATAAGCTGCTGTCTACACTGGCACAGACACACTAAATACCCGATTAAAATAAGCTGCTGTCTACACTGGCACAGACACACTAAATACCCGATTAAAATAAGCTGTTGTCGACACTGGCACAGACACATTAAATACCCGATTTAAATAAGCTGCTGTCTACACTGGCACAGACACATTAAATACCCTATTTAAATATGCTGCTGTCTACATTGGTACAAACACATTAATTAAATACCCGATTAAAATAAGCTTCTGTCTACACTGGCACAGAAACACTAAATATCTGATTTAAATAGGCTGATCTCTACACTGTAGCAGACAAACTAAATACCCTGTTAAAATAAGCTGCTGTCTACACTGGCACAGACACACTAATACCCGATTAAAACAGCTGCTGTCTACACTGGCACAGACACACTAAATACCCTATTTAAATACGCTGCTGTCTACACTGGCACAGACACACTAAATACCCTATTAATATAAGCTGCTGTCTACACTGGCACAGACAGTATAAATACCCGATTAAAATAAGCTGCTGTCTACACTGGCACAGACACACTAATACCCGATTAAAACAAGCTACTGTCTAGACCGGCAGAGACAAACTAAATACCTGATTAAAATAAGCTGCTGTCTACACTGGCACAGACACACTAAATGCCCTGTTAAAATAAGCTGCTGTCTACACTGGCACAGACTCACTAAATACCCTATTAAAATAAGCTGCTGTCTACGCTGGCACAGACACACTAAATACCCTATTGAAATAATCTCCTATCTACTCTGGCACAGACACAGTTAATACCCGATTAAAATAAGCTTCTGTCTACACTGGCACAGGCACACTAAATACCCGATTAAAATAGGCTGATCTCTACACTGTAGCAGACAAACTAAATCCCCTGTTAAAAAAAGCTGCTGTCTACACTGGCACAGACACTCTAAATACCCGATTAAAATAAGCTGCTGTCTACACTGCCACAGACACACTAATACCCGATTAAAACAGCTGCTGTCTACACTGGCACAGACACACTAAATACCCTATTTAAATACGCTGCTGTCTACGCTTGCACAAACACACTAAATACCCTATTAATATAAGCTGCTGTCTACACTGGCACAGACACTATAAATACCCGATTAAAATAAGCTGCTGTCTACACTGGCACAGACACACTAATACCCGATTAAAACAAGCTACTGTCTACACCGGCACAGACAAACTAAATACCTGATTAAAATAAGCTGCTGTCTACACTGGCACAGACTCACTAAATACCCTATTAAAATAAGCTGCTGTCTACACTGGCACAGACACACTAAATACCCTTTTGAAATAATCTCCTATCTACTCTGGCACAGACACAGTTAATACCCTATTAAAATAAGCTTCTGTCTACACTGGCACAGACACACTAAATACCCTATTTAAATAGGCTGCTCCCTACACTGGCGCAGACAAACTAAATCCCCTGTTAAAAAAAGCTGCTGTCTATACTGGTACAGACATATTAAATACCCTATTTAAATACGCTGCTGTCTACGCTGCCACAGACACACTAAATACCCTATTAATATAAGCTGCTGTCTACGCTGCCACAGACACACTAAATACCCTATTAATATAAGCTGCTGTCTACACTGGCACAGACACTATAAATACCCGATTAAAATAAGCTGCTGTCTACACTGGCACAGACACACTAAATACCCTATTTAAATACGCTGCTGTCTACGCTGGCACAGACACACTAAATACCCTATTAATATAAGCTGCTGTCTACACTGGCACAGACAATATAAATACCCGATTAAAATAAGCTGCTGTCTACACTGGCACAGACAAACTAATACCTGATTAAAATAAGCTGCTGTCTACACTGGCACAGACAAACTAATACCTGATTAAAATAAGCAGCGGTCTACACTGGCACAGACTCACTAAATACCCTATTAAGATAAGCTGCTGTCTACACTGGCACAGCCACACTAAATACCCTATTAAGATAAGCTGCTGTCTACACTGGCACAGACTCACTAAATACCCTATTAAGATAAGCTGCTGTCTACACTGGCACAGCCACACTAAATACCCTATTAAAATAAGCTGCTGTCTACACTGGCACAGACTCACTAAATACCCTATTAAGATAAGCTGCTGTCTACACTGGCACAGCCACACTAAATACCCTATTAAAATAAGCTGCAGTCTGCACTGGCACAGACACACTCAATACCCTATTCAAATAAGCTGCTGTCTGCACTGGCACAGACACAGTTAATACCCTATTAAAATAAGCTGCTGTCTACACTGACACAGACACATTAAATACCCGATTTAAATAAGCTGCTGTCTTCACTGGCACAAACATATTAATTTTCCTATTAAAATAAGCTGCTGTCTACACTGGCAAAGATTTATTAAATACCCGATTAAAATATCAACTAATTACAATTAACAGTTTTAACATGCAACATTAACTGAAAATAGTCTTTTTATAAATTCAGTCATTGGGGCGGCTTCCTGATCCTTTCTGGATAGCGCGTTTCCTGAGTGTCTTGCTCTTGGTGTGGAGGCGATTCTGACCCCCTGTCGTCGGTTGGTTCATCAGCTTCCGATGCTACTGTTTCTGGGGTAGATGCTACCTATATGTCGGGTTCATCACCAGGTACGCGAGACATGGGTTTGACTCGTTCCTGTGACTCTAGGATCTGGTCAACATGGCGTCTCACAATGTTCTCCCCAACATCCACTGTGTACATTAGTGGCCCCTGCCGTGTGCATATCGTTCCTGGTTGCCATTTCTCTGTTCGGTAGTCGCGGGCCAAGACTGGTTGCCCTACATTGAAGCTCCTTGTCGGCTTCTCATTGATGTGCTGGAATTGCTTATTCTCAACATCTCTTTGTACATTTGGTCTGAGCAAATCTAGACGAGATCTCAACCTTCGGTTAAAGAACATCATGGCCGGGGTCTGGTTGGTGACTGCATATGTCGCATTTCTGTAGGCTAACAGGAAATTGTCCACCTTATGCTGCAGTGGAATGTCGTCATCGCACATGGCCCTTACTGCTTTTTTAAAGGTTTGTACGAACCTCTCAGCCAATCCATTTGTGGCTGGATGATACGGGGCTGATGTGTAATGCCTTACCCCATTCCTTTTCATAAATCTTCGAAACTCTTCAGACACAAACTGTGGTCCGTTATCAGAGCAAATCTGCTCTGGCAAGCCGTTCCTAGCAAATATGGTCCGTAGGACTGCAATAGTTTTCTCCGTGGTGGTGGAGGATATTTTGATCACCTCAGGCCATTTCGAGTGTGCATCCACGGCTATTAAAAACATTGAGTCCATGAATGGACCAGCAAAATCAATATGCACCCGTTGCCATGGAGATGAGGGCCACTCCCATGGGTGTAGAGGGGCATGTGGTGGCGAATTTTGGACCTTCTGGCATCCTGAGCAGCTCTTTGTCAGGTCCTCGATTTGCTGATCGATCCCCGGCCACCACACATAAGCCCTAGCAAGGCTTTTCATTTTCACCCCTCCCAGATGGCCTTCGTGAAGCTCATTGAGCACTCTCTCCCTTAACTTAGGTGGAATTACCACTCGGGATCCACACATCAAGGTCCCCTGGCATACTGACAGCTGTTCTCTTCTGGATGAGAATGCTGGCAACAGTGAGTCGCCATGTGTTGGCCATCCCTTCACCGTCAAGTCATATACCTGAGACAGTGTCGGGTCATTTCGGGTCTCCTTCTCTATATCAGCGTTAGTTACTGGCAAGCGTTCAATTATAGTCGAATAAAATATTTCGACAGGGTCCACTGCTGGTACTTCCTCCGCAGTCGGCAGTGGCAGGCGTGATAGCCCATCAGCGTTTCCATGCTGTTTCGTGCCCTTATACTCGATTTCATACTGGTTCGCCCCTAGAAAAAGGGACCATCTTTGTAGCCGTTGCGCAGTCATCACCGGAACGCCCTTCTTTGGATTAAAGATGGAGACAAGTGGTTGGTGGTCAGTCAGCAAGGTGAACTTCTGCCCGTGCAGATAGTGGTTGAACTTTTTCACTCCTCACACTAGGCTGAGGGCCTCCCTGTCAATCTGGGCATAGTTACGCTCGGCTGAGGTTAGTGACCGAGACACAAAGGGTACTGGCCTCTCCGAGCCGTCCGGGAATTTGTGCGACAGCACCGCTCCAATGCCATAGGGTGATGCATCACACGCCAATCGAATTGGTGGTGCTGGGTTGAAATGAGCCAACACCTCTTTTGATGTGATCAATTCTTTGCACTTCTGGAAAGCTCGTTTACATTCGTCATTCCACTTCCATGGTACACCCGTTTGCAATAGGGTGTTCAGTGGGTGTAGTACTGTAGACAAATTCGGCAAGAACTTATGGTAGTAGTTCACCAGCCCGAGGAACGACCTCAGTTGTGACACATTTTCCGGTGCTGGAGTCTTGACTACTGCCTCAATCTTTTCAGGGGACTTATGTAACCCCTCTTCATCAATAACGTGGCCACAATACGAGATCTGCTTCTGGAAAAACTTGCATTTGTGGCGATTAGCTTGGAGCCCATATTCCTTCAATCTAGTGAGCACCTGCTCCAGGTTGGCGAGGTGATCACTGTCATTTTCGCCCGTGACCAGGATGTTGTCCAAATAACACTGGGTCCCTGGAATCCCTTGCAGGACTTGATCCATTGCCCTTTGCCAAATAGCCGGAGCTGATGCTACCCCAAACACCAGCCGGTTGTATTGGTAGAGACCTTTGTGAGTGTTGATCGTGAGGTACTGTTTTGAGGCTTCTTCTACCTCCATTTGCAGGTACGCCTGGGCCAGATCAATCTTAGTGAAGCGTTTCCCTCCAGATAGCGAGGCGAAAATATCTTCAATCCGCGGAAGCGGATATTGTACCGTGTGAAGGACTGGGTTCACTGTCACCTTAAAGTCCCCACAGATGCGAACCTACTTTGGTTCCCCAGGCGTATTACTCAACGACCTCTTCATTACAGGAACGATGGGTGTAGCCCACTCACTCCAGTCCACTTTGGACAGTACTCCTGAACGTTCCAAACCTTCCAGCTCTGCTTCGACGGCTGGGCGGATCGCATAAGGCACCGGTCTGGCCTTAAAAAACTTTGGGCTTGCATATTCCTCTATTTTGATCGTCGCTGTTATGCCTTTTAGTGTTCCGAGTCCCTCCTGGAACACTTCTTGTGTGTCAGTTAGCATTTTTGACAGTCGTCCAGGTGTGACGTCGTCATCGTTTTTGGCATCTACAGTCAGTGCTTGTATGGAATGCCAATCTAGCTGTATCTTCCGGATCCATTCACGTCCTAGTAATGGTGGTCCTCCATCTGGCAATACATATAGGTCCATTTTTGGTGTTTCCTTGCCGTTATATATAACGTTCACCCTTATTTTTCCTTTGGGGTAGACTTTTTGCCCCGTGTACATCTTCAAGACAATCTCTGTATCTCTCAAGGGTATATGTGAGAATACCGCTTGTAGTCCCTTCGGTTTATGACTGTTAGGGCTGATCCTGTGTCCAATTCCATTTTCACTTGGACTCCTGCTATCTTGAGCGTGACCCAGATAGTTTGGTGATCCTCCGTTTTGATCACATTATGTAGTTTCAGACAACCCAGCTCCTTGCTTCCGGAGTCTGTATCACTCTTCTGTACGTCTGAACTACTCTCCGTCACCTTATGTACCTTCTTGTAATTCTCCTGTGGAGATTTCTTGCTGCTGGTTTTCTTTCCCGACCTGCAGACTCTTGTTATGTGTCCTACTTTTCCACACTGTCTGCACACTTTGTCCTTGAACCAGCAATCATTATGGCCGTGTGTTGTTCTGCCGCAGCGATAGCACATCACTGTTCCGTATGACATTTCATTTGTGCCATATTCTTGCGGTCTCCGTTGTATCTCTGCAGCGTCCCATGCAGCTGCTTCGTGTGATACTGCAATGCTGAAAGCCTTGTCCAGCGTAAGATCCTTTTCTGATAGAAGCCGTTTCTGGGTTCCTTCACTTTGAAGCCCACACAGAAACTTGTCCCTTAAAGGATTGACACTTTGTTTTCAAAATCCTTTTTCACTGGCTTCTCTGGGGTTACTAGGTTTCGCAGTAAGCCATACATTTTTGCACCCATTGAATTCAACAATACCAGCGCTTTCCTGTCATCTGGCACTTCATTCGCCTTGCAGTACACTTCTATGCGTTCGACATATGTCATCCAATCTTCGACTTAATTGTCGAACGCTGTGACACTGCCACTCTTCGGCATCCCTGGGTGTGGTTAGACTGGCTCAAAATGGCATCTCCCACGCTCTCGCTTCTTCTCCGCTGTGGCTCAAAATGGCATCTCCCGGGCGCTCCCTTCTTCTCCACTGCGGCTCAAAATGGCGTCTCCCGCGCTTTCCTTTCTTCCCCTCTGACGCTGCTCGGCCCTTGAACATCGGCTGCGCTCTGCGCATTTTCCTGCGCGCCTCTCTCTCTCGTTGACGCTGCTCGGCCCTTGAACACCGGCTACGCTCTGCTCTCTCTCGTTGACGCCGCTCGGTCCTGAACACCGGCTGTGCCCTGCGCGCTCTACCCTCTCTCTTCTCCCGTCGACGCCGCTCGGTCCTGAACACTGGCTGCGCCCTGTGCGCTCTACCCTCTCTCTTCTCCCATCAATGCTGCTCGGCCTTTTTCTGTGCCATCGGTCGGCTCTAGCCGCCACTGTCCGGGAAGGGTCTGCGCCGTACCTGTTGCCAGCCCCTTTCGCTGGACCACCGTGACTGGAGAACCAAGCCCAACTCTCAACAGCCTCCCCTGTGATGCTCAAGTCTCTGCTGGATGGTCGACGCCCGTGCTTCTGGACTCGGCCTTCTTCTTTCACTGTTCTCTAGGAGCGAATCCCTGGGAGGTGATGCAGAGTTGCAGGTAGGTTTGAATCTTCTCGTCGCCAATGTTAGATCCGTGTATCTTGATGTTGTGTGTCCTTCAATAATTAGACAAGAGACTGCAGGGAACAATCAACAGGTGTTTACTGGATGAGGGATACACTAAAACTAATTGTACAGATCCCTACTCAGCTTTTATATACAGGTGTGGTCACTGCCGGTACTACAGTATACAGGAGCTGTAAAAAGTAGTTCTCCCCTTAAAGGTACATACACTACAAATACCCTATTAAAATAAACTGCTGTCTGCACTGGCAGAGACACACTAAATACCCAATTAAAATAAGCTGCTCTCTACAATGGCACAGATTCTCTAAATACCCTATTAAAATAAGCTGCTGTCTACACCGGCACAGACACACTAAATACCCTATTAAAATATGCTGTCTACACTGGCACAGACACACTAAATACCCTATTAAAATAAGCTGCTGTCTACACTGGCACAGACACACTAAATACCTGATTAAAATAAGCTGCTGTCCTCACTGGCACAGACAAGCAAAAAATCAATTAAAATAAGCTGCTGTCTACACTGGCTCAGACACAATACCGACCCTATTAAAATAAGCTGCTGTCTGCACTGGCACAGACACACTAAATACCCTAATAAAATAAGCAGCTGTCTACAATGGCATAGACACACTAGATACCCGATTAAAATAAGCAGATGTCTACACTGGCACAGACACACTTAATACCCTATTAAAATAAGATGATGTCTACACTGGCGCAGACACACTAAATACCTTTTAAAATAAAATGCTGTCTGCACTGGCACAGACTCACTAAATACCCGATTAAAATAAGCTGCTGTCTACACTGGCACAGACAAACTAAATACCCAATTAAAATAAGCTGCAATCTACACTGGCACAGACACTATAATTACCCTATTAAAATAAGCTGCTGTTTACACTGGCACAGACACACTAAAAACCTATTAAAATAAGCTGCAGTCTACACTGGCACAGACACACTAAATACCCGATTAAAATAAGTTGCTGTCTACACCGACGCAGACTCACTAAATACCCGATTTAAATAAGCTGCTATCTACACTGGCACAGACTCACTAAATACCCGATTTAAATAAGCTGCTATCTACACTGGCACAGACACTATAATTACCCTATTAAAATAAGCTGCTGTTTACACTGGCACAGACACACTAAAAATCTATTAAAAAAAGCTGCTGTCTACACTGGCACAGACACACTAAATACCCTATTAAAATAAGCTAGTGCCTACACTGGCACAGACACACTAAATACCCTATTAAAATAAGCTGCTGTCTATAGTGGAACAGACACAAAACCGGTCCAATTAAAATAAGCTGCTGTCTACACTGGCACAGACGCACTAAGTACCCTATTAAAATAAGCTGCTGCCTACACTGGCACAGATAATCTAAATACCCCATTAAAATAAGCTGCTGTCTACAGTGGCACAGACACACTAAATACCCGATTAAAATGAGCTGCTGTCTACACCGGCACAGCCACACTTGTTGTGTCTCCTTGTGTTCTTATTACTATGTACAGGTAGACTATCCTTTATCCGAAAACCTCGGGACCAGCCGAGTTTCGGATAAAGGAGAATTTCGGATTTCAGAAGGTGGGTCGGCGGGGGTCCGCGGGGGGGTCGGCGGGGGTCCGCGGGGGGGTCGGCGGGGGGTCGTGCGCACGACTTACGCTGACGCTCAGCGTAAGTCAGTCGGGGTCGGCGGGGTCCGCGGGGGGGTCGGCGGTTGTCGGGGCCGGCGGGGTCCGCGGGGGGGTCGGCGGTTGTCGGGGCTGGCGGGGTCGGCGGTTGTCGGGGCCGGCGGGGTCCGCGGGGGGGTCGTGCGCACGACTTACCCTTTAACCGAACATCCGAAACCGGAACCCTCTAAAAACCGAAGGTTTTTTCGTTCGTACGCACGACTTACGCTGAACGAAAAAACCTTCGGTTTTTAGAGGGTTTCGGTTTTCGGAAGTCCGGATAAAGGGTAGTCTACCTGTAATAGAGACACTCTTAACTCATTAAGTTTCACTCAGTTGTATTCTTGCTTTTATGATGTTGCTGCCGCATGGTGCGGAGTGATACAAGATGTCCGAACTTGCACTGCGCACTGCCTTACACAGTGTGCCACATAGCAATATAAATACACTAACCAAAGTCGTTCCATATAACGATGTAACAATAGTTCCATTTAACGATGTAATAATATAACGATGTAACAGCCCTCTTTCTCAAAAAAGCTAAAACATGAAATTTAATCTAAACTATTATTATCAAATACAAAGAATCGTGGGTTTTCTTTTCTTATTCGCGATATCGCTCAGGTGGTTGGATATTGTCCCTCCATCTTGTGGTTTTGGTGGTGACCATTCCTCTCTGCGGTGTTTTGGTGTGTTCCGCTCTTGTTGTTGTTGCGGTCGCACTTGGAGTTGGAGTGTGCATGCTCGTGGTTGTTTGATTTGTGGCGCTTGTTTCTGGCATTGTACTGCTTGTGGTAGCTGGTGTTGTCAATGTTGCTGATGTTGTCTGCTGCTTAACCAGTTCAGGTGAAGGTCTGATGTGGAGTCTGTTCCGTCTGTATTGGTTACCAGGTTCGGTCTCTACGAAGTAGGATCTTGGAGTACCAGCTTTTCCAATGACCTTGGCTGGATTCCAGGTTTTCAACACCGGGTCTTGCACATGCACTGATTGCCCATTCAGCAATTCTGGTAGCATCTTTGCATGTTTGTCATAATGTTTGCTTCCTACGATTTGTGCTTCTGCCAACTTCTGTCTGAAGTCCTCCTGGTCCTGGGGAGGATGTATTTTTGCTGGTAGGGTAGTCTTAAACTTCCTCCCATTCAGCAATTCCACAGGTGATAGGAGGGCAAGGTCTTGGTCTTCCCCCATCTCACTACTTTTGATGAGAGTTCTCTTGACAGTCTGGATCTGTCTTTCGATGAACCCGTGTCCCCTTGGGAAATGTGGGGATGAGGTTACTATTTTGAACCCATACTTTTCTGCCAGAGCTCTGAATTCACTCGATGTGAACTGGGTTCCATTGTCACAGATTACCTTTTCCGGGATTCCTTGTTCAGCAAACAAGCTCTTTGCAATTCTGGTGGTAGTTGTGGCTCTCAGATCTTTCATCCTTCTCACAAAAGGAAACTTGGAATCGTAATCTGTCACTATGAGATACCGTTCTTGATTGCACATGAAGAGATCTGCCCTAACAGTGTGCCATGGTCTTGACGGTATTTTACTAGGTATCATCTCTTTCTGTTGTGCATTTCTGTATTCCTGACATATACCACATGCAGAAACCATCTGTTTGACATTTTTGTACATGCCTATCCAGTATACAGCTGATCTGGCTCTCAGCTTGCATTTCTCCTTTCCCATGTGGCCTTCGTGTATTAGATGGAGAAGTTGTGTCTGCATCGTCTTTGGCACGATGATCCTCGATCCAGCAAGGAGAATACCGTCTTCTATTGCGATGTCGTCTCTAATCGTCCAGTATTGACGAATTGTCGCCTGTACCTGCTGGATTCTCTCCGGCCACCCCTGTATCACTTGTTGTGTGAGTAGTTGCAATTCCTCATCTTTGTTAGTCTCATCTCTGATTTGACTAAGCTTTGTAGGGGTAACACTCACCAGGTGGTGGATTTTTACTGTTAGACCCTCCACCTCGTGTTTCTCATATGGTGACAATCGAGACAACACATCTGCTAGCACCATTTCCTTTCCTGGCTTATATTTAAGCGTGAAGTTGTAGCTTTGGAGCCTTAGAAGTAGTCTTTGCAGTCTTGTAGGTGCTTTGCACAGATTCTTCTTGTAGATCTGTTCTAGTGGACGATGGTCACTCTCTATTGTAAACTGCCTTCCATACAGGTATGTATGGAATTTCTCGCATCCATACACTACTGCTAATAGTTCTCTTTCTATGTTGGCGTATCTCGTCTTGGCTGACGTCAAGGCCTTTGATGCGAAAGCTATCGGCTTTCCTTCCTGCACCAGAGCTGCCCCTAGTCCTCTGGTAGAAGCATCTACTTGTAGAGTGACTGGTTTTCTTCTGTCATAATATGACAGACTTGTTTCTTTGCACAACAATTCTTTAAGTTGTTTGAAATTCCTTTCATGTGATTCAGACCACTGGTATTCGGTGTCTTCTTTCAATAGCTCTCTGAGATTTGTTGTATGTTCCGACATGTGTGGGATGAAAGAACTCATGTATTGGACCAAGCCGAGGTAACTCCTCAGCTCTTTCTTATCTTTGGGTGGTTTCATTTCAGCAATCGCCGCAATCTTCTCAGGACTTGGCTTGACTCACTCTGGTGTATAAATCGTACCGAAGAATTGGCATTCCTTGACTTTAACTATGCACTTATCGGCATTTAACTTGATGCCAGCCTTCCTGGTACGCTCCATGGCCTCATGTAGGTGCATGTCATGGTCTCTTTCATCTGCTCCATAGATCTGAATATCATCAGCTATTCCTATAGCTCGTCCACAGCCTCTGTATGTCTCGTCTACTTTCTGTTGAAAGATATCTTGACTGACCTTTAACCCGAATGGTAGCCGCAGGAATTTGTAACGCCCAAATGGTGTGTTGAATGTTGTCAGTGTTGTTGATTCCTCATCCAACTTCACGTTCCAATATCCATTTCTGGCATCTATTTTTGAGAAAACCTTGGCTCCTGCCAGTGATGGTGTAATCTCCTCTAGCGTTGGGGTGGGATAGTGGTCCCTCTTTATCACCTGGTTTAGATCTTTGGGGTCCAAACATATTCTGAGACGCCTGTTTGGCTTTTCTCGTACCACAATTGAGTTTACCCAGTCTGTGGGTTCAGTGACCTTTACGATCACTCCCTTTTCTTCCATCTCCTTTAGCTCTCTTTCAAGCTTTGTCTTCAGCTCGATGGGTACTTTTCGTGGAGCATGGATAACGGGCTTTACCTCTGGATCGATGGTGATGTGGTATTGGAAATCTCCGAAACATCCCACTGTATCATCGAAACATTCCGGATACATGTCTATCAAGTCTTTTTTACTCTTGATTTGTGGGCGATTCTCCAGCGGGGTGTTGCTGTCTATCCTCAGTGATGTTTCCGTCAGCTCGTGATTCACTGAGATCAATCTCAACTTCTCGCAGCTGTTTAATCCCAGGATCGCTGGCCCCTCAGTGTCGGTGACATAGAACATGCAGTTGATGTTCTTTCTTTTATGTGTCCCTTTGACAAAGGTTATTCCGAGTTGTTTAATCTCACTCCCCCCGTATGCTGTCAGCGTGACATTACTTGCCTTTAAACAACCCTTTTTTGGGTAGCCATCTTCTCTCAAGTTTTCGGGAAAGATCTGCTGGTACAGTCTCAATGGCAGAATGTTGCTCTGAGCCCCTGTGTCCAGCTTCAACTTTAAGTTGATGGTTGTGGGCTGTCCTTTGACCCTCTTTTCGATTTGGATGATGGTGTGTGTAAAGTCTGTGGGTTGTGCAGTTAATAAATACACAGACTTCAGAAATAACAACAAACAGGTCTTTACTATTCGAAGGTCCGGGCGAATCTGTCCCAGTTATCCTGTCACAACACTTATATACTGGTGTGGTCACTGTCGGTATTACAGTATACAGAAGCCAAACAAGTAGTGCCACACTTAAAGTAGTTCCCTTAAAGGTGAACGGTTACATACAATAATTTCCTTAAGGGTAGACGGGTACATACACTACAATCCTCCCTTTTTAGCTTTCAACATACTGAGTCCATAGTGGACATACATTATCACATATATATATACAGATTTATTTAAGACAGTTCATAGATTCAGTCTTTCGGGAGGTTTCCGGATTCTGTCCGGGTAACGCCGCAGTGGTGTCGTCATTCCAAGCGGGCTAGTAGGTGTTTCTGGTAAAGTTGAATCGGCTCGAAGCACAGTGTCAGGTTCCTCTGACTCCAGAACTACCAGATCGGACGTAGGTGTTCTGGGTAACTCAGTCTCAACCTTATCCGGGTAAGGTGGTGAAGTCGGGGGCCCATTTGTGGCGGACCCTATGATCTGGTCAACATGGCGCCTTATTATATTGTCTCCAATGTCCACAGTGTACATCAACGGGCCTAGCCTTTTTCCAATCGTTCCAGGCTGCCATTTCTCAGCACGATAGTCCCGGGCCAAAACTCGTTGACCGGTCTGGAAGGATCTAGTGGCCCTTTCGTTCATGCCCTGGAATTGCCGGTTCTCTACGTCCCTTCTGACGTTTGGTTTGAGTAAATCCAGCCGACATCGTAGGCGTCTATTACAAAACATCATCGCGGGAGTTTGATTTGTGACCGCATGGGTTGCATTTCGGTATGCCAACAAAAAACTATCCACCTTATGCTGTAAACTTATGTCTTCATTACTCATGGCCTTTACGGCCTTCTTGAAGGTCTGGACAAACCTTTCAGCCAATCCATTGGAGGCGGGATGGTATGGGGCTGACGTGTAATGTTTAACCCCATTGCTCTTTAAGAATTTCTTAAATTCCTCAGATACAAATTGCGGTCCATTGTCAGAACAGATCTGTTCTGGCAGGCCATTCCGAGCAAACATAGTCCTTAACACCGTGATGGTTTTTTCCGTCGTGGTGGTGGTCATCTTAATTACTTCTGGCCACTTGGAGTGGGCATCTACCGCTATTAGGAACATCGAGTCCATAAATGGACCAGCAAAGTCGATGTGTACTCTTTGCCAGGGAGATGAGGGCCACTCCCATGGGTGCAGAGGAGCCTGTGGTGGCGCATTCTGAACCCTCTGACATCCTAGGCAATTCTTCGTGATCTCCTCTATGTCCCCATCGATGCCTGGCCACCACACAAACGCCCTTGCTAGATTCTTCATCTTTACGCCACCCAGGTGTCCTTCGTGCAGCTCCTTGAGTACCTTCTTTTGGAGTTTGGGTGGAATCACCACTCTAGACCCACACATCAGGGTTCCTCGACACACTGACAGTTGTTCTTTCCTCTGTGAGAATGCTTGCAGTGTTGGTTCGCACTGTGCTGGCCATCCCTCCACCGTTAAATCATAGACTCGTGAAAGAGTCGGGTCATTCCTTGTTTCATTCTCAATCATTGAGTTTGTTATCGGCAGACACTCCACTATTGATGAGTGGAACAACTCTACTGGGTCCACTGTCCTCGCTTCTTCTACCATCGGCAATGGCAAGCGTGATAGCCCATCAGCGTTTCCATGCTGTTTGGACCGTTTGTATTCAATATCATACTGGTGTGCCCCAAGTAAAACTGACCATCTTTGTAACCTTTGTGCCGTCATGGTAGAAACGGCCTTGTTTGGGTTGAATATGGACACCAACGGCTGGTGGTCCGTCAGCAATGTGAACCTCTTACACTGCAGGTAATGGTTGAATTTCTTCACGCCCCACACAAGACTGAGGGCCTCCCTATCTATCTGGGCGTAATTTTGTTCCGCTGGTGTCAATGATCGGGACGCGAATGCCACTGGCCTTTCCGAGCCATTTGGTAGTCTGTGCGAAAGTACTGCCCCAATTCCGTACGGGGAAGCATCACAAGCTAGCCGAAGGGGTAATGCTGGGTTGAAATGAGCCAACACTTCTTCAGAGGTAACCAACTCCTTGCTCCTGCGAAAAGCCTTTTTGCATTCTTCACTCCACCTCCATGGTGTTTCTTTCCGCAACAGCTCATTTAGCGGATGCAGCACCGTAGATAAATTTGGCAGAAACTTGTGATAATAATTAATCAACCCCAAGAATGACCTTAGCTGTGACACATTTCCTGGAGCGGGGGCCTTCACGACCGCTTCTATCTTTTCCGGTGACTTATGTAGTCCCTCTCGGTCAATGACATGACCGCAGTATGAGATCCGTTTTTGGAAGAACTCACACTTCTTGCGATTAACCCGAAGGCCATACTCCTTCAACCTGGTGAGTACCAGTTTCAAATTCGTGAGGTGTTCTTCCTCATCTTTTCCCGTGATTAGAATATCATCTAAGTAGCACTGTGTGCTTGGAATTCCTTGTAACACCTGTTCCATGGCCCTCTGCCAAATTGCTGGCGCCGAAGCTACTCCAAAGACCAGTCTATTATAGCGATACAAGCCTCTGTGAGTGTTGATGGTGAGGTATTGGCGTGACTCTTCCTCAACCTCCATCTGTAAATATGCCTGAGCCAAGTCTATCTTCGTGAAGTGCTTCCCTCCAGCCAATGAAGCAAAAATATCTTCAATCCGCGGAAGCGGGTATTGTACCGTGTGAAGTACCGGATTCACTGTGATCTTGAAATCTCCGCAGATACGGACCTTCCCCGGTCCCCCTGGCTTATTACTTGGTGAGGATTTCATGACGGGAACAATGGGCGTGGCCCACTCACTCCAGTCTACTTTTGACAGAACCCCTGATCGTTCAAGTTCTTCTAGTTCTGCCTCTACTGCTGGTCGTATTGCGTACGGTACCAATCTGGCCTTAAAAAACTTTGGGCTTGCATGTTCTGCAATCTTGACCTTTGCTTTAATACCTCGCAGCGTTCCCAGTCCTTGCTGGAATACCTCTTTAGCTTCGTCTAATATTCGGGACAACCGTTCAGGTTTGACATCCTCTTTTTCGGACTCCACCGTCATGGTGTTTAGTGCATGCCAGTCCATCTTTATTTTTCGGATCCACTCTCGTCCCAGAAGTGGTGGACCTCCCTCAGGCAACACATACAGATCTAACCGGTGGTGAACTTTATCCTGGTATCTCACCTTAACCTCTAGTTTTCCGATGGGGAATACTTTGTGCCCCGTGTATGTCTGCAGCGCTAGATCCGTATTCCGTAGTGGAATATGCTTGAAAAACTTTTTATAGTCATGCTTATTCATGACAGTCAACGCCGATCCGGTGTCTACTTCCATTTTTACTTGGACCTTCTCAATCTGTAACGTTATCCAAATAGTTTGTCGGTCGGCTTCATTGCTCACGTTGTGGATTCTCAGACTGTCCAGTCCTTTGTGTTTGGAGTGTGAGTCCGACTTCTGTTCCTTCAGACTCTTCCTAGTCGCCTCTTGTACCTTTCTGTACCATTTTTGTGAGGACTCGTTATTGTTGTACGTCGTTCCTGACCGGCACACTTTAGCTATGTGCCCGATCTTGCCACATTTCCGGCATTCTTGGTTTTTACCCCAGCAACGCTTCTGGTCGTGTGTTGTCTTCCCACAACGATAGCATTTCGTAGTCCTCGAGGTGATGTGGTCCACCCCTAGTGCCACCGCCTTCCGCTGCATTACCGCCGTTCCTTTTGCTGCGGCTTCGTATGATGCGGCTATAAGGACAGCCCTGTCAAGTGTGAGGTTGTTCTCTTCCAGTAGTCGCTTTTGCGTCCCTTCTTTGGACAATCCACATACGAACTTGTCTCGCAGTGCCTCTGTCAGATTCCCTCCGAACTGGCAGTGTTTCGCTAGCCTTCGCAGTTCGACCAAGTATTCCGCGTTGCTTTCGTCTTTCTTCTGCGTTCTCGCATAGAATCTGAATCGTTCAGCCAGCTTCAACGGTGTGGGGTTCAAGTGATCCTTCAGCACTGCTACAATATCATCGAAAGTCTGATCCGCCGGTTTAGCTGGAGAGAGAAGATGTTTCAACAACCCGAATGTTTTCGCACCCATCATGTTAAGTAAGGTTACAGCTTTTTCCTCCTTAGCTATTTTGTTAGCCTTACAATGTATCTCAATACGTTCCACGTACGTGGGCCAGTCTTCTATTTCGGAGTTAAAATCGTTGCTGTCCCCACGCTTAGGCATCTTCCTTTCTTTGGGTACAACACAAATATTTCTTTAAATTCTTATGTATTTTTTTTTTCTAAGATGGCGGCTTTTCCCGCGAATTTGGCGGTTTCCCGCTCTTCCTTTCTCTCCCCGCCCACTTCAATGGCGGTTTCCCGCTTCTGTCGGCTCCTCCACCTAATGGCGGCTTCCCGCGTTTCTTCCTGGTGGAAGGGGTACGCTTTCCCCGCAGCGGACAGGTTCAGCTGGGCTGGCTCTCGCACAGCTCCCCCTACTCGGCTCTGTCTTCTCCTCCCGCCCGCACTGGGTACACCCCGTTAACGGAGGACAGTTCAGCCGCTGGACTGGCTCTCGCGCAGTCTCTCACCCCGTTTTCGGCTGTGTCTCTCTCCCACTCCCGCACGTTCGGTTTTGCCGGCTCTGAGTACCCCATTGGTGGAGAACAGCTCAGCCGCTGGACTGGCTCCTCGCAGTCTCTCTCTCCGCACCCGGCTCTCACCCGCACGGTTCCCGTTCGCCTCCCCAGCCCTCTCGCAGACCGGTGTTTCCCTCCCCGGCTGCGGCTGGGTTCCTCTTCCCGCGCCTACTCGCAGGCCCAGCGCTTCGTGGCTGCGGTCGCTGCCCGGATTTTTCCCGCCGATCGCGGTCCGGCTGTCACCCGACGCCGTTGGACCCGACTTTTGACCGGCTCAGCTCCCCCTCGACCGAGGTCGAGTGCTCTGCCCTTATCCTTCAGATATTCTCTACACCTTCCCCTACTCACAGTCTCTTCGGCCGCCTTGTTCCCTGCTGATCGGCTCACTCCGCACCGTGGTAGAAGGGTAGTCAGTGCCTGTTGCAGACGGAAGCTTTTGTTGCTAAAGTCTTCCACCTTTCTCCTGCTGCAGCCTCGTGTTTTCTTCCAGCAGCACGACGAGGGCGGTTGCCTCTCTTCGACGCTCTTCTTGCTTTGGTAATCTTGCCGCAGGGTACAATCGGACTCGTCGCCACTGTAAAGTCTGTGGGTTGTGCAGTTAATAAATACACAGACTTCAGAAATAACAACAAACAGGTCTTTACTATTCGAAGGTCCGGGCGAATCTGTCCCAGTTATCCTGTCACAACACTTATATACTGGTGTGGTCACTGTCGGTATTACAGTATACAGAAGCCAAACAAGTAGTGCCACACTTAAAGTAGTTCCCTTAAAGGTGAACGGTTACATACAATAATTTCCTTAAGGGTAGACGGGTACATACACTACAGTGTGCAATTCTCTCTTCGGAGTATTTTCTGCTCTGGACATCTCGTGAAGCTGTACCTTTATGGTTTCGATGTTTAGTGTATTGTCATGACCATAATCATCATCATCCTGTTCATCCATGGCATGGATATTATGCCTGGGCGCCAGAATTACCGCTCCGGACGGAGCTGCTTGCGCCAGCCCGATATTCAGTTTCAGCGCCCTAAACGGAAGCGGGGCGCTGCTCGAGGTGCCCCGCATCCCTCTTGGGGCGCTGCAACTGAATATCGCAGCGCCATGTGCCGCAGCGCCACACGCTGCAGCACGGCGCACTGCGGTACTGCAGGCCTTCCTCCCCTTCTTAAAGGGGAGGGGCCTGCTGCAGTGCAATCGGAGATCACGAGTGCCGGCAAAAGAGCCCGGACACCGAGGAGAAGTGCCGGGCTCTTGGGATACAGCCGGCACTGCCCGGGGGGGGGGACTCAGGAGGCCGGGGACGGCGGTGCGAGGAGGTGCTGGCAAGCGGCCAGCAATAAAAATGGCCGCCCCATACCTCCCCTTTAATTAGCGCCACTACTGCTGCAGGTAGGCCCCCCTGAACCTTTTTCGGGTAGCCATCTTCTCTCAAGTTTTCGGGAAAGATCTGCTGGTACAGTCTTAATGGGAGAATGTTGCTCTGAGCCCCTGTGTCCAGCTTCAACTTTAAGTTGATGGTTGTGGGCTGTCCTTTGACCCTCTTTTCGATTTGGATGATGGTGTGCAATTCTCTCTTCGGAGTATTTTCCACTCTGGACATCTCGTGAAGCTGTATCTTTATGGTTTTGATGTTTAGTGTATTGTCATGACCATAATCATCATCATCCTGTTCATCCATGGCATGGATATTGTGTTTCTTTCTCTGGTTCTGCTGTCCGCCTTTGTTTTTGATGTATGTTCCTTCTTTCTTCGTTCTACACCTCTTTTCCCAATGGTTTAGTTTGCCACATGCATTGCAGCTTGTTCCATATGCTGGACATTTCCTCCTGTCTGTATAATCATGCGGTCTTCCACAGTTTCTGCACATGTTTCTCCCGTTGTCATACGCATGTCTTTGTGTGTTGTACTTTTCTCTCACTGTATCCACTCTGTTGTCCATCTCAGAAGCCGTCCGCATGTCAGCTGTTTGAGAAATCAGCGTTCTCATTTGCTGCTTCGTGGCTTCATGAGCTCTCGCAGTATCTATAACCTTTGTTATTTCGAGCTTTTCTTTCCCTATCAGGGCTTTTTGTACCTCTGCATGTGCTGACCCCCATATCAGCTGGTTACAGCGGGGGGCGCGACCAAATATCGTGATCGGGGCGTCAGTGGGGCGCTGCACACACCGATGACATCATCGGCAGCGGCGCAATGCTAACGGTTAGCGCCACCACTAACGTCACGCGGAATTTAGCAGGAGGCGTGGGCGTGCCACGTCCGGGCACCAGTTGGCTTGCGACCCATTTAGCGCCCTATTAAGGCGCTAACGGGTGGCGCAGCCAACTGAATTTCTCCCCCTAAATACCCTATTAATATAAGCTGCTGTCTACACTGGCACAGACACACTAAATACCCAATTAAAATATACTGCTGTTTACACTGGCACAGACACACTAAATACCCAATTAAAATATACTGCTGTTTACACTGGCACAGACACACTAAATACCCAATTAAAATATACTGCTGTTTACACTGGCACAGACACACTAAATACCCAATTAAAATATACTGCTGTTTACACTGGCACAGACACACTAAATACCCAATTAAAATATACTGCTGTTTACACTGGCACAGACACACTAAATACCCAATTAAAATATACTGCTGTCTACACTGGCACAGACACACTAAATACCCAATTAAAATATACTGCTGTTTACACTGGCACAGACACACTAAATACCCAATTAAAATATACTGCTGTTTACACTGGCACAGACACACTAAATACCCAATTAAAATATACTGCTGTCTACACTGGCACAGACACACTAAATACCCAATTAAAATATACTGCTGTCTACACTGGCACAGACACATTAAATACCCAATTAAAATATACTGCTGTTTACACTGGCACAGACACACTAAATACCCTATTAATATAAGCTGCTGTCTACACTGGCACAGACACACTAAATACCCTATTAAAATATACTGCTGTCTACACTGGCACAGACACACTAAATACCCAATTAAAATATACTGCTGTTTACACTGGCACAGACACACTAAATACCCAATTAAAATATACTGCTGTCTACACTGGCACAGACACACTAAATACCCAATTAAAATATACTGCTGTCTACACTGGCACAGACACATTAAATACCCAATTAAAATATACTGCTGTTTACACTGGCACAGACACACTAAATACCCAATTAAAATATACTGCTGTTTACACTGGCACAGACACACTAAATACCCAATTAAAATATACTGCTGTCTACACTGGCACAGACACACTAAATACCCAATTAAAATATACTGCTGTTTACACTGGCACAGACACACTAAATACCCGATTAAAATATACTGCTGTCTACACTGGCACAGACACACTAAATACCCGATTAAAAAAAGCTGCTGTCTACACTGGCACAGACACATTAAATACCCGATTAAAATAAGCTGCTGTCTACACCGGCACAGACACACTAAATACCCGATTAAAATAAGCTGCTGTCTACACTGGCACAGACACACTAAATACCCTAATAAAATAAGCTGCTGTCTACACTGGCACAGACACACTAAATACCCAATTAAAATATACTGCTGTCTACACTGGCACAGACACACTAAATACCCAATTAAAATATACTGCTGTCTACACTGGCACAGACGCATTACAGACCCTGTTAAAATAAGCTGCTATCTACACCGGCACAGACACTCTAAATTCCCTAATAAAATGAGCTGCTGTCTACACTGAAACAGACAAACTAAATCCCGTATTAAACAAAGCTGCTGTCTACACTGGCACAGACACATTAAATACCATATTAAAATAAGCTGCTGTCTACACTGGCACAGACACATTAAATACCCTAATAAAAAAAGCTGCTGTCTGCGCTGGCACAGACACACTACCAACCCTAGGAAAATCAGCTGCTGTCTACACTGGCACAGACACACTAAATACCCGATTAAAATTAACTGCTATCTGCATTGGCACAGACAAACTAAGTACCTTTTAAAATAAGCTGCTGTCTACACTGGCATAGACACTCCACCGACCCTATTAAAATAAGCTGCTGTCTACACTGTCACAGACAAACTAAATACCCAATTAAAATAAGCTGCTGTCTACACTGGCACAGACACACTACCGACCCTATTAAAATAAGCTGCTGTCTACACTGGCACAGACACACTAAATACCCTATTGTTGGAGTCTCTAGAAATCAACAGGCTCTGAGACTTTTGTTGCAGCAAAGGCAAAACGCGTGTTCCTTTATTCACTCTCCGTGAGGACTGAGGTCCTCAGCCTCGTTGCAGGGCTATGACGCCATCTCGCTACCAACGCATGACGTCATCACGCTACCGACGCTCTTAACCCTGCCCCGATAACCCAACCAAGTACGTACATATAACCACATTGGCTATACCTTGTGAATTATGTTATTGTCCCTATGTGGTCTACGCCACATACGTCCCCCCAGAATTCACTAGCACTGGCA
The DNA here is from genome assembly GCF_052327205.1 of Somniosus microcephalus. NCBI lineage: Eukaryota > Metazoa > Chordata > Chondrichthyes > Squaliformes > Somniosidae > Somniosus > Somniosus microcephalus. The sequence continues at coordinate 50,680,266 of NC_140995.1, forward strand.
ATGTCAGTCGTTGGGGGGGGCCGGATCACACGGTCGGAACGGCTCCTCAATTCCGGGGCGGGGACCGGGAGGTTCATCGGAGGGACCTCGGGCGCTCGGTGGTGGACTGAGGGTGCAGAAACCAGAGGTCGGCCCCGCCTCGGGGGCTGTGCCAACTCAACGGGTCGGTCCAGATCCAGGTGGGCCGGCTTAAGACGGCCCACGGAAATGCAGTCCGGCTTACCGCCGACATCCACCGCGAAGGTCTTATCCCCAGTTTCCAGAACGCGGAATGGTCCATCGTAGGGTGGCTGAAGAGGTCCCCGGTGGGCGTCGTGGCGGACGAAAACGTACTCCGCCGCACGAAGGTCGAGCGGAACGTGGGACTGTGGGAGGCCATGCTGCGACGTGGGCACTGGCGCGAAAACCTTGGCGTCGTCCAGAAGGTCGGACCGCTGATGGGCTGCGGACCAAGGTTCCGTTGCGTTGGGGACGAAATCCCCGGGAACCCGCAGCGGCTGTCCGTAGATGAGCTCGGCGGACGAGGACTGGCGGTCCTCCTTGGGGGTGGTCCTAAGTCCCAGCATGTCGATCCAACTGTCATCCCGGAGGCTGGCCCGGAGCGCGGTCTTCATGGAGCGATGAAACCGTTCGCACAGCCCGTTAGCCTGAGGGTGGTACGCTGTGGTGCAGTGGAGTCTCAATCCAAGGCCTCGGGCGACAGCGTTCCAGAGCTCCGACGTGAACTGGGGCCCCCGGTCGGAGGAAATGTCAGATGGGGCGCCGAACCGGGCGACCCAAGTGCTGATGAACGCCCGAGCCACATCGGCGGACGTCGTTGAAGACAGCGGGACGGCTTCCGGCCATCGGGTGGTTCTGTCGACCATTGTGAGGAGGTGGGTGAACCCGCAGGAGGGCGACAGGGGCCCCACCAGGTCCACGTTAACATGGTCAAACCGCCTCTCGGGCGAAAGGCACCAATTGGGCCTTAGTATGGTGATGCACTTTCGAGCGTTGGCATACCACGCAGGTGCTGGCCCAGTCGCGAACGTCCTTCCTGAGCCCGTGCCAGACGAACTTAGCCGCCACCAGCTTCTGTGACGGCTTCCTGCCCGGGTGGGAAAGATTATGGACGGCGTCGAAAACTTGCGGTCTCCACTCATCGGGCATGATGGGACGTGGCTGCCCAATGGCGACGTCGCACAGGAGTGTGGTGCCGGCATGGTCGATCGCGACGTCCGCTAGTTGAAGGCCCGTGACCGCCGTCCTGTAGGCCTGGATGTCCGGGTCGGAGGCCTGGTCGGCCGCCATACGGGTATAGTCGATGCCGAGGTGCACGGCGCTGGCGACGGCTCGGGAGAGACAGTCGGCAACGGGGTTGTCTTTCCCAGCCACATGCTGGATGTCCGTTGTAAACTCTGAGATGAAGTTCAGCTGGCGTTGCTGACGGGCCGAACACGGCTCGGAAGCTTTGGCCATGGTGAAGGTCAACGGTTTGTGGTCCACGAACGCTGTGAACGGGCGAGCCTCCAGTAGGAAACAGAAGTGTCGGACAGCGAGGTAGAGGCCGAGAAGCTCGCAATCGAAGGTGCTGTACTTCCGCTCGTTGGGGCGGAGCTGCTGGCTGAAGAAGGCGAGTGGCTGCCAGGTGCAGTTGACCCACTGCTCGTGGACGGCGCCGACCGCATAGTCCGAGGCGTCGGTGGTGAGAGCGATCGGCGCATCAGGTAACGGATGCGCCAGCATGGTCACGTTAGCCAGGGCCCTTTTCGTGTCCGTGAAAGAATTGGCCATCTCCTCGGACCAGTCGACGGCGAGCTTGTCGGGCATGCCTTTGAGGGCCTCGTAAAGGGGCCTCATAAGCTGGGCTGCTCGGGGGACGAAGCGATGGTAAAAGTTCACCATGCCCAAAAACTCCTGCAGGGCCTTCACGGTGAGTGGTCGCGGGAAGTCCATCACGGCCTCCACTTTCAATGGCAGTGGCACCGCCCCGTTCTTCGTGATGCGGTGCCCGAGAAAGTCGATCGAGGACAGCCCGAACTGGCACTTGGCCGGGTTGACGATTAGGCCGTGCTGGCTGAGGCGTTGGAAGAGAGTCCGAAGGTGCGATACATGCTCCATCCTGGAGGCGCTGGCGATGAGGATGTCGTCCAGGTATACGAACAGGAATGTCAGGTCCTGTAACACGGTGTCCATTAGGCGTTGAAAAGTCTGGGCGGCGTTTTTGAGGCCGAATGGCATGCGGAGGAATTCGAACAGCCTGAACGGGGTGATCACCGCGGTTTTCGGGACGTCCTGCGGCCGGTCAGGGACCTGGTGGTAACCCCGGACGAGGTCCACTTTCGAGAATACCACTTTCCCGGCCAGGCGGGCGGAAAAGTCCTGGATGTGTGGAATCGAGTAGCGGTCGGGGGTCGTAGCGTCGTTGAGGCGCTGGTAATCGCTGCACGGGCGCCACCCGCCGCCTAGTTTCAGAGCGATGTGGAGGGGCGAGGCCCACGGACTGTTCGACCGGCGGATGATGCCGAGGCGCTCCATGTTGTCGAACTCGGCTTTAGCGATGACGCGTTTCCCCAGATCGAGGCGCCGAGCGCGGGCGGACCGGTGGTTGCGATGTGGTGTTCGACCCCGTGTTTGGTGGCGGCGGACGAGAACGTGGGCTTGATGAGGTCCGGGAACTCGGCGAGAAGGCGTGAAAACTCGTCGGAGGCCGAGAGTGCGCTGGACAACTTCGTCGTGCTGGACCCGCTGAGAGAACACAGGAGCGAGCTGAAAGTCTCAGCGTTGATGAGACGTCGGTTCTTGACGTCCACCAAAAGGCCATTGGCGCAGAGGAAGTCAGCCCGCCAAAACAAAGCGCCATGCACCGTTTCCCGAAGGTGCGGATGGAACTGCCGTTGGCGGCTTCGAGGACGGAGCCGTGGTTCCCCCCTTGCATGTCTATGGTTGACGCGGGCAGGACGTTCACCTGGGCACCCGTGTCGCAAAGAAAACGACGTCCGGAGTCGGTGTCCGTAATGAATAACAAACTGCCTGAACGGCCGTCAGCCACAGCAGCCGACGTGTGGTTTTTCATTTCTTTCGACGCGGGAAAACTGCACGGGGGCCGGCACTTCCTGCTTTGGGGCCGAACTGCGCTTGGTAGAAGCAGAGGCTTGGGGGCTGCCGCCGTTGGGCTGTATCGGTGGAGGCAGGGCTCCGCGTGGCCGCACAGTACTGTTGCCCGGCGGAGAAAAATTTGTCGGCCTCCTTGGCCAGGTCGCTGAAATCGGTAATGGAAGAGTTGGCTAAAGCCGACCGTACCTGACCTGGCAGCTGTTGAAGGAACAGTTCCTTGAAGAGGAAGCACGGCCTGTGTGTGCCCAGGAGGGCCAGCATGTGGTCCATCAGCTCCGAGGGCTTGGAGTCGCCAAGCCCGGGTAGAGAGAGAAGCCGGCGTGTGCGCTCGGCTTCGGTGAGTCCAAAAGTCTCTAAGAGGCGCGTTTTCAGCGTTTCGAATTTGTTGAGCTCCGGGGGTTTCTCGAGCAGGCTCACGACTCTGGCCGCGGTGGAGCTGCCGAGAGCAGAGATGACGTAGTAGTACCTCGTGTCGTCTGCGGTGATGTCCCGGGGTGCAAATTGAGCCTCGGCCTGGGTGAACCAAGCGACAGCCTGTCGTTCCCAAAACTCGGGTAATTTGATGGAAACGGCATTCGTTGCCATTTCGGATGAGGTCTTTGGAATCGTCCAAAAGAGCAGCGGGGTCACCAATGTTGGAGTCGCTAGAAATCAACAGGCTCTGAGGCCTAGAAATTCAGTTGCGTGCGCCAGCCGTTAGCGCCTTAGGAGGAGTAGATCTCGAGCGCTAGGCGCTTAGCGACCGGGCGCAGCACGATCTGCGCCTCCCCCCAACTTCAGTAGACATTTAGTGCCGGCGCAAAGTCTTTGCGCGCGCTCAGCTGCGCGCGCAGATCATGACGTCATTTCCTCGTGCAACGCCCTTTGTGCGCCCCAAACCGGAACTTCAGTCGCGCCGCCCCATTGTGCGCCTGGCGGCCCTAAGGACTGTGGAGTGGAACGGTGCACAGCCGATGCGGGCCGCAGGGAGCGCAAATTAAAGGGCACTTCCCCTGCACTATAAAGGCCAGCCATTTTGCAGCACTCACTCTTTTGAGACGGATTTTTGGAGAGAGACCAAGGTGGAGAGCTTACTGCTTTGGCCCAACACTAGGACAGGTATTTCTGGCTTCAGGCCCCAGCTTTGTAATTCTCTTTGCCTTCATTGAGATTTCATTGTTTGCCAGCATATTATGGGGGCTGTCAACGCTGGCTTTCAGCATTACGTCCAAAGGGCTCACAGACGCCGTGAGAGAGTGGCAGCCCTGGCTAGACGCAGAGGGGGCAACAGGCGTCGGCAAGGGAGGCCTTACCCACTCAGGGTATACCGCCAGCAGTTCTCCTATGTCAACATGCCTGACGAGCAGTGTGTTAGGAGGCTGCGATTCAGAAGGGAGGTGGTCACAGAGATCTGCCAGCTGCTTCACAGAGATCTCCGGCCACAGCTGAGGTGCAGGACGTCTCTGTCGGTGGCAGTGAAGGTGACGGTGGCTCTGAACTTCTATGCCACCGGCTCCTTCCAATCCGCTGCTGGGGACATTGCTAACATCTCCCAGTTCGCCGTGCATTGCTGCATCCGCCAGGTGACCAATGCCCTTTTCAGAAGGAGACGTCAATTCATCTCCTTCCCCATGACCCTGGAGAAGCAGCAGCAGCGGGCAATGGGATTTGCAAGAATAGCGGACTTCCCCATGGTGCAGGGCGCCATTGACTGCACGCATGTGGCTTTGCGGGCACCGCTGGAGAATGCCGAGGATTACCGCAACCGGAAGGGCTACCATTCCCTCAACATACAGCTGGTGTGTGACCACAGGCAGCGCATCCTAGCTGTCAATGCCTGCTTTCCAGGCAGCAGCCACGATGCCTTTATCCTGCGACAGACAACTGTGGCTGACATGTTCCAGGCACAGCCTCACCCAAGAGGATGGCTTATCGGGGACAAAGGCTATCCTTTGTGTACCTGGCTCATGACCCCGCTCCGCGCGCCCAGGACCCCTGCTGAAGAGGCATACAACGAGAGCCATCAAGCGACCAGGAACATCATCGAACAAACAATTGGCGTCCTGAAGCAACGGTTCCGCTGCCTGGATCGTTCCGGCGGAGCCCTGCAGTATTCGCCGGAGCGAGTCTCCCATTTCGTGGTCATTTGCTGCATGCTGCACAACCTGGCTATCCGCAGGACTCAGGCACTGCCACCTCAGGTTGGAGCACCACCTCAGGAGGAGGAGCAGGAGGAGCAGGAGGAGGAGGACCAGCACAGGAGGGACGCACAAGGTGCAAGGGCCACCCGTCGGCAGCTTATTGAACGTAGGTTCTAGGCCCCCTGTCAGGGAATGGCTTGTGCCAATGAAAGAACATGAATGCAGCCGCTCCGCAAGCCCTCAGCTGGTTAAGGCAACCAAAACTTCAACGTTCAAACATGGACAATATGAATAAAGAAAATTGTTTATTGCACAAACTCAGAGCCCTTCCCACATGAAAAACAAAAACAGAAGAAACCCCCAAAAAACATTCAGACACATTACTCGCTCCCACAACCTGGAGAGGATTAACAAAAGTGTGAAACAAAAATGGCCGTCATCCTCGGCCTTCGTAAAAAACACACATCACATCCTCGGCCTTCAAACAACTAACATCAAATTCTCGGCCTCCAAAAACAAACACAACTGGCCACACATTCTACTCTTTGGCCCGCGAGGGCGATGCCTTGGGCATCTTTGTGTGGCCCCTGCCTGCCCTGCTGCTCCTCCTCAAAGTGAGCCCAGTGGCTGCAGCAAGGCTGGGGGAAGGCTCCTGAGGGGCAGATGGCGTGACGGCAGATGCCCTTGGGGGTCGGCCTAGACGAGCTCTGGCCCTCAAGGGGCCGGCTGGTGACTGCTGCAGCTGTGGCTGGGCAGCATCAGTCTGTCCAGCAGCTCGTGGCAGCTCCACTGGGGGAGTGGCAGTGGCGGCTGCAGGAATGGGGGCAAGCTGGCTGATGGCAGGCGCTTGCTGGTCGCCTGAGACACTGGCACTCGCCTGGGCCAGCACTGCAGCATGCGCAGCAATCTGCTGAAGGACAGACCGCTGTGCTGCTGCAGCGCGGCGGGTGCCCTGGCGATGCCTGGCTGACGCAGCGAGTGTGGCAGCAGTTAGTGCCCGTGTTGCCCTGGTCTGTGACCGCATCAGACCAGCCAGTGACTGGACGGCACCACTGATCATTTGGCTACTAGCTGCCTGAGCTGCCCCGACTTCCTGCAGACTCCTGGCCTGAGCTGCACCGACTTCCTCCAGACTCCTGGCCTGAGCTGCCCCGAATTGCTGCAGACTTCTGGCCTGTGATGCCCCGAATTCGTTGACACTCTTCGCCAATGACTCTATGGCATCAGGCATCCGTGCCACTGCCCCCATGAGCTCCGTGTGCCTGCGCTCCGAGTCGACCGCCATTTCCTCGAGGAGGCGCACCTCCTCTGCGCTGACCGTCGCCGGACTGGAGGCCGCACTCACCCTCTGGGGAGAAGGCCGCCGAGCTTCCCCACCCCTCCCGCGTTGCTGCAGGCCGCTGGGCCCAGGAACTGCACTCCCCACCGACCCTTCCCCCAGGCTCCCCTCCAGGGAAGACGTGTCCCCTACATCGCCATGGGTTGGCGCGGCTGAGGGTGCCACTGATGGCCCGCCTTCCTCTTCCTCCTCCTCTTCCTCCTCCTCCGACGACGACGAGGGGCTGACACTGGCAGCTTCGGGGACATCCTCCTCACCTGGCGCCTCACCATCTGAAAGCAGGAAGGCACAAGAGTAGCTTTAGAGTGAGGACAGGGCGTCAGCGAGGGAGGCATGAGTGGTGGCATTCACTGCATTGGTCGGACAGTGACAAAGGATGTTGATCTGATGCGCAAGTGGAACGAGAGAGGTCTAAACGGTCAGGTCCTTACCATTGGTGCCCAGAACAGGGTCAGCATCTCCAGTGGCAATGGGGCCAATGACACGGACTCCCATGATGCGCTCCACGCGCTGGTCTAGGTCGGTCAGCTCCTGGTGCCGAGGACTGCCTCCCCCGGTGGCAAGCTGGCTACGCTTATTGTTAGCCAGCTTGGCCTGCAAGAGAAAGGATGGCCTCTAAGTACGGTGTGTAGCCCTGATCTTGTCTGCACAGCCTCCCATGGTGGAATAGCTTGGACAGTGTGTAAAGTGCAGAATGTGCAATTGATGGTCATGCCAGTCCCATAGCTGCGGGATGAGGGCTGGCCATTAGGGCTTTCAGGTCCCTTTGCCCATAATGTCAGGTGCACATGCAAGGATGAGGAGGACACTGGAAAGGGTACTCACCCTGACAATCCTAGTGAGGTCATTAAACTTCTTCCTGCATTGTACAGGAGTCCTGCCAACCACACTGTTGGATGTCACCCTGTTGGAGACATCCCTCCAGGCTTTGCGGAAGACGCTGGTCACCGGTTTCTTGCCAGTGTCTGGAAACAAAATATGGCGTCTTCGCTCCACAGCGCGAACCAGCAGCCTCAAGTCAGCTTCAGTAAAGCGCTGCGCTCTTTCCCGGGCCTTCTGTATCGTCCTGGTCGCTAAATAGGTGCAGCAGCAGTGCTCAGGCCTAGCTGGAGGGCTGCAGTGTCCAGGGCGTGGCAGCCAAACAACTCGACCCTTCCCCCTTTAAGAGATGGCCGGCGCCAGCGTGTCTGCCGTCAATCAACAAATGACCGCACCTGCGCTGCGCCCGGCCTCGGCGGTATCGCTCAGCACCGCCGGCTTTGCGCCTAAAGATAGTCGTGCATCGCCAGTTTTAGCGCTGCAGCAACCTCTTAGAGCGATGCTACTGAATATCGGCGAAGTGGCCTCGACTTTGCGCCGGGCGCAAACTTCAGTGGCCGCCCGATTTTACCGCCCCAAAAGTGGCTATACTGAATTTCTAGCCCTGAGACTTTTGTTGCAGCAAAGGCAAAACGCGTGTTACTTTATTCACTCTCCATGAGGACTAAGGTCCTCAGCCTCGTTGCAGGACTATGACGTCATCACGCTAACGACGCATGACGTCATCAGGCTACCGACGCTCTTAAAGGGACCCTGCCCCGATAACCCAACCAAGTACGTACAGATAACAACATTGGCTATACATAGTGGCCTAGAAATTCACTAGCCTTAGCGCCGCTTTTGAGGCGCTAGAGGGACTAGCGCCAGAGTTATGGCCAGTTGAAAAATTCCCTGGGGCCCTAAAGCGGCGTTGCACCGGTAGCGCTGCGCCGGCACCGATGACGTCATCGGTGTGCGCAGCGTCCCGGTTGCCATGCCGACGGGCCCCAGCGCCGAAATTCAGTTGCGGCCGCCTCGCCTGTGGCAGCCGCAACTAAGACTCTGGCAACAGAGTCCAACATGTGTTTGCGCCGGCGCATTAAAGGCCCCGCGGCGGCCGGCCGCTTTCCCGCCGGCCCCCTGCCCGCAGCTCCCTCCCCGGACTTCTCCCCCCCCCCCACCGGAACAGATGCAAGCCCGGCACTTGTCCGAGGTGCCGGGCTCATTTTTAAACAGATTTGCGCGGGCCGCGGCCGGGTGCAGGCAGCTCCTCCTTAACGGAAGGAGGAGGCCTGCACTTCCCCAGCCTGCCGCACCGCATCGGGTGCCGCAGCGCCGGAATTGCGGCGCTAAACGGCAGTTAGCGCCCTTTTCCAGGCGCTAACACCCTTCAGTAGCGCCGGCAGCCGTTTGGGCGCGGCGCTACTGAATTTTTGGCGCGCGCAGGGGGACTTAGCGCCGGCACTAACTTCCGGCGCTAAAGCCCTGGCTAAGCCAAAACCCAATTTCTAGGCCAGTGAATTGTGTTTAGGTACATATAACCACATTGGCTATACATTGTGAATTGTGTTATTGTCCCTATGTGGTATCCGCCACACTATTAAAATAAGCTGCTGTTCTACACTGGCACAGACACACTAAATATCCTATTAAGATATGCTGCTGTCTACACTGGCACAGACGCACTAAATACCCTATTAAAATAAGCTGCTGTCTACACTGGCACAGATATTCTAAATACCCAATTAAAATAAGCTGCTGTCTGCAATGGCACAGACACACTAAATACCCGATTAAAATAAGCTGCTGTCTACACTGGCACAGACACACTAAATACCCAATTAAAATAAGCTGCTCTCTACACTGGCACAGACACACTAAATACCCAATTAAAATAAGCTGCTCTCTACACTGGCACAGACACACTAAATATCCTAATAAAATAAGCTGCTGTCTACACTGGCACACACTAAATACCCGATTAAAATAAGCTGCTGTCTACACTGGCACAGACACATTAAATACCCGATTAAAATAAGCTGCTGTCTACACTGGCACAGACACACTAAATATCTGATTAAAATAAGCTGCTGTCTACACTGGCACACACTAAATACCCGATTAAAATAAGCTGCTGTCTACACTGGCACAGACACATTAAATACCCGATTAAAATAAGCTGCTGTCTACACTGGCACAGACACACTAAATACCCGATTAAAATAAGCTGCTGTCTGCACTGGCACAGGCACACTAAACACCCTAATAAAATAGACTGCTGTCTACACTGGCACAGACACAATGCCGACCATATTAAAATAAGCATCTGTCTACAATGGCATAGACACGCTAGATACCCGACTAAAATAAGCAGCTGTCTACACTGGCACGAAATAACCAATTAAAATAAGCTGCTGCCTACCATGGCAAAGACTTACTAAATGCCCGATTAAAATAACGTGCTGTAGGAACGCGGGTTCCTAACTAAAAGACTGAGTTCTACTCAGGCGATCAAACAAACCGAACTTTAATGAAACAAACAGGTTTTAACAAGAAACTGCAGGACAACATCGAATGTAGGTCTGCTGTCCTTGGAGGCTCCACGAGGACTGCCCTTGCAGTCCTGTGGCTGAAGTCATGACGTCATCACGGTTTCCCGCCAGTGGGGAATCACGTGATGAACGGTGTGACGTCATCACGTTTTAGCCACGCTGTTAAAGTAACCACGCTCTGTGCAGTTAAATAGCATAAATAAAGATACAGACTCAGGCTGTAGCTAACATGTTGTTAAAGGAATTATATACAAACGATCTGAGTCCTTTGGTGGCTCCGCCACATGCACCCCCCCCCCCCAGAATTGTCTTTAACAGCAAAAGTGAGGCATCGAGGAGTCTGTCCGAGCGACTTCGGTAACCCTGCAGAGGAAGCCGATGGACGGTGGTCGAGCTGGCGGGCGGTTGCGGTTGAGCTGGCGCGGCGAGTGTGATCAAGCTGGCGGGTGGCTGTGGTTGATCTGGCACGGTGGCTGCGGGAGGTCGGCCTCGTTTCAGCGGCTGAGCGATGACGACTGGGTGGTCCAGGTCCAAGTGAGCCGGCTTCAACCTACACCGAAATGTGATCCGGCTTTCTTCCGATGTCGACCGAAAAAGATTTGTCTCCTGATTCGATAACGCGGAAAGGACCAGTGTAAGGGGGCTTGAGCGGATCCCGGTGAGCGTCGTGGCGGATAAATACGTACTCGGCGTTCTTCAGCTCCGCTGGCATGTGGGAGCTCTGTAGGCCGTGATTTGATGTAGGCACCGGAGCGAAGCATCTGGCAGCTTCCTGGTGGCTGACGAGTTGCTGGGAGGCGGACCATGGCTCTGTGGGAGAAGGGTGGAAATCCCCTGGTACTCGGAGCGGCTGGCCATAAACGAGTTCTGCCGAGGATAATTGCAGGTCTTCTTTGGGCGCCGTACGAAGACCCAAAAGGACCCATGGGAGTCTGTCCACCCATCCCGCACCTTGAAGACTGGCCCGTAAGGCGGCTTTAAGCGACCTGTGGAATCGCTCGCACAGGCCGTTCGCCTGTGGATGATAGGCGGTGGTGCGATGAAGTTTGGTGCCGAGCCCCTGAGCTACAGCGTTCCAGAGCTCCGAGGAAAATTGTGGCCCACGATCGGAGGAGATGTCCGCCGGTACCCCGAAACGAGCAACCCAACAGGAGATGAAAGCTCTAGCAATGTCTGCCGAAGTGGTGGAAACCAAAGGAATTGCCTCTGGCCACCTAGTGGTGCGGTCCACCATGGTGAGGAGATGCGTATAACCATGGGAAGGCAGAAGTGGCCCCACAAGGTCCACATGCACATGGTCGAAACGACGCTCCGGAACAGCGAACGTAGCCACTGCAGCTTTTACATGGCCTTCTGGCATACCACGCAGGTGTTGGCCCAGTCACGGACATCGAGGTGCATACCCTTCCAGACGAAATTCGCCGACATTAGCCGATGTGAAGCCTCCATACCAGGGTGCGACAACCCATGTATGGTGTCAAACACCTTCCGGCGCCATGCGACTGGCACGATAGGTCAGGGAACGCCCATGGAGACGTCGCAAAGGAGCGTGGTGAATGCGGCCTGGAAACTGACGTTGGTCGCTTGGAAACTAGAGGGGATGGTTCTGTATGATTGGACCTCTGGGTCCGAGGCCTGATCCGCAGCCATGAGGGCGTAGTCCATCCCAAGGTGAACCGCGTGGACCGTTGTGCGGGAGAGGCAATCCGCTACCAGGTTGTTTTTGCCAGACAAATGTTGAATGTCCGTGGTAAATTCAGAAATAAACGTCCGGTGACGTTGTTGACGAGCTGACCACGATTTGGCGGTCTTGGCCATGGCGAACGTTAGAGGCTTGTGGTCGACAAAAGCCGTGAAGGGACGTCCTTCTAATAAGAACCGGAAATGGCGAATGGCTAGAAAAAGGGCCAGCAACTCCCGATCGAAGGTGCTGTATTTTCTTTTATTTTTCCGTAGTTGACGGCTGAAAAACGCCAGCGGTTGCCATGTGCCGTTCACCCACTGCTCCTGCACTGCGCCGATGGCGTGGTCTGACGCGTCTGTGGTAAGGGCGATGGTGGCACCTGGAAGTGGGTGCGCCAGCATGGTTGCGTTGGCCAAAACGCTCTTGGTGTTGACGAACGCCTGGTCCATCTCAGCCGTCCAGCTGATTGGATCCTTACCGGACCTGCCCTTGAGGGCCCCGTACAAAGGCTGCATAAGCTAAGCCGCCTTAGCGACGAATCGGTGATAGAAATTGACCATCCCGAGGAACTCTTGCAGGGCCTTGACAGTTGGCGGGCGTGGGAAAGAGGTAACAGCTTCCACCTTCGTCAGTAAGGGGACGGCGCCGTCTGATGTTATGCGGTGTCCCAAGAAATCGATCCGCTGCAGGCCGAACTGGCACTTGGCCGGGTTGATGATCAAACTGTGCTGACTGAGGCGTGTAAAAAGAGTACGCAAATGGCAGATGTGCTCTTCATTGCTAGCGCTGGCGATGAGAATGTCGTCGAGGTAGACGAAGATGAAGTTTAGGTCTCGGCGCACGGAGTCCATCAAGTGCTGGAAAGCCTGTGCCGCGTTCTTCAAACCAAACGGCATCCGCAGGAACTCAAAAAGACCGAAAGGGGTGATGACTGCGGTTTTCGGGACGTCTTGCGGGTGCACGGGAACCTGGTGATAACCCCGGACGAGGTCGAATTTAGAAAAGATAGAATTTCCCGCCAAATGGGCCGAGAAATCATGAATATGCGGGATCGGGTACCGATCAGGAGTAGTGGCGTCGTTCAGGCGTTGGTAGTCGCCGCATGGCCGCCGGCCGCCGGCCGCCGCCCGGTTTTGGAACAATGTGGAGAGGCGAAGACCAGGGACTATTCGACCGGCGAATAATCCCCAGCCGCTCCATCGTGTCGAACCCCGCTTTCGCAGCCGCGAGCTTGCCGGGTTCAAGCCTTCTAGCCCATGCATAAACCGGGGAGCCAGTAGTGGTGATATGATGTTCAACACCATGCTTCGTGGCCGAGGAGGAGAAAGTGGGCCTGGTCAGCTCCGGGAACTCTCCGAAGAGCCGAGTGAAGTCATCCGGAGATGGGAACGCGCAGGTGATAGAGCGCGACATGGTGGTACCATGGTGGCACGGAATCGAGTGGAAGGTGGCCGCGTTGATCAACCGGCGGTACCGGACGTCGACGAAGAGGCCGTTGGCACACAGAAAATCCGCCCCTAGGATGGCCTGCGAGACTGTGGCCGTGACAATTTCCCAATGGAAGCGCTGACCGCCGAAACACACTTGGACCCGCCATTTTTGGAAAGTTCGAATGGCTGCGCCATTAGCCGCCACAAGGGAAAAGCCGTGGTCCCCAGCTTGCATATCGAGATTCGACGCAGGTAGGATGCTACACTGCGCCCCGGTGTCACAAAGGAAACGTCGACCCGATAGGGAATCGGTGATGTAAAGAAGTTTCCCCGAAGATCCGATGGCCATCGCAGCCGCGGAGCGCCCGTTAGACCCGGTCCTCCTTCGCCAGGAACGCTGCAGGAGCTTTGTTTTTTTGGGGGGCGAAAAACTGCAGGGAGAGCGGCAGCGTCGTGCTTTCACGCCAAAACGGGTGTGGTAGGAGCACCAGCCCGCTTCAGGAGGAGCTGGAGCCGCGTCTGTGGGGGATGGGCGTATCGTGGCAGTGCAGCACTGCTGGGTTACTGTGAAAATCTTATCTGCTTCGGCAGCAAGCTCGGCGCAGTCTGTGACCTCGGACCTGGTTAGGGCAGCCTGCACCTGCTCCGGTAGTTGGCAGAGGAATAGCTCCCGGAAGAGGAAGCATTCCGGTTCGGCACCTAAGAGCATGAGCATTTGGCTCATGAGCTCGGACAGTCTGGAGTCCCCGAAGCCGGGCATAGCGAGGAGCCGGCGAGCGCGTTCTGACTTCGAGAGCCCGAAGACTTGTAGCAACCGCGCCTTTAACATATCATACCTGCGGTCAGTAGGAGGACTACCGAGGAGGCGGATGATCCGCGAGGCAGTGGCGCTATCGAGGGCGGAGACCACGTAGTAATAACGGGTCTGATCCGCGACGATGTTCCTGATGGCGAACTGGGCTTCAGCCTGGATAAACCACGCGGCTGGTTGTTGCTCCCAGAACTGTGGCAGTTTCAGACTCACGGTGTTCGTTTCCATGCTGAAGATCTGCCGCGAAAATTGTTCACGAAAGTCGGGGTCACCAATGTAGGAACGCGGGCTCCTAACTAACAGACTGAGTTCTACTCAGGCGATCAAACAAACCGAACTTTAATGAAACAAACAGGTTTTAACAAGAAACTGCAGGATAACATCGAATGTAGGTCTGCTGTCCTTGGAGGCTCCACGAGGACTGCCCCCGCAGTCCTGTGGCTGAAGTCGTGACGTCATCACGGTTTCCCGCCAGTGGGGAATCACGTGATGAACGGCGTAACGTCATCACGTTTTAGCCGCGCTGTTAAAGTAACCACGCTCTGTACAGTTAAACAGCATAAATAAAGATACAGACTCAGGCTGTAGCTAACATGTTGTTAAAGGAATTATATACAAACGATCTGAGTCCTTTGGTGGCTCTGCCACAAAGCAATCTACACTGGCACAGACAAACTAAATATCCAATTAAAATAAGCTGCAATCTACACTGGCACAGGCACTATAAATACCCTATTAAAATAAGCTGCTGTCTACACTGGCTCAGACACTCTACATACCCTAATAAAATAAGCTGATGTCTTCACTGGCACAGACACACTAAATATCCTAATAAAATAAGCTGATGTCTTCACTGGCACAGACACACTAAATACCCGATTAAAATAAGCTGCTGTCTACACTGGCACAAACACACGAAATACCCGATTAAAATCAGCGGCTGTCTACACTGGCACAGCCAAACAAAATACCCAATTAAAATAAGCTGCTGTCTACACTGGCTCAGACACAATACCGACCCTATTAAAAAAAGCTGCTGTCACACTGGCACAGGCACACTAGATACCCGATTAAAATAAGCAGCTGTCTACACTGGCACAGACACACTTAATACCCTATTAAAATAAGCTGCTGTCTACACTGGCGCAGACAAACTAAATCCCCTATTGGAATAAGCTGCTGTCTACACTGGCACAGACTCACTATATACCCGATTAAAATAAGCTGCTGTCTAACCTGGCACACACTTACTAAATGCCCGATTAAAATAAGCTGCAGTCTACACTGACACAGACAAACTAATTACCCAATTAAAATAAGCTGCAATCTGCACTGGCACAGACACTATAAATACCCAATTAAAATAAGCTGCAATCTGCACTGGCACAGACACACTACTGACCCTATTAAAATAAGCTGCCGTCTACACTGACACAGACACACTGAATACCCGATTAAAATAAGCTGCTGTCTACACTGGCACAGACACTCTAAATACCCGATTAAAATAAGCTGCTGTCTACACTGGCACAGACACACTAAATACCCTATTAAAATAAGCTGCTGTCTACACTGGCACAGACACTCTAAATACCCGATTAAAATAAGCTGCTGTCTACACTGGCACAGACACACTAAATACCCTATTAAAATAAGCTGCTGTCTACACTGGCACAGACACTCTAAATACCCTAATAAAAAAAGCTGCTGTCTGCACTGCCACAGACACACTAAATACCCCATTAAAATAAGCTGCTGTCTACACTGGCACAGACACTCTAAATACCCTATTACAATGGCTGAAGACACTGGATACTGCAAAGGCTATGGGCCCTGACAACATTCCGGCAAATAGTACTGAAGACTTGTGCTCCAGAACTAGCTGTGCCCCTAGCCAAGCTGTTCCAGTACAGCTACAACACTGGCATCTACCCAGCAATGTGGAAAATTGCCCAATTTGGTCCTGTCTACAAAAAGCAGGACAAATCCGACCCGGCCAATTACCGTCCCATCAGTCTACTCTCAATCATCAGCAAAGTGATGGAAGGTGTCGTCGACAGTGCTATCAAGCGGGACTTACTCAGCAATAACCTGCTAACTGACGCCCAGTTTGGGTTCCGCCAGGGCCACTCAGCTCCTGACCTCATTACAGCCTTGGTCCAAACATGGACAAAAGAGCTGAACTCAAGAGGTGAGGTGAGAGTGACTGCCCTTGACATCAAGGCAACATTTGATCGAGTGTGGCATCAAGGAGCCCCAGCAAAACTGAAGTCAATGGTGTAATGTATGTACCTTTAAGGGGGGAACTGCTTTCTACAGCTCATGTATACTGTAGTACCGGCAGTGACCACACCTCGATATAACGCTGAGTAGTAATCTGTTGTTTCAGCTGCAGTTTGAACCACGTTGAGTAAACACCTGTTGTACCGTTCTCTGCAGTCCTTTTCTTATTATTACACGGACGTAACAGTGACGACGAGCAAGTTCGAACCTACCTGCAACTCTGCATCTCCTCCCAGGGATTCGCTCCTGGAGAACAGTGGAAGAAGGTCGAGTCCAGAAGCACGGGCATCGACCACGGGCAACCGCCCAGTCATCCAGCGGAGATTTGAGCATCGCAGGGGAGGCTGTTGAGAGCCAGGCTTGGCTTTCCAGTCACGGTGGTCCAGCGAAACGGGCTGGCAACAGGTACTGCGCAGACCCTTCCCGGACAGCGACGGGCTAGAGCCCGACCGAGCGGCACAGAAAAAGGCCGAGCAGCGTCGACGGGGGAGAGAGGGCAGAGCGCACAGGGCGCAGCCGGTGTTCAGGACCGAGCAGCGTCAACGGGGGAGAGAGGCGAGAGAGAGCAGAGCGCAGCCGGTGGTCAAGGGCCGAGCAGCGTCAACGGGGGAGAGAGGCGCGCAGGAAAACGCGAGGCGCTGCTATTGCCATGAGGACCGCAGAGAGTGGCGTTGGCAGCAGCGCAGGAGCAGCGCACGAAACCCACAGGGCGTCGCCATTTGCCACGAGGACCGCTGAGAGCGGCATTGGCAGCAGCGCGGGAGACGCCATTTTAAGCCGCAGCGGGGAAGAAAGGAAAGCGCGGGAGACGCCATTTTAAGCCAGTCTAACCACACCCAAAAATGCCGGAGTGGCAGTATCACAGCGTTCGACAATGAAGTCGAAGATTGGACGACATATGTCGAACGCATAGATGTATACTGCAAGGCGAATGAAGTGCCAGATGACAAGAAAGCGCTGGTATTGTTGAAATCAATGGGTGCAAAAACGTATGGCTTACGACGAAACCTAGTAACCCCAGAGAAGCCAGTAGAAAAGGATTTTGAAAACATAGCGTCAATCCTACAGGACCACTTAAACCCCACACGGCTGCTGATAGCAGAAAGATTTAAGTTTCACAAAAGGAACCAGCATAAAGCTGAAAATAATGCTGAGTATTTAACAGAACTGCGCAAGCTATCGAAACACTGCCAGTTTGGAACGGGACTAGCAGATACTTTAAGGGACAAGTTTGTGTGTGGGCTTCAAAGTGAAGGAACCCAGAAACGGCTTCTATCAGAAAAGGATCTTACGCTGGACAAGGCTTTCAGCATTGCAGTATCACATGAAGCAGCAGCACGGGGCGCTGCAGAGATACAACAGAGACCGCAAGAATATGGCACAAATGAAATGTCATACGGAACAGTGAAGTGCTATCGCTGCGGCAGAACAACACACGACCATAATGATTGCTGGTTCAAGGACAAAGTGTGCAGACAGTGTGGAAAAGTAGGACACATAGCAAGAGTCTGCAGGTCGGGAAAGAAAACCAGCAGCAAGAAATCTCCACAGGAGAAGTACAAGAAGGTACGTAAGGTGACGGAGAGTAGTTCAGACAAACAGAAGAGTGATACAGACTCCGGAAGCAAGGAGCTGGGTTGTCTGAAACTACATAATGTGATCAAAACAGAGGATCACCAAACTATCTGGGTCACGCTCAAGATAGCAGGAGTCCAAGTGAAAATGGAATTGGACACAGGATCAGCCCTAACAGTCATAAACCAAAGGGACTACAAGCGGCTATTCTCGCATATACCCTTGAGAGATACAAAGATTGTCTTGAAGATGTACACGGGGCAAAAAGTCTACCCCAAAGGAAAAATAAGGGTGAACGTTATATATAACGGCAAGGAAACACCAAAAGTGGACCTATATGTATTGCCAGATGGAGGACCACCACTACTAGGACGTGAATGGATCCGGAAGATACAGCTAGATTGGCATTCCATACAAGCACTGACTGTAGATGCCAAAAAGGATGACGACGTCACACCTGGACGACTGTCAAAAATGCTAACTGACGCACAAGAAGTGTTCCAGCAGGGACTCGGAACACTAAAAGGCATAACAGCGACGATCAAAATAGAGGAAAATGCAAGCCCAAAGTTTTTTAAGGCCAGACCGGTACCTTATGCGATCCGCCCAGCTGTCGCAGCAGAGCTGGAAGGTTTGGAACGTTCAGGAGTACTGTCCAAAGTGGACTGGAGCGAGTGGGCTACACCCATCGTTCCTGAAATGAAGAGGTCGTTGAGTAATACGCCTGGGGAACCAAAGAAGGTTCGCATCCGTGGGGACTTTAAGGTGACAGTGAACCCAGTCCTTCACACTGTACAATATCCGCTTCCGCGGATTGAAGATATTTTCGCCTCGCTATCTGGAGGGAAACGCTTCACTAAGATTGATCTGGCCCAGGCGTACCTGCAAATGGAGGTAGAAGAAGCCTCAAAACAGTACCTCACGATCAACACTCACAAAGGTCTCTACCAATACAACCGGCTGGTGTTCGGGGGAGCATCAACTCCGGCTATTTGGCAAAGGGCAATGGAACAAGTCCTGCAAGGGATTCCAGGGACCCAGTGTTATTTGGATGACATCCTGGTCACGGGCGAAAATGACAGTGATCACCTCGCCAACCTGGAGCAGGTGCTCACTAGTTTGAAGGAATATGGGCTCCAAGCTAATCGCCACAAATGTGAGTTTTTCCAGAAGCAGATCTTGTATTGTGGCCACGTTATTGATAAAGATGGGTTACATAAGTCCCCTGAAAAGATTGAGGCAGTAGTCAAGGCTCCAGCACCGGAAAATGTGTCACAACTGAGGTCGTTCCTCGGGCTGGTGAACTACTACCATAAGTTTTTGCCGAATTTGTCTACCGTACTACACCCACTGAACACCCTACTGCAAACGGGGGTACCATGGAAGTGGAGTGACGAATGTAAACGAGCGTTCCAGAAGAGCAAAGCATTGATCACATCAAAAGAGGTGTTGGCTCATTTCAACCCAGCACTACCAATTCGGTTGGCGTGTGATGCATCACCCTATGGCATTGGAGCGGTGCTGTCGCACAAATTCCCGGACGGCTCGGAGAGGCCAGTAGCCTTTGCGTCTCGGTCACTAACCTCAGCCGAGTGTAACTACGCCCAGATTGACAGGGAGGCCCTCAGCCTAGTGTGGGGAGTGAAAAAGTTCAATCACTATCTGCACAGGCAGAAGTTCACCTTGCTGACTGACCACCAACCACTTGACTCCATCTTTAATCCAAAGAAGGGCGTTCCGGTGATGACTGCGCAACGGCTACAAAGACGGTCCCTTTTTCTAGGGGCGCACCAATACGAAATCGAGTATAAGGGCACGAAACAGCATGGAAACGCTGATGGGCTATCACGCCTGCCACTGCCTACTGCGGAGGAAGCACCAGCAGTGGATCCTGTCGAAATATTTCATTCGACTATAATTGAATGCTTGCCAGTAACTAACGCTGGTATAGAGAAGGAGACCCGAAATGACCCGACACTGTCTCGGGTATATGATTTGACGGTGAAGGGATGGCCAGCACATGGCGACTCACTGTTGCCAGCATTCTCATCCAGAAGAGAACAGCTGTCAGTATGCCAGGGGACCTTGATGTGTGGATCCCGAGTGGTAATTCCACCCAAGTTAAGGGAGAGAGTGCTCAATGAGCTTCACGAAGGTCATCTGGGAGGGGTGAAAATGAAAAGCCTTGCTAGGGCTTATGTGTGGTGGCCGGGGATCGATCAGCAAATCGAGGACCTGACAAAGAGCTGCTCAGGATGCCAGAAGGTCCAAAATGCACCACCACATGCCCCTCTACACCCATGGGAGTGGCCCTCATCTCCATGGCAATGGGTGCATATTGATTTTGCTGGTCCATTCATGGACTCAATGTTTTTAATAGCCGTGTATGCGCACTCGAAATGGCCTGAGGTGATCAAAATGTCCTCCACCACCACGGAGAAAACTATTGCAGTCCTACGGACCATTTTTGCCAGGAACGGCTTGCCAGAGCAGATTTGCTCTGATAACGGAACACAGTTTGTGTTCGAAGAGTTTCGAAGATTTATTAAAAGGAATGGGGTAAGGCATTACACATCCGCCCCGTATCATCCAGCCACAAATGGATTGGCTGAGAGGTTCGTACAAACCTTTAAAAAAGCAGTAAAGGCCATGTGCGATGACGACATTCCACTGCAGCATTAGGTGGACAATTTCCTGTTAGCCTACAGAAATGCGACACATGCAGTCACCAACCAGGCCCCAGCCATGATGTTCTTTAACCGAAGGTTGAGATCTCGTCTGGATTTGCTCAGACCAAATGTACGAAGAGATGTTGAGAGTAAGCAATTCCAGCACATCAATGAGAAGCCGACAAGGAACTTCAATGTAGGGCAACCAGTCTTGGCCCGCGACTACCGAACAGAGAAATGGCAACCAGGAACGATATGCATACGGCAGGGGCCACTAATGTACACAGTGGACGTTGGGGAGAGCATCGTGAGACGCCATGCTGACCAGATCCTAGAGTCACAGGAACGAGTCAACCCCATGCCTCGCCCATATGTACCTGGTGATGAACCCGACGTACAGGTAGCATCTACCCCAGAAACAGTAGCATCAGAAGCTGATGAACCAACCGACGACAGGTGGCCAGAATCACCTCCGCACCAAGAGCAAGACACTCGGGAAAGGCGCTATCCAGAAAGGATCAGGAAGCCTCCCCAAAGACTGAATTTATAAATAGACTATTTTCAGCTAATGTTGCATGTTAAAAGTGTTAATTGTAATTAGTTTGATATTTAATTGTTAAATGAGTGTTATGGTACTGTTAATCTAAAAGGGGAGGAATTGTAATGTATGTACCTTTAAGGGGGGAACTACTTTCTACAGCTCATGTATACTGTAGTACCGGCAGTGACCACACCTGTATATAACGCTGAGTAGTAATCTGTTGTTTCAGTTGCAGTTTGAACCACATTGAGTAAACACCTGTTGTACCATTCTCTGCTGTCCTTTTCTTATTATTACACGGACGTAACAAATGGGAATCAAGGGGAAAACTCTCCATTGGTTGGAATCATACCTAGCACAAAGGAAGTTGGCTGTGGTTGTTGGAGGTCATTCATCTCAATCACATGACATCACTGCAGGAGTTCCTCAGGGCAGTGTCCTAGGCCCAACCATCTTCAGCTGTTTCATCAATGACCTTCCCTCCATCATAAGGTCAGAAGTGGGGATGTTCACTGATGATTGCACACTGTTCAGCACCATTCGAGCCTCGTCAGATACTGACGCAGTCCGTCTCCATATGCAGCAAGACCTGGACAACATTCAGACTTGGGCTGACAAGTGGCAAGTAACATTCGCACCACACAAGTGCCAGGCAATGACCATCTCCAACAAGCGAAACTCTAACCATCTCCCCTTGACATTCAATGGCATTACCATCGCTGAATCCTCCACTATAAACATCCTGGGGGTTACCATTGATCAGAAACTGAACTGGACCAGCCATATAAATACTGTGGCTACAAGAGCAGCCCAGAGGCTGGGAATTCTGCGGGGAGTGTCTCACCTCCTGACTCCCCAAAGCCTTTCCACCATCTACAAGGCACAAGTCAGGAGTGTGATGGAATACTCTCCACTTGCCTGGATGAGTGCAGCTCCAACAACACTCAAGAAGCTCGACACCATTCAGGATAAAGCAGCCCGCTTGATTGGCACTCCATCCACCACCTTCAACATTCACTCCCTCCACCACCGGCGCACTGTGGCTGCAGTGTGTACCATCTACAAGATGCACTGCAGCAACTCGCCAAAGCTCCTTCAACAGCACCTTCCAAACCCGCGACCTCTACCACTTAGAAGGACAAGGGCAGCAGACGCATGGGAACATCACCACCTACAAGTTCCCCTCCAAGCCACACACCATCCTGACTTGGACCTGTATCGCCGTTCCTTCACTGTCGCTGGGCCAAAATCCTGGAACTCCCTTCCTAACAGCATTGTGGGTGTACCTACACCATATGGACTGCAGCGGTTCAAGAAGGCGGCTCACCACCATCTTCTCAAGGGCAATTAGTGATGGGCACTAAATGCAGGCCTAGCCAGCGACGCCCACATCCCATCAATGAATTAAAAAAAAAATAAGCTGATGTCTTCACTGGCACAGACACACTAAATACCCTATTAAAATAAGCAGCTGTCTACACTGGCACAGACACATTAAATACCCGATTAAAATAAGCTGCTGTCTACACTGGCACAGACTCACTAAAGTCACGATTAAAATAAGCTGCTGTATACACTGGCACAGACACGCTAAATACCCTATTAAAATAAGCTGCTCCCTACACTGGCACAGACACACTAACTACCCGATTAAAATAAGCTGCTGTCTACACAGGCACAGACACATTGAATACCCTATTAAAATAAGCAGCTGTCTACACTGGCACAGACACATTGAATACCCTATTAAAATAAGCTGCTGTCTGCACTGGCACAGACACACTAACTACCCTATTAAAATTAGCTGCTGTCTACACTGGCACAGACACACTAAATACCCTATTAAAATAAGCTGCTGTCTACACTGGGACAGACATACCAAATAAAATATTAAAATAAACTGTCTACACTGGCACAGACACACTAAATACCCGTTTAAAATATACTGCTGTCTACACTGGCACAGATGCACTACAGACCCTATTAAAATAAGCTGCTGTCTGCAATGGCATAGACATAATAAATACCCTGTTAAAATAAGGTGCTGTCTACACCGGCACAGACACACCAAATACCCTATTAAAATAAGCTGCTGTCTACACTGGCACAGACACACTACCAACCCTAGTAAAATCAGCTGCTGTCCGCAATGGCATAGACATAATAAATACCTTGTTAAAATAACGTGCTGTCTACACCGGCACAGACACACTAAATACCCTATTAAAATAAGCTGCTGTCTGCACTGGGACAGACATACTAAATATCCGATTAAAATAAGCTGCTGTCTACACTGGCACAGACACACTAAATACCCGATTAATATAAGCTGCTGTCTACACTGGCACAGACACACTAAATACCCGATCAAAATAAACTGCTCTCTACACTGGCACAGACACACTAAATACCCGATCAAAATAAGCTGCTCTCTACACTGGCACAGACACACTAAATACCCGATTAAAATAAAATGCTGTCTACACTGGCATAGACACACTATATACCGTATTAATATATAAGCTGCTGTCTAAACTGGCACAGTCATATTAAATACCCGATTAAAATAAGCTGCTCTCTGACAGAAATACTAAACACCATGTTAAAATAAGCTGCTGTCTACACTGGCACAGACATACTAAATACCCTATCAAAATAAGCTGCTGTCTGCACTGGCACAGACATGCTAAATACCATATTAAAATATGTCGCTGTCTACCCTGGTGCAGGCTAATTAAATACCCGATTAAAATAAGCTGCTGTCTACACTGGCAAAGACACACTAAATACCCCATTAAAATAAGCTGCTGTCTACACTGGCACAGACACACTAAATGCCCTGTTAAAATAAGCTGCTGTCTACACTGGCACAGACTCACTAAATCCCCTATTAAAATAAGCTGCTGTCTACACTGGCGCAGAAAACTAAATCCCCTATTAAAATAAGCTGCTGTCTACACTGGCGCAGAAAACTAAATCCCCTATTAAAATAAGCTGCTGCCTACACTGGCACAGACTCACTCAATACATGACTCCAGGATGGTTTGTTGCCTCCCTGGTGCCAGGGTCAAGGATGTCACTGAACAGCTGCAGGGCATTCTGAAGGGGGAGGGTAATCAGTCAGAGGTCGTGGTTCACATTGGGACCAATGACATGGTTAGGAAGAGGGATGAGGTCCTGCAGCAAGAATTTAGGGAGCTAGGTAGCAGATTAAAGAGCAGGACCTCAAAGGTTGTAATCTCTGGATTACTCCCGGTGCCACGTGCTAGTGAGTATAGGAATAGGAGGATAGAGCAGATGAATGCGTGGCTAAAGAGTTGGTGCAGGAGGGAGGGCTTTAGTTTCCTGGATCACTGGCCCTGCTTCTGGGGAAGGTGGGACTTGTACAAGTCGGACGGGTTGCACCTGAACCAGAACGGGACAAATATCCTTGCAGGGAGGTTTGCTAGCACTGTTCGGGGGGGTTTAAACTAAAATGGCAGGGGGTTGGGAACCTGAGCAGGGAGACAGAGGAAAGGGAAACAGGGATAAAAGCAAAAGATAGGAAGGAGAAAAACAAAAGTGGCAGTCAGTGAAATCAACGGTTTAAATCAAACGTGGCCACAGTAAATAATAATTCTAATAGGTCTAAGAGCGTTAAAAAAACAAGCCTGAAGGCTTTGTGTCTTAATGCGAGGAGCATTTGTAATAAGGTGGACGAATTGGCTGCGCAAATAGAGGTAAACAAATATGATTTGGTTGGGATTACGGAAACGTGGCTCAAGGATGGCCAAGACTGGGAACTCAACATCCAGGGGTATTCGATATTCAGGAAAGATAGGCAAAAAGGAAAGGGAGGTGGGGTAGCATTACTGGTTAAAGAAGGGATTAATACAATTGTAATGAAGGATATTAGCTCTGATGATGTGGAATCTGTATGGGTAGAATTGAGAAATACTAAGGGGAAAAAAACATTAGTGGGAGTGGTATATAGACCTCCCAACAGTAAGGCGGAGGTTGGGGATGGCATTAAAAGGGAAATTAAAGAAACGTGCGATAAGGGCACAGCAGTCATCATGGGTGACTTTAATCTACATATAGATTGGGCCAACAAAATTAGTAACAATACTGTGGAGGAGGAATTCCTGGAGTGTTTACGGGATGGTTTCCTGGACCAATATGTCGAGGAACCAACCAGAGATCAGGCCATCTTATACTGGGTATTATGTAACGAGAAAGGATTAATTAGCAATCCTGTTGTACGAGGCCCCTTGGGTCGGAGCAATCATAATATGATCAAATTCTTAATTAAGATGGAGAATGAAGTAGTTGACTCAGAGACTAGGGTCCTCAATTTAAATAAAGGAAACTACGATGGTCTGAGGAGCGAGTTGGGTAGGATTGATTGGGGAATGGCACTCAAAGGGTTGACGGTGGATAGGCAATGGCAAACATTCAAAGACTGAATGGATGAGCTGCAGAATTTGTTCATCCCAGTTAGGCATAAAAATAAAACGAAAAAGGTGACTCAACCGTGGCTAACAAGGGAAATTA
Source organism: Somniosus microcephalus (assembly GCF_052327205.1). Taxonomy (NCBI): domain Eukaryota; kingdom Metazoa; phylum Chordata; class Chondrichthyes; order Squaliformes; family Somniosidae; genus Somniosus; species Somniosus microcephalus. The sequence continues at coordinate 50,705,697 of NC_140995.1, forward strand.
GGGATAGCATAAGGTCCAAGGAGAGGACATATAAATTGGCCAGAAAAAGCAATAATCCTGAGGATTGGGAGCAGTTTAGGATTCAACAAAGGAGGACAAAGTGATTAATTAAGAAAGGGAAAATAGAATATGAGAGTAAGCTAGCAGGGAACAGAAAAACTGACTGTAAAAACTTTTATAGATATGCGAAGAGAAAAAGATTGGTGAAGTCAAGCGTAGGTCCCTTGCAGTCAGAATCAGGGGAATTTATAATGGGAAACAAAGAAATGGCAGACCAACTAAATTCATACTTTGGTTCTGTCTTCACAAAGGAGGACAGAAATAACCTCCCAGAGATGCCGGGGAACATAGGGTCTGATGAAAGGGTGGAACTGAAAGAAATCAGTATTTGTAGGGAAATGGTGTTAGGAAAATTGATGGGACTGAAGGCCGATAAATCCCCAGGGCCTGATAATCTACATCCCAGGGTACTTAAGGAAGTGGCCCTAGAAATAGTAGATGCATTGCTGGTCATCTTCCAGAACTCGATAGACTCTGGAACAGTACCCATGGATTGGAGGGTAGCTAATGTTACCCCACTATTCAAAAAAGGTGGTAGAGAAAAAGCGGGGAATTATAGACCGGTAAGCCTGACATCGGTAGTGGGTGTTGTGTCTGGGTATAATAAGATACAGACTGCAGCAGAAACGGTATAACAGGTGTTTACTCAACGTGGCTCACAGTTGAACTGACTGTACAGATTACTACTCAGTGCTATATACAGGTGTGGTCACTGCCGGTACTACAGTATACATGAGCTGTAAAAAGTAGTTCCCCCTTAAAGGTATATACATTACAATTCGTCCCCTTTTAGATTAACAGTACCATAACACTCATTTAACAATTAAATATCAAACTAATTTCAATGAACACTTTTAACATGCAACATTAGCTGAAAATAGTCTATTTATATATTCAGTCTTTGGGGAGGCTTCCTGATCCTTTCTGGATAGAGCCTTTCCCCAGTGTCTTGCTCTTGGTGCGGAGGCGATTCTGGCCCCCTGTCGTCGGTTGGTTCATCAGCTTCCGATGCTACTGTTTCTGGGGTAGATGCGACCTGTACGTCGGGTTCATCACCAGGTACGTATGGGCGAGGCATGGGGTTGACTTGTTCCTGTGACTCTAGGATCTGGTCAGCATGGCATCTCACGATGCTCTCCCCAACGTCCACTGTGTACATTAGTGGGCCCTGCCGTGTGCATATCGTTCCTGGCTGCCATTTTTCTGTTCGGTAGTCGCGGGCCAAGACTGGTTGCCCTACATTGAAGCTCCTTGTTGGCTTCTCATGGATGTGCTGGAATTGCTTACTCTGAACATCTCTTCGTACGTTTGGTCTGAGCAAATCCAGGCGAGATCTTAACCTTCGGTTAAAGAACATCATGGCTGGGGCCTGGTTGGTGACTGCATGTGTCGCATTCTGGTAGGCGAACAGGAAATTGTCCACCTTGTGCTGCAGCGGAATGTTGTCATTGTACATAGCTTTTATTGCCTTCTTAAAGGTTTGTACGAACCTCTCAGCAAATCCATTTGTGGCTGGATGATACGGGGCGGATGTGTAATGCCTTACCCCATTCTTTTTCAAGAACCTCCGGAACTCTTCGGACACAAACTGTGGTCAATTGTCGGAGCAAATCTGTTCTGGCAAGCCATTCCTGGCAAAAATGGTCCGTAGGACTGCAATAGTTTTCTCCGTGGTGGTGGAGGACATTTTGATGACCTCAGGCCATTTCGAGTGTGCATCCACGGCTATTAAAAACATTGAGTCCATGAATGGACCAGCAAAATCAATATACACCCGTTGCCATGGAGATGAGGGCCACTCCCATGGGTGTAGAGGTGCCTGTGGTGGTGCATTTTGGACTTTCTGGCATCCTGAGCAGCTCTTGGTCGGGTCCTCGATTTGTTTATCGATTTCCGGCCACCACACATAAGCCCTGGCTAGGCTTTTCATTTTTACCCCTCCCAGATGACCCTCATGAAGCTCATTGAGCACTCTATCCCTTAACTTGGGTGGAATTACCACTCGGGATCCACACATCAAGGTCCCCCGGCACACTGACAGCTGTTCTCTCCTTGTCGAGAAATCTGGCAACAGTGAGTCGCCATGTGCTGGCCATCCCTTCACCGTCAAATCATATACCCGAGACAGTGTCGGGTCATTTCGGGTTTCCTTTTCGATACAAGTGTTAGTTACCAGTAGGTATTCAACTATAGTCGAATGGAATATTTCAACAGGATCCACTGCTGGTGCTTCCTCCGCAGTAGGCAGTGGCAGGCGTGATAGCCCATCAGCATTTCCATGCTGTTTCGTGCCATTGTATTCAATCTCATAGTGGTGCGCCCCTAGAAAAAGTGACCATATTTGTAGTCGTTGCGCAGTCATCACCGGAACGCCCTTCTTCGGATTCAAAATAGAGACAAGAGGCTGGTGATCAGTCAGCAAGGTGAATTTCTGCCCGTGCAGATAGTGATTGAACTTCTTCACTCCCCACACTAGGCTGAGGGCCTCCCTGTCAATCTGGGCGTAGTTACGCTCGGCTGAGGTTAGTGATCATGACGCAAAGGCTATTGGCCACTCTGAGCCGTCCGACAATTTGTGCGACAGCACCGCTCCAATGCCGTAGGGTGACGCATCACATGGCAACCGAATTGGTAATGCTGGGTTGTAATGGGCCAATACCTCTATCGATGTGATTAGTGTTTTGCTCTTCTGGAAAGCTCGTCTACATTCGTCACTCCACTTCCATGGCACCCCAGTTTGCAGTAGGGTGTTCAGTGGGTGTAGTATTGTCGACAAATTTGGCAAGAACTTATGGTAGTAGTTTACCAGCCTGAGGAACGACCTCAGTTGTGACACATTTTCCGGTGCTGGAGCCTTGACTACTGCCTCAATCTTCTCTGGGGACTCATGTAACCCCTCTTTATCGATAACGTGGCCACAATACGAGATCTGTTTTCTAAAAAACTCGCATTTGGGGCGGTTAGCTCGGAGCCCATATTCCTGCAATCTAGTGAGCACCTGCTCCAGGTTGGCAAGGTGATCACTGTCATTTTCGCCCGTGACCAGGATGTCGTCCAAATAACACTGGGTCCCTGGGATCCCTTGCAGGACTTGTTCCATTGCCCTCTGCCAAATAGCCGGAGCTGATGCTACCCCGAATACCAGCCGGTTGTATTGGTAGAGACCTTTATGGGTGTTGATTGTGAGGTATTTTTTTGATGCTTCTTCTACCTCCATTTGCAGATATGCCTGGGCCAGATCAATCTTAGTGAAGCGTTTCCCTTCAGATAGCGAGGTGAAAATATCTTCAATCCGCAGAAGTGGATATTGTACGGTGTGAAGGACCAGGTTCACTGTTACCTTAAAGGCCCCACAGATTCAAACCTTCCTTGGTTCCCCAGGCGTGCTGCTCAATGACTTTTTCATCACAGGGACGATGGGTGTAGCCCACTCGCTCCAGTCTACCTTGGACAGTACACCTGAATGTTCCAGACTCTCCAGCTCTGCTTCAACGGCTGGGCGGATCGCATAAGGTACCGGTCTGGCCTTAAAAAATTTTGGGCTTGCGTTTTCTTCAATTTTAATCGTCGCTGTCATGCCTTTTAGTGTTCCGAGTCCTTGCTGGAACACTTCTTTCGCGTCAGTTAGGATCGTTGACAGTCGCCCAGGTGTGACGTCGTCATCCTTTTTGTCAGCCACAGTCAGTGCCTGTATGTAATGCCAATCCAGTTGTATTTTCCGGATTCATTCACATCCCAGTAATGGTGGTCCTCCATCTTGCAATACATACAGGTCTAGTTTTGGTGTTTCCTTACCGTTATATATAACGGTCACCCTTATTTTTCCTTTGGGGTAGACTTTTTGCCCCGTGTACGTCTTCAAAATAATTTTTGTTTCTCTCAAGGGTATGTGTGAGAATAGCCGCTCGTAGTCCCGTCGGTTTATGACTGTTAGGGCTGATCCTGTGTCCAATTCCATCTTTACCTGGACTCCTGCTATCTTGAGAGTGACCCAAATAGTTCGGTGATCCTCCGTTGTGATCACATTATGTGGTTTCAGACAACTCAGTTCCCTGCTTTCGGAGTCGTTATCACTCTTTTGTTCGTCTGAACTATTCTCCGTCATCTTATGTACCTTCTTGTACTTTCCTTTGGTAGGTTTCTTATTGCTGGTTTTCTTTCCCGACCTGCAGACTCGTGCTATGTGTCCTACTTTTCCACACTGTCTGCACACTTTGTCTTTGAACCAGCAATCATTCTGGTCGTGTGTTGTTCTGCCGCAGCGATAGCACTTCTCTGTTCCATATGACATTTCGTTTGTGCCATATTCTTGCGGTCTCTGTTGTATCTCTGCAGCGCCCCGTGCTGCTGCTTCATATGATACCGCAATGCTGAAAGCCTTTTCCAGCGTAAGGTCCTTTTCAGATAAAAGCTGTTTCTGGGTTCCTTCACTTTGAAGCCCACACACAAACTTGTCCCTTAAGATATCTGCCAGTCCCGCTCCAAACTGGCAGTGTTTCGATAGTTTGCGCAGTTCTGTTAAATAATCAGCATTGCTTTCATCCTTATGCTGGTTCCGTTTGTGAAACTTGAATCTTTCTGCTATCAGCAACGGTGTGGGGTTTAAATGTTCCTGTAGTATCGTTACTATGTCTTCAAAACTCTTTTCCATTGGCTTCGTTGGGGTTACTAGATTTCGTAATAAACCATACGTCTTTGCACCCATTAAATTTAAAAATACCGACGCTTTCTTGTCATCTGACACCTCATTTGCCTTGCAGTACACCTCTATTCGCTCGACACATGTAGTCCAATCTTCGACTTCATTGTCAAATGCGGTGATACTGCCACTCTTCGGCATTTTGGGTGTGATTTAAAATGGCATCTCCCAATGGCTTAAAATGGCGTCTCCCGCGCTTTCCTTCCTCCCCCGCTGCTGCCAGCGCCACACTCGGTGGTCCTCGTGGCAATGGCGGCGCCTCGCGGGTTTCTGCGCGTCTCTCTCTCCCTCTCTCCGACGCTGCTCGGCCCCTGAACACCGGCTGCACCCTGTGCGCTCTGCCCTCTCTCTCTCTCCCCCGTCGACGCTGCTCGGCCCTTTGCTGTGCCGCTCGGTCGGGCTCTAGCCCGCCGCTGTCCGGGAAGGGTCTGCGCACTACCTGTTGCCAGCCCGTTTTGCTGGACCACCTTGACTGGAAAGCCAAGCCTGGCTCTCGACAGCCTCCCCGGCAATTCTCGAGTCTCTGCTGGATGACTGGGCAGTTGCCCGTGGTCGACGCCCGAGTCTCTGGCCTTGACCTCCAATCCACTGATCTCCAGGAACGAATCCCCGGGAGGTGATGCAGAGTTGCAGGTAGGTTCAAACTTGCCTCGTCGTCAATGTTGTGTCTGGGTATAATAAGATACAGACTGCAGCAGAAACGGTACAACAGGTGTTTACTCAACATAGCTCACAGTTGAATTGACTGTACAGATTACTGCTCGGTGCTATATACAGGTGTGGTCACTGCCGGTACTACAGTATACATGAGCTGTAAAAAGTAGTTCCCCCCCTTAAAGGTATATACATTACAGTGGGGAAAATGCTAGAGTCTATTATAAAAGATGTAATAGCAGAGCACTTGGAAAGCAGTGACAGGATCGGACAAAGTCAACATGGATTTACAAAAGGTAAATCATGCTTGACTAATCTACTGGAATTTTTTGAGGATGTAACTGGTAAAATAGATAAGGGAGAACCAGTGGATGTGGTGTATTTGGACTTACAGAAGGCTTTCGATAAGGTCCCACATAAGAAATTAGCATGCAAAATTAAGGCACATGGGATTGGGGGCAAGGTATTGACTTGGATAGAGAACTGGTTGGCGGACAGAAAGCAAAGAGTTGGAATAAACGGGTCGTTTTCCGAGTGGCAGGCAGTGACTAGTGGGGTACCGCAAGGATCGGTCCTAGGACCCCAGCTGTTCACAATATATATTAATGATCTGCACGAGGGAATTGGATGTAATATCTCCAAATTTGCAGACAACACAAAGCTGGGTGGGAGGGTAAGCTGTGAGGAGGATGTTGTGAAACTCCAGTACGATTTGGACAGGTTGGGTGATTGGGCAGAAACATGGCAAATGCGCTATAATGTGGATAAATGTGAGGTTATCCACTTTGGTGGCAAAACAGGAAGGCAGATTATTATTTGAATGGCAATAGATTGGGAGAAGGGGAAGTGCAAAGAGACCTGGGTGTTCTTGTGCACCACTCGCTGAAGGTAAGCATGCAGGTGCAGCAGGCGGTTAAGAAGGCAAATGGTATGTTGGCCTTCGTAGCAAGAGGGTTCAAGTACAGGAACAAGGATGTCTTGCTACAGTTGTACAGGGCCTTGGTGAGACCACACCTTGAGTATTGTGTGCAGTATGGTCGCCTAACCTGAGGAAGGACGTTCTTACCATGGAAGGAGTGCAGCGAAGATTCACCAGGCTGATACCTGGGATGGCAGGAATGATGTATGAGGAGAGATTGTGTCGATTGGGCTTATACTCACTGGAGTTTAGAAGATTGAGAGGGGATCTCATCGAAACCTATAAAATTCTGTCAGGCCTGGACAGACTAGATTCAGGAAGGATGTTTCTGATGGCCGGAGACTCCAGAGCCAGGGATCATAGTCTAAGGGTAAGGGGTAAGCCATTTAGGACTGAAATAAGGAGGAATTTCTTCACCCAGAGAGTGGTGAACCTGTGGAATTCTCTGCCACAGAAGGCGGTGGAGGCCAGTTCATTAAATATATTCAAGAAAGACTTGGATATATTTCTTAAGGCTAAAGGGATCAAGGGATATGGGGAGAAGGCAGGGACAGGGTACTGAATTTGGATGATCAGCCATGATCTCATTGAATGGCGGAGCAGGCTCGAAGGGCCGATGGCCTACTCCTGCTCCTATCTTCTATGTTTCTACGTTTCTATGCAAATAAGCTGCTGTCTGCACTGGCACAGACTCACTAACTACCCGATTAAAATATGCTGCTGTCTACACTGACACAGACACACTAAATACCTGATTAAAATAATCTGCTATCTACACTGGCACAGACACACTAAATACATTATTAAAATAAGCTGCTGTCCTACTGGCACAGACACATTAAATTCCCCATTAAAATAAGCGGCTGTCTACACTGGCACAGACGCACTAAATTCCCCATTAAAATAAGCTGCTGTCTAAACTGGCACAGACACACTAAATACCCGATTAAAATAATCTGCTATCTACACTGGCACAGACACACTAAATACATTATTAAAATAAGCTGCTGTCCTACTGGCACAGACACATTAAATTCCCCATTAAAATAAGCTGCTGTCTACACTGGCACAGACACACTAAATACCTGATTAAAATAATCTGCTATCTACACTGGCACAGACACACTAAATACATTATTAAAATAAGCTGCTGTCCTACTGGCACAGACACATTAAATTCCCCATTAAAATAAGCTGCTGTCTACACTGGCACAGACACACTAAATAGATTATTAAAATAAGCTGCTGTCTACACTGGCACAGACACACTAAATACCCGATTAAAATAAGCTGCTGTCTACACTGGCACAGACACACTAAATACCCGATTAAAATAAGCTGCTGCCTACACTGGCATCGACATTTTACCGACCATGTTAAAATAAGGTGCACTCTACACTGGCACAGACAAACTAAATCCCCCATTAAAATAAGCTGCTCTCTACATTGGCACTGACAAACTAAATACCCTATTAAAATAAGCTGCTGTCTACACAGCCACATACACAATAAATACCCTATTAAAATAAGCTGCTGTCTACATTGGCACAGACACACTAAATACCTTATTAAATAAGCTGCAGTCTACCCTGGCATCGGCATTCTACCGACCCTATTAAAATAAGCTGCTGTCTACACTGGCACAGACTCACTTACTACCCGATTAAAATAAGCTGCTGACTACACTGGCACAGACAAACTAAATCCCCTATTAAAAAAAGCTTCTGTCTACACTGGCACAGACCGACTAAATATCCTGCTAAAGTAAGCTGCTGTCTGCACTGGCACAGACTCACTAAATACCCTACTAAAGTAAGCTGCTATGTACACTGGCACAGATACGCTAAATACCCTATTAAAATAAGCTGCTGTCTACACTGGCACAGACACACTAAATGCCCTACTAAAATAAGCTGCTGTCTACACTGGCACAGTCACACTAAATGCCCTATTAAAATAAGCTGCTGTCTGCACTGGCACAGACACAATAAATGCCCTATTAAAATAAGCTGCTGTTTGCACTGGCACAGACACACTAAATGCCCGACTAAAATAAGCTGCTGTCTACATTGGCACAGACTCACTAAATACCCGATTACAGGAACGGAGGTTCCTATCCGAATAATGGAGTTCAACTCAGTGAAACCAAATAACAAAGTTTATAAACAAACAAGTTAACTGGTAAAACTACAGGAGAAGATGCACACAGGTCTGTTCAACTTGCCTGCCCCTCAACAACTGCTGCAAGGTTTATGGAAGCTGACGTCATGACGTCATGACGTTTTCTGCGCCACTGGCGGTCATGTGATCGGCATCATGACGTCATCATGCAGAGTGCAAGAAAGTACATACAGTATAGTTAACAGACAGTTTAAAGGTGCAGTCCGCAGCTGCGCTACACTGTAGTTAAAGGGATTGTTGCTAATTGCCTCGAGTCTCTTGGTGGCTCCGCCACAGGCGCCCCCCCAGAATTCTCTTTAACAGACAGTGTCAAACGAACAGGAGGTTTGATGATCCTGCCCGACCGACTACGAAACTCAGGCAGCAGCAGTGGAACGTTGGAAGACGAGCTGGTGCTTGGCTGTGTCTGAAGCGGCGCATCAGGGGTGGAGGAAACAGTAGCAGGAGGTGTGGGCGAGGATGAGGCAGAAGCAGGCGGTTCAATGGCAGACTGTTGCATAACTCGTCTGGCAGTCAACGGTGGTCGTCCACGGCGAGGTGGCTGGGCGACAACAACTGGTTCACCCCGATCTAGATGGGCTGGTTTAAGTCGGTCGATAGAGATGGTATCGGACTTGCCTCCCACTTCGACCGTGAAATTTTTTTCTCCCGATGAGATGACACGAAACGGTCCAGCATAAAGTGGTCTGAGCGGATCTCTGTGAGCGTCCTGCCGAATAAAAACGTAATCGGAGCTCATGAGTTCTGCTGGAACATGAGGCCTCTGTAGGCTGTGATGCGAGGTTGGAATAGGCAGGAAATTCTTTGCCGCCTCGTGATGCTGAAGGAGCTGCTGAGCCGGCGACCACGGTTCTGTATGTGAAGGGAGGAAGTCCCCTGGTACTCGAAGTGCTTGACCATAGACTAACTCAGCCGATGAAGACTGGAGGTCGTCTTTAGGCGCTATGCGGAGGCCTAGCATCACCCAGGGGAGTCTGTCCACCCAATTGGGACCACGCAAGCTGGCATGGAGGGACGTCTTGAAAGACCGATGAAACCTCTCGCACAGACCATTCGCCTGCGGATGGTAAGCGGTGGTACGGTGCAGCTTGGTACCCAAGCCCTGTGCAACTGCGTTCCACAATTCTGACGTGAATTGTGGACCTCGGTCGGAGGAGATGTCAGATGGCACCCCAAACCGAGCCACCCACGACGAAATGAACGCCCTGGAGACGTCTGCTGCAGTGGTAGCGACCAAGGGAATCGCCTCTGGCCACCTGGTGGTGCGGTCCACTACCGTCAGGAGATGCGTGAAACCCCGCAAAGCGGGGAGAGGACCCACTAAGTCCACGTGTACGTGATCGAACCGGCGTTCTGGCACCGGGAAGATGGCCACTGGAGCCTTAACATGACAATGGACTTTTGATTTTTGACAGTCCACGCAATTGTTTGTCCAGTCCCGAATGTCCGAATGCATCCCTTTCCAAATAAATTTACACGACATGAGCCGCTGTGAAGCTCGCATCCCCGGGTGTGATAAACCGTGTATAGCCTGAAAAATCTTCTTACGCCATTCGACCGGCACAATGGGCCGGGGCACTCCCATGGATGTGTCGCACAAGAGCATGGTTCCTGCTGCTTGGAACATAACATCGGCTACCTGCAAACTAGAAGGCATGGTCCGGTACGCCTGTACTTCGGGATCTGCCAGTTGTTCTTCCGCCAAATCGCCGAAATCGATTCCCAGGTGAACTGCCTGGACTGGGGCACATGAAAGGCAATCGGCCACGAGATTATCTTTGCCGGATACATGTCGTAAATCCGTCGTAAATTCAGATATAAATGTAAGGTGGCGCTGTTGCCGAGCTGACCACGGCTCCGCCATTTTACCCATTGCAAAAGTGAGCGGCTTATGGTCCACGAATGCAGTGAACGGGCGCCCTTCCAAGAGATAACGAAAATGCCGGATGGTCAAAAACAGGGCCAGTAACTCCCTGTCAAAAGTGCTATATTTTTGCTCGTTCTTGCGCAGTTGGCGGCTGAAAAAGGCCAACAGCTGCCAAGTCCCGTCGACCCATTGTTCCTGAACCGCCCCGATGGCGTCGTCGGAGGCATCGGTAGTGAGGGCGACGGTCGCGCCCGGGAGTGGGTGTGCCAGCATGGTTGCATCTGCCAACGCCGCCTTGGTGTCAAGGAACGCCTGGTCCATCTGCGGTGTCCAAGTGATAACGTCCTTGCCCGACTTCCCTTTGAGTGCTTCGTACAGCGGCTGCATCAACTGGGCTGCCTTGGGGACAAAACGATGATAAAAATTTACCATCCCCAGGAACTCCTGAAGAGATTTGACTGTGTGGGGCCGCGGGAATGCCGTAACTGCCTCTACCTTGGTGGCCAATGGGACGGCGCCTTCTGAGGTAATCCTATGCCCCAGAAAGTCAATGGCCCAGTAATTCAGGTCGGTGGCTTGCCGCGCGTGCAAGCCCCGTATATGCACTTACCCGACGCGCTGACATTTCACCTCCAGGGACGCCTGGAATTCGTGTTTGAAAAAGAAGAATCCCGGGCAGCGTCTGACGTCACGCCGCCCAGGAGTGCAGCCAGCGCGAAGCCTGGAGCGCGCTGTGCAAGTGAGACACGCCCCTTGAGGTCTCAGTTTAATAGGACACGCCCCCAATGTTTCTCACAAGCTGCTAAGCGTTTTTACATGCAAAGCAGCATTTTAAATAGGTTTTTGGTATTTTTATGAAGCTTTTGGTAACTTTTATAAACTTTTAAAAACGTTCACATTATTT